>NC_023749.2:33810016-34410016 GCF_000499845.2 Phaseolus vulgaris | reverse complement strand
CGCGGCGCTATGATGCACCGATTGGTCGTCTGGGGTAAGCGATGACCGTCGGGTCTTTGTGTTACGCGTAGTTAAGGTGGAAACAAGGGGTGATTCCCAGCGAGAGCGTTGCATACGAGCCTTGTGCGGCAGGGTATCAGAGAAAGGAGAAGTTATGTGCTTTGTAGTGCCGTGCACAAGAGTGGTCTAAGAGAGTTAGCAGCCAGTCGGTGATTGGTGCTCTCTTAACCCATAACGTGCATGGAGCAAAGCGGAGGTGATCGTTCACACAGTAGGTGATGCCTGGTACGTGCGCTTAGCCAAGCCACACTTGGTATTCACGCTGAGGTTGCACGAGACGCCTAGTGAAGGAAACGCGCTAAGTTACTTCATACACGAATAACTTAGGCGCGCAACAGAGTATATAAAGGCACTCTGCGCTCATGCAGGGGAGGTAAGATTCATTCGTGCAAGTTACTAGTTTACACACACAGAGAAAGAGAGAATCACAGAGTACACACGAGTCTCGCTGAGATTCATAGTTCTTAGTTCTTTGGTGGTTTTGCGAGGCTGACTTGAGCGTCGGAGTGCAATCAGTCGCCAGAAGCGCCGTTTGTTGTGTTTCGCAGGTTCCCTTGGAGTTCTTGTGAAGTGCTTGGAGCGTTCTTGCGGAAGACAGAGTTTGACATGGCGAGTCCTTTGACGTTCGAATCCCCTGCAAGATCAATTATATATGTTTCTGAGGTTGGAGGAATGCATCTCTTATATTTCAAGCAATTTAAATACACTGAAGCAACATATAAAAGATATTTCTGCATGGAATCGGGAGTTGTTACTGATAATAGAAAACAAAAGGCAAAATAAAAGACATTTGTAGTTACGGCAATGTTGCATGTCATGAATGTTTATTAGGAAAACTACAAGAGTGGAGGAAAAAGAATCAAGAGATTATGTACATGCATGTGTAAAAGAATAAGCTGCCATGGAGGGGTGCAACCACATATGGATGTTAATTGGTAGGGTAAGTATGTACACATGTTTCTGATTCAAGAATTCTCAGGCTCCGGAGGCTTGCCAGAGATCACATACTGGTTTAGGATTTTAATCATTATGTACTTAGATTGAGAATGAAGCAATATGTTGACACACAAGGAAACAATCTACAATTGTCTTATATGATAACTGCTTATATACAATGCATGCATATTTTTAATCCATTTTTTATCTTCATAATGCATCGGTAGCCTTATTAATACAATTTTTTCTTCCATCTTGTAAGCTATAAATTAACTCTATAGTATGGTAAAATTTCAAACTCCAGTATGTTCATTTATCATAAATGACTTATGAAAATCTTCTTTCTTCCTTCATTCAATCTACCATAACCAAAGTTTTAATTTTATCATACAACTCAAACTCATTACCTGACTTGATGGTTGCCTTCTTGAATAATCATTAATCTCACAAGCATTCAATTATATTCAATATCCATTCATCTGCTCTAAAGCAAAAGTTGTCCGAAATCAATAATATATAATAAATAAATTATCAATTGACTTAATAATCCCTGGTCAAAGAAAACATTTCTTTACTTCTTGAGAATTTATTCTCCACAGAACGAGGTAACCATTAGAAAATCTTTCTTTCAATCCGTTCAATGATCACATTCAAATGTATATCATTTATATTTGTAAATTAAGAAATAATTAAATGAATACTATGACATATATATTCATTTATCAGGATTATTAATATCCTCTTCATAATAATCCTATAATAGAATGCGTGAAGCATAACCCTAGACATAATTGAGAGGATATTAAGAGATAGAAAATCTTATAGGAGACATCCATCAAGGAGAAACACCCTAGATCTTCTTTTCTTGTTTTCCATGTTTGTAATAGCCAACATGAGTGGCTAGTTCTTCCTTAATCTGTTCAAACTTTTATGTATTGAGGTGATACTTATTTATAATATTCAGTTCTTGATTGATGATTGATGTTATATCATTTTATTCTCAAAGCTTGAAACTATTCATGGTTTTGATCCTTAGATTTGACTAGAAAGTACTTCTAAGCATCTGACCTAAATGATAATGCTTAACATATTTAAATGCTAGGAATATATTTGAAATGTTAATTGCTTTGTAACATCTATTGTAATGTTAAAGAGGTTTTATAAATATGCAAGAAATCGATATTTAGAAAACTCTCAATAATTTTGTATGCAAAGAATTGATATGAATGATTTTTAATTTTAAAGTACGAATTCCTAAATATTCTGAATATTTCATTATTATTTTATTAATATTTTTTGTTTCCATATATTACCTGATTTAAAGTATATGGTTCTCACCAATAGAATGTAGACAAATGTGTATATGGATCCTCGTGGTCCATTGTTGTAAATTGACGGATACTTAATAGATTGAGGAATGCAGGTTTCATCTCCAAGGCCTTAGTGGTAGCATGTATTGCAGTATTAGAAAAATGCCCCGGCTCCTATTCCATAACATAATCTCCAAGTGTTCTTTTAGGCTGTGGTGGTTGTTCTTCAACCATGTTGCTTTCTTGCTGAAAAATTTAAATGTGAAGGATAAAAGTGGGGTAGGATTCTTCTCTAATTTCTACTTGTTTTCTTTTCTCTTTTTAACCTTGATCTTCCGAGTTTCCTTTTCTATCTTTGATACATATTACAATTGGTCTTTAGAAACTTGCCCTCTTAATAGCATATAAGACAACTCGCTAAAGGATTAGCACAAGGAGTAACTAGTAATAAAAATAATAAAAATTTTAAATTATAAAACTTAAAACAAATATGAAAATAAAATAAAATGAATTTTAAAAATTTAAAACAATAAACAATTAAAATATTCACAATATTTAGGAATTAATACTCTAAAATTAAAATTGTTCCCTGACAACTGCGTCAAAAACTTGATGATTATTTTATGACAGTGTACCGAGTCAGAAGTAATAAATTGTCTTTAAGGACAGATATCAAACCCACAAGGAATAGTTCTAAAATCTCAAGTATAATATTCACAAAATATGAAAAGATGTGTCAAAGTTTGTGATGTGAATGCAACAACAAGAATACAAGATTTTTTGACATTCTTAGGAGCAACTTGAGCTGGTCATAAATGGCACTTTACTTAGAATTGGATCAATGTTCTAATTCAAGAACTCACCAAGACTTAGCACCAACCAAGACTCATATGGAAGTCCATATATTGTCAAATGGAATCAAAACACAAGGAATGGAAGAACACAAATGATAAACCGAACAGAAAATGGAAATGAATGAAACTGCACCGAACAGAAACAAGAAAACAATGCTGGAAACAGAAATCTAATCGGTACAAATGAAAAGAAACAACAAACAAAGCTATTCTACCGAATGGAATTGAAAGAACATGAAGGAAGAACACTTATAGAAGGAGTTTGCTGGATTTTGAGAATTGGAAGAACACTTCACGCCACTTGGTTCCTTGATCCAAGATAAGTGATGGAGTGCCGCCACTTGAAGCTCACCATAGCTCACAAGATAAGGCAAAGGAAGAAGAAGACTCAAGACTCACAATTTCTCTCCAAATTTGAGTATAGTCTCTCTACTATAAAATTCCAATCTGAATTGTGAAGGACCTAAGCCCTCCTTTTATAGGAGTAAGGGCTGGTCATTTACATAGCTTATTCCCTAAGCTACCCAAAAAGCTCCTAAGATCACACCCCCCTTACTAAGCTCACTCCCCAAGCTTCTAGAATTTGCTAAACTAAAGCCTAAAGATGCTTTTACAAAAGAGGTGTCTCATGTTTCCCTCTAAGCACCTTTCTAAACATTATTCTATATTATTTACAATTTAAAAGAAACTATAAAGAGAGATATTTAATATGAAGCCTATTATTTGAGAGTTTGTAGACTTCTTTATCTTTAGGCTTGATCTTCTCTTTGACTTCTTTTAATTTGTGAGAAGACTAGAAGGAAGAACTTCAAATGTGTAGGTGAAAATCCTCTTCCTTCATTAATAAAATCCTCTCCTAGTGGATATCCATCAGTTTGTTAGAAAGGTTTGTTTGTATCAGAAGTTTGTAAGAAATTAAATAAAAGCAAAGTAAATGATTTGGATGAGTCAATTGGAAAAATTAGGATTGGGGTTCATTCGTTTCACTCGTTTGTATTTTTATGAATAAAAGCATATAACATGCCATCTTTGTTGACATTGATGCACATATAAAAATCATTAATATCGATTTCTCGCATACAGAATTATTAAGAATGTTTCCTAATATCAATTCCTCACATATTTATAAAAACCACTTATCATTACAAACAAATGTTACAAAAAAATTACCATTTCAAATGTCTTCCTAATATTCAAATATGTTAAGGATTAACATTTAGATAAGATGCTTCAAAGTATTTTCTAATCAAATCTAAGGATAAAAGTCATGAATAAACATTCAAATATTAATAATAAAATTACAACACCAATCATCAATCAAGAACAAAATATTATATGTAAATATCACCTGAATACACACTACAAGAAAATTTGGAATTACATACAACTCAAATTCGTACGTAAGACACTAAATCTGTATGTAAAACCACTACAAGAAAAACGCGAATTATATACGGATTATTACATACGGATCAAAATCCGTATGTAAAATCAACATTACATATGGATTCTATTCCGTATGTAATTATATTCGTATGTAACTTTGGCACCATAAAATAAAATTAGTAGTGAATGGGATTCGAAACCAGGTTCCTTCAGTAACCAAAAAAAAATTTACCCACTACCACACACAAATTCTTTAGTATTATTATGATTTTTATTATACTTAATAATATTAATAATATTACATACGGATATTACATACGGATTTTTCCGTATGTAATTAGATACGGAAAAATCTATATGTAAAACCCGTATGTACTTACATACGAAAAATTCCATATGTAAGTATGTGCAGGTTTACATACGAAAAAATACGTATGTAAGTGTGTACAAGTTTAAATAGGAAAAAAATCGTATGTAAGTGTGTGCAGTTTTACATACGAATTTATTCGTATGTAATTGTGTACAGGTTTACATTTTGTTACACCATCCATTCCCAAAGCCATGCAATTATCGTCATTATACAAGTCACCATCTAGGATGTCCACACCATGATCATTCCAAATCGAATAATTAGATTTGAAACCATGTTTGTAAAACTGAACTTTCACATGTCATTCCTCCGAAACTCTTGTACAATCACACTTACTACACGGACATCGTATTTCCCCCATCATTTTGATAACATTCTTGTTGGCAAGCTTTGGTTATAAACTCTTCAATTCCCAATATAGAAGACTCTTTCAAAGAAGCTCTTCCTCTATGACACCTATCTTACATCCCTCAACGATTTGATGGAAACTGATCCATGTTCTGTTGATAAAGCAATTGACAAAAAGTCAATGAATTTTTAAGATAAGCCTAACTGAGCAATAATTGAAAAAAAATTGCAAACCAACCTAAACTAAAGGGAAAGGATGCATAGTGAATGGTAATGCAAATGAAAATATTATACAAAGTAGTAAAGTTCTAGTTTACCAAATCAATGCAGCAGACAAAATTTGATGTGTGCATATTAATAATAGAGTCAATAAAAGAGTTAGCTACAAATTACTACAATACTAAAATTTACCTGCTTTTCTTCAGTCAACCATATGGTTATATATGACTCAAAATTAATATCACATCTCATACATAATGGCAAACATTATTGAAGGAAATGATTTTATAAAAAAAAAAAAGACTAGAACTCATTTATGTCAAAACCTTTTTTGAAAAGTGTAAGGATTCTATGAACTCATTTATATGCTAGTGTTTATCAGAAAACATATTATTCCACTTTGTTCTTTATATTTTACTTTAATTTCATGAGAAGTAATATTCTTCCAATGATGTCTAAGGTTACGCCTCACGCATTCTATTTAACCTAATTCGGCTTGGGCTAAGTCATATCTCGCTCAAGAGAGATATTGCTTGGTTAAAAAAGTTTCACGAGAAGAAGCCCAACTTCACTGGAATGAAATCGCTTAAGCGCGTCTTGGGAAAGTCTTGAGTTAGTTCCTTGAGAAGTTCCATATTTAAGTAATATTTCATATTAAAATACAAGCACTTATGTATATTAATTGATAAAATAACTATAATATAACCCCTAATTTATAAATTTACCCCTTTTTACATATTTTGTGATTATAATATGAATAAGAACGATCTATTCCCAAATTTGTGTTAATTTCTACATTCTAAGGAAAAAATAGAGATGAAAGGGCAAAAAGAGAATATACAAGCACTAGTGCATAAACATAAAACAAATGCGGCTATTTCAAATTTATAAATGCGGCTTTATAGCCACATTTGATCAACACGCACTTGTAAATCAAGAAATATAAATGCGGCTATATAGCCGCATTTATAAATACCATTTACAAGTGCGGTTATTTGCTTTAACCGCACTTGTATATGCCAAATCATTAAAAAATAAATAAATTTTAAAACATCGTCAATCTTGTGTGAAGCCAACGTTGATAAAGAGTCACGGGAGCGCCAACAACGGTGGCGGCAGCAGAAGCGACGGCGGACAGGGAAGCAACAACAGAGCAAACCAAAAAATCCACAAGAAACCACGAAAACAATGAAAGAGTACTAAGCAATGCGAGAAACCAAACAATGTAAGAAAAACGAATGTCAGCCAACGAAAGAGTGCTTCGAGACCACCAATGCAAGGAAAAAACCATATATAAGAAAAACGAAAAACATTTATGCATATATTTGTGAAGATGAAGAGGAAGAAAGAGAGTTCAAAAAACTTACATTGCACAAATGGAATTGTGAGCAGCAGAAAGAGACGAACTCAGAGTGCGAACGCGAAACAAAGGAAAAGACGAGAAATAAAGTTTGAAATTGTGTGTGGCGCGCTTCAAAATTTAGGGTAAATATGGATTTACGAATGTGGTTAAAGGTAAAACCGCATTCGTAAATCAAAGAATTTTGATTTACGAATGCGGTTATTCAAATAACCGCATTCGTAAATCAAGCGCTTTGATTTACGAATGCGGCTATACAAATAGCCGCATTTGTAAATCAAGTGCTTTGATTTACAAGTGCGGTTATACAAATAACCGCATTCATAAATCAAGTGCTTTGATTTACGAATGCGGCTATTCAAATAACCGCATTCGTAAATCAAAATAATTTCAAAAATGCCACCGCGTTTTTTACGAAAGCGGGTAGCGCAAAAGCCGCACTAAATAAAACGTATCCTTTTCTTCTTTTTGCACTAGTGAAGATAACAAGGGAAAGCTAGAATGCTCCAAACACTCGCCCAAACTTGCCTAAGTCATAAGCTCCCAGAGGATCTCGCCTAAGTGATCTCAGTCATGCCCAGACAAGATGATGTGAGTTGATTTTAGGATTTCATGTTTTAATTGGTTGCTTCTGTTCATGATTTTGAGATTAGCAATTTAAGGTGAGAAACCTAAAAAGATTCTCATTGGACACGAACTTAACTAAGTGGTTAAGTAAGTGTGAAGGTTCAGTTCAGAAGAGTAAAGAGAAAAACACAAAGATAAGGTGATTATGATGCAAAGGGCGAAAATTAAGAATAACGAAAGTTAAGGATGAATGAAGATGACCAAAAGAAAATTGATCCGGTCGGTCATCGGTAGTCGGTGACATCAGCAAAGGATAGCCACGTGGACCGTTCTCAGTGGGACACGTGGGCCAGGGAAGCGGATGTGTCATTAAGAGAGTCACCCAGGGTGGTGACCGGTGATCAGGGGGCGGTGATTAGAGAGGATGCGCGATCACCGCCTAGATAAGTGCTAAAGGGCACCGATCGGTCATCCGGTGTGAGCGATGGTCATCGGGTTTTCGTGTTGCACGCAATTAAGCTAGAAGCGAAGGACGTTTCCCAGCGAGAGCGTTGCATACGAGCCTTGTGTGGCAGAGTATCAGAGAATGGGGAAGTTATGTGCTTTATGGTGTTGTGCACGAGAGTGGCCTAAGAGAGCTAGTACGTCAGTCGGTGGTTGGTACTCTCTTAGCCCATAACGTGCATAGTGCAAAGCAGAGGTGATCGTTCACACAGTAGGTGATGCCTGGTGCGTGCGCTTAGCCAAGCCACACTTGGTACTCACGCTGAGCTGGCACGAGACACCTAGTGGAAAAACGCGCTAAGTTACTTCGTACGCGGATAACTTAGGCGTGCAACATAGTATATAAAAGGCATTCCGCGCTCATGCAAAGGAAAGGTAAGATTCATTCTTGCAAGTTACTAGTTCACACACACACAAAGTACACACGAGTCTCGCAGAGATTCTTAGTTCTTTGGTGGTTTTGTAAGACTGACTTGAGCGTCGGAGTGCAATCGGCCGCTAGAGGCGCCGTTTGGTGTGTTTCGCAGGTTTGCTTGGAGTTCTTGTGAAGTGCTTGGAGCGTTCTTGCACTTGTCGCGGTTGAGGAGGTGGAAGATAGAGTTTGACGTGGCGAAACCTTCGACGTTCGAATCCTCTGCAAGATAAAAAATGATACAAACAAGAACATAAACAAGTAACATAAATGGTGCAAGGAAGGATGGAAAAAGAGATGAGATGAAGGAAGCTTATGGTGAAGAATGGTGAAAATGATATTTGGAGAGTGGGAAACTCCAAGATAAGTGAAGGAAGAGCCGCCACTTGAAATTCTCACACACTCAAGAAAAGACCCAAAACATTTAGGAAACAAAGCTCACTAATCACTCAAGTGGAGTTTCTTTACTACATTCAAAATCTAGGTGAAAATACATTAGGCAAGACACTCTATTTATAGGAAGGGCTGCCTAGGGTGTTGACCATGGTCAAAATCGCACCTTTAGGCTTAACTTCTAGAAGCTAGGTTAAAAACCCTAATTCTAGGTGCCTTGTCTTGAAAAAGTGGGCTTGGTATAAGCCCATTTCGCTAAGTACACTCCTTTTTATGCTATGTGAACATGCTCTAGCCTATTTTTCTATTTGGACCCCAAAAGTGAGTCTAAATTATTTACAAACATGTTTTTGTGTTTTAAGAAGACCAGAAGAAAGAACAATTGATGTTCTGGTTTATGCCAAGTTCTTCTTCTAGTGAGGCCCGCCTGATATTTGGTGGGGCCTTGACCTGATTGCTTAGATGACTGCTCACAGTGTGAATTGTCTCTTGAGTCCTTGGTCATCTTCTTGGCTACTTGGATTGTATCAGAAGATCACTCCAAAGATGTCATGTTTTCGTCCAACTCGCCTAGGCGAGAAGACACTTAGCCCAAGCCTAAGTAGGTTAAATATGAGATGTAAGGCACAATCCTAGACATAAATTAGGAGAATAGAAGGAGATAGAAAACCCTAGAGGAGATAATCGTAAAAAAGAAACATCCTAAATCTTCTTTTCTCGTTTTCCATTCTTGTAATGGCCAACATGAGTGGCTAATTTTACCCTTTGAGATTGGGAGTAATCTGTTCAAACTCTTATTTATTGAGGTGATATTTAAATATAATATTTTTTTCTTGATTGATGGTTAGTATTGTCATTTTATTTGTAATGCTTGTTTATCATGATTTAGATCCTTAGATTTGACTGAAAAGTATCTCTAAGTTTCAGACCCAAATGATAATGCTTAACATATTTGAATTCTAGAAATAGATTTGAATTGTTAATTGCTATCAACATCGAATGGTGATGAAAAAGAGTTTTTATAAATATGCGAGGCTAATTTTACCCTTTGAGATTGGGAGTAATCTGTTCAAACTCTTATTTATTGAGGTGATATTTAAATATAATATTTTTTTCTTGATTGATGGTTAGTATTGTCATTTTATTTGTAATGCTTGTTTATCATGATTTAGATCCTTAGATTTGACTGAAAAGTATCTCTAAGTTTCAGACCCAAATGATAATGCTTAACATATTTGAATTCTAGAAATAGATTTGAATTGTTAATTGCTATCAACATCGAATGGTGATGAAAAAGAGTTTTTATAAATATGCGAGGAATTGATACTCAGGAGAGTCTCTTAATAATTTTATATGTGAGGAATCAATATAAATAAATTTCATATGGGCATAAACATCAATCAAAGGATAAAATATTACTATGTTTTTGAAAATACGAAAGCGTAAAAAGGATGAACCCCAATTTCAATTTTCCCAATTGAACCAACAAGCTCTTTAACTTGCTTTCTTTAGAATTCTTGCAATCATAACCCAACATACTTTATTATTATGTTTTATATTTAGTGAATCTTATACTTGATAATTCAATTGTTTTTTGTGGATTAGGTATCCGTGCTTAGGGAGAAATTATTACTTCAGAACGCGGTACACTTTTCCTAAAGTAGTCATCATTCATATGGAGTGATCTTGCTTGGGCGAGTTTTCCATGTTCGTGTTGAACCAAGTGGTGTTCAAGCTTTGAAAAATCCAAACCCTTTGAAGGATGATGAAGGGTGGTTGTGCTTGTTGTTGTTGTGCTGTCCTTTTAGATAGGATCTGGGGTAGATTTAATATGTAATCCACTCTTGATTGAATCCAAAGCATAGGCATTCTCAATCTTTTTAAAAGAAAAGTGTTTTTCAAACTAAGTGAAAAACAACCTATTGTTTTGTCAAAACAACCGATTGTTTTATACTTAGGTGTTTTTAGAAAAGGTTGAAAACTGTTTTTATGGTTGACTTGCTGTCAAAACCAAAACAACCGATTGATTCGTGGAAACAACCGATTGTTTGTTTTGGTACCATAACAAAAAATTGTTTTGTGCTTTGACTGAGCATTAAATGTTTTTCCAACTATTTACGCTCCAATTTTTAATGCTTTGGTCAATCTTTAAATGCAATTAAATAGTTTGTTAAGATTTGATAACAAACAACTCTGATTATATACAGTAAAACAGATTTGGGTTTTACATAAGTTTTTGAGATTTTGAAAGAGTTGAGATTGCTTAGAGATTGAGTTTGATCAAAGAGTGTGAGATAGGATTTTCTCTTGTATTGATTTCAGATTCATTCTGTAACAAGTGTAATCCTTGTATCTGTTGAAAGAAACCTTGTGAGTTTGCTAAGAAGTGTTGTGTGTTCTTGAGGGGATCAAGATCAGCATTCTTAGTGTTGGTGTGTTGACCAAGAGAAGTGTGTGTCTTGAGGGGATCAAGGTCACTTCTTTGGTTGTGGTGTAAGTGATCTAGGTTTGATTGCTTAGTGGATTTCCTCAGTGGTTTCTGAGAAGACTGGATGTAGCTCTGGGTTTAGAGTGAACCAGTATAAACATCTGGGTGCATTCTCTCTATCCTTAATCTCTTTAAATTCAGTTTTAATATTTGCAAACTGGTATAAACAACCGATTGTTGATTCTTTTTTCTGGTGTTGTTGTTTTTGCTTTGTGTTTTGGCAAACTGATTTCCTTGTCATTTGTTTCTCGAAGTAATTTTATTCTTGGCTTAAAAGTTTGCGAAAACCCCCTTTAAACCATTCAACCCCCCCCCCCCCTCTAGTTTTAAGCCATACATTCTAACAATTGTCATCAAGAGCTTGGTTCTTGAAAGTTATTCAAGTTGATCCTAAAACTATTTTTTAATGGCTGATAGACTACCTTTTGGGGAAGGTGCTTCAATCAACAGACCACCTCTGTTTTGTGGTTTGAACTACCAATTTTGGAAAGTGAGAATGAAAATCTTTGTGGAATCACTTGACAAAGGAATTTGGGATACAATTGAAAATGGTCCTTTTGTCCCAAAGTTTGAAAAAGATGGATCTTCCATTGAAAAGCCTTGGTCTCAATGGACTGATTCTGAAAGTAAGAAGGCCAAATTTGATTGCATTGCTAAAAACATAATAACCTCTGCTTTGAATTCGGATGAGTTTTTCAGGGTCTCTCAATGCAAATCAGCAAAAGAAATGTGGGACACTTTGGAGGTAACTCATGAAGGTACAAATGAGGTGAAGAGAGCTAGGAAGCATACTCTAATCCAAGAGTGTGAGATGTTCAGAATGCTCAAAGGTGAAACAATTGCTGAAGTGCAGAAAAGATTCACGCACATCATCAATCATCTCATGAGCCTTGACAAGACCTTTGAATAGGAAGAGTTAAACATCAAGATTTTGAAATGTCTTGATAGAGCATGGCAACCTAAGGTAACTGCTATATC
This sequence comes from Phaseolus vulgaris, assembly GCF_000499845.2. NCBI lineage: Eukaryota > Viridiplantae > Streptophyta > Magnoliopsida > Fabales > Fabaceae > Phaseolus > Phaseolus vulgaris. The sequence goes on along the minus strand of NC_023749.2, from coordinate 34,397,831 downwards.
CGAATCTAAAGATCTAACATCCTTAAGTATGGCTTCTTTGTTTGGCAAGCTTAGGGAACATGAGTTAGAGATGAATCGACTCAACGTTCAAGAAAGCGAAGACAATCATGTAAGAAGTATAACCTTAAAAGCTTCCAAGCACAAAGGCAAACAAGAATCCAACAATGATAGTGATGAAGAAAACCTTAGCTTGCTATCCAGAAAGTTTAGCAAATTCTTGAAGAGGAACCACAACAAGGATAACAACAATGACAGGTATGGAAACAAGAAATCTAATGATTTTAATTCCAATAACTATACTTGTTTTGGTTGTGGTGAGCAAGGTCACATAAAGGCAGATTGCCCAAACAAAAGCAAGGAGAAAAATCCTAGCTATAAGGAAAAGAAGAGCAAGACAAAGAGAGCCTACATAGCTTGGGATGAGAATGAGGTATCATTATCAAGCTCTTCATCAAGTGAAGATAAGAAAGCAAACATCTGTTTGATTGCTGAAGATGATGATGAATCTTGCAGCTCAAGTGAAGTAATTTCTTGTGCTTCTTTAAATGAACAAAAATATAGTGAATTGCTTGAAGCTTTTCAAGAAACTCACGATGAAGCTAATCGATTGGTGCTTTCAAACAACCGATTGAAAGATCTTAACAGCTGGCTGGAAAAGAGAGTGAAAGCACTTGAAGATGAGATTGAAAAATCTAAAAATGATTTCAAAAATTTGGAAACACATTTCAAAAATTCTTCTTATAAGTGTGACACTTTCATTTGCGAAAATTGTGAAAACCTTGAAAAGAAAGTGCATTATCTTGTTAATACTGTGGACAAGCTTTCGAAAGGGAAATCTAACTTTGAAAATGTCTTGGCATCTCAAAGCTGTGTTTTCGGAAAGGCTGGTTTAGGTTTTAATCCACAAAACCAACAAGAAAAGTTTTCAAAAACTTTTTAAAGAAAGCCAGTAAAACAATCGATTGTTAAGGCGAAACAACTGATTGTTACATGCTTTTATTGCATGAAAAAGGGCCATTCGATTAGATTCTGCAAAATAAGAAAGTTTTTTGTTCCCAAAGTCTTCATGAAATGGATTCTTAAAGGATGTGAGGTTCCAAATGAAAAACAACCGATTGTTTCTTCGAAACAACCGATTGTTTTGTGTCTAACAGCACTGGGAAGAAATCAATTTAATTTCTTTTTTGAATCTATCCGTTGCAAATCAAATTAAAGAAAGAATCCTTGGTCAATGAACCTGTGTTGAAAGTTGATCACGCTCAGAAGGAAGTTACAACAATCATAAAGGAATATATTCCAAAATCTTGAAAATTTAAGAGCTTTAATGACTAGTCAAAGATCACATGTGATGACCATGTGATTTTTTTTCTTTTTCTGACGTTTTCTGTGCAGGGCTTGGTTAAGTCTTTTCTCTCTAAAAATCTGGTACCCACTCATGTCATTGAATGCTTTATGATTCTGTTATTGCTATAAAATTTGTTGCAGCTGATCTATTTCACAAGAACAACCAATTGCAACATCTCTTGCAATTCTTGTGTGAGCTTCTCTCTGTTTCTTCTCTGCCATCATGGACTCAACTTCTCCCACCTCAAAGAGAGTCAAAACCAGAGCAGTAAGGTCTGGAGGAAGGCTAGAAGGATGGTTTTCTGGTGATAATGATCTAATTGAGAGGTATAGGTTTTAGACTAGCACCAAAGTGATAAACAACCTCAAGGTTGTTTGCTTTGATTGGCTGAAAAGCCAAAAGCTGGACAATGTTAGAAGGCTCCTCAAAGATCAATCCCTCAGAAAGTTCTTGGAGATGAAGGGCAATATCTACCCAGATTTGATAAGAGTTTTCTACACAAATCTCAAGTTTGAGGGAAACAACCTTGCTTCTCATGTAAAAGGTGTAGATATGGAGATCACATATGATGTGTGGACTGCAGTAGCTGGTCTAAAGTACTCCGGCCTCAGAATCAACAAGGGGAACCTTGGTGTAGTGGAGAACTTCAACAAACCCCAATACTACAAGAGCTGCTTGAAGAATCAAAATGCTCAAGTTAGGACTTGTTCGGTTGGTGGCTTGAGGCTTGATGAAAGGTTGTTGGCCCTTATTGTGACTTGGATTCTAACTCCAAGGGGGAGCAATCATTCTGTTCTTACAGAGGAGGACCTGGTGTACATCTACTGCATTATGAAGAAGATCAGAATAAATTGGATCCACATCATCAAAGAGCACATGCAAAAGGCAAGAAGGTAAAATGACTATCACTATCCATATGTTGTTTCGATTTCTAAATTTCTGCTATATTTTGAAGTGAACCTAGAGGATGAAACATCTGAGTTGGTTAACTCAACTCAAGAGTTGAACAATGGATCTCTCAGCAAAATGGGATTCACCAAATTAGGTGGCAAATGGATTAGCAAAGATGGTGACCATGGTGCCTCATCAAGTGCTGTTGCTGATCTTGAAGAAGGTGAACATGCTGCTGATATGGAGTTTCAACATGAAGAACATCCTGAAACAAATCAAGATGTTGGACCTAGTGCTGAGGCTGGAAATCAGGAAGATGGAATGCCAACCATGTCTTCTTTTGAGAGATACATGGTCAATAGGCTTGATGGCTTTGCGGAGAACCAAAGGAATCTCCATGATCTATGTGTCAGCAATTTCCAAAGCATTGATAACAGGTTTAACAGCATGGATGCACACTTCATGACCTTAGATGAACAGATTGAGGCAGTTCAGAACCAGATCTTTGATCTTCAATATGCGGATGATGAATGAAGAGGAAAAACAACCGGTTGATATATCGAAACAACCGATTGTTTTTGGTATTTGAGTCAGTTTTTCTGTTTTCAGTTTCTGTTGTTTAAATCTTATGTATTAAAGAACAATTATCTTTTTCATCTCTTATTTTTGTCTATTTGTGAAGACAAATAGGGGGAGACTTATGTTGTGTTTGGTTTCACTTTTTATTTTCTGCAAAACAGTTGTATGGGTGAAACCTTATAGGTTTTTGCTCTTATATTTGTTTGTTGTTTGCTCTGGTACTATGTTCTGAATTTCTGTATTTGTTTCTGTGCTAACCAAATATCAGAAGTTCTATGTTTTGCTTAAAACTGTGTCATACAGGAACTGCTTCAGATTCAATCAGATCAAACACAAGCACCAGGGATTTGTCTTCATCAAATAGGGGGAGATTGTTGAACCAAGTGGTGTTCAAGCTTTGAAGAATCCAAACCCTTTGAAGGATGATGAAGGTTGGCTATGCTTGTTGTTGTTGTGCTGTCCTTTTAGATAGGATCTGGGGTAGATTTAATATGTAATCCACTCTTGATTGAATCCAAAGCATAGGCATTCTCAATCTTTTTAAAAGAAAAGTGTTTTTCAAACTAAGTGAAAAACAACCTATTGTTTTGTCAAAACAACCGATTGTTTTATACTTAGGTGTTTTTAGAAAAGGTTGAAAACTGTTTTTATGGTTGACTTGCTGTCAAAACCAAAACAACCGATTGATTCGTGGAAACAACCGATTGTTTGTTTTGGTACCATAACAGAAAACTGTTTTGTGCTTTGACTAAGCATTAAATGTTTTTCCAACTATTTACGCTCCAGTTTTTAGTGTTTGACCAATCTTTAAATGCAATTAAATAGTTTGTTAAGATTTGATAACAAACAACTCTGATTATATACAGTAAAACAGATTTGGGTTTTACATAAGTTTTTGAGATTTTGAAAGAGTTGAGATTGCTTAGATATTGAGTTTGATCAAAGAGTGTGAGATAGGATTTTCTCTTGTATTGATTTCAGATTCATTCTGTAACAAGTGTAATCCTTGTATCTGTTGAAAGAAACCTTGTGTGTTTGCTGAGAAGTGTTGCGTTTTCTTGAGGGGATCAAGATCAGCATTCTTAGTGTTGGTGTGTTGACCAAGAGAAGTGTGTGTCTTGAGGGGATCAAGGTCACTTCTTTGGTTGTGGTGTAAGTGATCTAGGTTTGATTGCTTAGTGGATTTCCTCAATGGTTTCTGAGAAGACTGGATGTAGCTCTAGGTTTAGAGTGAACCAGTATAAACATCTGTGTGCATTCTCTCTATCCTTAATCTCTTTAAATTCAGTTTTAATATTTGCAAACTAGTATAAACAACTGATTTTTTCTGCGAAACAACCGATTGTTTTTTCTGGTGCTGTTGTTTTTGCTTTGTGTTTTGGCAAACTGATTTCCTTGTCATTTGTTTCTCGAAGTAATTTTATTCTTGGCTTAAAAGTTTGCGAAAACCCTCTTTAAACCATTCACCCCCCCCCCCCTCTAGTTTAAAGCCATACATTCTAACAGTTCCAACTTTGCCTTTTCATCTTGTCTTTAACTTTTCCATTCTCCTTTAGCCATTTTATTTCCATTTCCCCTTAGATTCCTTAAATTTGGGAATACATCGTTCATATTCATCTTATAATCCAAAAATATATAATAAAAAAATGTTCAAATTCCTAAATTAGAGGTTGAATTATAACCATTTTATCAATTAAAGACTGTATGTGCCTGTATTTTTGTATGAAATATTACTGAATTATGACACTTATTACTATTCCTATTTTGGCTGTGGTAAATAAGAACATATCAAGATTGAATGTCCAAATATTTTGAGCAAAGAAAAGGACCTGATAGGAAACAAGAGAAAGGAGGGAAAGCAAGAAGAGCATACATAGGTTGGCAAGACAATGATGACTCTCTTCCTGCTATAGATCAAGGAATGATGAGGAAGGAAACCTGTTTTTGATGGCTGGACATTTATTTGACATGAGATGTTTAAGTTCCTCTTCCTCTAAAATGTTTGAAAATTACCGTCAATTAGTTGATGTTTTTAAAGAAACTCATGAGTAGGTAACAAGTTTTTTTTATCGACAAAAAACTAAATAAATAGCCTGGAATTTCACAAGATAAAGTGTAAGAAATGTGAACCATAATCAGAATGATCTACCAACGCCATCCCAAGCCAAGCATGACACTGACTCCAAACTAACTAAGTTATTCTGCATTTAAAAAACAAGTGCCTTGTAGTCTCAACTTCATCTCGACACAAACAACAGGAGGAGGAATCAACTATAACCCCACGTATAACCAAATTAGCCTTAGAAGCAATCAAATTACCCAACACTCTCCAAGCAGTAAAGAGAGCTGAAGGTAACACTTTAATCCTCCAAAAAATTTCAAACAAGGACGAACTTTCACTGATGCAAGACTTCCTTAAAATACTGTAGGCCAACGGACCGAGTACCCCGAATTCGCTTTATCCTTCCACACCCAGTTAACTTCCTTACCCGAGACAAGATGTGAGCCTTGAAGCTCCTTCATAAGATGAAATTCCTTATCCTTTTCCCAATCGAACAATCCTTTTCTCCACTAAAGAACCCAATTTCAAGAGTTGGAGGCCCACTCCCCAAAAGAATCCAAGCAAGCTTCATTGCTAAAACTTAAATAGAACAATCTTAGAAACCTATTCTTCTAAGCTTCATAACCCAAAGAATACACCATCCCAAAACAAAATATTATTTCCATTACCGATTGTCCACTCAAGGCATCCCTCAAAATTCCTACCCCACTCCTCCATCCTCCAAATCCCCTTTAGATCTCTCCACTACAAAAACTCAGTGAAAGGACTCTTATTCTCTTTTAGACTCCTCCAACCGCTGTATTTTGATTCAATAACCTCTTTCCACAACCCTCCCTTGTCGGAACCCAAACACCAAATCCATTTTCCCAACAATTTCACATTGAATAACCGTAGATCCAAAATACCAAGACGACTAGCTTTCTCGAGGCTCAAAGAATGTTTTCCAAGAAACCCAAGCAATCTTCTTCCCAGTCGACCCCCAAACCCACAAAAAAATCCTCTGTAATCTCACAATTTTCTTCAACACTGAAGAAGACAACTTAAACAAAGAAACGTAAAATAGAGGAATGGAAGTAAGAAAAAACTTAATCAACCAAACTCTCCCTGCCAGTCACAGGAATCTACCTTTCCAACTACCCAGTATGCTTTTCATCCTTTCGAACACGCTGGCCCAAAACGCACTTCTCTTATGGCAACCCCCCACGGTCAATCCCAAATACTTGAAAGGAGTATTCATCACGTCACAATTGAGTAATGCGGCAAACCGTTGGATCTCAGACTTATCTCCTCTCAACCCACCAATCCTACTTTTCGAAAAGTTAACCTTAAGGCCATATGCTAACTCAAAGCAATTCAACATTACTTTGTGAACACGTTTTTAATATTGGCTTCATAAAATAACAAAACGTCATTCGCAAATTGAAACATATTCACATTTAGCTTCTTCACCCTGATATCCAAACTATCAACCAAGTTCAGCTCGATTGCTTTCCTTGACACCACTGCCATGTCAAATTACAATTCAAAAGGTTTGAACATCTGGTTAGAAAATAAAGTCAAATCTTTACAATAAGAGTTAAGTAACACCAAAACTAATTTTGAGAATTTGGAAATCATTTATAAAAACTATTCTTGTAGATGTGTTGTTGCAAAAGTTTGTAAAAGTTGTGAATCTCTTCAAAAGAAGGTTGAATATCTCATAAAAACCTTAAGAAAGTATTGAAAGGGGTAAGCAAGTTTTAGCTACTAATTATTTAGATTCTAAAGTTGGTAACTAAAATATTGGTAGATAATTACATACCAATTTATAAACTATTTATCCATAATAGAAACTAATTTAGATATCAATAAAAATTTTAGTCTTCAAAACAATATTTAATTTAGTCAATATAGTAAATAATTATTTTTTGTCTCTAAAATTAGTTTTCATCTAATGATTTTCTTGTAACGAATATTTGAATCTAAAACATGTGTGCATACCTAGTTCTCCAACCGATTATCCATAGGTGGTTACACCCCTCCATGGCGGCTTATTCTTTGGCATGAAAATAATCTCTTCTTTCACTTTCCTCCACTCCTGTAGTCTTCCTAATAAAAACCTTCATGACCTACAACATTGAAGAAACTACAAATGTAACCATAGAAACGTATATAATGATCTATGATATTTCGCTATCCCTTGCTTTATAATTCATCACCAACAAAATATATTCCAGCTGCAATAAAACATAGTGTGAGAAAACATGTTTAGAGCATGTCTATAAAATTATGGAATACCTACTAATGAATGAACCATAGTTAGGATTCAGTTTTGTTACAAGTGGAGACTTTATGTTGGTCATTGTTTAATAAGGTGGGGTTTCACACGTCCATTCAACTCTATCCTTGATAGAGGCACTGAAGACAATACCATGTGATATCTCATGCGTATGCCCTCTATCCTTTAACACTATTCCTCTCAGGGACTTGGGTTTCCATCCCACACAATCTTAAAAACTATATATACACTATCCCTTGTCTTCACAAACAACACATGCCATTGCAACCCTCAAGCTTCAACACTTGGATTCCTTCCTTCAAGATTTGAGATTCTTCTACTTCATTCAATCAAGCACAAAAAATGGGTTTCCGATTACCTGCTATTCGACGAGCATCATTCACAGCTAGCCAAGCAGCTTCAAAATCTTCAGAAGTCCCAAAGGGCTATCTTGCAGTGTATGTTGGAGAGAAACAAAAGCGGTTTGTGATTCCCATATCATACTTGAACCAACCTTCATTTCAAGGCTTGTTGAGTCAGGCTGAAGATGAATTTGGATATGATCATCCCATGGGTGGCCTCACAATTCCTTGCACCGAAGACGTCTTCCAACGTATAACTTCTTTCTTGAATTGACAATATATCTCACTCTAGAAGACTGACATAGATTAGGATTTTGTACAATAGGCATCTCCTCATCTTGTAAAGTTTTTTCCCTTTCTCGAGAAAGAGGGAAAAGAAACAGAATGACAAAATGAAATTGTATAATTCTTTTGTTTATATGCCATGAATTCAATCACTAAAGCAGCTCCTCCGTATTTTCTATTTTAGTTTCAGTCTGCACTTTTTGCTTTATGGATAACAAGTTTTCATTACTACTTTTGTATTTAGCTTCCTTGCGTCGTGGTTACGATAATTTAGCTTGTGTTGTATCAATCTTTTAAGTCATAACCATGACCCCTTTTTCATTGGATAAATTGATTAATAACATACAGGACCAACAGCAGAAATCAATGGTGAAAAAGATACGTAGAATTGAAAATAGCTTAACAGGGTCTAAATTTTATAATTATGCAGTGGGGTACGATGCTTGCATGGCTATGCCACACAGTCCTTCTTCAGAATCTACACCCCTTTGCATCCTAATGTAGCCTTCTTCACCCCACTCAGTTCCCCATGAGTTCTTAACCAACCAATACTCAGTTCCATCATCGCTGACACCATATCCCACTGCAGTGACACCGTGATCCAACTCTGTTCCACATGAACCAGTGAAGACACCACTCTTGTAAAATTGAAAGTCAGAGCCACTAGCATCAATTGCTACAGAAACTGGTTGATTGGTTACAGCTTTTTGCAGTGCCTTCTCATTGTTGGCTGGGACATCCTCGTAGCCTCGAATGGTAGCTGCATGACTAGATGCCGCCTTTGCATTGCAGGTTCCATCAACGCCCTTGAAAGGGTAATTGGCTTCAGTATTGAGTCCGTTATTTTGGATGATGAATTTGAAAGCATCATCCATAAGACCACCTTCACAACCTTGGTCCACACCCTTTGTGTCACAATCAACAAGTTCTTGTTCAGACAAAGAAATCAATTTTCCAGTGGTGAGTTGATGAATTCCTTCTGCCGATGCAACAGCAGAAAACGCCCAGCAACAACCTACAATGCAAAGTAAATTAATAGTTACATAGTAATGATTCAATGTAATTTGACTTGACTTGGGAATTGAATTATCCAGGACTTACCACATTGGCCTTGGTCCTTGACCGGTGTCACCGCACCCTTTTGCCTCCAATCCACTGTGGATGGTACTGATGTCACATTTTCGTACTTAAAAGTGGTTGTCTTTATGATTGAGGAACGCATGTGCCCCTTGAATCTATTTCTTGGTGCTATGAACTCCTCGTTGGTGAGGTCTGCAAATTGATTAATGGCTAGCTTGTAAGGTTTATTGGCAGCATTGTTGAAGGCTTCAATGTAATTCATATTTTGCTTGAATATCCTGAAACGCTTTTCCTTTTCTTGAGGGTCCTTGTAGACTCTGGAATAACGAGCCATCCATTCCTCATGCCTCTCATAGATGGAGGCATCTTGCAGAGTGCGAGATGTGACTTGTAAAGCCCAGAACGCCATGCAGAAAAGCATTGCAAGTGAAATATGACACAAATGAATTTTGGTAACCATGATGGGTACTGTAGTGTGACAATTATGGGAACAAATGCTTGAGGTTGGCTAGTGAAATGTATGAAAAATATATTGTGTTGTGGTATTTATAGTAAAGATAACTTTGAATGGTAAACTAATTAATTAATGTGCTTGTTTTCAACTCAAGCTCTACCAGCACTGTGTACCTCTTAAGAAGTTTTGTATGTATCTGGACAAATTATTTTTCTAAGAGTGATAACGTAGAGGCACTGACATGGCAAACGATGCCAGAGTAGTTTTCAAAGGAATGCATTGCGTGTATCGGAAATTTTTGGAATTATAAAACTCCAGCTTTGACACTTTTATTGTTTCATCTCCATGCATATTGCCAATGCATATCAAAATCTAATAAAATTATATACATGTCATCCCGAGTGAGCCACGCATATATTTTCAGAAATAAAGTTAATAAAATTAGTTTAAGTTTTTACCATTTTGTATTTCATTAAAATATAACTATGATAAATATCCCGACCGTGAATATTATTTTAAGGATTTACAATTATATATTTTTTTTCTAATATATTTTTTTTTTATATTTTGTAATTTTTATCATATTTCAATGACGACGAAAACAATTATAGGTATCTGGTCTTAGGAAAGCACGTCGACAACCTCTTAACAGTGTCTATGATTCTTATTTAATAGTGAACTCAATAATGTAATTTCTGCATAGCAATTGCTTTAGTTTTCATTACTCAGAATTTTGTAATCTTTACAAAGCCAAGAACTTGGCTTAAGTATAGAATGTATGCTAATCAGTGTATACAGTGTGAGATTTGTTTTTTATTCTAGATGACAGTTATATGTTGGAAAACATCTTCACTGCAATTCTTGGCATGAAGGGGGTGATTCAAGTATGACATGGCACCAACTGCTTGATCGAAGGAAGGAATAGGATGTAATGAGGTCACAGCAAATAGAAATGAAGATAAATGTGATACTATAGAACTCCTTATCACGTTATGCGATTTAAAGAACCTATATACAAGAGGGCAGAGCAAAAAGGATTACAGGTTTCAACACAGAAAAAAGCAATACAATAGAGAAATCCAGAAAACAGAATTCTACGAAGAGTAGAATTTTCCAATCCTTTCCTATTCTTCCTCTCTTCTCTGAGGACCAATAAGACTATTCCACCAGATAATAGAAATATTTAAATTTGGAATTGTTTATTTTGGACCTCGTGCCTTTCCTGAGATCCACCACCTCTTCCCCATTCTCACCCTCTATCCCAACTAATTATTGGTTTACCCTTTTCTACTTTGTTACACTACCTTCCCCATTAGAATTAACCTCTTCAAATAACAAAAATATCCTTTTACATTTCATAATCTCTATCATTTTAAAGTTGTAATTTGGAGCAATGCAAAACCTCTATCATTTAAAAGTTGTAATTTGGAACAATGCAAGTGAGTGTCAAAAAATAATAATTTTCATGTCACAATTATATGCTTTCAATAATTTGATAACTGAAAAAAATTCTAAAGTGTTAAAAAACAAGATGACTATGAATACTTCACCAACATTTTATAACCTGGATCGTGGAGCCTGCACATGGTGGACATGGTCATTCATCCTTAAGAGATCGACACCGCAGTCACAACAATGGATGGGCTGGACGTGGGGTATCCAAACACTCTGAATATCATGGTATGCATATATGTTTAGAATATTTAGTACTTTTCATAATGCTTTAGTGTGGCTTTTTCGACCCCTCTACCATTGACAATATGTGAAGGGAAGCCCTGCCTATGGCACCTCCATGGGGTGCAATCGAATACTTATATGGTTGGATTCTTGGCCATTTGCAATCCTCCATTGATAACCTCGTTTAGTAGTTTTATTATGACTCTTTGGTATGTTTCTAAGTTTTTCACTCAACCTTGTGTAGTTCTAGTCTCTGGATTGCCCTCTTCAGCATTGTAGAAGGATCTTAAGGTGAGTTATTGAAGAAAGTGTTATTGTTCTTCAATTATGTTATATTATATTATTTTTTCAGGGTGTGCAAATGGGTTATTGTTGATGACTCTATTCTTTTGGCAGCCTACCTTCTCTCCAACCATTTAAGGGGATTTTAAAATTGGATACCACTATCGAATCGAGTCATAGAAGTCAAATCCATCTTCATCAACACTCCTCATATACACGTGATGATCCAAATCCACTAGTGTGGGTGATAGTAGTTGTACTGGCCATGAGTGCTCGGGATCTCGGTCCAAGCATTTAGGTATGATCAGTTCGATTGTGCGAGTTATGTCTAGTTCGGTCTGGGTCGGGTATGGACGCAAAAGTGTGTTACAAGGTCAACTCAGGTTTTCTAGTAAGTTTACGTGAAAAAGATAATTAAAAATAACAAAAGAAATAATTGAGTTGGTTGAGGTATATTATTAAATACATGAATAACTGAATTGGTTGAAGTATATTATTAAATGCAAGTAAAAGCAGTTAAAAATGTGTGTACCTGAAAGTAACAGGTACACGAAGAACAGATTGCGGTTGAATATTATACTCTGGTTGTTGAGATTATATTCTCGTTGATGAAAATTATTGAAGGAATGGCTATAAAAGGTGTTTGAGACTCTGAGTAAAGGTACGCTTTTCTAAATATTCTAGACTGAAAAAATTTTATAGTTTGAATGCTCTCACTGACTTGATTATCGAAGTGTGATCAACAGGTATAGCCCCCTTTGTCCCAGTGGAGCAGCGCTTTGGAGCACCAAGTGGAGACAAGTCAAAGCAGAGCTCAACTCGGAGACCGACCGAGGTCAGCCGGCGAGAACATTTGGCACCCACTGTGGGGCCCGATAAAACTTGATCCTACACATATTCGCAATTGAGCATTCTGCATAATGAGAAACACGAGGCAAGTACCGCTGGGATCTGAAGAAAGTGAGACCCCCGCCTGGCAACAAATCATGGAGGCCATGAGGGCTCTTAAGGAGGCAAATAAAGAATATCGACGAGAGCATAAGAAAATTCGAGAAGAGGCCAAGGCAAACCAAGAGCAGCTACGAGCGAAGGCCCGAGCTGACAAAGAACGTCTTCAGGCACGCCTTATAGCCGAGATCGTGGCCTCTCGAGCGACTATGGAGGAGCATGCACAGGCCAATGAGGATTTCCGCAAGACCAACGAGGACCTGCACTGAAGCTTGCACCAACAGGGTTAACATCCCGCTCGAAAGCGTTCCCCAGATTTGTCATCAAGGGACGACACCAAGTCGTTCTCCCAGCAAATTATAGACGAGCCTGTGCCACCCCATTACATAACACCCAATATTGCCTTGTTCACTAGTGTAGAGGATCCTGAGAATCACTTAAAGGCGTTCAGAGCTCAAATGATCCTCTCTGGGGGGTCTGACTCAATTTTTTGTAAGATATTCATGAGTACATTCACAGGGACAATCCTGCAATGGTTTAGTGGGATTCTGGATGGTTATCACCTCTTTCCCCCAGTTCTCTAGAATGTTTAAAGAACAGTTATCGGCGAATAAGGTCAATCCCACATGATTGTGTGACCTGTTCAATTTTAGACAAAGCGAAGGAGATTCGCTCAAGGCGTACTTGTATAGATTTTGTGCAGTCTCGGTAAGACTTCAAATGCAGGATGAGGAGATGGTGGTTGCCACTTTCGAACAAGGTATGTTAGCAAGCCCGTTCAGTGACTAGCTAATCAAGAACCCGACAGAGACGTTATCCGAGTTACGCCAGCGAGCTACCGCCCGTATTGAAGCTGAGGAGGTCGTGCTCAGGAAAAATGGTGGCTCACGATCGAAGCAACCCAGGCACAAGGAAAATAGTTGAAACCATTCCAACAGGAGCAATGAAGCCTCCACCGGAAAGAGAACAGATCCCATACGTTGCTAAGAAGGAGGAGCCCGAGATAAGGGCCAGGGAAGAGACGACAATCAGACCCAGATTCCGAGTATCGTGCAAAGAGCTCTTAAGCATGCGGGGGGTAACGGATAAGATGATGTTTCCCCAAAAGATAGATCGATTTTTGGGATCACAAAGAGATGTTTGGTGCGAGTTTCACAGGGCATTTGGGCATAGCGTCGAACGATGCATAACCTTGAGTCACCAACTGGCCAGTTTGGTCAAAGAGGGTTTCTTAAAGGAGTATCTCGAGGCTAACCAAGAAAAACTAAGAAGAGAAGCTGCAACCGAAGATCAAACGCATGCACGAGGGGGAAGCTCAGCCTCCAAGCAAAAACGATATGCACGAGCAGTCATGTCCTTGGATACGAGGAGGTCTGATCGCCCCACAGAGCCTTCCCTCTATTTCACAGGTTCCGACCATGAGGATGTGTTCCCCCATGAGGATGATCTAGTGGTGATATTTGTTGTTACGGTAGGATGAAAGGTGCCATAGTACTAATCGACCAAGGAAGTTCGGCCGACGTGATGTTTTGGGGGACGTTTACAAGTTTGTGAATATCCTCTAACCAGTTAAGTCCTTATGATGGTTGTCTGGTCATTTTTTGCAAGAGATCAAGTGGAAGTGCGAGGATATGTTGATTTGAGGACAACCTTCTCAAATGAAAGCACGACCAAAATGATTATTGTCAAGTACATCGTTGTCAATACATCCTCTACATACAACCTGCTTTTAGGGCGACCTTCTTTGAATAGGTTGGGTGCAGTAGCATCAATCGCCCACATGAAAATGAAATTTCCCTCGTCGCAAGGAGGGGTAATTACTATAAAGGTCGACCAGAGGATGGAACGGAAGTGTTCAGAGAGCAACTTAAAATCGTAGGAGAACGTATGCAGTTATTATCCAGCCCGGAGAGCCAAGATGAATAGCAGAGGCAGAGATCAACAATGAAAGACGACCTACACCTGCGGAAGAGGTTCAGGAGAGGGAGATAAAAGGGAAGAAATTCAAGCTCGGCACCACGTTGGGCAAAGAATTAGATAGAATAGCCGATGTTATTTCGGTGAATATGAACGCTTTCGCATGGTCGTCCGCCGACATGCCTGGAATAGATCCAGACTTTTTGTGCCATCGGCTTAACATGGATGAAAAGGTCAAGCTCGTGGTCCAGGGAAGAAGAAAGTTAAATGAAGAGAAACGATTTGTCATCCGAAAAGAAACTGGGAAGCTTGTGGCAGTTGGCCTCATCCAGGAGATCCAGTACCCTGAGTGGTTGGCGAATGTTGTGTTGGTGAAAAAGAAAAATGGGAAATTGAGGATGTGTGTTGGCTTCACTGACGTGAATAAGGCCTACCCCAAGGATTCTTACCGTCTACAGAGCATAGATTCTTTGGTGGATAGTGCCTCAGGATGTCAATTATTAAGTTTTTTTGATGCATTTCAAGGGTATATTCATATTTGCATGCACTCGAAAGATGAGTGTAAGACATCTTTTATGGCTAAGGTCGCCAGTTACTGATGTTGGTGTGACCTATCAAAGGCTCATGGACCGAATTCTTTCACCAATGCTCGGGCGTAACGTCTAGGCATGTCTGGATGACATGGTCGTGACCTCGGAGAAGGAAGATCAACATGTGACCGACTTGGAAGAGTTATTCACGACAATAGTAAGGTATAATTTGAAGTTAAACCCTGAAAAATTTGTGTTTGGTGTTGAAGTAGGGAAGTTTATCGACTTTTCGTTGACCGAGAGAGGAATAAAGGCGAACCCGGATAAATGTGCAGCAATTATAAATATGAGGAGTCCAGCCAATGTGAAAGAAGTGCAACAGCAGACCAGGCGCATATCTGCCTTGTCTCGTTTTTCGTTAGCCAGGTGAGATAAGGGGTATCCTTATTTTCAATACCTCAAGAAGAATAACCATTTCGCGTGGACTGATGAATGTGAGAAGGCTTTGATGTCTCCAAATCTGTGTGAATTGCTTGAAGGCCTGGCTGCTGCTTGTGTGTGTGGGTTATGGATAGTTTGAATTTGTAAATCCACTCTTAGTTAGTGATACAAACCGACAAATAACTAACGACACAACAAGCACTTCCCAAAAGGGTCAGTCATCTCAAGATACAAAGCCAAACCCCACCAAGCCTCGAAAAAGAATCAACAAAAGAAGAAGAAGCTATAAACCCGAATATCAGAAGTTCTTTCTATTGGTCTTCTTAAAAAATAGAATATGTTTGTAAATAATTTGGGCTCACTTTAGGGGTCCAAATAACAAAGATAGGCTAGAATAAGGTGCCTTTGGCATAATAAGGGGTTTAGTTATCATTTTAGCTTGTTCCTAGCCCTTTAAGAAGGTAATTTGACCTAGTTTCTAGAAGGACAAGCCTAGGGTGCGGGTTTGACTTAGTCAAACCCTAAGGCTGCCCATTTTTTTTACTTTTCCCATCCTACCCCTCTTGCTTGTTTTCCAAGGCTCCTTCACCTATAAATATGAGGCCTACCCATTGTATTTTACAAGTTGAATTTGAATGAAGTAAAGAAACTCTGTACAAATTGTGTGAGCTCTTAGTGAGGCTTATGTCCTCTTAGGTTTGAGGTCTTATCTTGAATGAATGTGAAGCTCTCAAGTGGTTACAAAGAAGTGGAAAACAACCAGTTGTTTTATTGTTTCAATCGGTTGTTTTACACTTAGTGTTTTTGAAACAGGTTTTGACAAAGCTTGAAATTGGTTGACTTTGTTGTCAAACCAATTCAATCGGTGGTTTTGACATTTCAATCGATTGTTTTTTGAAAATCCTTAACAACATTTGTTAAGTTTGGTAAATCTGTTTTAATTTATTCAAAACAGATTTGGCTTGTTCATGAAATGTTTTTAATTGCCTGTTGGAGTTTAAATAGTTAGTTTTACGCTCCTGGTAGTAAGATGTCAAATTATAATCTTTCAAATCAATTTTCTCCAAGATTTACTTCAAGCGTTGATTGACTTGTCTAAGAGTGGAACAGGACTGCTATGTAATTTTTAAATTAAATCTGTATCAGGTGTGATCAATCCTTTTTCTCTCTTGAATACTGTAATTTTGTAAACTTGTTTTGTGTAGATACAAAGGCTGTTCTATTAACTGTAGTGTGTGGTTTGCCAAAGGAGGTATGTGTTTTTGAAGAGTTCAAGATCACCTCTTTGGTGTGTGGTTTGTGTTGAACATGAGGTTGAACATGGGAGCTTTGATGTTTCAAATCCATGATGAAGCTTGAAGTTGTGCTACTCTTTGTTTTGGGTTTAGTCTAGGGTGTTTAGAATCTTTGTAAGATCTTTCCTAGTCCCTTGCACAAAGCTTGATCAATTTGTTTTAAATAAGAAAATTGTTTTTCTAACCAAAGAGAAAAACAATCGGTTGAATTGTCGAAATAATTGGTTGTTTGTCACTTGGCTTGTTTAAAGGTTTTAAAACTGTTTTGACTTGGTTATGTAACTTCCTAACTAATTCAACCGGTTAAAACGACTTTTCAACAGGCTGATTGTAACATTTCATAATAGCTTTTTGAAAACCTGTTAATCTGTTTTGGATGTAATTCAAAATTGTTTTGGATGTGATTCAAAGTTGCCTTGAACGGCTAGTTTTGTGTGCTGTAAACATAGCCTTTCATTCAAAACAAAATATACAAGTTTTACATCAAACAAAGTGAGATTGAGATTGATTTGAAAGAAGTTTTTCAAAAATTTTGCTAGATTGCTTTTTAGTTGTGCACTGGTACAAGGTCTGATCATAGGAGTTTCCTGGTTTCTGTAATCTCAAGTGTTTTCTATTCCTTTCATGAACCTTGTAATTGTACTTTCATAAACTTGTGTGTGTGAAATCCTGCAAAGTCAGAGGGTGTTTTGACTTGAGGTGTGTGGTTGTAAAGAGGGTGAGTGGGTCTTGTGGTTTTCAAGGTCACCTCTTTGTGGTTGTGTTATTGTAATCTAAGTGGTTACTAGTGGATTGCTTTCCTTGATTGTTTTATCTGTGAATTGTGTTAAAGCTTCATTCCTAATCAATCTTTGCGAAAATCTTTGATAAACAATTCACCCCCCTTTTGTTTAAGCCATTAATTCTTACAGTTTGTAATCAAGGTTATTGATTGCTTAGTGGAATACCCAGTGGTTTTGGGGACTAGATGTAGCTCTTGGTATAAGAGTGAACCAGTATAAATTTGTTGTGTGATTCTTTCTATCCTTGCAGTGTATATTTTGAATTAGTTTTATCTTTAGTCAATGTGAAATCTCTAACGCACACCTCTTATGTCGAAACATGTACATCTCGTACAAGATACTAGATATTTATGTTGGTTTGATAGTGGTCAAATAACGAGTGACATGATAAGTCCATCAAAATAAGCAAAGAGGTTGTTATGTTGAGATGATTGAATTCCCACCCAAGTGTGGCATGTATTCCAAGCTAAAAGTGCTACCTTACATTGTAAAATAGGTGTTGTAAAGATTTTGGGCATATTTGGCACAACGGGAACAATGCATTGGTAATATTAATCCCTCATTAACCAAGTTTAGTCTAATGGGTAATTTGTCAAGAATTGCCCTCCATGCAAGCACTTGAGCCGATGGGGATTCCTTCACCTCCCAAAATGCCTTAAAGAAGTTATTGTTCCCGGTAGAGATATTGTTGTGTATGGCATCATAAGCTATCTTCACAGAAAAAAATCTCATCATCTTCATATGTATCCATCTCCATGAGTCAAACTTATCCCTATGTATATGGACTTAATCTAGTTCAGTCATCAATTGTTGCACTTGTTCTTTCTCCCATTCAAATAAAGATCTTCTCCACTGCAGGTGCCAAATCCAACCCTCATCAGACTAGAAGCCAACTTCCACTACAACTTTATTATGACCCACATATATAGAATTAGTTAGGGAATCTAGATTTAAGATTATAATTTCCTAACCAATTATCCTCCCATATTCTAAACTTATTTTCTTATCCAACTTCACATTGTGTAGTCTTATAGAACGAACTACAATTGTTACCTTCTTCACATACTTTGTTTAAATCTTTCCACCATATTGAATGAAACTTTCATGCACTCCTATTTTGCTCAGATTTGAGTATGTCATATTTAGATACTAGGACATTTTTTTTTCCATTAGTTTCATCCAACAATCTCCACTTTTATTTAGCAAGTAAGTTATGTCCTTTATGCCCATATGACTCCTCCATGCTTTGATCTATCAAATGATCCTATCTAGCTAAAGAGTTAGAAAGTAAAACAAAGAGCCAATAAAGGCTAGAATAAAAAAAGACAAAATAAAGGTTATACATTTAAAATTAAACTTTGGTTTGAATTATTAATTTCTCTTTCCATATGTCATGCACTCTCTTTGTCATAGGTAATACATTCTTAATCATAATACAAATACTAGTTCGACTCAATAATAATGGAGTCATGATAAACATATAAATAGTCACAAGTTTCAAGAAAAGACATGTTGATGTGAATGCAACAACAAGAATACATGATTCTTTGACATTCTTAGGAGCAACTTGAGTTGGTCATGAATGGCACTTTACTTAGAATTGGATCAATGTTCTAATTCAAGAACTCACCAAGACTTTGCACCAACCAAAGCTCATATGGAAGTCCATATATTGTCAAATGGAATCAAACAACAAGGAATGAAGAACAAGAATTGAAAGTTGGATAGAATTGAAATGCTAAGCTACTGAACCGAACAGAATCAAGGAAACAAAGCTGGAAACACAAATCTTAATCGGTGCAAATGAAAGGAAATACTAGGAAATTAAGAACTACCGAATGAAAATTGAAGAAAAGGAAGAAGAAGCACTTATAGAATGGAACTTGCTGAAATTGAGACTTGGAAGAACACTTCACGCCACTTGGAGTCTTGATCCAAGATAAGTGATGGAGTGCCGCCACTTGAAGCTCACCATTGCTCACAAGATAAGGCAAAGGAAGAAGAAGACTCAAGACTCACAATTTCTCTCTAAATTTGAGTATAGTCTCTCTACTTCAAAATTCCAATCTGAATTGTACAAGCTAAGCACCTTTATTTATAGCCTAGAGGTGCTGAAAAATAGGTGGGAAATTTCAAATAAACTCATTTGAAATTCCCACCAAAAACAAGTCACATGGGAGGTGTGACCTTTTTCTACTATGACACCTCCCAAAAACTACACCTACACCACTCTCCTAAGTCACATGGACAATGTGACTTTATTTTTCATTTTCACACTCCTTTATTTAATAACCACACCACCTACAACTATACAAGAGAAATAAGAAGAGTCATCAAATGATGCTCATTTATTTAATGCTTGTGCCCTTGCTCCTAGTAGTTCTTTGAGTTATGACTTGAGCTTGGGCCTTATGTTGGGCTTGGCCTTCATGTTGGGCTTGGGCCTCTTGTTGGGCTTGGGCCTCATCTTTTTAAGAAGACTAATAGGAAGAACTTCAAATATTGTGGTCCTTGACCATTCCTCCTATTGATGGCCTCTTTATTTGCTTGTTGAGATGACCCTTCAAGTATAGCATCCTTGGTCATCTTCATGTATTTTTTATTCTCATCATGCTCCCCAGGCGCGAAAGAATTCGTCCACGAATTTAGTAGGCCTGCAAAGAATAAAGTAAGTTTGCACATATTAGATGGAGAATGTAGGGGCGATGCAAACTTATTTTCATTAAGTTTAGGGAGATGATATGGTTGAATTTTATCGACAAGACATGATGGGAAAGAAGATTTTGGGATGAAATATTTAGTAAAAAAACCTCGTAGAAGGTGAGAACCTTTAGGAGGGTTTGGAATAGCATCCCTAAACTTCTTAAACAAAAATGTCAAGTACTTGGAATTTTTAGGAAATGAAAAAGATAAGGAAGGAAAACACCTTGGAGGTAAAGGGATGAGGCCTAATTTATCTTGTCCTTCTCTTTCTCTTTCATTTTCGCTTTTGTTGTTTATGGTAAGTTGGTCTTGTTTTACCTCATTTAACTTTGTTAGGTGTTTATTTGGACAATTGGTAGCTATATGCTCAAAACTTAAACATTTAAAACATTTGGTTTTTAAAGTTTTGGTGGGTGACTTAGTGGTAGAAGGATTTTGGGTAGAAACTTTTTGGGAAGAAGTGGTTTCTTTGGAAAAAATTGAAGGAGAATTTTGAGTAGAAACTTTGTTTGCATCCTTCCGAGAAGAGTTGTAGAAACTATCATCATGAGTATTTTTGAAAGTTGTTTTCAAAAGGTGTGATTCTACCTTGATGGCTAAGTTGATATGATTCCACTAGCACAATTAGAATGATTCTTGACATTCTTAGGAATCATCTTGAGTTGGTTAAGAGCTAGGCACTTTATCATAGAAATGGATCAAGGTTCTATGAACAAGAACTCACCAAAACTAGTGCCAAAACACAAACTCATATAGAATATCCAATTATTGTCAAATTGAACCGAACAAAAAGGCACAAAAGCTAAGCAAACTGAATTTGAAAGCTGGAAATTAAATTGAACCGAACAAAAGCTGGAAAAAGAAGAGAATAAGATGAAGAACAGCAAGGAACATAAAAGAACCGAAGCTACACAAATTAAATCTGAAAATGCCGAACCAAAAACAACAAGGAAACAAGCTAGGACAAGGAATTAACAAAGAAGAAAGGAAGGAGAAGAGAATTGCTCATGAAGATGGATGTATGATGAATGATCACGCCACTAGAAGTGTGGTTGCTCCTAGATGAGTGTGCTGTCGCCACTTGAGGACACCATGGATCCTTCAAGATAAGACTAGAGAAGAAGGCTCAAAAGCTCTCCAATGCTCACTCCAATTTTGAGTATAGTTTCTTTAGATAAATTCCAATCTGAATTTTACAAAGGGAGCACCTCTATTTATAGCCTAAGGTGCTGAAATGCAAGCTACACAAATTCAAAAACTCCCTCCTAAAAAGCTTCTAGAATTGGCGCCTAAAACAATGCATGAGGAAGGTGTGACCTCTTCCTTCACTTTGGCACCTCCTTTTCTACTCCTACACCTATCTACTAACACACCCCCCCCCCCTAAGACTCCTAACTAAAGACTAAAAGATGCTTTAACAATAGAGGTTTCTAATGTTTCCCTCTAAGCACCTTCAACAATATTCTTTATTATTTAATACTTGGCCTTGCCCTTCATAGGATGGACTTGGGTTTGGGCTTGGGCTTGGGCCTCTCTTTATTTTATGTCTTCTTTTAATTTTGAGAAGACTAGAAGGAAGAACTTCAAGTGTGATGGTGAATTGCCTCTTCCTTCATTAATAAAAACCTCCTTTACTTGACTCTCATCATAAGTGAAACACTTTCTTTAAAGAAGTATACTCATGTAGTTTTACCAAATCTTTAATTTCTCTTCTTAAACCACTTACAAACCATTTTATCTTTGATTCGTCATTAACATGCAAATTCATTTTAATCAAAGATGTTTCAAATTCTTGAAAATATTCATCTACCATCCTATGTCCTTGATGAAGCCTTTGGAACTTCAACAAGTGTTCCTTCCTATAAGGAGGAACAAACCTCGCGCGCATACACTCTTTCAAATCATTCCAAGAAACCACGGGAGGTCTCTTGTGATATCCAATGTCCATTACAATGCTATGCCACCATTTCTTGGCAAAATCTAAAAATTCTAAAGAGGCTATTTTCACCTTTTGGTCTTCATAGACCCCATAGGTTTTGAAAATTTGTTCACATTTAGCCTCCCAATCTAAATAGACATTAGGATCACTATTACCACTAAAGCTAGGTACTTTAACACTTTGAACATAAGGCAATATCACATGTTGTGCATTTGATTGTCTAACATTTTTTAAATCTTCCATGAGAGCTGCCTTTTGAGGTGGGCAAGGTTTGGAGGATTCTCCACTAGAAAAATGAGCCATGATCAAAAAGTACAAAAAAAACAGAAACAAACAATTAAAGAAACTTGTTAGCAAAATAAAGTGAGATGTAGGTTGCTGGAAAATGCCAAAAGAAAGTACTCAAACCACTCCAAGAAAATATTCTGTCCTCAACCAAGCCTTTCTTGTGGATTGGATGAGCTTCAAGTGAAATATGTCAAAGCAAACCACACTCACTTAAGAACAAGTCACCACACAACTTTAAGAAGAACAAAAAGACAAGCAAGAAAAGGTAGAAACAATAAAAGCTAAACCAAAAAAACAGAGAGTAATGTATGACAAACTAGAAAGAATATGAATGAAAGACAATCAAGAAAATAAGGAACTCAATGAATAAAGAAGGCACACAAAAAGAGTCCTAAAGAAAAGTGCTAGAGTAGATTGAAGAAAACAGAAAACAGCTACTGGAAAAAAAAATTCTTTTTTTATGCAAACTGTGCTATGTTTACAGATTTAACTGTACTGATTGAAAGCGAACTGGAATGTGAAAAATTAACCACAGAAACTTGAATGTCTCAACTCAATAATGGCACTGGAATGAGGTAAAAATAGTAAGCCAATTGAGAGAAATAAATTTTTCAAAATCGCTGCCAGATTACCGTATTTTTTCTGCAGAATTGTACACTGTTCGTATTTTATTTATCATTTTTTGTGTACTTGGAATTTTTGAGTAATTCTTTTTTCTATGCTTTTGTAACACTTTGAAGAATGTAAATCCAAATTTTCACAAATTTCCCATGAGCCAATTAATTGCAGTAAATTGAAAACAGTAACACATTTGTAAGAAAACAGAGGAGCCTATTTAGGAATGAAAAACAGTATGATGAACTAACAAAGACATAATGGAAAGTATGTAAAGGAACTTGTATAGAATGAAAATACAGGCATGAACTCAAATCTAAAAATGAAAATGCACAAAGGATCAAGCAATAAACTCAAAAACAGAAAGTAAACCAAAGCAAGAAACAATCAAAGCAATAAAAGTACTACAAAAAGTAATGACAATTATGGAATAACATGACTAAGACAAAACTTGACATGATTACAAAATTAAAAGACATAAAACAAGATATAGCAACAAGTGAAAGGAAGCTTAAGGTCAGCTCTAGGAAGGAGAATGTCATTCCACAAGAGCAGCCATACTCATACAAGCAATGAGTGCCATAATCCTTTTCACAAACACTTGGTGTAACAAAAGAAAAACAGCAAGGAAACTCAAAATAAATCCTAAAACAGAATGGTAAACAACTTGAATTAAAGAGCTCTTGAAAGTAAAGTGCAATACAACTCAAAATTTAAGCAACAACAAGCCTAGACTCTAGATACCACATGATGTGAAT
Source organism: Phaseolus vulgaris (assembly GCF_000499845.2). Lineage (NCBI taxonomy): Eukaryota > Viridiplantae > Streptophyta > Magnoliopsida > Fabales > Fabaceae > Phaseolus > Phaseolus vulgaris. The sequence continues at coordinate 34,374,341 of NC_023749.2, read as the reverse complement.
GCAACAACAAGAATACATGATTCTTTGACATTCTTAGGAGCAACTTGAGTTGGTCATGAATGGCACTTTACTTAGAATTGGATCAATGTTCTAATTCAAGAACTCACCAAGACTTTGCACCAACCAAAGCTCATATGGAAGTCCATATATTGTCAAATGGAATCAAACAACAAGGAATGAAGAACAAGAATTGAAAGTTGGATAGAATTGAAATGCTAAGCTACTGAACCGAACAGAATCAAGGAAACAAAGCTGGAAACACAAATCTTAATCGGTGCAAATGAAAGGAAATACTAGGAAATTAAGAACTACCGAATGAAAATTGAAGAAAAGGAAGAAGAAGCACTTATAGAATGGAACTTGCTGAAATTGAGACTTGGAAGAACACTTCACGCCACTTGGAGTCTTGATCCAAGATAAGTGATGGAGTGCCGCCACTTGAAGCTCACCATTGCTCACAAGATAAGGCAAAGGAAGAAGAAGACTCAAGACTCACAATTTCTCTCTAAATTTGAGTATAGTCTCTCTACTTCAAAATTCCAATCTGAATTGTACAAGCTAAGCACCTTTATTTATAGCCTAGAGGTGCTGAAAAATAGGTGGGAAATTTCAAATAAACTCATTTGAAATTCCCACCAAAAACAAGTCACATGGGAGGTGTGACCTTTTTCTACTATGACACCTCCCAAAAACTACACCTACACCACTCTCCTAAGTCACATGGACAATGTGACTTTATTTTTCATTTTCACACTCCTTTATTTAATAACCACACCACCTACAACTATACAAGAGAAATAAGAAGAGTCATCAAATGATGCTCATTTATTTAATGCTTGTGCCCTTGCTCCTAGTAGTTCTTTGAGTTATGACTTGAGCTTGGGCCTTATGTTGGGCTTGGCCTTCATGTTGGGCTTGGGCCTCTTGTTGGGCTTGGGCCTCATCTTTTTAAGAAGACTAATAGGAAGAACTTCAAATATTGTGGTCCTTGACCATTCCTCCTATTGATGGCCTCTTTATTTGCTTGTTGAGATGACCCTTCAAGTATAGCATCCTTGGTCATCTTCATGTATTTTTTATTCTCATCACATGTCATTATCATGCATTAATTACACTGAATATTTACTTGAGTGTTGGAGCACCTTTTACAGGTATTATTCTGACCAAGAGCAAAATAGAAAATGAAAATTTAACTGAAGTGAAGCAATGAAGATAGAAGAAGAGAGAGTGAAACAGTTTGATTTGTTTAATACAATAAAAAAGATTCATCAACTGGAGCGTAAATCATCATGTAGAAGTTCTCTCAATCTTTTTTTTACAAGAACAAATATATATATATATATATATATATATATATATTATAAAGAAAAGTAATATATTATTGTAAATTCCTATATATTTCCTCATTTATAGTTTCAACCACTTATAAAGATATTTGTTGAAAATGACCTTTAGAATTAAAATATATAGTTTTTGAACATTTTGAAAGTAATATATTATTTGTAAATTCCTAAATATTTCCTCATTTATAGTTTCAACCACCTTATAAAGATATTTGTTCAAAATGACCTTTAGAATTAAAATATATAGTTTCTGAACATATTGAAAGTAATATATTATTGTAAATTCCTATATATTTCCTCATTTATAGTTTCAACCACTTATAAAGATATTTGTTCAAAATGACCTTTAGAATTAAAATATATAGTTTTTGAACATATTGAAAGTAATATATTATTTGTAAATTCCTAAATATTTCCTCATTTATAGTTTCAACCACCTTATAAAGATATTTGTTCAAAATGACCTTTAGAATTAAAATATATAGTTTCTGAACACATTGAAATGTATTTTTTAGGACGTAACACCCATGTGAAAATAGTCCATACTGGACTATAAATATTAATTGATTGATTAATTTGTATTATAGCCACAATTTACATTGAATCTTCTTAGTCCCTTCCCCATCCCATTTGGCCATAATTTCCCATGATTGAAGGTGATTTTAATAAATAATTTAATATTTTTTGAGTTTTTTATTCTTTTGAAATAATAATAAATGATCTATTTAAACTATTTTATTGAAATTGAGAATGGTTGGGAATATTAAATATTTTTAATTGTGAAATGATTTTTGAAAAAACAATAATGTTTTAATAAATTTCAATTACATTAATACTTATTTTTATTTTTAATTTTTAATAATATATCTTTCAAATATAGCTTATCTATGCATTACATCATATTAGATTCAACACAAATTGGCTTATACAGATGGATCATATTGGCTTAACAACCTTTATCTTGATTTTCATTTATCTAGAGGCAAAGTAATTCCTTCTACTATCTGTATATCTTGATGGGTTACATTGGTGTGTCGAGTCATGTATAAGAGTTGGGATACCCCTAAAGTATCATTTTAATTTATTTATTCATTACTGATAAAAAAAAATCACACAAATTAATCTAATGTTATCTTTTATATATATATATATATATATATATATATATATATATATATATATTACAACCTCTAATCACTTAAATTTTGTTCTTAAATTATATTGTTTAATTCCCTTAATTTTATTTTTAGTTTATTCCTATAATATTAAATGACGAAGTCCAAACAATAATTTTAATAAAATAATTTGTGAGCATTTTATGGGTAAAATAGTTTTTTATTTTCTTTAATCTGACGATTAAAAAGTTACGTCTTAGAGTCATTAAATTAAAAATAAAAATAAATTTAGATTAAGTAAATACGAAAGAGGAAATTTAGAGCAACTTAATGGCTAACTTAATCCTAATCCTTACACTAAGTAAAATAAATAATAGAAATAGAAAATAATTGTTTTAAACTTATTTTGGTATTTCCTTCTTCTTCATATATGGTTTATTTATTTTATCTTTTGTACTATTTTTGTTTATCTGTTGGCATGTGCAAGATTTCATGCAGATTAATATTAATACCTTTGAATTTGTTTTAAAGAACATCTTGTTCCAGTTCAATATGCTCAATCTACTGAAAAACATGTCAATTTTATTTTTCTAAAGGTGTCTTGAAAACACTTGGTTATTACAACTCTGAGATGAAAGTTTCTCTTATTTGGATCGGAATAGTAACTTTTAATATATACATTTTCATTATACAACATGAAAAAGTTTCATAATATTAATAGATGATTTTAACAGAGAGAGAAAAGACAGTGTCTGATGAAAAGACATGTTTAAGGTCTCTTAGTGGATATATATATCAGAACCTTAAAGCTGCACTTCATAATGATATTTATTCCCTAAGACTGTGTATAAAACAATGATAAAGAACGAAAACAAGAGACCGTCACCAAGAATACCGGTAAAGTGCACTCTGCCATGCACTTTGCATATAGATAGCTTCTAACATCCTCCACATCCACCTCCACCTCCACATCCACCTCCACCGCCACATCCACCGCCGCCATATCCACCGCCGCCACCAGCGCAGGCACCACCGCGGCGGTTGCTATTGTTGTTGTCGTCTCCACAGGCAAATATGATGATTGAAATCATAGAAAGAGAGGCAATAATCATGAGAAACAAAAGTATAGGTGGAGAGTGGAGCACCAAACCTTCATTTGCATCACCACCATCAACAACAACAACAACAAAGTGTCTAGCCATGTATTTCTTCTCACAAACGCCAAAAGTATTTACTATATTTTTTAGTATAAGTCTCAATGTATATAAAGAGATATTAAATGAGGTGGGTCTAAGTTATTATATGATAGAAAAGGGAAACCAAAGAAATATGAAGAATAACACACGCTCATTTTCTCTCTATTTATATATTATCCGTGGACAATTAATTGTAATTCTCAGAAAACTAAAACAAGAGCACTCTCTAAGAGTTTATTTCAATTTATTTTACAATATTAATTACTTTTAAAAGTATTATTGGCAATTTATAAAAATAATTGTATGTGAAGACGCCTATTTTCTATTCCAACAAAAGTTTGGTTTCAAAAATTATTTTTCTATTTTTACTATTTTTTGAACATTGGGAACTTTTATTTGTGTTTTTATTTAACATATTTATATGTTCTTGATTTTTATAAATTAAGTTTAGTTTGGTTATGGAGCCTCCTTTTTTAATAAGTTTATTTCTTTCAATTAAGGTTTAATAAATTAAAACACATATCTGTTTATCTAGAGCTTCCGATACTATTTATATCTTTACTTTTAAAAAAATAAATGATACTAAAAAACGGACTCCTAATATTTGTTGGCTAGACATAACGTTTACTAATATAAATAAGGTTGTAGTACCTTTTTACATTTTTTTTTTCATTTGATAATTTGTGTTGAACACTCATTTTGGAGCCGTTTAATTCCTTCATTGACCTTCTTTTTCATAATATCATCTTATCGGCAATCTCTCGGATACAATTTATGTCGGCAGATAAATTTATGAAGGTAACTATATTAAATGTTTCATTATGTATTATTAATGTTATTTCATAAGACTCTGACACTTGTAATTTGCTTAACAAATTAATAAAAGATCTCGAACTATTAATTGATATTAAGACTTTTCACCTTTCTAGCTATTTTATATATGACTTTTATCTACATTAAGAAAAAATATTGTTAAGAGATTAAAAGGATAACTTAAAAGAGGAGGATATAAACACAAAGGGTCTTGACTATTCTTTTAAAATGACATTATTATTTGTAGTAGTCACTTATATTTATAAGTACTTTTCATTGAATATATCATTTTATTAGTTTAGAAAACAACTTTTGGAAGATTTTTTTGCAAGATTTGTGAAGATAAAACTTTTTTATACAATTTTAATTTACTACAAAAAAAATTAGTATTATCTACGGATTTTTACCCACGGATCTGAATCCGTAGGTAAATTCAACATTACCTACAGATATTACCTATGAACAACATTACCTACGGACATTACCCACAGATTCTGATTCCGTAGGTAATTTCACCATTACCTACCAACTATTATCCATGGATCTTATTGCCTACCAATTTTTACCTACTATCTATTACCTACCAACTATTACGCACGAATCTCTATTACCTACGAATTATCACCCACGGATCTCTATTACCTACAACCTATTATCATAATAATTATATACATAATATTAAAAACATTAATATAATATGAAGAATTATAAAATCATAATTCATAATATTAATAATATTTAAAAATATTAATAATATTAATAATATTTAAAAATATTAATAATATTAATAATATTTAATAATAATAATAATAATATTTAATAATAATAATAATAATAATAATATTTAATAATAATAATAATATTTAATAATAATAATAATATTTAATAATATTAATAATATTTTCAAAATATCTTTTTTTCTTTCTGTTGGTTCTTTTATAATAATTTATTAATATTATTTTGAAAAAATTAATATATTTTGATGTCATAGATGAAAATCTTTTATTGTTAAAGATCCATTTTTTTGTGAGTATCATTTGGAAGTAAAATATTTTATTTGTTCTCACTTAATGGAGAGATTGATACGTTAATTTTATTTTTTGTTATCACCTAACTGGCAGAAGAGTGGAGAGATTGATTACTTTTCTATTTTAAACTGATATTCTTCTTTATTAAATAAGCATATTTTTAATTTTAAAATTTTATTTTATTTGTTCTCACTTAACTGACACGAAAGTGGAGAGATTTTTATTAGGGAAGAGTGGGGAGAGAGGGGTGAAATGTGGATTTATGGACGGTTACTCTTTTTTAAGCAAAATAGTGATATATAAAAAAACTGTGAAAGAGAAATAATATAAAAACATATGTCTCCAAAATCCTCCAAAATCTTAATTTTGAGATTCTCAAAGAGTGATATATAAGAGAACTGTGAGAGAGAAATAATATAAAAACATGTTAATGTTTTCAAAAATCCTAATTTTGAGATTCTGAAACTGTATTGTTGTTCTTTCGTCTCCTCAATATTTCATCACCGCCACTTCACCAGGTCTTCCGTCTCTTCAATGCTTCAAAAACCCTAATGTTGAGATTCTGAAATTGTGTATTGCTAATTTTTTTCATATTTTATCTCTTTTATTTATCTTATTTTAAACATATTTAATTAAAAATAAATATAAATATAAGTAATAAAAAATTAACACAAATAATAATATATTATTTAATTTGATTAAATTTTATATTTAATTATATAAAAATAAAAAATGCGGATACACATGCGCGAAAGTGCCTGTGTGCCCGCTAGTATTTTATAATATTAATAATATTTTATAATATTAATAATATTTTATAATATTAATAATATTTTATAATATTAATAATATTTAATAGTATTTAATAATATTAATAATATTTTATAATATTAATAATATTTTATATTTTATAATATTAATAATATTTAATATTTTATAATATTAATAATATTTAATAATACTAAGAATTTTAATAATATTAAGAATATTTAATAATATTAAGAATATTTAATAATATTAAGAATATTTAATAATATTAAGAATATTTAATAATATTAAGAATATTTAACAATATTAATAATAATGATATTAAATATATGAAGAATGTTATTAATTTTTATTTTATTAGTTATATTAATATTTATAATTATACTCATAAGTATAATAATAATCATAACATGACAACAAAACTTGACTGGTGTTATGGTTAAAGCTTCTTCCAGGGAGACTTGGCTTTGAATCTCTTTTGTAGATAAATTGAATTTTTCTTGTAGTGATTGTTAAAGAAAAAAAAAACTTATTATTTTTATATTATTTAACTTCAATCAATTTAAGTTATGTTTAATTTTTTTAAAAAAAATTTAGAGGATCTCTTTATGATCCAATTGATTATACAGATATTTGTAATGTTATTTTTAATTTATAATAAATATATAAAATTATTCATAATTATCCCTTTATTTTATCTTAAATAAAGAATTCAAGTATTAATTGATATTAAGAATTTTAGTCTTTCTAACTATTTTATATATAATTTTTATCTACATTAAGAAAAATATTATTAAAATATTGTTAAGAGATTACAAGGATAACCTAAAAGAGGAGGATATACATATAAATTGTCTTTGAATATTCTTTTAAAATGACATTATTATTTGTAATACTAACTTATATTTAAAGTACTTTTCATTGAATATTATTTTTTACATTATCACACCAAATTTAACATATGATATCAGAGTATTTTAACATATGATATTAGAGTGTAGTGTTGATGGCTCAAAAGAAGGTTTAACAAATTTAAAAGTAAATAATAGTTACATCTGAAATGTTATGTTTTCACATAGAAGATGTGCATAAGGAAATATTCGCATGAAATGTTATGTTTTCACATAGAAGACATGCATAAGGAAATATTCACACTATAGTGACGAGATCTTTCTAATCCATACAAGAACAATTGACGTCTATCATGAGATCGAGGAGGACTGAGAAGACTTTATGGTAACTACGACAAATAACACTAACGAACAAAGAATGACAATGGAGAATGATCGTGTAGCTCTACTTTTGGTCCTTCGGAGCAAGATTGCAAAAATGAAGTGAAAAAACATAGAAGAAATATGAGCTCTCTCGCAGGAGAATGGGGAGATGAGAAAGAAGTTAGTTGAGGGGTCACTTACACCCCCACAACAATGAATTTGATCAGGATATACTTCCAAAGCTAACCCATTGACATTCCCATCCATCATAATTCGATCGTTAAACGTTCGTAGCCAGAAGGCCGAATCCAGGCCAAACACTACGACCCATATTTCTGGAACACTTGGGGGAGTTTGCCGACACCCCTTCATTGATGGGATAATGGTAGTCCAATTGCCCGCAAGCTAGAAAGGATTAAGCACAAACAAATATGATGAAACAATTGATCTCGATGAGCACATCGATGTTACACGACGCAGATGAGCCTATACACCATGGACGACATCGTCATGTTTCGAGTCCTCTTAATGTACCTGAATGGAGAAGCCCTCAATTTGTTTACCCAACTCCCCTCTTTGTCAATTGACTACTTTGAGACGTTGATGGCCAAGTTAGGGACGTAATTCGCGATAAATCAACCTCACCACCTCAGTGGGAAGTTTTGCGTGAGTTTGGAAACAATTCTCGAGCCAAGATGGTCCCGAAGAAGAAAAAGGTTGAGAAGTAGGCTGACATCAAGGTGATATTGAGAGAGAAAATTAGGGGATGAAAAGAGACAAACTACAAAAGAGGATGTTGAGAAGTTACAATTCAAAGGTAAAGTCAACAGCCTTTAATCAAGGTGATATCGTCTAGCAGATGCACAATGGTGCAAGGAAAAAATTGATGGAAAACCCTCGACCAACTGGGAGGGACCTTTTTGGATCTGTAACGAAGCCAAGAATGAAGCTTACATGCTAGAACATTTATCCGGCAAGACAATGTCGAGTACCTGAAATGCTACTCACTTGAAATTTTATTTTCATTGAGTTATTCCACTTGTAATGTAACCACCACAGTGTACTATTTTCTCACTCGGCCTTTTTTTTTTAAGGGGTTTTAGCCGAGAAGGTTTTAATGAGGCACCCAATGAAATTTTTTTCCAAGAATCTTAGAGCCAAATATCAATATTCGAGCCAAGCCTCAACTAAGATTCTCTCTACCAACGTAAATCGACATGCTTGAGACTTGCATAAACCAAAATGTAAAGATCAAGCATAAACTGAGATGCTCTTGGCCAACATGAACCAACACGCTTGAAGATTTTGCTAAATCAAGATGCAAAGGCTAAACGTCAAACGACATGCTATTGACCAACATGAACCGACACGCTTGAAGATTTGCATCAACCAAGATGCAAAAGTCAAAAGTCAATTTAGATGCTCTCAGCCAGTGTGAACCGACATGCTTGAAGATTTGCATAAACCAAGATGCAAAGCATCAACCAAGAGTGCAGTGTGAGCCAACACGCCCAAAGGCATGCATCAACCAAGATGCAAGGGCCAAGCATTAACCAAGAAGCTCTCGGCCAACATGAACCAACACGCTCGAATACTTGCATCAACCAAGATGCAAAGACCAAACATCAACCTAGATGTTCTCGACATCAATCTAGATGTTCTCGGCATGAAAAGGTATGCACTCCGCTTTACATCGATCATAATGTCAAAGCAAAACATCAACCTAGATATTCTCGACATTAGCCTAGATGTTCTCACAATTGGCTTGGATCTTCTCTGAATGAACCAACATGCAGTCGACTTTACATCGACCACATTTTCAAAGCGAAACATTAACCTAAATGTTCCTGGCATCTGCCTGGATCTTCTTAGCAAGAACCAACATGCACTCGGCTTTACACCGATCCCAATTTCAAAGAAAAACATCAACCTAGATTCTCTCGGCATCAACCAAGATGTTCTCAGCATGAAACATCTTGCATTTGGCTTTACATCGACCAAAATGTCAAAGCAAAACATCAACTTAGATGTTATTGGCATTAGCCTAGATATTCTTATGATCGACTTGGATGTTCGTGGCATGAAATAGCATGCACTCGACTTTACATCGACCATGATGTCAAAGCAAAACATGAACCTAGATATTCTTAACATCACCCTATATGTTCTTGACATCACTCTATATGTTCTTGGTATCGTCCTGGATGTTCTTGGCATGAAAGAACATGCATTCGACTATACATCGACCATGATGTCAAAGCAAAACATCAACCTAGATGTTCTCGACATCAACCTTGATGTTCTCAGCATCGCCCTAGATATTCTCGCCATGAACCAATATGCACTCGAATTTATATCAACCACGATGTCAAAACAAAACATCAACCTAGATGTCCTCAACATCAACCTAGATCTTCTTGGCATCAACCTAGATGCACCAAACTATATGTTCTCGACATCAACCAACATGCACTCGACTTTGATGATCTTGGCATTATCGGGTACGAAGTTTTTTATGAAGAAGAAGAAGAAGAAGAAGAAGAAGAAGAAGAATTAACGGAAATGTGATTTAACGGAAATGACCAATTTGGATACATTTTAAAAAATATAGGAACCAAATTGATTTTTTTAAAAACCACTGTACTAAATTGAATATTGACCTGAAATGTAGGGACGAATAAGGTAATTAAACCTTCATTTTATTAGCATTTTATTTTTTTATTATGAAATATATTATGTTTAGTTTAATTGTGCAAACCAGATTATAAAAAGTGGTGCATAAATTCCATTTATTTAGAATTAAAATTACGTTAGTTGAAATCAACATATTATTTTTACAATTTTATTATAGTATTGATAATTAAAAACGTCAAATTATACCCTATATATAATGGTGCTGGAATCTTTTTCAATGAATTAAATTGTGACAAGTATGACTAACACTACTTTCATATAAAAACTGTCACTTTAAACAAAGTGTTAAAGTGGTGGGTGTTGCGGCAGGTAGCGTAAGACCGCCACATCAAACTTTGTGGTGGCCAATTCTATGGTGGTTTGGGAAACCGCCACACGCATATATTTTGGCTTTTATAAACGTCAGTTTATACGAAAATAACTGCCACCATATATTACATTTTTTGTAGTATCCATAGAAAATCAAAAGGAAGTACCTCATATTATAAATACACCAATAATATAACCTCCTCCAAACCTAGGAAATCAAAAGCAAGCAATAGAGCTATCTTCTGAAGAGTTGATTAATATTAAGCTGAAAGGAGTGGAGTCTAGCAATAGCATTGTTCATATAATTTCCAATGACTCTTTCCTTGATTCAAATATTTTGTTTAAAAATGTTAATCACCTTAATACTATCCATAGAGAAAATAATTTTCATCATACTTGTCAAATTTTTCAAAGGTTTTCTCTTATGGATAATTATCAATTTATACCTTTGTTTATTCAAATGTTGAAATACAACATAAATACCCCTTTCCATCTTATAAACCTTTTTTTTCCTTTCAAATGATGGTTTTCCTTTCATACAAGTGGAAGCCAAACCTTCTTTGGGTTATTATGATTAAAAAAAGTTTTATGTCTCATGGTGCCTAAAGAAGCTCATGAAATTTTATTAGAATAATCTAAATATTTTTACAGTACATTTGTTTTCCAAGGTCGTTTTAATAAAATTCCTTTCACTTATAGAGGAAATAGGTTTGTTGTTAGTTTTTCAATACCTTCACATAGTGGAAACCAACTACAAACACAATTGACTTTTGAAAAATATCTGTTTGGAGCTGAACCAGACAAAAGCATAGATTCCTCAACACACCCTTCTGAAGATTTTCTGGTAATACAAAAAAAAAAAGATCAATAATTTCGAAAACTTCATGAGGTACAAATACTAAAAACACCACATAAATCATATAACTATTTTACCCCGACACAAAATATAATTTGTATATTTGTATCACCTAATCGAGGTAATTCTTCTTCCTATTTTATTTCTTCTTATTCTACATTGTTTTCTCCATTTCTTGTGGTGTTTCATTTACCTTCTTTAGGTAATAAGAACCATAAGAAAGGTACCATACAAATTACTTTGTTTTTGGTTTACATATCTATCAACCTTTAATCTTTTGCATTCTACTTATGTTTGTTATCGTTTTCAGGTGGATCCATGAACCAGGTGGATCTTGACTTCACTCATTACTAATAAAGGTGGGACTTTAAACCTGATCTGAGGATATATCCTTTTGAAGGGAGGGAGCTTGATGGAGGATCATTCAAGCCACCATACACAAGAATAAAGGATAGATAAACTGTCTGTAGAAATACTAGAATAAACCTGTATAGGAATTGTATTTTGGTTTCTTTTCACGTTTACTTTATAAATGAAACAAAGACACTCTAGAAGTCCTAACTTATCACACAAGTAAGAGCTCCTAGAGCATCTCAAAGGACCATATACGACTTCCTTAAGCCACCATACTTACCTTAGTTAAGTCTACTTAACTAGAGTTATGGTAGCTTAAGGAGCAAACTACATTCATCTATAAATACCCTAATTTTCACTCATGTATTCAAATTTTCATATATTGAATGAAGAGTTCAGAACTTGAGTACTCATTCTCTCCCAAACCACTCTTGTTAGTGAGTCTATTAGGCCTAGTGAACCTAGGGAAGGTTGGCCAAACCTCTTTCCCCTTCATTGCACCTTCAATCTCATGAATCCTTGCACCTCATCTCCATTTTGTTGCACTTGCTTCAATTCAATTCCGGTGCCACTCCAATCAATTCATCAACCACAAGATTGGACTGCATCTCACTTGCCCCTATAGCAAGATTAGAAGTTGTAAGATTGTTGATTTCCTTTGCATGTATGAGGTGCCTTTAAACTCTTTCAGTTTGATGTAAAAAGCATTTTTTTGAATGGTTTTATCAATGAAGAAGTCTTTGCCTTTCAACCTCCTGGCTTTGAAGATCATAAGCATCCTGATCATGTCTTCAAACTTAAAAAAGCTTTGTATGGACTGAAGCAAGACCTTCGACAGTGGTATGAGAGGGTTAGCAATTTTCTCTTATCTCATGAATATGAGAGAGGAAAAATTGAAAAGACTTTTTTCACTACAAAGTGTATATATGATATTATCCTAGTTCAAGTGTATGTTGATGGCATAATCTTTAGAGCCACTAACGATAACCTTTGTGAAGAATTTGTATCAGCTATGTAGAGGGAGTTTGAGATGTCCATGATGAGAGAATTGTCATACTTCCTTGGACTGCAGGTCAAACAAATGAAGAATGCATCTTTTTGAGTCAAACTAAATAATGTAGGGACATTTCGAAGATGTTTGAAATGGAAAACTGCAAAAAAAGCTACAACACCTATGTCAACAAGTTGTTACATGGATGTTGATCTGGTTGGAAAATATGTAGATCAAACCAAGTTTATAGGGTTGATTGGATTCCTTCTCTCCCGCACTACAAGCAAACTAAAAATCATGTTTGATGCATGAATGTGTGCAAGATTCCAAACAAATCTTAAGGAATCTTACATCACTACTGCTAAAAAAATCCTTAAATATATCAAAGGAACAAACATTGTTAGTCTATAGTGTCCTTCTAACTCTCTTATAACTCTTATTGGATATTTTGATTCAGATTTTACAAGGTGTAATTTATACAGGAAAAGCATAAGTGGTACATATCACGTACTTGGTTCTAGTCTTATCGCCTGGCACAACAAGAAACAAGCTTGTGTGGTTGTTGTTGGAAGCTGTCGTGCATAAATCTTCTAGATCCAACAACAACTTAAAGATTATGGTTTAAAGCTAAGCAAATTGCCATTGTTGTGTGACAATACTAATGCCATCAAATCTCGCAAAGAATCAAATTCAAAATTCCAAAATAAAGCACATTGAGATTAGGTTTCATTTCATTCGTCATCATGTTCTAAATGGTAATTGTGAAATTAAGTTTATTGAAACTAAAAAACAACTTGCTAATAATTTTACAAAACCTCTTTCTAGAGACACTACAAAAAAACGTGTATGTTGTGGAGGTTATTTTCATAAAACCTAGCGTTTATAACCGTCACATTATACGTCTGTGACGGTCTCGCGTACCGCCAGAATTCTTGCTGCCACAAAGTTTAATGTGGCAGTCAAGTGAGAACCGTTGGAGCAGACGTCATATAATGTATTGTATAAAGTGATGGTTTTAAGTGTGTAATTTACGTCAATTATAAATGTTGTAATTTTAAAACTGGGTAAACCAATTCTAGCATAAATTATGATAGTTATAAACGCCACTTAATATGATATAGTATGACATTTATAATACCCTTTATAACTGTCATAATTAAAGTATTAAATATTTAATTTAATTTTTAATATTTATAATAATTTATTCAATTTTGTTTTATAATTTGATTTCATAATATTATTTAATTTGATATTATAATTAAATTTCAATGCATAGTTAAATTTCTTAATATAATTAAATTGTAACATAAACTAATTTCATAATATAATTATACTTAATAATATAATTAAAATTGATAAATATAATCAAAAGATGACTTCATTCATTCGCTGAAAACAAAGTTGATAATATCAAACTAATTCAAACAACAAGTAAATTAAACTATCAATATAAATTGTTTCACTTTTTTGAATATATTACAATTAAACTCTCAATCCTCCCGATTTGTCTTATTGCCTCCACTTGATCTTATAATATTCTGGTTTGGTGAAGGAGCACCACTTCCGACATCCCGTGCCTCGAATAAATTAAAATATATTTAGAGTTAATTGACAATTTTTAAAAAATAAATGAAAATAATATTATATTATGAAATTCAAGATATAATGCAAGATGTGACTTTGTGCATAACATGAACACTAGCTTAAAATCAGTTTATACAAGTTTATGCAGTTTATTCTGCATATGTGACTTTGTGCATAACATGAACACTAGCTTAAAATCAGTTTATACTGGCATTATTTTTTTTTTACTATTAGTTGATAAATTAAAAGGTTAAAAGTAAAGTCAATCAGTACTAATTAGATTATTTATCTACAATTAAACATATTGATCAATATACAATTAAACCACAAATTTACAATTAAACCATAAAATGACAAAATAAAATAGTATATTGTTAATGTAATCCTTCTCTACTGTGTAAAAATCATGATCAACTGCAATTCATTTTACAGAATATATATATATATATATATATATAAAATATATATTGCAGTTCAACAATTTTCAACAATTAAAAAGCCTAAAAGAGTAATGACTTCAACTTTAAATGTGTGGCATTAAGAACCTTGCGTTTCCACAGTCCTTTGTATGCTGGATTAGGAATCTTTGAGGGCTTCCATAGTCCATCGTCATCATCATCCACTACAAAAGGATTAGCATTCCAAACAAGTAAAAAGTTGAATTGAAATATCAACCACAACATTATAGATTATAAAATTAACATACTGGAGGGATAACCAGTATGGAGTATCACGATGATTAAAAGAATAAATGGTTGAACAGAGATCCACATGTACAGTAAAGCTCAAAAGTATAAAATATTAGAAAAGGGGCATTTATAGGTATATTGTTTTCAAAGGGCTGTGAATATAAATGTTGATCAATTCTTGAAGTCCCATTTAAGAACCTTTAAGGGAGAAAAAGACCATCATAAGAAAACATTCAAGTATATGTTTCTTAGTTTCCTACCAAAGGAATATTCAAAACTAAGTTGTATTTTACTACCAATGCTAATATTATGCAGAACATAATTGAAATCTAAATACATATTAATGGAGACCAAACTACACTATATCTCATTATAAAAGGTTATGATCATCAAAAGCATTCTTATCTACATCATTCTTGTAATCTGTGAAGTTGATTATTTCCTTAAGGAAAGAAGGTGAAGAACAATAAAGCCACAAGAAGTTATACTATTTCTAGGAACATTTTCTTCTATAAGAGGTGCCTATAGATTAGAATTACACTAACAGTGAAAGACATACTTCTCTATTATAGAGAAAACAATGGCAAAACTCCAACAGCACTGCAAATTTCAAGTCGCATTTCAGAGCATCATAATCAAATATGTTGTAGACTTCAAATATTCTTTAACAGGCTAATAAGAGGGGGAGATAGATGAAACATTACTCACCACTCGACCCAATACCAACACGCAAAAGCATTGTTAGGATCAATACCAAACTTTTCCACAAGCTGCACCATAAATGAAAGAAAAATAGTTACAAATACAGCCATAATTACAAATAGAAAATGCGCTCTTCATGATTTATTCTCTTATTAAAAGAGAAAAAAACGCAAAAAAAATTAAAAGTAATACCAAAGAAATTAGAACTTCACCCTTCTGTAATAAACAACTTTATTATTCAATTATTATGTTATTGTCTTTGATATAGGTAACACAACATGTGCTGCCAAAAAATGCGCATAGTTAAGGATGTAAGAAATATTGTTCACTCTTTGTCCTTTTAAAAATGGGTGAACATATTTAGAAGTGGGGGCATGGAAGTGGGGGTGTATTTTACAATAAGTTAGAAACCATAAGTTCCAAATCTAGTTCTACACTTTTCCTCATAGAAAATGAAGGAAACTACTGAATGCCCAACCAATGCTTTATCGTTTGGCAGTTGAATGTCAAAAAAATGCATACTAGGGTTTGAAATCAAGAAATTGAAAGTTATGTATATTAATGAAAAAATGCGTAATTAAATGGAACCTGATGATCTAGTGTACCTCCCACAAGGAACAGAGGACCCGGAAAAACCCTAAATCGGTCCAACATTCGATAATACAATTTTCTATGTTGTGCGTGTCCGTAAGAACCCTAAAACAGCGAAACAAGAGTTTAGGAGTGTGAGAAGCATAATACGAAGAAAGAAACATGCAGTGTGTTGGTGGAGTGAGAAATTGAATCAAACTTGTTAACTTCGACAAGGATGACGAGATGTTGAATCCCACCTATGGTAGTAGTCGGTGGATGCGGTAGAGAAGAAGGTGATGCACAGGGGGATTCAAAGAGAGATAAATTGTAACAGAGAAGCGAGGGTTCAAAGAGAAATTCAAAGAAAACTATGTGCTCTCAAATGGTCGAAAGCTTTGATTTGGGAACGCAATTTAGAGGTTTGGCTTGGGAAGAAGGTTCAGCGGTGAGCTTTGTGCAGTATTTGCAAGGGTGCACTGCACGTCTAGAACCAACATCACGCAACAGTAGCAGAGTTGTGCGGAATAATAGGGTTTCAAAGGGTTTTAGAAAATTTTGGAGGATGGAAGAGAATAGGGTTTTGAAAAATTAAAATTTTGAGTAAGTGTGAGAAATGAAATTTTAGGGGGAAATAAAACAAATGTGATGGAGGGAACAAAACATATAAATGTTTATTTCTAAGGACAATTATGACGATTCTAAATGTCACATTTTGAAGGAACATTATGGTGCTTACGAAATTGTCGTATTATACAGTAAATTGTGACAGTTTTTAATAACCGTCATATTATAACCGCCATCACATATGTTTTTTTTTTTGTGCTGAGATAGATTTAATGTCTTGCGAAATGAATTGGGTACTTGATACAACCCAATTAGCCAAGCAGATGACTAAGGACACAAGAGACACTTCACACGTTGAATTTTGAAAGAAAATAGAGTCTCTCATTATCCTTGGGTCTTATCTTGAGTGATCTACACTTCAAGTGGCAGCTCTACACCACTCATCTTGGAGCATTCCATCCTCCAAGTGGCGTGACTCCTTACCCCATTTTTCCATAAGCTTTCTTCATCTCTTCCTTTCCTTCTTTGCGCCACTCTTCTTCCATTTTTTTTATATTCTTCCTTTTCTTCATTTACAATTCAGTTCATCTATTATAATTGCTTCCTTTTTTGTGCTTAATTCAACACCTCATCATCATCATCTTATCTTGTGTTTTCTCTTTACCCTCTAGAAGTGCACATTCACACTTATTTAACCACTTGGTTAAGTTCATGTCTAGTGGGAATCTTCTTTGGGTTTCTAACCATATTATGCTTGAAACAAAAAATCATAAACAAAGTGCAACCCATAAAATGTGCAACCTTAAAATTAACTCACATCATGTGGTATCAGAGCATGATTTTAATTGTGCTTATCTTTTCTGAGTTGATTGCTTTAAAATTCCAACACATTTCAATTATGTCTTTATCTTCCAACAATTTAAATTCCGCTTTTATCTTTAAACACCTTTCAATTCAATCTTTAAATTCTAGTCATTTACAATTTCTCCTTTTTATTCATTAAGCAATTTAAAATTCTGCTTTTGAATTATTTTTGTCAATTTTTTTTCCTTACCATTTTTTCTCGAGTCTTATGTTCTTAGTGTTCTAGGAGTCTTTAAATCCATTATGCTTATTTTTCTTTTAATTGTGAAGAACTAAAAAAATTATTGTACCGTCCCGTATCCGGGCGTTGACTAAATCAGGTCAAAGTCAACGGCTGAAGAGTCAAAGTCAACACAAGGCGTCGCCTAGGTGGAGAGACGCCAAGTGCCAGCATCGCCAAGAGGAAGCGTCGCCAAGGCAAGGCGTCGCCTAGGTGAAGGCGTCACCCAACTAGGGCGTCGCCAGATCAAACAGTGTAAAAAAAAGGCAATCACAGTGTGGTTCCCCGATACCCATGGGTAGGAAAGACCATGGAGGGAGCGACGCCGTGGGAAGGCCTCAGGTCCCGATAGTCTGGGGCAGTGATAAAGAGAAGGAAAAGGTGGCTTCAAGGCCATAGTGAAAGCATCAGTGTAGGGCAGCCTGACTCGTGAAGTGCTCCTGCTGCCCCAAAGACGCTTGTGGGGCAGATACGACTCAAGAGGAAGGTCACGCCCAGGGCAGCTGGGTGCAGGGTACAAGAGGAAGGCAGATACGCTCTAAAAGTAAGTGACCAGATACTTGGGTGCATGAGTTGGCACCCAAAAAGTCACCCCTAGCGTAGTAGCACTCCCAAGCAGGAGGACTCACACGTAGAGACGTCCCCAGATGGGCAGAAACGCCCCCAGATGGGGTCATGGCGTCGTGAGGCCCTCCACGTGTACGATAGCCATACCAGAATAGAAACACCCTTTAGTCAGGTGCCAAGTAATTAAAAGTCATTCAATACAGTTTCCCTTTCGAGCATTCAGGTACTATAATGGCTCCCGAGCGTTTCAACGTCTTAAATGCGCTACGTTTTCTAATTAAGCGCTTTAATGAGTGCGTTATGTTTGTGATTAAAAGCGCTTTAAGGCGCTTTAAATGCTGGGGTAGTTTAAATAGTGCAGAGAATGTTGGAAAGAGGGTTGGAACTTTTGGCAAATTTACCAGAAATCTCTAGTTGCTTGCTCGTGCTTCAAGGTTGCGTACAAGTGACTGGGAAATATTTTTTCCTGAAAGAGACAACACACACACATATACACAGTTCTTTTACCACCTTCAGAGTGCCATACGCGGTGCTCGGAGACGTAGGTGGACAGTTTTGGTGTTTCTTGCTGGCTGACTTGAGCGTCGGAGTGCACACGGCCGCTAGGGCGTCTCTTTGTCCTCTTTTTTGCAGGAATCCACAGGCAACCAGTGGGAAGGAGTCCCTAGCTGACGGTTGAGGTCGCGCACGAAGACGTCCCGGTCAGCCGGACGAAACATTTGGCGCCCACCGTGGGGCCGATATAAAACATCAGTCCCATCACAAGTTCGAGAAAATCTACCAAGTTACAGTAACGTTGAAGGAGGTTGGAGTGACAATGGCCCCCACTAGACGAAGCACAGCACGCGCAGCCCCAGCAGAACTATCCATGCAGCAGGTCCTGGAAATAATGAGGGGGTTGCAGCAGGACATGGCGGATTCGAAAATGGAGCAGGAACGCATGCAGGCAGACCTTGACGCCTCGCATGAGTGGAACGAAGAGCTCCACCGTGTGAATGAGGAGTTGCGCTAGGGCCTGAGAAACGATAGGAGGTGGCCTGGGCATGACGAGATGGAGAACCATTCCCCACCAAGGGAGTTTTCCACTCCTTTCTCACAGGAGATCCTAGACGCAGCGATCCCCGAACACTTTCGCGGGACCCAAGGTGATCTTCACCGGGATGGAGGACCCAGAGACGCACCTGGCTGCATTTCACACGCAGATGGTCCTGATAGGCGGTTCTGATGCTGCCAAGTGCAAGCTCTTCATGAGCACCCTGACCGGGATGGCTATGGACTGGTTCATTAGCCTCCCAGAAGGTCATATCACATCTTTCCGCCAATTGTCGCGATTGTTCCGTGAACAGTACTTAGCCAACAAGGCCCCGCCGGTCTCCTACGACCTGTTCGATGTGAAGCAGTATCAGGGGGAGACCCTGAAGGAGTATATCAATCGCTTCGGGGCCCAGGTCGTGAAGGTTGGTACAACAGAGGAGCCTATGATCGTGTACGCATTTGTGAAAGGCGTGTGCCCCGGCCCCTTCGGAGAATCCATTATCCGCAATCGCCCTAGGACTTTCGCTGAACTACGGTGTAGGGCGGTAGAGCATATTGCTTCGGAGGGGGAGGTATGTGTGAAGCGCACCAGCGCCGTGCCCTCACGCCCGAGGGGACCGGCGCGAGTTCAACCCGTCAGAGTCAATGAGACCACGACGGGGAGAAAGAAGCCAGAGGCGAGACGCCCCTACGAGGCCAGAAAGCCCCAGCCCCGGGGTCCAGCAGGAGGCGAACGCCCCGCCAGAGAAAGAGCAAGACCGGCGAGGTACAACTTCGTGGTTGAGTTGAAGGATTTGATCGCCGTGCCCAACATAGCTGAGAGGCTGAGGCGACCGGCGAAGACCGACAAGGTGTTAGGGCCCCGTAAAGACTCTTGGTGCGAATTCCACGAGGCTTTCGGGCACCAAATTGATAATTGCCTGTCGTTGGGCTACCAGCTAGATGAGCTGGTGAGGACTGGGTTTTTGAAAGACTATGTCGCAGATTCCACAACGACCGCCACCTTGCCGCCGCCGGCAGATGAACCAGCACACGAGATGCCTGTGCTTGGCGAGGTCCACACCATTGCTGGAGGTTTTTCCGGCGGAGGACCCACCGCCTCCCAGCGGAAGAAATACGCGAGGGGGGTGAATTCGATCGAAGAGAGGCTCTCGGGGGAACCATGGGAGTCAGATATTGTGTTCACAAGAAGAGACCTCCGAGATGTGGTACCCCACGACAACGACCCCGTTGTCATCTCAGTCGTCACAGCCGGAAGGAAGGTGCACAGAGTGCTTGTGGACCAAGGAAGTTCGGCCGATGTCATGTTTCTCTCGACCTTTAATAAGTTACGGTTGTCCCCCGATCTGTTGAGCCCCTATACAGGATGCCTGTATGGGTTTGGGGATAACCAGGTGGAAGTCCGGGGTTACTTGGAGTTGAGGACTACGTTCACAGACGGAGAGGCCTCCCGTACCGAGAGCATCCGGTACCTCGTCGTGAACGCTAATTCCGCCTACAATATTTTGCTGGGCAGACCGGCGTTAAACCGTCTGAGCGCGGTGTCCTCCACCCGTCACATGAAGATGAAGCTGCCGGACCTCAGTGGCCAGGTGATAGTCATCAGGTCAGACCAGGAGGAGGCGAGGAAATGCTATGAAAACAACCTGAAAACGAAGAGAGGCGTATTCATGGTGTATGAACGTCCGCCGAGCGTGGACGCGACGATGATTGAGGCGACGCCCGCTGGGCTGACGCCTGAAGAGGTCATAGTGGAGAGGGCGATGCCCGAAGCAGATGTGCCAATGGAGGGAGGCCCTGACGACGCGGCGCCCGTGGAAGAGGCGGCGCCTGTCGAAGATAATAGCAGGGAGCAGCCTGCGGCTAGCGCCGTAGAAAGGGAGATTGGCGGCAAGACTTTCAAGTTAGGAAGTTCGCTAAGCCCAGAAGAACAGGAGGGGGTGGCAGAAGTGATTTCACGCCACCTGGACGCCTTCGCATGGTCCGCCTCGGACATGCCAGGCATCGACCCCGATTTCCTGTGTCACCACCTCAGCATGGACGCCACGGTCCGCCCCGTGCGTCAGAGAAGGAGAAAGTTCAATGAGGAACGACAACAGGTGGTGAAAGACGAAACGCAGAAGCTGCTGAGCGCTGGCCACATCAGGGAGATTCAGTACCCTGAGTGGCTCGCCAACGTCGTCTTGGTGAAAAAGGCGAACGGAAAGTGGAGGATGTGTGTTGACTTCACGGACCTGAACAAGGCATGCCCAAAGGACTCGTATCCGCTGCCCAGCATCGACGCCTTGGTAGACAGTGCGTCCGGCAGCAAGGTGCTAAGTTTCCTGGACGCCTTTTCAGGGTATAACCAAATCAAGATGCACCCAAGAGACGAGAGCAAGACTGCATTCATGACTGAGACATGCAGTTACTGCTATAAGGTGATGCCCTTCGGGCTGGAAAATGCGGGCGCCACGTACCAGAGGCTAATGGACAAGGTCCTGGTGCCAATGCTGGGGAGGAATGTGTACGCCTATGTAGACGACATGGTGGTGGCGTCGCAAAATAGGGTGCAGCACATGGCAGACCTGGAGGAGTTGTTCCACACAATATCCAAGTACCGCCTCAAGTTGAACCCCGAGAAGTGTGTTTTCGGGGTGGAGGCCGGTAAGTTCTTGGGTTTTCTGCTCACCGAGAGGGGGATAGAGGCGAACCCCGACAAGTGTGCGGCTATTATCGCCATGCGGAGCCCGACGTCGGTGAAGGAGGTGCAACAGCTGACAGGGCGGATGACGGCGCTCTCAAGGTTTGTTTCCGCCGGAGGAGAGAAGGGGCACCCGTACTTCCAGTGCCTCAAGAGGAACAGTCGCTTTGCATGGACTGATGAATGCGAAGCGGCTTTCATTAAGCTGAAGGAGTACCTGGCGACGCCACCGGTCCTCTGCAAGCCGGTAGCGGGTGTGCCCCTCCGGTTATATTTTACTGTAACAGAGCGGGCCATCAGTTCCGTATTGGTCCAAGAGCAGGACCAGAGTCAGAAGCCCATCTACTTCGTAAGCAAGGCCTTACAGGGGGTTGAGACGAGGTACCAAGCACTGGAAAAGGCGGCGCTGGCGGTAGTGTTCTCTGCTAGGAGGCTCCGTCATTTACTTCCACAGCTTTACGGTGGTGGTGATGACCAACCTCCCTATACAGAAAGTACTGCAGAAACCTGATGTGGCAGGAAGAATGGTACGCTGGACGGTGGAACTGTCAGAATTCGACATCCAGTACGAGCCTAGAGGATCCATCAAAGGGCAGGTGTACGCAGATTTTGTAGCAGAACTTTCGCCCGGAGGTCAGCAAGAGGTGGAAGCGAGTTCGCAGTGGCTGCTCTCGGTTGATGGCTCTTCAAACCAACAAGGGAGCGGTGCGGGAATAGTCTTGGAGGGACCCGACGGCATACTGATCGAGCAGGCCTTGCGTTTTGCCTTCAAGGCAAGTAACAATCAGGCAGAATATGAAGCCCTGATAGCAGGAATGCTCTTGGCCAAGGAGATGGGCGCACAGAACCTCCTGGTGAAGAGCGACTCTCAGTTGATTACGGGGCAGGTGTCGGGTGAGTTCCAGGCGAATGACCCACAGATGGCGGCGTATCTGAAATACGTCCAGTTGTTGAAGGGGGCGTTCAACGCTCTTGAGCTGATACATGTCCCGAGGGAGCAAAATGCCAGAGCTGACCTGCTCGCAAAGCTGGCCAGCTCAGGCAAGGGGGGTAGATAGAGGACAGTGATCCAGGAGACTCTCAAAGCTCCGCGTCGATTCGTGGAAGACAACAGGGTGGATGTCCTCCAGATTTATACATCAAGGGGAAGGTCGAGGAGTCATTCCTCTTTGACCCAAGATACGCAGAGGGCGCCCCGCATCAGCATGTTCGCGGGTGTGCCTGAGGAAGAGCAGATGCAGGTATGTGTTTTGTCCAAGGGAGACACCTGGATGACGCCCTATAAGCGATACCTGGCAGATGGGGCTCTTCCAGTGGACCCTGAAGAGGGTAAAAAAAGTCAAAAGAAATGCCGCAAGATATACTTTGGTGGATGGGGTGCTGTTCAGGCACGGTTTCACTCACCCTATCCTAACATGCGTTAGTGGCGATGAGTGCACCAGGATAATGGCGGAGCTACACGAAGGCATCTGCGGAAGCCACGTAGGGGGAAGATCCTTAGCCTCCAAGGTAATACGCGCAGGCTTCTTCTGGCCAACAGTGAAAGAGGACTGCGCACGGCACGCCCAGCGGTGTAGGCAATGCCAAAAGCACGCCGACTGGCACAAGGCGCCGCCAGAAGAGTTGCGGTCTATATACAGCCCGTGGCCTTTCCATACATGGGGAATTGACATCCTGGGCCCTTTCCCACTGGCAATCAGGCAGATGAAGTATCTGATCATCGCCATCGAATACTTCACTAAGTGGATAGAGGCGGAGCCCGTGGCACAGATCACTGCGCATAAGGTACAGCATTTCGTGTGGAGAAACATTGTGTGTCGCTTTGGCGTACCCAGGCGCCTGATATCTGACAACGGGACTCAGTTTGCCAGTCAGCAGTTGAGAAATCTGTGTGCTGAAGTAGGAATCAAACAAGTGTTCGCGTCGGTCGAACACCCCCAGACCAATGGACAAGTAGAGTCGGCAAACAGAGTTCTGCTGAGGGGGTTAAAAAGAAGGTTAGAGAAAGCCAAAGGGGCGTGGGCGGAAGAGGTGCCAAGGATTGTATGGGCATATCACACCACGCCCCAATCCTCTACTATGGAGACGCCCTTCAGTTTGGTGTACGGGTCGGACGCGATGATTCCAGTAGAAATACATGAAAGCTCACCACGCTTTCAAAACTTTGTGGTGGAGGAGTCCAATGAAGAGAGGCGGGTAAACCTGGATTTGCTAGAAGAAGCTAGAATAAAAGCTGAAGCGATGAAGAGAAGAGTAGAGCGACAATATAGCTCTAAGGTAAAGCCGCAACAGTTTCAAGTTGGCGACCTAGTGATGAGGAAAGCTCACCCATACGAGTTGGAGAATAAGCTGTCTCCCAAGTGGACCGGGCCCTTCAGAGTTACTGAGGCTAAGGGCAACGGTTCGTACAACCTGGAGACTTTAGATGGAGGCCCCATCCCGCGCAGTTGGAATGCAGCCAACTTAAAATTTTATTTCAGTTGACTTATGTAAGCAGTATGTAACAATTTAGTTGAAGGGGACACTCTTTTTCCCTCTCAGGGGTTTTTAATGAGGTCACCCTAATAAAAGGAAAAACCAGTTTGAGAAAAAGAAGTGCTTTGGTTTTCAGCCTTTATCTTTCCTTGTTTGAAGTAATGTGATGCGCCGCCTAGGCCATGGCGTCGCCAAGAAAGAAGGCGTCGCCTAGGTCATGGCGTCGCCCAGAAAGAAGGCGCCACCTAGATAAGGGCGTCGCCCCTGAGCAGGCATCGCCCAAGTGAAGGCATGCACCGCTGAAAGAACAGGACGAAAGGAAAGCGCGCAGTACATGAAGCATATGCAAAGTGAAGTGGCGTTACAAAAATCAAGTATGACATTGAAAAGTTGTTGTTACAAGCAATGTTCAATACAATGGGAGCAGTACAAACGGAGCAAACGCTACAAATCATGCAAAAACACGAACAAGCCATTTCTCAGCGCTCATCAGAGTCATCACTGGAGGAAGGCGAAGCTATTTGATCACTTGGAGCCAGATTCTTGAGGGGTTTGGCTTTGAGGACCTTCTCCTCTCTCACCCAGTACAGCGGAAACCCATCCAGAGCGTCGGGAACAAGATCAGTACGGCAGATCTTGAAGAACCGGCCTTTCCACCCGGTGAACGAGCTTTGAAAGGGTGTGAAGAGAACTCTTCCGGGTACATTGCTGAGAGTTACCCAGAGGTTGTGTCTCTACCTCTTCACCTCAAAGAAGTGAAGAAAGAGGTCAACCGAGGGTGCACAACCCAGAAACCCGAAGAGAATATCGAAGGCTTTGACAAAGGCCCAGTTGTTGGGGTATAACTGGGCCGGAGCAACGTTAATCTCCGTCAGCAGTTCCTTCTCGAACCAGGAGAAGGGTAAGCGCACCCCGATGGTCTTGAACACCACCTGGTAAAAGTAAAAGAAAGGGACCCCTTCGTTGGCCCGTTCGTCTCCACATACTGGCTCCCCTAGAGTGCAAGGGAGCACAGCGATGTCGTCGTCATGCCTCCTCGCGAAGGCCCGGTGGTCATAGGAACACGAATCCCCTTTGTGCTCCCTTATGGCCCTGGTAGAGAGTAAGCATGAACACTCGTCAAGAAGTTCACTCGAGGCCTAAGGGTACAAGTCCTTGGGACGGACCCTGGAGGAAGCAGCGTGAGACGACATTCTTTAACAAGATCAGGACTGCCAGAAATGCAAGAGTTGAGCGAGGGGAGCGAAGGCTGGAACAACCCTTCGTTAGAGAAGAAAGGGTGCAAGAAGGAAGGGTGCAAGAAGAAAGAACGCAAGTAGGTTATGAAGAGTGAGAAAATGATGAAGATAGTTCCAGAGTTTGAAGAGTTAAATAAAGCGGTTAGAGCGCCAAACGACGCGAATGGATGCACCGCACGATTGATACACGTGGCAGAAGATGAAAGGATGACGCTGACACCACTGGTTTAAATCAGAAAACGTCGTATCAGCAGAATATCCAGTGGTACGATGCGCCGTCGAAAGTGAGTCAGGGGTACAGCAGGAGTCAGAATTCAATGGAATGACTGAATGCCCCATCAACCATACAAGCAGCGCCACGTGGATCAAGTCGAATGACGGAACGTCCCATCAGCTATACAAGAAGCGCCACGTGGATGGCACAGACAAAACCTTGAGCTCTTCGCTGTCGTCAGGCGTCGACCAAGGCAAAAATCAAAGTCAATGTCGAAGTAAAGGTAACGCCCGAGGCGTCGCCCGGAAGGACGTGAAGGGCGACGCCAGCGTGAGACGTCACGGGCGTCGCCAACCCAAATACCAACTGGCGTCGCCTCCCCAATACCCACAGGTAGGAAAGACTGTGGAGGGAGACGAAATCAAAGAAGGCAAAGTTAGTCACTGGCGTCGCCTCCTCGATACCCACAGGTAGGAAAGACTGTGGAGGGAGATAAGACCGCCAAACGCCAGCGAATCGCTGGCAGGGCGTTCCCCGATACCTATGGGAAGGAAAGACCATGGAGGGAATAGACCCCCCCCCCCAGAGCACTCGGCGTTTTAGACACCCGGGGACGATACGGCGCTGCTGTAGCAGGCCTCTCCTTAGGCGTGGGCGCCGGGCGTTAAGGATCAAGGAAAGGACCTTTCGGTATCAGAGACATCCCGTGGACGATACGGCGTCACTAAGTGAGCCTCTCCATGGGCGTGAGGGTTGGCATGCGACCTTTCCCGATCATACAAAGCCGCCCAACGAAGTGAAAGAAATGGACAAAACACAGATAAAATAATCGAAGCGTGCGAAGGTAAAAGATGAGAATGAGATCGCACAAGCAGAATCGTATATGGCAAAGACATAAAGGCAATCATGCGAATGCCCCAAATCAGTAACAAGAGTACGGATAGTTCAAAGAATTACAAGTTTTAACAGATAAAATAAAAAACGAAGGTAAAGTATAAAGCAGTTAACTGTGAAGCTGAAGGTCGCGGTTGAGAGGCAGCGGTTCAGTCATCCACGTCCATGGGCACGACCTTCCCGTCGACGACATGGTGCATGGGGTCGCAGTTTGTAATATTGATGCCAGGGTTCTCACAGGACGCCTGGGTTAGAGCCTCTTGGAACCCCTCCTCGAAAGTACCCGCCATCTCCTGGATAAGGGACTTTTTCTCCTTCTCCAGCTCCTCAACGGCGGCATCCCCAGAGGCCACCTGCTTCTCTAGAGCCTCCTTCTCAACGCGAAGTCGACTGACCTCAACCTGTAGTTTGTCGTAGTCAGCCCGGAGAAGGTCCATAGCTTTGGCCTGGGTGGCCATTTCCCCCTCCATCCGCTCCGTCTGGTCAGCTTGCTCACGGCAACGGTCCTTCAGGTCCTTTTGAAGTTCTGCATCAGCTTTGAGCGATTCCTGAAGGCCAGCCTGGACTTGGAGGGCGACTTCACGAGTAAAAAAGCCAGCCTGGAGCTCCAATGCCTCTGCCAGTTGCCTCTCAGCTTCTGCTTTGGACTCTTGCGCTTGCTTTAGAGAGGTTTGGTAAGTTTCGTTCTGCCGCCCCAGGGTCCTCATTTCCTCCTCCAGAGTAGTCGCCTTTGTTTCCAAGGCTTGGAGAGTTTTGAGCTTGCATAACCGCGTTTCTGGCCTGGGCGCGCCATTCAAGGGCCACCGCCAGGAAGGCCCCCAAGTAGAAGGGCATGCCTTCCTTCCTGTCGGTGCCCTCTGGCAGAGTCCCGCCGCTGAAGCCCCTCATTAGATGTATAATCGGAGGAGGGATGACGATGAAGTCAGGGGCGACAGCGACGGAAGCAGGGGAAGCAATGGTTTCTGCCGGCGGCGGAGGCGGGGCAGATTCGGCACCTTCGCCCCTTTCCTCGTGGAGTGTCATGGGAGGGAGTGAGGTTGCGCTCGGGGGGTTATCCATGAAGGGGTTCCCTCCCTGGGGCGATGCCTCTACCGAAAGAGGAACCCGCGCAGATTTTCTTCTTCTGAAGGGAGCCACGCCTTCTGAGTCCTCATCATCTGATAGAACCTCCAAAACCCGTTTCCCTTTGTCAAGAGGGGTTGGAGCCGGTGACGAGGCCGCAGCTAGGGGAACAGCTGCGATGGGTAGAGGAGAGAGAGGAGTCTAAAGTGCTGCAAGGCTGCGAGGAGATGACGGAGGTGAACTCGAGATAGCCTCGGCAGTGATCGGAGGAGGCGGCGATAGAATCGGTGGGTCTTGGCCCTGAGCAATTTAGGGCGCTCCGTCCAGTAAAGGGGGAAGCCATCCAAAGCTGTGGGATCGTGCTTGGCGCTGCACACCCTGAAGAATTTCCCTTTCCAGTTCTTATAAGAATTCTGGAAGAGGGATAGGAGGATCCTGCCTGCGATCCCGGAAAAGCTTACCCAGAAGCTTTTCCCCTGTTTCTTCACTTTAAAGAAATGCAGGAAGACATCTACAGAGGGGGGGATGCCCAGGTATCCACAAAGAATTTGAAAGCCCCTCACGAATGCCCAGCTGTTGGGATGAAGCTGGGCGGGGGCAGTGTTGATTTCAGTGAGAAGCTCCCGTTCCAAGGGAGAGAATGGGAGACGCACTCCTACGCGCTTGAACACGGTCTGGTACATGAAGAAGAAGGGTTTCCCCTTTCTAGGCCTGTCGTCCAAACAAACAGGTTCCCCAGGCCTGCCGGGACGGACGGATATGTGGGCGTCGTGTGTGCGGCAGAAGGCATTAAAGTTGTACAAATGGGGATCCCCTCGGTGAGCTTCCAGGTCCTAGAAGGAAGTCAGGCTGGTGCATTCACTCAGGAGCTCGTCGGGGGCCCAGGGGTAGAAGGCTTTGTAGTTGGACTTGGGGGTCGTGGGAGAAGAATCAGGCTCCGCGTTCGCGCGCGTCATGGTGAAAATAGATAGCTGGAGAAAGAAGAGAGGAAAAAGGGTTTAGCATGTTTAGCCATGGCAAGAAGGGGAAAGAGCCCCAGGAAGCGTCACCCACGCGAGAAAAATCAGAGGAGGAAGAAGAAGCGGAGAAATGCAGTAATACGAGAATAACAACAGTCCCAGGCAGTTTAATGAATCCTATAATGCGACGAAAGGGAAGAATCGTGAATACTCGAGATTGTACCTTTGTTATTGGAATGGAGGCAGTAGACGAGCGCAGCAAGGAGAGAATCGCGATTGCAGAGAAAAGGGGTTTTGAAGGCGATGAACAGTGCGGAGTTGCAGAGTGAATGAATGTAACAGTAGGGTGAGCGCGGGGTTTGGAGTAACTTAAACGTTACATTTCGCAACTCGAGAGGCGCTAACCTAGGGCTGTGGGATCGTGCCACGCGTTAGAGGATCAATTGCCCAATGGAAACGCAAAGGTCCCTGGAGGATGGCCGCGCGATGGGCCACGTGGCGCGCGATCAAGGGTAGCCCAAAAGGTGTTATCATCCTCATTTCAGGGGATGTCCAATCAGTCATTAAGAATACCCCTGTGGTTCAGAAAATTTCACGTCAATAATTCGAAGAATTGCTGAGTCGGCAGAGAATGACACGTCATCAGGAT
The DNA here is from genome assembly GCF_000499845.2 of Phaseolus vulgaris. Classification (NCBI taxonomy): domain Eukaryota; kingdom Viridiplantae; phylum Streptophyta; class Magnoliopsida; order Fabales; family Fabaceae; genus Phaseolus; species Phaseolus vulgaris. Next base: position 34,344,688 of record NC_023749.2, on the reverse strand, counting down.
GGCACGTGGACGGCGTGGGCGAGGCTTTAGTCTTGACGCTGAAGACAAGTCTTCGGCTTAAGACTGAGGGGCTTGTGTACCGTCCCGTATCCGGGCGTTGACTAAATCAGGTCAAAGTCAACGGATGAAGAGTCAAAGTCAACGCAAGGCGTCGCCTAGGTGGAGAGACGCCAAGTGCCAACATCGCCAAGAGGAAGCGTCGCCAAGGCAAGGCGTCGCCTAGGTGAAGGCGTCGCCCAGGTGAAGGCGTCGCCCAACTAGGGCGTCGCCAGATCAAACAGTGTAAAAAAAAGGCAATCACAGTGTGGTTCCCCGATACCCATGGGTAGGAAAGACCATGGAGGGAGCGACGCCGTGAGAAGGCCTCAGGTCCCGATAGTCCGGGGCAGTGATAAAGAGAAGGAAAAGGTGGCTTCAAGGCCATAGTGAAAGCATCAGTGTAGGGCAGCCTGACTCGTGAAGTGCTCCTGCTGCCCCAAAGACGCTTGTGGGGCAGATACGACTCAAAAGGAAGGTCACGCCCAGGGCAGCCGGGTGCAGGGTACAAGAGGAAGGCAGATACGCTCTCAAAGTAAGTGACCAGATACTTGGGTGCATGAGTTGGCACCCAAAAAGTCACCCCTAGCGCAGTAGCACTCCCAAGCAGGAGGACTCACACGTAGAGACGTCCCCAGATGGGCAGAAACGCCCCCAGATGAGGTCATGGCGTCGTGAGGCCCTCCACGTGTACGACAGCCATACCAGAATAGAAACACCCTTTAGTCAGGTGCCAGGTAATTAAAAGTCATTCAATACAGTTTCCCTTTCGAGCATTCAGGTACTATAATGGCTCCCGAGTGTTTCAACGTCTTAAATACGCTACGTTTTCTAATTAAGCGCTTTAATGAGTGCGTTACGTTTGTGATTAAAAGCGCTTTAAGGCGCTTTAAATGCTGGGGTAGTTTAAATAGCGCAGAGAATGTTGGAAAGAGGGTTGGAACTTTTGGCAAATTTACCAGAGAACTCTCTAGTTGCTTGCTCGTGCTTCAAGGTTGCGTACAAGTGACTGGGAAATATTTTTGCCTGAAAGAGACAACACACACACATATACACAGTTCTTTTACCACCTTCAGAGTGCCATACGCGGTGCTCGGAGACGTAGGTGGACAGTTTTGGTGTTTCTTGCTAGCTGACTTGAGCGTCGGAGTGCACACGGCCGCTAGGGCGCCTCTTTGTCCTCTTTTTTGCAGGAATCCACAGGCAACCAGTGGGAAGGAGTCCCTAGCTGACGGTTGAGGTCGCGCACGAAGACGTCCCGGTCAACCGAACGGAACAATTATAATTCGTTTAAGTGGTAGTTGATTTAGTTCCAATCAAAGAACTCAAGTAATCATATGAATGAAATCCCAATCTATTTGTGAAAATTGAAAGTGAATTAAAAATATGCATGCGAAGATTATGGAAATTCTGAATCCATAAAAGAAAAAGAAAGACAAAAACAAAGTTAGTGCAATTCACTTTTCAAGTTCAAAATTGCTAAAAATGAGGATTCTTTTTTTGTGGCAAATTGTTTTCATATTTGTGAAATTTTATTCTTCTTGCTTTTACAATTTCTAAGAAAATCAAAACTTCATAGTTAAAAGTTTAAGTAAGTTTCTTTAAGTCTTCAAAAGTTTTTTTCTTTTTTGTCTTGTCTAAGTTTTGTCATCATCATACTTCCATTTTGGTTTAGCTTTCTTTCTTTTATCTTTACTTGCTTGTCTTCAAATCTTTCTTATGCTTTGTTAGGGGTTCTTTGGTAAGCAAGTGTTAGGAGATTTAACCTCTTTCACTTGAAGTGTTGCTACCAAGTGTAGACCTTGTTGGACTGCAAATCTTTCTTGAGTGAATTAAAATTTTGTGTCTCCTTTACTAAATATCCGAGTGATACAAGTGAGTGAGTGGATTAAATTGTTATTTTCACTAATTGTTTGTTTCCTTTTATGCAAAATTATGGCTCATTTGTCTTTAGAAGAATCTTCAAAGCCACAATCTCCTCAAAAGGCATACCTTTTGGGAGAGCTTGCCGATGCCAAAAGAAGATTGAACGAAAAAGAAGAGGAAATGAGGCAACTAGTGGAAAGGATGCAAAGATTAGAAGAGACTCAAGAGAGAAAAGCTAGAGAAAAGAGATGGGATCCTAGAAGAGCTACTACAAATTACATGGACTATGGAAGTCAAAGAGAAGAACAAGATTGGAGAATGCACAATTTTGAAGAAAGGCATCATCAACACCAACCACCAAAGACTTCTTTTTCTTTTGTAAAATTACCTAGTTTTAGCGGGGAAAGTGACCCAAATTTGTATTTAGGATGGGAAGTTAAGATAGAACAAATCTTTAATGTGTATGAGGTCGAAGAAGACAAAAGTTAAGCCAGTTTTCCTAGAGTTTTAAGATTATGTCATGCAGTGGTGGCATGAAATTGTAATGGAGATTGGTTTGAACAAGAGGCCAGTCGTGGTCTCTTGGTATGATTCGAAAGAATGCATGTGCTCGCGGTTTGTTCCTCCTCATCATAGGAATGAACTCTTGTTGAAGCTCCAACGGCTGCATCAAGGACCTAAGTTTGTTTTATGAAGAAGTGGAAAAACAACTTGTTGTTTTGTCGTTTCAATCGATTTCTTATCACTAGAGGTTTTTGAAAAGGGTTTGAAGTTGTTTGACTTGGTTGACATTGTTGTCAAACCAATTTCTATCGGTTGTTTCGAGGATTCAACCGATTCTTTGTTGAAAATCCATAACAAAATTTCTGTTATGTTTGCAAATCAGCTTTAAATGTTTTCTAACTGAATAGGCTCATGCTTTAAATGTTTTTAACAACTTTTGGAGTATTTAAAGAGGTTGTTATACTTTCTTAAAGATTGATATAGTTTTGAGACACTGTGTGAAAGTGTGAAAACAGATTTGAGTTTTCAAGATTTGCATTCAAGCTTTTGGGTTTTCTCAAAGAAGTGGAATAGGATTGCTATAATCTTTCTATTTGATCTTCATCAGGTGTAATCCTTTTTGTATCTCTTGTATTTCTGAATACTGGTGTGTAAGTGCAGAATTAGAGGGTGCTCTGATTTCTGTGGTGTTTGTGTGTCAAAGGAAGTGTGTGACTTGAGGTGTTTAAGATCACTTCTTTGGTGGTGTGTTTGCAATCTGGATTTTGATTGCATAGTAGATACCTAGTGGTTTCTGGGGACTGGATGTAGCTCTTGGGATAAGAGTGAACCAGTATAAATTGCTTGTGTGCTTTTCTCTTACCTTTAACTCATTTAAATTCTACTTTTAAGTTGTTTTCAATTCAGCTGATATAAACAACCGGTTGAATCGCAAAACCAATCGGTTGATTTTCTGTTAATCAACTTAAACAATTTTAATTGATTGCTTTCTGGATTTCTATATCTGTGATTCTACTTTGAACTTCATTATACCTTCAAAGTTTGCGAAAATCTTTCATAAGAGCTTGGTACTTGAAAAATACTCAAGTTTGATCTGAAAATCTTTTTCTTATGGCTGAAAAATTACCCTTTGCGGAGGGTGCATCAATAAACAAACCACTTTTGTTCTGTGGTTTGAATTACCAATTAAGGAAGCCATATGTACCCTTCTACTCTACAAGCCCTTACTTGTGTGACAAGTTAGCATTTCTAGAGTAAAATAAAAATCCTATATAAGTTATTTCTATTATTGATATAAATAGTTCATCTATCTTTTATTCTTGTGTATGGTGGCTTTAGGTGGTCATCCATCACTTTGTTTGTGAAAATGCTTTCAAAGGAACCCCATTAAGAACTTTATAATAGTAAATCGTGCATTAGTAAGAGAAAGTGTGTCAAGGGGCTCAAAGCATCAATTGATCTTTCACATACGACAAGTCTAGTTTAATTTCTTCATATTTTCTTACTCTTTTTTTTCAAGTCTCCATGATACTTAGGTTATTTTTCTCTCCATTTTGTAATTGACCTTTTTTTAGTCTCTAGGAAACTTTGCACGCTCACATTTAGGGATTTTTTTTTTATGTTTCTTTTAAGGAAAATCGGTTAAGTCTTGGGAGTGATTCACCACTCTTCCTTGGGAGTGAAGTCAGGGAAACCTTGACTATTTGACCTTGATAGAAACTTCCAACTTCAAAAACCTATTTGTGAAATTTTTTATCACTCATTATTGAAACCATTATTTTGTGAAAATCATTTCTTTTTTAATTCAAAATGAGTGATCAAATGCATGCATCAACTGTACAAGGTAACAATAAAGAACTAAAGGAGGAGTTTGGGTTGAGATAGGAGGTAAAATATTATAGAGAAAACATGAAAAAAATAAAGAAAGTACAGATAAAAAAATAGATGGTAAGAGGTGTTCTTGCCGGTTGACTCATTTGCTGATTCACTCTAACTACGATCACACGCCCTCTTATCTCCACCTAGGTTTGTGCTTCCTTGGATCGAAACACTCTGTACCTGCAAAGACAAAGGGACACCCTAGAGGTCGTTTGCACTCTGACGCTCAAGTCAATACTGGGGCTAAGAAACAGAATGTGAGTGTAATAGTTCTAGTCACAAAAAACTGCATACCTTGTGGGTTTTCTTAATACCCTTTATATAGTCTAGGGTTCCTTTATATCCGTTACCCGCATTTAGGGTTTCTGGGGAATGCCCTTGCGCCGCTATTACCCAATCTTAGTGCAATCTAGCGCGTAAGGCTACCTTACTAGAGTGCAACCTCTAACGGAATGGCCACCTGGGTACCAACTTGTGCATCAAATCTCTAGGGCCATCCATTCTGGGGGGTACCCTAACTATCACGTGTCATGCATGCAGCCTCCCTTGGAAACCCTAACCCTAATGGGCATTCGCGGCTTCCAAGCCTCTTTACTTGTGTCGCGCCCAATGGCGGAATCCACACCGCATGCATGGGCACCCTGTGACTTAGGCTTTCCCCTACTAATAACTGGTATGTTGTTTGGGGCTCACCTTTCGAGGTCCAATTCTGCTGTTTGAATCACCGATGCCTTACTCTGTTGTCGAAGACACGTCGAGACATCCTGGTGATCGACATTTGACCAATAATCGGCACCCTGGCTCATGCCGCTTATGAGACATATTCCCATGCCGTTTTTGGGACCCAGCTTACGTGGTCAACTATTACTAGTGGTCAACTATGTCCGAGGACTGGTCGGTACACAAGCCCCCTAGTCTCGAGCTATTAACTTGTTCAGCGAAGAGACTAAGTCGTCGCCCTTGGCGAAGGACGTGAACAATGTACCGAAGTGACGTCTCTCCGTACTTCATTTTAATCTGGGCACACGTGGCTGGATCAACGACTAGGGTTATTGCCGTTTGTGCTCCCTTGTTTACCTTAAACCCTTACAAAACCCCGCGCTTCACAATTGTTTCATCACTTCACTTACTCAAACTTTTATCATTCGCTTTCTCTCAAGCGCTCTTTCTTCTTCCTCATCACTCTCGACTTTTGAACTTCTACTCCTTAAAGGTATGATTTTTACTTCATGACTTGTCTTCGTTTCACGATTCCGCTGCCCATAACATGCGATAACTGCTCTGGATCTATTTAAGATTTCTGCACTTTAGGTTTTCTGCTTCTACACTGTTTGCGTTCTTTGTTTAGTTGAGTCTCTATTTTTCTGGTTCATCGAGTCACGCCGCTTCTTCTGAACCTTCGTTTTTCTTCCTTTCTCTTATCCCTTTTTAGCTTCGGCCCGAACCAAAACCACCTCCAACCTCCTCCATCCGTCGATTACAGAGCCCTTTACTCTTGGGCTTCTGCTGACCTTCTCGCCGAGACCTCCAAACTCACTTCCCTTGAGGATGTGAGGAAACATAGAAAGGATGAGGCTGAAGTTAAAGGTCGTGCGTTTGGGAGGGAGTGCGACGCTTACGTCTCTGTTCGACCCTACGCAGACGGTGAACCTGTATGCGCCGCCAATCGCACCAACGATGGGGAATCCTTCTTCTTCCTATATGCCATCATCTTCAAGCGGAACAAACTCCGTTTTCCACTCTCGGGTTTCGAGCGGGCACTCCTGACTGAAATCAATGTGGCCCCTGCCCAGCTGCACCCCAACAGTTGGGCCTTCGCGATCATGTTCAACCATCTTGGGCACCTTCCCTCCGTGGATGTCTTCCTTCACTTCTTCGAGCATAAGAGTCCAGGGAAGAAGCTTTTGTTAGAAAAGATGGCTTTAAACTAGAGGGGGGTGAATTGTTTAAAGAGGGTTTTCGCAAACTTTTCAAACAAGAATGAATTTATCTCAGGAAACAATTGATTCAGAAATTCAGTTCGCCAAAACAGCAAGCAAAAGTTGTAGTACCAGAAAAACAATTGGTTGTTTCGCAGAAACAATCGGTTGTTTATACCAGCAAACAACAAAATAAACTGAATTTAAAGAGTTAGAGATAGAGAGATTGTACACAGTTGTTGATACTGGTTCACTCCAAACCCAGAGCTACATCCAGTCTTCTCAGAACCCTGAGGAAATCCACTAAGCAATGACACCTTGATCACTTACACAACAACCAAGAGAATGACCTTGAACACCTCAAGAAACACACTCTCCTTGGTCAACACACCAACACTAAGATTGCTGATCTTGATCCCCTAAAGAACACACAGCCAATCTCAGCAAAACACAGAAACGAATACTTGTTCAACAGAGTACAAGGATTACACTTGTTACAGAAGATAATCTGAAATCAATACAAGCAGAATCCTATTCCATATACTTTGATCAATCACAAACTCTTAGCAATCTCAGCTCTTTGAAAAACTCAAAAAACTCTTAGCAAAAACTTGTCAAAGATTCTTAATTTGGAAATCTGTTTTTTTGAATATATTCAAAGATGTAGTTTGTTATCAAATCTTAACAGACTCTTAAATTGCATTAAAAGATTGGTCAAAGCATTTAATGACTGGAGCGTAAGCAGTTAAATCATTTAAAGCTCAGTCAAACAGAAAACAGTTTTTCTGTTATGGTCCCAAAACAAACAATCGGTTGTTTCCTCGAATCAATCGGTTGTTTTGGTACTTAACAGTTCAACCATTTTAAAAATAGTTTTCAATCTTTTTCTCAAAACACCTAAGTACAAACAATCGATTGTTTCGACAAAACAATCGGTTGTTTTAACTTAGTTTGAAAACATTTTACTTTCACAAAGATTGAGAATGCTAATGCTTTAGATTTAATCAAAGGGTGGATTACAACATATAAACTACCCCAGAACTAAACTAAACCAGCACAACAACATCAAGCATACCAGAGCTTTCAACATCCTTCAAAGGATTTGGATTCTTCAAAACTTGAACACCACTTGGTTTAACAATCTCCCCCTATTTGATGAAGACAAATCCCTGATGATTGTGTTGTACCTGATGAAATCTGAAATAGTTCCTGCAATAGAACTTTGAACAAAACATTGAACTTCTGATATTTTGTTAGCGCACAGATAAACAGTTAATTGTTAGAAAAGATGGCTTTAAACTAGAGGGGGGGGAGGGTGAATTGTTTAAAGAGGGTTTTCGCAAACTTTTCAAAAACAAGAATGAATTTATCTCAGGAACCAATTGATTCAGCAATTCAGTTAGCCAAAACAGCAAGCAAAAGCTATAGTACCAGAAAAACAATCGGTTGTTTCGTAGAAACAATCGGTTGTTTATTCCAGCAAACAATAAATAAACTGAATTTAAAGAGTTAGAGAAAAAGAGATTGTACACAGTTGTTGATACTGGTTCACTCCAAACCAGAGCTACATCCATTCTTCTCAGAAACCCTGAGGATATCCACTAAGCAATCACCACTTGATCACTTACACGGCAACCTTGAACACCTCAAGAAACACACTCTCCTTGGTCAACACACCAACACTAAGATTGCTGATCTTGATCCCCTCAAGAACACACAACCAATCTCAGCAAAACACAGAAATGAATACTTGTTCAACAGAGTACAAGGATTACACTTGTTACAGAAGATAATCTGAAATCAATACAAGCAGAATCCTATTCCAACACTTTGAATAACCACAAACTCTTAGCAATCTCAGCACTTTGAAAAACTCTTTTGAAAAACTTTGTCAAAGATTCTTAATTATCAAATCTGCTTTTATGAATTTATTCAAAGATGTAGTTTGTTATCAAATCTTAACAAACTCTTAAATTGCATTAAAAGATTTGTCAAAGCATTTAATGACTGGAGCGTAAGCAATTAAAACATTTAAAGCTCAGTCAACAAGAAAACAGTTTTTCTGTTATGGTCCCAAAACAAACAATCGGTTGTTTCCTCGAATCAATCGGTTGTTTTGGTACTTAACAGTTCAACCATTCAAAACAATTTTCAATCTTTTGCTCAAAACACCTAAGTATAAACAATCGGTTGTTTCAACAAAACAATCGGTTGTTTTAACTTAGTTTGAAAACATTTTACTTTCACAAAGATTGAGAATGCTAATGCATTAGATTTAATCACAGGGTGGATTACAACATATAAACTACCCCAGAACAAAGCTTAAATCATCACAACAACATCAAGCATAGCAGAGGCTTCAACATCCTTCAAAGGATTTGGATTCTTCAAAACATGAACACCACTTGTTTCAACATTAATAACCTTCAGAACTAAATATCAGAAAAATATTACATATCCCAAACTGTTTTAACAAATAAAAACAGAAACTTAAACACAACATATATCTCCCCCTATTTGTCTTCACAAATAGACAAAGATAAGAGATAAAACAAGATATTGTTTGGATTACATCAGAATTAAAGCAGCAACAACAAAAAGAAATAAATTTAAAAACCAGATATAACAGCAAGAAAACAATCGATTGTTCTTATAACCAATCGGTTGTTTTTCCTTCACTCTTCTTCATCAGCAAACTAAAGATCAAAGATTTGATTCTGAACAGCTTCAATCTGTTCATCTAGAGTCATGAATCTTGCATCCATGTTGTTGAATCTGTTATCAATTTTCTGGAAGTTGCTAACACACAGATCATGACGATTCCTTTGATTCTCCCTAAAAGTATCAAGCCTATTGATCATGTATCTTTCAAAAGAAGACATGGTTGGCATTCCATCTTCCTGATCTATAGCACAACACTAGGTCCAGCATCTTGATAATCTTCAGGTTGATCTTCATTTTGAATATCCATATCAGCAGGTTCATCTTGTTCAAGATTAGCAGCACCACTAGATGAGGCACCATGATCACCATCCTTGCTTATCCATTTGCCACCTACTTTTGTAAAACCCATCTTGCTGAGTGATCCATTGTTCAACTCTTGAGTTGACTTGACCAACTCAGTAGTTTCATCTTCAAGGTTAACTTCAAAATAGAGTAGAAATTTAGATATCAAAACAGCATATGGATAATGATAATCTCTTAACCTCATGGCTTTTTGCATGTGTTCTTTGATGATATGGATCCAATTGATTTTGATTTTCTTGGTGATGCAGAAGATATATACCAGATCTTCTTCAGTTAGCACAAAATGATTACTCCCCCTTGGAGTTAAAATCCAAGTTACAATGAGAGCAAGCAATCTCTCATCAAGCTTCAAACCTCCAACCGAGCATGTACTAACTTGATGTTTATTCTTCAAGCAACTTTTGTAGAATTGGATTTTGTTAAAATCCTCCACCACTCCAAGGTTTCCCTTGTTGATTCTAAGACCAGAGAATTTGAGACCAACAACACCAGTCCATACTTCATGAGTTATCTCCATTTCTACACCCTTCACATGAGAAACTAGATTATTTCACTCAAACTTTAGGTCTGTGTAGAACACCCTCACCAAATCTGGATATATGTTTCCCTTCATCTCCAGGAACTTTCTGAGAGATTGATCCTTGAGCAGCCTTCTCACATTATCAAGCTTTTGACTTTTCAGCCAATCAAAGCATACAACCTTGGGGTTGTTTATCTTCTTGATACTTGTTTCATACCTATACTTCTCAATGAGATCATTGTCTCCATAAAACTAGCCTTCTAGCCTTCCTCCAGACCTTACAACCCTGCTTTTGACTCTCTTTGAGGTGGGAGGAGTTGACTCCATGATGGCAGAGACGAAAATAGAGGAGAACTCACTTCACAGATTTTTGCAAGAGATGTTGCAAGAGATATTGCAAGAGATGTTGCAATTGGTTGTTCTTGTGGAAGAAATCTGCACCAGATTTTATAGCAGTAAAAGAATCAATTTGAATTTAATTTCATTCAATGGGTACCTGGTTTTCAGAGAGAGAGGACTTGACTCTGCTCTGCAAAAAAAATGTCAGAAAAAAGCTGAGAATCACATGGTCTTCACATGTGATCTTTGACTAGTCATTAAGGCTCTTGAATTTCCAAGATTTTGGAATATTTTCCTTTATGACTGTTGTAACTTCTCTCTGAACATAATCAGCTTTCAACACAGTTTCTTTGACCAAGATTCTCTCTTTTGAATTGATCTGCAACGGATAGAAATTCAAAATAGCAATTAAAACAATTTCTTTATAGTGCTGTCAGACCCAAAACAATCGGTTGTTTCGAAGAAATAATCGGTTGTTTTTCTGCAGCAGTTAAAAATTTGTTTTTGAATTTTAACCATGAGCAGAAGGAGTTCAAAGAAGATGACATTGATTATAAAAAGATTGTTTAACCATAAGAAAGAACTTTGAAACAAAAATTGAAAACAAATAAAGGAAAGTCTTATCCTTATGTTAATTCTCCAATGAGCCATGTGCTTTATGATCAAGAGGCCTCTTTTCACTGTTGAGGTCTTTTGCACAGCATTGATTCAGCTTCAATGACTATCTTTTTCTTCAAAAGTTTGATTAGATGACTCAGTTCCTCCTTTTTCTTTAGTCTTCCTGCATAAAAGATTTCAAGCAGCAAGATTTGGTCCCCTTACAAATTTGGGTCCGTTTGACTTTTCTTTGCAGTTAGAAACTTCACATCCCTTAGGAATCCATTTCATAAAACCTCTTGGAACAGAATATTTCCTTATTTTAAAAAACCTAACAGAGTGGCCTTTCTTCATGCAGTAAAGGCATGTAACAACCGGTTGTTTCATCTTAACAATCGGTTGTTTTTCTGATTTTCTTGAAAAACTTTTTGAAAACTTATCTTGCTTGTTATGTGGATTAAGGCCTAAACCAGCCTTTCCAAAAACACAACTTTGAGATGCCAAGACATTCTCAAAGTTTGATTTCCCATTTGAAAGCTTGTCCACAGTTTCAACAAGATACTGAACCTTTTTCTCAAGATTTTCACAATTTTCGCAAATGAGAGTATCACACTTGCAAGAGGCACTTTTGAAATGATTTTCCAATTTTTCAAAATCACTTTTTGCTTTTTCCAGATCCTCTTCAAGTGATTTAACTCTCTTTTCAAGCCAACTGTTAAGATCTTTCAATCGGTTGTTTGAAAGAACCAATCTATTAGCTTCATCATGTGTTTCTTGAAAAGCTTCAAGTAATTCACTGTAATTTTGTTCATTTAAGGAAGCACATGAACTTACCTCACTTGAGCTGCAAGATTCATCATCATTTTCAGCTACCAAACATATGTTTGCTTTTTCATCTTCACTTGATGAAGAACTTGATGATGACACCTCATTTTCATCCCAAGCTATGTAGGCTCTTTTTGTCTTGCCTTTCTTCTCCTTGTAGCTAGTCTTTTTCTCTTTGCTCTTGTTTGGACAATCTTGCTTTATATGACCTTGCTCACCACAACCAAAACAAGTATAGTTATTTGAATTGAAATCATTGGGTTTCTTGTTTCCATACCTATCCTTGTTGTTCTCTTTGTTGCGGTTTCTCTTTAGGAATTTGCTGAATTTTCTTGACAGCAAGCTAAGGTTTTCCTCATCCCTATCATCACTGAAATCTTGCTTTCCCTTGTGCTTGGATGCTTTCAAGGCTATGCTCCTTGTGTGCTTATCTTCACTCTCTTGAACATTGAGTCTATTCATCTCTAGCTCATGTTCCCTAAGCTTTCCAAACAAAGAAGCAACACTTAATGATGCTAGATCTTTAGATTCGGAAATAGCAGTTACCTTTGGTTGCCATGCTCTATCAAGACATTTCAAGATCTTGATGTTCAGCTCTTCTTTATCAAAGGTTTTGTCTAGGCTCATAAGGTGATTGATGATGTGCGTAAATCTTTTCTGCACCTCAGCAATTGTTTCTCCTTTAAGCATTCTAAACATCTCATACTCTTGGATAAGAGCATGCTTTCTAGCTCTTTTCACCTCATTTGTTCCTTCATGAGTGACTTCCAAAGTGTCCCACATTTCTTTTGATGATTTGCATTGCGAGACCCTGAAAAACTCATCAGAATTTAAAGCAGAGGTTATAATATTTTTGGCAATGCAATCGAATTTGGCCTTTTTGCTTTCTGCATCAGTCCATTGAGACATGGTTTCTCAATGACAGATTCATCTTTTTCAAACTTTGGGATAAAAGGACCATTTTCAGTTGTATCCCATATTCCTTTGTCAAGAGATTCCATAAATATTTTCATTCTTACTTTCCAAAACTGGTAGTTCAAACCACAAAACAAATGTGGTCTGTTAATTGAAGCACCTTCCCCAAAAGGTAGTCTATCAGCCATTAAAAAAATATTTTAGGATCAACTTGAATAACTTTCAAGAACCAAGCTCTTGATGCCAATTGTTAGAAAAGATGGCTTTAAACTAGAGGGGGGGGGGGTGAATTGTTTAAAGAGGGTTTTCGCAAACTTTTCAAACAATAATGAATTTATCTCAGGAAACAATTGATTCAGAAATTCAGTTCGCCAAAACAGCAAGCAAAAGTTGTAGTACCAGAAAAACAATCGGTTGTTTCGCAGAAACAATCGGTTGTTTATACCAGCAAACAACAAAATAAACTGAATTTAAAGAGTTAGAGATAGAGAGATTGTACACAGTTGTTTATACTGGTTCACTCCAAACCCAGAGCTACATTCAGTCTTCTCAGAACCCTGAGGAAATCCACTAAGCAATGACACCTTGATCACTTACACAACAACCAAGAGAATGAATGACCTTGAACACCTCAAGAAACACACTCTCCTTGGTCAACACACCAACACTAAGATTGCTGATCTTGATCCCCTAAAGAACACACAGCCAATCTCAGCAAAACACAGAAACGAATACTTGTTCAACAGAGTACAAGGATTACACTTGTTACAGAAGATAATCTGAAATCAATACAAGCAGAATCCTATTCCTTATACTTTGATCAATCACAAACTCTTAGCAATCTCAACTCTTTGAAAAACTCAAAAAACTCTTAGCAAAAACTTGTCAAAGATTCTTAATTTGGAAATCTGTTTTTTTGAATATATTCAAAGATGTAGTTTGTTATCAAATCTTAACAAACTCTTAAATTGCATTAAAAGATTGGTCAAAGCATTTAATGACTGGAGCGTAAGCAGTTAAATCATTTAAAGCTCAGTCAAACAGAAAACAGTTTTTCTGTTATGGTCCCAAAACAAACAATCGGTTGTTTCCTCGAATCAATCGGTTGTTTTGGTACTTAATAGTTCAACCATTTTAAAAACAGTTTTCAATCTTTTTCTCAAAACACCTAAGTACAAACAATCGATTGTTTCGACAAAACAATCGGTTGTTTTAACTTAGTTTGAAAACATTTTACTTTCACAAGGATTGAGAATGCTAATTCTTTAGATTTAATCAAAGGGTGGATTACAACATATAAACTACCCCAGAACTAAACTAAACCAGCACAGCAACATCAAGCATACCAGAGCTTTCAACATCCTTCAAAGGATTTGGATTCTTCAAAACTTGAACACCACTTGGTTCAACAACTTTGGGTAAGTTTCAATGGGGTGGCGGGGAGAGTTCTCCTAACTCTCTTCCAGCAATCTTACAAGGGCTTCAAAGGGAAGTTCTTTAGTGTAAGCTGCAGCGCCTATGACCCCACCATGCTGGATGGGTTCCCCCTCTATTGTGTGGAGAAACTGAAGTTCAAGAAGCCCAGTGGGCTTGAGGAGCTAACCCCCCATGATCGTGAGCTGTGCCGGTTTCTCTCAAGCTTGGGGGTGGTGTTCAACACCGCTCAGCTGATCAAGTATGAGTACAACGCCAAAGCCCTCAAAGGCTATATTGGTATTACTCCCTGTCTTGACCTTGTCTTTTCCTGCATTCTTGTTTTATTCCTTCCTCAATGTTGTTGTTGATTGCGTATTGTGTAAGATTATCTTCTTATGCTCATTGTCTTGGTACAGATATGGTGCTCAACGAAAAGTAGAGGAACAGGTTGACTGAGTTGATTGCTTGCCGCCAAGTGGCACTCACTTGTGCTGGTGGCTCAGCCCTCGTCGGTCCTCTAACTTGCCCAGGACTCGCCTTATCCAGCCCCCGCTGATAAGAATAAAGGGGTAGTTGCGATCGAATCCGAGAATGAGGACACCGAGGAGGGCCTTGTCTTCAAGAGGCCCAGGGTGGGGGTCGCAGCGACCTCACTCTCTACTACTGATGACCACCCTCCATCTTTCAGGGACAACCCCCCCCCTCCTCGCGCCTTTTCTCCTCGCGCTTGAAGGCGGTGGGGAGAGCACTTATGGGGGTGATCAAGTGCCCCCTGCCCCTGAGCTCCCCGCCGTACTCCAACAAGCCCTCAAGTGCTTCCAAGAGAAGGAGGCGACGGAGGCTTTGGGCAGAGACTTGTTGAGGGAGATCATGGGCCATTGCCTTGGGGAATTCCTCGTCAATTCCCTTTCCTTCGTGAGCCAGGCGGAGGCGAGGATGAACGGGGAGCTTACCCTCCAAGCCCTTCACTAACCGCGAAACAGCCATGAACCAAGAGCTGAGCAGCCTCCGTAAGCCAGAGAAAGAGACCAAGAAGCTGCTCTTTGACAAGGGTCAGGAGGCTCTTCAGTTGGAGGCAAAGATCCTACCTCTGCGAAATAAGGTAATCCACCTTGAAGAGCAGGCAGAAGGGGCAAAGGCTAAGATGGCCAAACTGGAGGAGAGGGTCACTCAACAAGAGGTCCAGCTTGGCTGCGTGGAGGGTGAGCTTGCCCAAAAGACCGAGCTCTTCGCGAAGATTGAGGCGGAGCTCATCGAGAACGCTACTGACGCATATGGAGCAGGGTTCAAGGATGCCCTTGCTCAGGTTGCCTGCGTGCACCTTGAGATGGACCTCACACCCTTTGCAGCGTCGAAGCGGGTTGTCGATGGGCAGCTCGCGCCTAGAATTTAGCTCACTTTATTTGTAGGACTTTGGCGTTACGATGAACAATATATAATATGTATATATACTTTGCCTTGTTTACGAATCTGTCTGCCTTAAGCTGCTTTCTTTGTATTGGTTGTTAACTGTCGTGTCTAGCACTAACATTGCTAACAACGCATCTGACGAATATTCATATTTTAGGTAGCGCGCTTGTCCACTACCTGCTCAACCTTACCTTCTTTGATTCTTTAGTGGCTTAAGGTAGCGGTGATGTGCACACAAACCCTTAACTAGCCTTACCTTGGTTATGGTAAGATAAGGGAATTCTTTATTGCCGCTCTTCAAACCTGCCTTACAAGACAAGAGAAAGAGGTCCACTAACCGACTTCACTCTTACTTTACTGAGTAAGGAGATGTCTTCCTGATGCCGCTGGTGAACCATGCTGTCTTCGTCTTGGCGTTCTCACTCAAGAGGGATGTGTTCTCTGCGTATCATCCTATCCCAACTTTGAGTCTTCTAATCCAAGGAGAAGTTCGTAACTGACCTCGATCTAACCACACAGGAGTAGAAGAGGGTTTAACTGTCGGACCATATCGTCTCGACCTCGGCGCTCTCACTCAAGAGGGAGTCGTTCTCTGCGAACCATCCTACCCAGTCTCAAGACTTCTAGCCCAAGGAAAAACTTGTGACTTACCTCGTCTTTACCCCACCAGGGCAGATGAGGGTTTTAACTAGCGAACCCTACTTCTCAACCCTAGCGTTCTCACTCAAGAGGGAGGCATCCTCTGCGAACCGTCTTGCCCAATCTTGAGAGTTATAACCCATGGGAAAGGCTCGTAACTGACCTCGTCCTTGATGTATGAAGTCTAGGGAGGGTTTTACTGGTGAACCCTATTGTTCAACCTTGGTGTTTTCACTCAAGGGGGGAGGTGTTCTCTACGAATCTACCTTTCCCAACCTTGAGGCTTCTAACACAAGCGAACGGTTCGTTGCTAACATCATCCTCGCCCAAGGGCGATAGAGGATTTAACTGGTGAACCATACTGTTCAACCTTGGCATTTTCACTCGAGGGGGAGGTGTTCTTGCGAACCTACCTTTCCCGATCTCGAGACTTCTAACCCAGGTGGATGGTTCATAACTGCATTGTACAAAATATTCGAGAATATACTTCAACCGAAATTTTATTGGGTGACCTCGTTAAAAAACCTTTGGGAGGGAAAAAAAGTGTCCCCTAAAAGCTGCGTACAATGCTAATAGTTCAACTGAAGTAAAATTTGAGGTTGGTCGTGTTCCATGTACAAGGAATCGCGTCACCCTCTAATGTCTCAAGTCTGTATGCCCCGTTCCCAAAGGCCTCTGTCACCCTGAAAGGACCAGTCCACTTGGGGGACAGCTTGTTCTCTAGCTGGTATGGGTGGGCCTTTTGCATCACCAGGTCGGCGACCTAGAAATGCCGAGGTCTCAGCTTGGAGTTGTACTTGTACTCTACCCTTCTCTTCAAGGCTTCAACTTTGATTCTTGTTTCCTCCCTTACTTCATCCAGTAGGTCCAGGTTCACCTTTCTCTCTTCATCCACGAAGTTCTGGAAGCGTGGCGAGTTCTCCTGGATTTCTACGGGAATCATCGTGTCCGACCCATACACCAAGTTGAAGGGTGTTTCCCTGGTGGTGGACTTGGGAGTGGTGTGGTAAGCTCACACAATTCTAGGGACTTCTTCTGCCCAGGTCCCTTTGGCCTTCTTCAGCCTTCTCTTCAGACCTCTCAGCAAAACTCGGTTGGCAGACTCAACCTGCCCATTCGTTTGGGGGTGCTCGACTGATGCGAACACCTGCTTTGTCCCAATCTCTGCACACAACTTTCCCAGTTGTTGACATGCGAACTGGGTGCCATTATCGGACACCAACCATTTCGGTACTCCGAAGCGACATACTATGTTCTTCCACACGAAGTGCTGGATCTTGTGGGTCGTAATATGTGCCACTGGTTCGACCTCTATCCACTTCGTGAAATACTCTATGACGACCACGAGGTAGTTCATTTGCCGTATCGCCAAAGGGAAAGGTCCCAATATATCGATTCCCCAGGTATGGAACAGCCAAGAGCTGTAAATCGATCTGAGCTTTTCTGGTGGCGCCTTGTGCCAGTCAACGTGTTGTTGACATTGCTTGCACTATTGTGCGTACCTCGTGCAGTCTTCCCTTATGGTTGGCCAATAGTATCCTGCACAAATGACCTTCGATGCTAGAGATCGGCCACCGATATGACTCCCGCATATCCCTTCATGGAGTTCTGCCATTATTCACGCGCACTGCTCGTCACTTACACATACCAAGATAGGGTGGGTGAACCTGTGTTTGAACAACTCCTCGTCAATGAGGGTGTACTTGGTCGAATTTTTCTTTATTTTTCTAGCTTCTGTGGGTTCCAATGGAAGTATCCCGTTAGCCAGGTAACGCTTGTAGGTCGTCATCCAGGTTTCTCTTCTTTCAACCAGGCAGACCTTCAATAACTCTTCCCCAAGAACCGGGTATGTGCTTATCCTGGGCGTTCTCAATGTCTCCGGAGACAGCGACCGATGACTCCTTCTCCCTCCTCCCGACGTGCTAACCTGATGGATCCCCACCAAATTATCTGCGGTGAAGGTTTGAGGTGTCTTCAGGGTTCTTTGATGACGGTCCTCTGTCTGCCCCCCTTGCCTGAACTGGCGAGCTTACCTAGCAACTCAGCTCGGGCATTCTGCTCTCTAGGGACATGTACCAACTCGAATACGATAAATGACTTCTTCAAAACTTGGACATATTCTAGATAAGCTGCCATTTGCGGTCCTTGGCCTGGTATTCCCCTGTTACTTGGCCTATAACTAGTAGGGAGTCACTCTTCGCCAGTAGACTCTGCACACCCATCTCTTTGGCTAACAGTATTTCAGCGATCAGAGCTTCATACTCTATCTGGTTGTTGCTGGTCTTGAAAGCGAACCTCATGGCTTGCTCAATCAATAACCCATTTGGCCCTTCCAAGATGACACCAGCTTCGCTGCCTTGTTGGTTAGAGGAACCATCCACCGTGTCAACTGCTGCACCTCCTTGACTGAGATCGGGCTCCTCATTGCAAGGATTGCAGCGCACTTATCAGGGTTCGCTTCTATCCCACGCTCGGTGAGTAGGAAACCCAAGAACTTGCCAGCTTCCACCCCGAACACACACTTCTTAGGGTTTAGCTTCAGTCTATACTTAGCTATTGTTGTAAATAGCTCTTCTAAATCAGCGACGTGTTGATCTTTTACCTGCGAGGTCACCACCATATCATCCACGCAGGCTTGCACATTTCGCCCTATCATGGGCGCGAGTACACTGTCCATCAGCCTCTGGTAGGTGGCACATGCGTTTTTCAGCCCAAAGGGCATCACTGTGTAACAATAGCAAGACAACTCTGTCATGAACGCTGTCTTGTACTCATCCCTGCGATGCATCTTGATCTGGTTGTACCCAGAAAAAGCATGCAGGAAGTTGAGCAGCTTGCAACCCGAGGCGCTGTCTACCAAACCATCAATGCTTGGCAAGGGGTAGGAGTCCTTCGGGCAGGCCTTGTTGAGGTCTGTGAAGTCCACACACATCCTCCACTTCCCGTTGGCCTTCTTCATCAGCACCACGTTTTCCAGCCACGCTGGGTACTGAATTTCCCTGATGTGGCCGACGCTCACCAACTTTTGTGTTTCTTCTTTGATGACCTGCTGCCTCTCCTCGTTGAACTTTCTCCTCCTCTGACGAACAGGTCAGACCTGGGGGTCCATTGTAAGACGATGGTATAGGAAGTCAGGGTCTATGCCGGGCATGTCCGAGGCGGACCATGCGAAGGCATCCAGTGTTGGGCTATCACTTCGGCAATCTGGTCCTGTGTCCCTTGGCCTAGAGACTTGCCAAGCTTGAACATTCTGCCACCGATCTCCCTCTCCAGGACGTCTTCAGCTGGTTTGCGTCACCTTTCCCGGGCGATCTCTGCGCGGGCGATCCCTTTCTTGCTTGGGGGCTGAATGGTGACAGTGAACACCCCTCTCTTTGTTTTGAGGCTATTCTCATAGCATCTCTTAGCCTCCTTCTGGTCTGATCTGATGGTGATCACCGTTCCCCCCAAGAAAGGCAGTTTCATCTTCATGTGCCTTGTCGATGCTACCGCTCTCAACCTGTTCAGGGCGGGTCTGCCCAATAGTATGTTGTAAGCTGAGGGAGCGTTAACAACAAGGTACTTGATGTTCTCTGTGTGAGAAGCTACACCATCCGTGAAGGTGGTCCTCAGCTCTATGTGTCCACGCATTTCTACCTGGTCTCCAACGAATCCATATAAGTAGCCGGTGTAAGGCTTCAACTGGTCAGGAGACAACTGCAACTTGTTGAAAGTCGACCAGAACATCACATCTGCTGAGCTTCCCTGGTCCACCAGAACACGGTGCACCTTCCTCCCTATCGTTACTACTGAGATCACCACTAGGTCGTTTTCATTAGGGACGACATCTCGGAGGTCGGCCTTGGTGAAAATGAGGTCGATGTGAAGGGCCTAGTCTGCCTCTTGCACCTCTACCGTCATCATCGCTTGTGCATACTTCTTCCGCTGAGAAGCGGTGAATCCTCTTCCCGAGAAGCCTCCTGAAATGGTGTGAATCTCGCCATGAACGGGCATCTCGTGCCCCTGATCACCCCCTGGTGCTGCCAACGTCTGAACCCGTTGTGGCTCCTGAAAATAGTCCTTCAGGAAACCGTTCTTCACCAGTTCGTCCAACTAGTGCCCTAGCGATAAATAGTTGCGTATGGGGTGACCATACGCTTGGTGGAACTCACACCGAGCGTTCTTGCTGGGCCCCAACCTCTTGTCAGCTTTCGCGGGGATCTTCAGTCTCTCCGCTATGTTGGGAATAACAATTAGCTCCTTCAATTCTACTAGGAAGGTGTGCATGGGGGACGCATCCTCCCTTGTGCGCGCCCTGGTTTGGGGCTTCCTGGCCTCGTAGGGTTGATGCTTCACTGGGGTCTTCTTCTTTGTCGTCGTCTCGTGTCCTCTCATGGGCTGAGGTCGACTTGGCCCTCGTGGGCAGATGGGGGCAACGCTTCCGCGCTTCTCTGTGAGTTCCCCTTCCTCGACGATATGGGCTACCGTTCGACGCTTGATCTTGCAAAAGGTTTTGGGGCGACACCTGATAAGTGACTGACTGAAGGGTCCTGGCATGATTCCCTTCCTGAAAGCGTGCACCATCATATCCTCATCCTTGGTGTGCAACCTTACCACCTGTGCCCCAAAATAGTTGAGGAAGTCCTTCAAGGACTCTCCCTGATATTGTCTTACGTCGAAAAGATCGTAAGAGACTAGCGGGGGAGCCTGATTGGCTATGTATTGCTCCCTGAACAGCGTAGAAAACTGCGCAAACGATGTTACATGTTCGTCAGGGAGGCTAACAAACCAGTCTTGCGCTGTGCCTGTCAGCGTGCTCATGAACAGTTTGCAATGCACTGCATCGGAGCCCCCATATAGCATCATCTAGGTGTGGAAAGCCGTAAGATGAGCCTCTAGGTCCTCTGCACCTATAAAGGTGGCCTTAGGACCTACGAAAGTGGCTGGTATCATGACGTCCATGATTGCTTGCGAGAATGACATTGGAAAAGCCCTGGGTGGTGTAGGCGGGGCTCGCTCATCCACCACACGCTCCCTTGCCTGCTGCAAATTCCTGCGCGGTTCCTCGTTGGTCCTGCGCAGCTCTTCGTTCCTTGCTTGCGACGCAGCTAGGTCAACCTGGATGCGTTCCTGATCCATTCAGGATGTCGCCACCGTTTCCTGAAGGGTGCACATCGTCTCCATGATCTGCTGCATGGTGATGTTTTCCCCTCCGTTCGGTGCGACGAATCTTTGCCTTGTGTTTCTCATATTGATGCATTTTTGCCCTATACTTGTGAATGGGACCGAATTTTAATCGTGCCCCACGGTGGACATCAAATGTTCTTGCCAGTTGACTCGTTCGCCGGTTCACTCTAACGACAATCACACGCCCTCTTATCTCCTCCTAGGTTTGTGCTTCCTTGGATTGAAACGCTTTGTACCTGCAAAGACAAAGGGATGCCCCAGAGGATGTTTGCACTCTAACGCTTAAGTCAATACTGGGGCTAAGAAATAGAATGTGAGTGTAATAGTTCTAGTCACAGAAAATGGCGTACCTTGTGGGTTTTCTTACTACCCTTTATATAGTCTAGGGTTTCCTCTATTTTCGTTACCCGCATTTAGGGTTTCTAGGGAATGCCCTTGCGCCGCTATTACCCAATCTTAGTGCAATCTAGCGCGTAAGGCTCTCTTACTGAAGTGCAACCTCTAACGGAATGGCCACTTGGGTACCAACTTGTGCACCAAATCTCTGGGGCCATCCATTCTGGGGAGTACCCTAACTATCACATGCCATGCATGCAGCCTCCCTTGGAAACCCTAACCCTAACGGGCATTCGTGGCTTCCAAGCCTCTTTACTCGTGCCGCACCCAATGGCGCAATCCACACCGCATGCATGGGCACCTTGTGACTTAGGCTTCCCCCTATTGATAATTGGTGTGTTGTCTGGGACCCACCTTTCGTGGTCCAATTCTACTGTTTGAATCACCGATACCTTACTCTGTTGCCAAAGACACGTCGGGACATCCCGGTGATCGACGTCTAACCACTAATTGGCACCCTGGCTCATGCTGCTTATGAGGCATATTCCCAAAGCCGTTTGTGGGACTCAGCTTACATGGCCCACTATTACTAGCGGTCAACTATGTCCGAGGACTGGTCGGTACAAGTACAAACATTTGATTACATTCTAATTAAATTTTTAAATGAATAAACCTCTTTCTTAATCTATAAACATTTCAGTACATTAATGTATTAAATTTGAATAAACATTTAAGTACTTCATTTTATGTAGAATTTGATAAAGACTAGAGTGCATGTAGAGAAGCCAGTGCAATTCAAAGTTAGAGTTGTGGTAAAAGTGAGGAACCATGTTGAAGCATTTGGATGCCATCAGATAGGAACAAGTAAGCCTAATATGTGTACACGATCATTAATTCAACACCCCATAAATTTGGTTTCCAGGGACTAGATATAAAAAATTATAGCACTTCTTAGAAAACTCCTTTCTCCTTTCTTCTATCAAATATTCTTTCTCTCCCATTTAACTTGTATATGGCGGGCAATCATTGAATTTGTGCTTCTTTCTTAGAAACGAAATCTCCAAAGAAGAGCAACAAAGCAGCCCTAAAGGACTGGTCCAAGAAATCCAGTGTGAAAGCATAGAGTTAATTATACAACCGAATTCATTGTGGACTCAAATTTTGGAGTCCTTGGAGCTATTGCTATGACAAACAAACACCTATGAGAGTTCTTCAATAATATAGTGATTGAAGGGTTTGTGAGCGGAGCAGTTCATTTCCCTTGCATTCCTTTCTAAGAAAGTAACCACAAACTTGGAAAGGTCAAAGCATTTTTAATTTTAAATTACTAGTTATATTTCTTTAATGGTAACTAATTGAACGTACATTCCTTTTTATTATTATTACTAGTCACAAAATTTGTGTGTTTCCTTCAATAATATATTAGATGGAATATACAAAATCTAAATACTTATCTCAACAGATAAACTACAAATTTAACCTGCAGGACCTTACCACTAGAGGAATCTTAGAAATGACACTACAAGGAAATAACAATTTAGTCACCGAATTTAGCGACAAAAAATTAGTGGTCGCAATTTGCAACCGAAATAGTCACCAAATACCCGTAGTGTCAGATCTGCGACCGAAATAGCGACCGACTGAATTATTTATCATGTTAGTTAGTTTTGCGACCGAATCCGCGACCGAACATGAGAGTGACAAAACCAATGGTCGCTAAAGTGGTGGTTGTTTCGAATAAATTGGGAAAAATATATCTGCAACCGAATTAGCGGCCGATTTTGTTTATTTTTAGCCACCGATTTTATTTCGGTCGCTACATTTTATTGCTTTTTTCTGCCACCGAATTAGCCACCGATTATGTTTACTTTTTAGCCACCGATTTTCTTTTGGTCGCTAAATATAAATGTTTATTTTTGTCACCGAATCAGCCACCAAATTTATTTATGTTTTAGCCACCGATTTTGTTTCGGTCGCTAGATATAATTGTTTATTTTTACCACTGAATCAGCCACCAAATACGTTTATTTTTTAGCCACCGAATTTCTTTTGGTCGCTAAATATAATTGTTTATTTTACTACTACTATTAATAATAATAATAATAATTCATTTTTATTTTAAAAAACTATACAAGGATCACACACTCTTTTGAATATTAATGAGTACTCATCCGTTTAAAAAATAATTAGTTGTATTACTGGTTTCTTTTTCTATTTAAAAAACATATGTCAAATATATTTGTAATTTCTTAAATTTAAATAAAATGTATTAAATATTGTTTTTAAAATATCAGCTCAAATAAAAATTCTAAATAAAATTACATAACAAAATATTATTATTAATAAAATTAATCCTTTTAAAAAAAGTAAATTACGCTATATAATTAAATTTAAATAAAATGATCTCTTTAAAGTAAATTTAATTTTATAAAAATAAATAAATTTTTAGAATTAAATTGTAAATAGTTTTTTAATTATTAAATTTTAATTATTAAAATATCCATATTTACTATCATGGATATTTAAATATTTATTTAATAATTATTTTTTAATTTTACATAAATGCTACATTTTTAAATATTATTTATAAAGAGGTGCCTTCAGTAAAAAAGAACGTGACAATTAGATAAAATTTGGAATTTGTTTTTTTGTAAGCTTTGGAGTTATTTGGAAGTGCAGGTGCTGTTAGGGCACCAAATACCCAAAATTGCTTATAGGAGTGAAGAAAGGTGCAGAGGAAGCTGCAGTGGTGGTCGGAGGAGGAGGAAGCTGCAGCGGTGGTCGAAGGAGGAGGAAGTTGTGGGTGGTGGTCGTGGTGCGAACGGAGGTACGAACAGAGGTGTGAGCGGAGCCAAGCGGAGGCGAACGGTGCGAGCAGAGGAGAACGGAGGTGCGAACGGAGGTGTGAACGGATGTATTTGATTGCTTGCATTAATTTGTTGTTGGCTTTAGACATAGGAGTCTCATTTCTAATTTGTTTTGTAGAACTTGACTTTGTAAAATTCATCGCAGGTCATTACCCAATTCTTGAAACTGGAGACTCTACTTGATGACAGTGTGAGCAAGAATATTGAATTACAAATTGAAAGGGGTGGCACATCAAAGACGTTAACTTTGTTGGTGAGATTTTTCATTCTTGGATATTTACTCTTGTCTAGAGACAATTTAGTTGAATATGACTTGACTTACGGTTTCAGAGGGTGGAGGTGGTGGTTGTTTGAATGAAGAAATATGTCTGGAATGTTTATCATGTTTCTTATATTTATGATGTTATATTTTTCCTTCATTCTATTGATCCATGTGTCTCTATATGCCTGTCTACATTAAACAACAACCAGTTTCGGAAAATATTTCTAAATAGATTAATAGCCTGTATATAGGAATTTCAAACATTTTGCCTTCACTTTCGGAAAAAACCTTATAAACAAAAACGATCAAAACTATATAGTATATGATTGATTGAAAATAGCTACCCCTAGAGTCGTATTCTTTTGGCTTTTTTCTTTTCTTAAAGCTTCATCATCATTGTTGTTATTTCGTTTATTTATTAAGTATATATAACTTCTTTTCACCTTGCACAAAGACAAATGCACCAATCAATATTGGTTCCCCTGTTGCTCCAGAAAGGCTGGCCAAATAATGAGCCCCAACACCAAGAGCACCAGCTGCCAATGTTGCAATGGTCCTATTCAAACCTTTTCCTAGAGTGGCTCCTAAAAACGTGCCATAAATTACAAATACAATGGTTAGTTTAACTGTGGAATAAATAAAAAGAAAACAAAACCAAAAACATGGTTTTGTGTATCATGATCATTGATTAAAATATGAACAAACTAGCTTACCGACTGTGTGCTCAAAAACCACCACTATAGTCATCACAACCCACATTGTTGATAGACCAAAGTTCTCATAGAGTGGTTGATAGTAATAGAAAAGAGAAACCAGTGAGATTGCAAGCCCCACTTTTAGTGAATGAATAACTTTTCTAGTATCATCTTGGGCTATCTCTTTGGTTAACCTACAAATTCCCAACACCTTCTCCTTAAGAACTTTTGGCATGACCAATATTCGACCAATCACCCCTGCTTTCTCCTGGTTTGTGTTTGGAGACGCCATCTCTCTTGAAAGTAAACAACAAGCAACGAGGAACAAAGATAGATATGATGTTGTTGTTGCTTAATTAGGTTATACACTAGCCACGTTCCATGTTTATTTACAGAGTGAGAGGGGCAAGATTGTTGTGTTTTACTCCACCTTTCTTAGAGTGAACCTTTTGGAGTTACAAAATTATCTTGTTTTATCATTGTTACATGTGTCTGTTTATACTACTACATTAATGTTGTGCAATGTGGTGACAATGAAATATACATCGATGTTGTTGGAAGTGGAAATAAAAAAGGGAATGTCTATGGTCTTGGTGTATTGAGCAAGAGGTTTAATAGTTCAACAAGTGCTCACTCTGCTACAATTCAAGCTCCAGTAGTCCATCAAATAGAAGAAATGCGTGAGATTATTCAAAAGCTAAATGATGAACTTATGACAAAACGTGTCAAGGAGCGGACACTTGAAGAAAAGATGGAGCTATTGATGAAAACTCATGAAGAGCAAAGTGAACGCATGCGCAAACAAGATGAGAAGATGCAACTCATCCTACAACACATTCAAATGAATAATCCCGCATCAGGCTCTTCAGATCCTACTACTAGTGGACATCATAAAGGAGACCAGAGTAGAGATGACAATTCAGAAGAAGATTAGTTGTATGTTGAATTATATCATAGATTTGACTCTTTTAACTAGTTTTCAACAGTTTTAGTTGTGTAGTATGATTTACCTTTAATTTGAGTACAACTTCTTCTTAAACTATGTATTTGAAGTTCATTAGAATTTAGCTTGATTGAATTTTGAATATCTCTATAAGCAGGTCTGAATTTTTTTATAAAATGGTCAAAATACCATTTTAAATAGGTATTAATAATACAAATAAAAATTGCCACCAAAATCAAATCCTTCGCTGTAGAAGTCTCCATTTAGCCACCAAAATAGTCACCAAAAGATTTCTTTTTAGCGACCGAAAATGGTGGTCGCTATCACCTTCTCATTCAGCCACCGAAATTTGGGTAGCTAATTTGGGTTTTGAATTTCTGTACCAAATTTTATGCGACCGATTTAGTCACCGAAATTTCGGTTGCTAATTTGGTTTTCGAATTTTGGTGACTAAATTTATCTGCGACAAATTTAGCAACCGAATTTTCGGTTGCTAATTTAGTTTCTAAACTTTGGTGACCAAATTCCCTGCGACCGATTTAGCCACCGAAATTTCGGTTGCAAATTAGCGACCACTTTATAATTTGGTCGCTAATGGCTTTGCGACTAGGGTTTTCGCTTCCATCTTTATTTGGTGACTGTTTCGGTCGCAGATATGATTAGCGACCGATTATAGTGATTACTCACTTTGGTGCAAAAGAGCAGGAAATCCTAGCTTGTTAACTTCTAAGTTTTATAAGATCACATTACTGTATGGATAAGCCAACTAGAATTGGGCCACAATTAGAGGGAGCAATTGTAACCCACGTGCATTTGAAACCATGTTCTTAACAAGTCAATATCATCGGGACCACAACTACAGCAAAAATACCTCCATTGCTGGAAAAATCAATCCCATATTTTCCAGCATTTGTTGTTCCACAAGGAATTTTAATTTATTTTCATTTCTAAAGAAGTTATGAAAACAGTGAACAACTTTCAAGGATCTTAATCCCATTGACAAACAATTAAAGTTTATGCTCCCCCTTCCTTGTTTTAATTTTCTTATAGTAGAGATCATTTATTCGTTGTATCAAAAGACCAAGGTTTACATGAAATCCTTTTTGAATATTTGCATTTCACATACACATGAAAACATGCTTCCCTGATGTAGAGAGAAGTGTCAAATGCTTCCATAAATAACCCAACATTTCCACCAACTGCAGAAGATTATACAATAATATTTTGCAAGTTACAAGATATCATCAAAAGAATCTCACATGAGTTCTAAAATCATAGAAGTCTACAATATACATATACTTATTGCTGGAAAATATCTTTCCAACTACCAATGGCTATTGTTCAACACACTAGTTGTCAAGTATAACTAATGAAGGACTAATGACTAATTTTCAATGGAGAAAACTCCTATGATATTAGCATCAAGTATAACTACATAAATATTAATTTATTTCATCAAGTATAACTACATACAATGGAGAAGGTCCTTTTGTGATGGATATCCACTAGGAGAGGATTTTATTAATGAAGGAAGAGGATTTTCACCTACACATTTGAAGTTCTTCCTTCTAGTCTTCTCACAAATTAAAAGAAGTCAAAGAGAAGATCAAGCCTAAAGATAAAGAAGTCTACAAACTCTTAAATAATAGGCTTCATATTAAATATCTCTCTTTATAGTTTCTTTTAAATTGTAAATAATATAGAATAATGTTTAGAAAGGTGCTTAGAGGGAAACATGAGACACCTCTTTTGTAAAAGCATCTTTAGGCTTTAGTTTAGCAAATTCTAGAAGCTTGGGGAGTGAGCTTAGTAAGGGGGGTGTGATCTTAGGAGTTTTTTGGGTAGCTTAGGGAATAAGCTATGTAAATGACCAGCCCTTACTCCTATAAAAGGAGGGCTTAGGTCCTTCACAATTCAGATTGGAATTTTACAGTAGAGAGACTATACTCAAATTTGGAGAGAAATTGTGAGTCTTGGGTCTTCTTCTTCCTTTGCCTTATCTTGTGAGCAATGGTGAGCTTCAAGTGGCGGCACTCCATCACTTATCTTGGTTCAAGGTTCCAAGTGGCGTGAATGGCTTCTTCCAATTCTCAAAATCCAGCAAGCATCTTCTTCTATAAGTGTTCTTCTTCCCTTTTCTTCAATTTTCCATTCGGTAGTTTTGATTTCCTAATGTGCTTCCTTCATTTTCGACCGTTTACATTCTGTTTTCCAGCTTTGTTCTTTGTTTCTTTTTCGGTTCAGTAGCTAGTTTCTTAATTCTGTCCAGTTTTAATTCTTGTTCTTCCTTCCTTTTGTTTTGATTCAATTTGACAATACATGGACTTCAATATGAGTCTTGGTTGGTGCTTAGTTTTGGTGAGTTCTTGAATTTAG
Source organism: Phaseolus vulgaris (assembly GCF_000499845.2). Taxonomy (NCBI): domain Eukaryota; kingdom Viridiplantae; phylum Streptophyta; class Magnoliopsida; order Fabales; family Fabaceae; genus Phaseolus; species Phaseolus vulgaris. The sequence continues at coordinate 34,316,152 of NC_023749.2, read as the reverse complement.
AACATTGATCCAATTCTAAAGTAAAGTGACTTTCAAATCCAGCTCAAGTTGTTCCTAAGAATGTCAAGAATCATGTGTTCTTGTAGTTACATTCACATCATTTTGTACCTCAGGTTAAGAAAGATGATGTTTTAGTTGATAAACCTTCATCTGAATGGACAAAGGCAAAATGTAAGAAAGCTAAGTTTGATTGGATAACTAAGAATATTATAACATCTGCTCTAAGTTGTGATGAGTTTTTCAGGGTTTCACAATGTAGCTCGCCCAAAGAAATGTGGGACATCTTGGAGGTCACATATGAAGGCACAAATGATGTGAAGAGAGCTAGGAAGCATGCTTTGATCCAGGAGTATGAACTCTTCAGAATGCAGAAGGGAGAATCAATATGTGATGTGCAAAAGAGGTTCTCTCACATTGTGAATCATCTTATGAGTCTTGGTAAGAAGTTTGATGAAGAACAACTCAACATCAACGTACTGAAGTGTCTTGATAGAACATGGCAACCAAAGGTTACTGCCATTTCAGAATCAAAGGATCTCACCTCAATGACTGTGGCATCTCTTTTTGGAAAACTAAGAGAGCATGAAATTGAGACTCAAATGCTTATTGTTTAAGAGAGTGAAGACAAGCATAACAAGAGCATAGAACTTAAAGCTAGCAAACAACAACATGTTTCCAGTGAAACTGAAGAAGAAAACATAAGTTTGTTATCAAGAAAATTCAGCAAATTCTTGAGAAAGAAACAAGCTTCTAAAAGGTATGATTCAAAGAAACCTAGTGAATTTAATTCTAATAAGTATACTTGTTATGGCTGTGGTGAATAGGGACATATTAAGTCTGAATGCCCAAACAATGAAGTCAAGGAAAAGGGAGACTTCGAAAGGGAGAAAAAGGGAAAAGCTAAGAAAGCATATATAGCATGGGATGACAATGATGTCTCATCCTCAAGCTCTTCAGATGATGAGGAAGCTAATCTTTGCCTTCTAGCATCAGTAACAAGTAGTGTGGATTCTACTTCAACAAGTAAAGGTACCACCTATAATCAATTGCTTAATGCTTTTTATGAAACTCATGATGAAGCCAACCGATTGGCCCTTTCTCTCAACCGGTTGAAAGGATTAAATAACTGGTTAGAAAATAAAGTTAAGGATTTAGAGAAAGAGCTATATAAAGAAAATGAAGATTTAGAACATCTGGATTTAATCTACAAGAATTCTTCTTGTAGTTGTGAGAAAATAAGTTGTGAAAATTGTGAACATCTTGAAAAGAAGATTTGCTATCTTTTGAAAACCTTGGACAAGCTTACAACTGGAAAGTCCAACTCTGAAGATGTTTTAGCCTCACAGAACTGTGTTTTTGGAAAAACAGGTTTGGGATTTTATCCTCAAAGCAAAGAAAAAATGATTGCAAAACCTTTTTCAAACTTTCCAGAAAAACAATCGGTTAAAAATTCGTTTCAACCGGTTCTTACATGCTTCTATTGCATGAAGAAAGGCCATTATGTCAAGTATTGCAGGTTTCGTAAATCTCTTTTACCTAAAGGCATCTATAAGTGGATTCCAATATGTATTGACAATACAAAAGATAAATCTAACACTGAAGGTCCCAAATTCTTCAAGGGATCAAATCTTAAGATTTGACAAAGTTATGTTTTGTAGATTTCAGATTTCTTTTGAAAGGTTCAGCAAGGACTGAATGTTCTGTACATGTCAACATATCAGAGTCTTGTTCTGGTTCTTGAACTTCTGTAATTAGGAAATCAGTGATCTAAGGATTAAACTCTCATTCTTTGTTGAGAACTATCAATGTACAAAATTCAATTTAATATGCTTCTCTATGTTTCTATGAGTGATTTCTATGTGCTCCATCTTCTCTCCATATGTTTTATAGCTTGCAAATATGTGAAAACATAATAATTACATGCGACATGTGTTTCTGGTTTAAAATAAGTTGTTTTTCTTCAGAACAGGAATTTAACCGATTGTTTCCTCGAAACAACCGATTATTTTGTCTGATAAGCTCTAGATGAATCTGTTTTTGTTTTTTAATTTGTGGTTTGTGATTCTGTTAAACCTAGTGACGAGTATGGTCAAACTTGCTTTAATTGATGATTGAATGTAGTTTAATTCTGGTACATTACTTTCAATTTATCAGATCTCTACCTATCTTGAAAATCAAATATGTCTTAAATCCTTGGTCAAATATCACATGTGAATCTGTACTTTCTGATTTGACTGACTATGTCAGCTTTATAGTTCAGATTTGATTCGTTTTTATGTTGAATGCAACCAGCTTTGACTAGGGGTACTCTACTATAAAACCCAATGCATTTAGCTACTATTTCCACTCACAAATAATTACTTAATCTGGAAATGGTATTCCTATCATTCTCTAAAAGCTTTCTTTGCAGAAACTGGTTCTGATTTAACAATGGCTGGAACTCCTCCATCGGCAAAAAGGATGAAGTCCAGGGGTGTCAAAAGCTCTGGAAAGCTTGAAGGATGGTTTGCAGGAGATACCAATCTCATCAACAAGTATCTACTAGAGACTAGTAAAAAGAATGTGAATACTTCAAAAGTTGTTTCCTTCACTTGGATGAAATAGCAAAAGTTGGATTATGTAAGGAGTATCCTCAAAGAACAAAAATTGAAGAGATTTCTAGAACTCACAGGGAACATCTATCCTGATCTTGTAAAGGTATTCTACACTAACCTTCATTTTGATGGTGACTCACTTGTTTCTCATGTCAAAGGTGTAGATATGATTATCACAAGTGAGGTATGGTCTGCTGTGACCGGACTGAAGTCTTCTAAACTGACAATCAATAGGGGAAACCTTGGAGTAGTGGAAGATTTCAACAAAATCCAGTTTTACAAAGGTTGTCTCAAGAATTTTTCTGAGGAATTTTTCTGTTGGAGGGTTGAAGCTTGATGAAAGGCTTGTGGCCTTCATAGTTTCATGGATTCTCACATCATGCTGATTATGCTGGCCCAAGTGGAACCAATGAAGGAGATAAAACTGAAGAGGCAGCAATGCAAGATGATCCTACTGCTGGAACTCAAGAAGGCATGCATCATGACATCAACATGGAAGAAATGATGTCAAACATGTCATCCTTTTAAATGCAAATGCTTAATAGAATGGAAACCTTTTGCTGACAATCAAAGGAACCTTTATGAGATGTGCGAGTCAAGATTTACAAACATGGATACAAGGTTCTCTACTCTGGATGAATAAATTGAAGAAGTTCAGAGGCAGATTCTGGAACTGCAATTCCAAAGGGAGGATAGCCCTTCTTTTTAGCTTAAAAGTTTTAAATTTTTATGTTGTTTTTTAATCCTACCATTTGTCTATTTGATTGAGACAAATAGGGGGAGAAGTATTGGGATTGTAATGTTCTTAATATTTCTCTATTGCTTTTGAACATTGCTTTATTGCTTGCTTTTATAAACTATTTTATCTGGTTTATTGTTTAGTTGTTATTTATGGTTTACAGCAAAATTTTAACCAATTATCTCTGTATTATAACTTATTGTTCTTATGCAGGTTCTGCTAATTTTGAAATCTGATATATAGTGCATATCTGTTTGGACTAGACTATTTTGTGTTTGTTCAGTGATTGCAGGATTCAACAGATTCTAAACAAAGAACATTCCTAAAAGCATCCCAGAGATTTGTCTCCATCAAATAGGGGGAGATTGTTGAAGATGGGAAGCTTTGATGTGTCAAATCATCATGAAGCCTGAAGCTGTGTGATGTTTTAGGTTTAGGTTTTGTTATGGGGTTTAGAATCTTTGTAAGATTAATAGTGAATTTCAGACAAAGCTTATTTCAATCTGTTTTAAAGATTAAAGTGTTTTTCCATGCAAAGAGAAAAACAACCGATTAAAATGTCGAGATAATGGGTTGTTTGTAACTTAGCTGGCAAATGAGTTTTGAAACTGTTTTTTGAATCAGTTGCATAACTGACAAAACCATTCAACCGGTTAAATTGTGGTTTTAACCGATTAAATGTATGTTTTCATAACAACTTTTTGGTTGTTAAAAACTGTCATCAACGGTAGCTTTTCAATGTTTATAAAATGAGTCTTCTTTTAAACGTAAAAAGATGGATGAACAAAAGTTCTTTTACACTTTGAGTTAAGATTGATTTGAGAGGTTACAACCTGTTTGTGAAAAGGTTTTTACCAAGATTACCTTTGAGCTTTGTTGTCATTCAAAGAACTGATCAATAGGGTTCTGGTTTATTGTGATTCCAGGTGTTTTATAACCCTGTTCAAGTTCTTGTAATTGTTCATATTACTCTGTGTATAACTGTTGTAAAATCCTATAAAGTCATTGTGATTCTGGCTTGAGGTGTGTGTTGTGTGCAAAGAGGGTGAGTAGGCTTTGTGTGATTCAAAGTCACCTATTTGTGTGTGGTGTTTGTGTAATCTGTGATTGGTTGCATAGTGGATACTCAGTGGTTTGACTGAGGACTAGATGTAGCTCTATGATTGAGTGAACCAGTATAAACTCTGTGTGTAATTCTCTCTATCTCTTCACTCATTAACTGCTTGTATTTTTCGCTGTCATAAACAACCAGTTAAATCGAAATTTTAACCGATTGATTTTCTGATACCAGTTTCTGTTTGACTATTGAATTGCTTTTCTGAATTGCTTTTCTTTGTTGTTTGTTAAAGTTTCATTCTAAGCAAAGTATTTGAGAAAATCTTTTGAAAACAATTTAGCGCCCCCCCCCCCCCTCTTGTTATAGCCATCAAACCTGACAGCCTACACTAGCCGCAACAACCCTGCGTTTGGCCACCAACTCAACCATCTTTTTCTTCATCTCTGTGTTGAGAACAATCTCTGCACAAGAATATAGCGAATAAGATTTTAATTTGGTAAGCACATAAGAAAGTATGAGTACACACAGAATGAGCGAAGGTAAAGAAATGGGAAGTACCAATATGCTTCTTGAGGGAGGCGGGGTAGAACTCGAACTTTATCAGTTCGGCGGTGTCGAACACCACCCCCAACGTGGAAAAGAACTTGCAGGTTTCGTGATCGCGAGGGATTCAAGTCCTCGAGGCGCCTAGGTTTTTTGAGTCTCGGTTCCTTCACCCAGTAGAGCAAAAATCCATCCAGTAGGGTGGAGTCGAACGCACTACACCGTACGTTGAAGAACTTCCCTTTAAAGCCCTTATTAGACTACTGGAAGAGAGACAACAACACTCTTCCAGCGACTCCGTTAAAGCTTACCCAAAGCCTCTTCCCATGACTTTTGGCTTCAAAGAAGTAAAGGAAAGCGTCCACTGATGGCGTATGGCCGAAGTGGTCGCACAAAATGGAGAAGGCCCTAATGAACGCCCAGCTGTTGGGATGGAGTTGGGCAAGGGTCTCGTTGACCTCGGTCAACAAGGCATGTTTGAACCCAGTAAACGGAAGACGCAGTTTAATTCTTTTAAATACGGTGGCGTAAAGGAAGAAGAAAGGGTCCTCTTCGTCCATGGCGTCGTCGGCACACACGAGTTCACCCTTCCTGCAAGGCATGACCTTCACGAATCGGTCGTGCTCCTTCCCGAAGATACGAGACTTATCTTCGTCGCGTTCGCTATCCTTGTAGGCCTCAAGGTCTTCAAGGGTGGTTATTTTAGAAGTCTCGGCCAGAAGGGCTTCAGGGGCCCAACGATATAGGGCTCTGTAATCAACGGGAGGAGGGTTCAACGTAGTTTTGGTTCTGGCCATCTTGATAAAAAAAGCTAAAAGAGAGAGGAGAAAAGAAGAAAACGAGGGTTTAACAAAAGATGGTGGTTTGACTCAGGAAACCCAGAAAAGCAAAGACTCAACAAACGAAGAACAGAGACGGTGCAAAATATAGAAAACCTAAAGAGTGAAGAAAGATACAGTCCCAGAACAGTTATGAGCAGCAGAATCATAAAGCAAGAGCAAACAACACATAAAGTTCATACCTTTGGTCGAGCAGGGGTTGAAGTTCTGAGTTTTGAGAAAGGAAGCGCGAGCGTTTCGAACAAGAGAAAAACTTGGAAATGATTTGCTTGAGTGAAAGTAATGAAACAGTGAAGGGAGTGTAAGGGTTTAATGGTTTAAACAGTGCACGAAGAAGTTCAAGCGCCAACAAGTAATAGCCGTGGATCTTGCCACGTGTACGCGGATGGAAAAAGTATGGTGGGACGTCACTTCAGTGTACTGTTCACATCCTGTCACCCAGTGCCACGTAGGTCGCCTAGGGCGATCACTTAGTCTCTTCGCTGAAACAAGTTACAACTCGAGACTAGGGGGCTTGTGTACCGACCAGTCCTCGGTCATCGACGCTAATGAAGACCTCAGACACCAGAGTATAAAGGCAAGGTGGGTCCCAGGCACACACATCAAGATATGGGCTAGTCTTCGGACATCCGTACCATGGAGATCGACATCAGAGAGAGACAACAGACATCGGACATCAATGTCTGATGGTGATGATGGGCCACGAAAGCGAAGCCCCGCGACTACATAAGCTGGGTCCCATAAGTGGTATGAGTTGAGGTATCGATCAGTTGTCAGACATCGACCTTCGTCTTAAGGACGATGAGTCGTCGGGCATTGGTAGTCTGGACAGCTGAATTGGGCCACAAGAGGTAGGCCCTAGAGGACATCTCAGTCATCAGTAAAATACTCAGATACAAGGGAAAGCCTAAGTCACGAGGGATCCATGCAGGCGGGATGTATAACGTATTCAGGCGCGGCACGAGTGAATAGCCCTTGGAGGCGCTAAGGCCCATTAGGGTTAGGGTTCCCATGGGAGGCTGCATGCATGGCACGTGAATGCTTAGGGCACCCTCAGGACATATGGTCCCAGAGATTAGGTGCATGAGTAAGCATCCAGGTGGCCATTTTGTTGGCCGTTACACTTTAGTGAAGGGAAGCCTTATGCGTTAGATTACACTCATATTGTGTAATAGCGACGCAAGGATATTCCCTAGTAACCCTAGCTATATAAAGGGTAGTAAGAAACCCTAATGAGGTATGCAATTTTACACAGTTTTATGACTAAGAGTTTTCAGAGATTTGGTGTTTCTTTGCCCTAAGATTGACTTGAGCATCGGAGTGTTTCAATCTAGGACGCCCCTTTGTCTTTGCAGGTACATAGTGTTTCAATCCAGGAAAACATGAACCAAGGAGAAGACAAACAGGGCATGAGTCGATCGTTAGAGTCAACCGGCCAAACCAAGTCAACCCGCGAGAACAAATATCATACATGATTAGTGATCACTACATAATTAGCTTGAGAATTCCCATTATAATCGCTTTTTTTGTGCACAATTTTTTTATTCTACCCTTATTTAATATATGTAATTATATTAATACAATGTAGTATTTTGTCATTTCATATGAATTACTTAAAAAATAAATTATTTTTTAATTTTTAGATTAATATTAATGTACAGATTTTATATGACTCTCCCATTACTCTCTTAATTCCTTATTTTAAGGCAATAACTGAAATAAAGAGAAAGTATACTGTCACACATTTTCACACCAAATCTCACATATTAAATAAAATAACCTTTATTTTCAATCACTCACTGTAGTCCATTTTTTGCTTTTCAATTCCGACTCATCCAACATTATTTATGTATGTTAAATAATTTCTACCACGCCTGTGTTTCCGCTAGTATATATAAAGGGATATCTCTTCTCACAATTTTTTCCTATTTTATCCTTATATCAATATTTAATTTTATTAAAATTAAAACAGTTATCATAAGCAGTTTTGAATGTAGAGTAGTTTTTTTTTTAATTTATTTTTCTAAAATATATCTCAATTTTTTTTTTAGTTTTCATGGATGTTTGCTGGTTTTCATCGCTCGTTCTCTATTTGCTCTTTCTCAATTTATCTCTCTTCTTCATCTTCTTCAAATCTCTTAAAACCCAATAACAAGACTTTCATGCTTTTTGTCTCTCATGCTCTCTCTGTCTCTCATACCTACAATACACATAAATCTATATTTCATTTTAATAAATATAAATATACATATATCTATACCTATATATAGGGGTTTCTCTCTTTAACTTATCTCATTTTTTCCCCTATTTTATCCTTATATAAATATTAAATTTTTATTACTTTATCATGGACATTGCGTCATTTAACAATTTTTTTAAAAATTTAATTTGTTGAAATATATATCCATTTTTTGAACACATATGGATGCATTTTATTGATTATTTATCATTTCAAAATTAAAAATATGAAATCAAGTGAGTTCATTTGGAGAGTAAAAAGTTGTTTCATTTTTTTAGTTTGTATCCTCATATTTTTGTTAGGATTGAGAAAGAGTTAGGAGAGAAAAAAATATTTATACAACACCAAAAGTGAAATTAACAGATTTTATAGAGGAAAAAAATTAAATTTAAATATAAAATTCACTTTTTAGTTCTAATTTAATTTACCAGAAAATAATAAATAAATCACATCTAGTCACTTATTCATGTTTCACCCATATTTAGTTATGCAAAAATTAAATAATAAAGAAACAAACAATTAATATTAGCAAACTTTATTTATTTAAAGGACACTCCCATAAAAAGGGAAAAAAAAGGTTTGGTGGTTTGGAGGGTGAGAAATCTCAAAATTATAGGGTTTAAATTGTAACTTTAGATAAACGCAGGATACTTGAATGTAGTTGTTGTAATCATATTACTTATTGTAGTTATTGTTCTTTGAGAACTGATAACTTATTATTGCGTGTGATTCAATATTGAATTGTAAATATTTTGTTTTATTCTCCTTAACCGACAGTGTACTTTGTCTGCTTTTTGAGTCAAACAATGGTTTTTTAAAACCTTAAAATAACAAAAAAAAACTTGACATATATGAAAATCTTAAAGTTATTCAAAAATTAAATAATAAAGAAAAAAAAATTGATGTTAGCAAACTTTATTTATTTGAAGGACAATGCCATGAACAGAGAAAAACAAGGTTTAGTGGTTTGGAGGGTGACAAATCTCGAAATTGTAGGGTTTAAATTGTAACTTTAGATAAAGGCAGGATAATTGAATGTAGTTGTTATAATCATATTACTTTTTGTGGTTATTGTTCTTTCAGATATAATTATTTATTATTGCGTGTGATTCAATATTGAATTGTAAATACTTTGTTTTATTCTCCTTAATCGACGGTGTACTTTGTCTGCTTTTTGAGTCAATGGTTTTTTAAAACCTTAAAATAACAAAAAAAAAAAAAACCAACTTGACATATATGACAATCTTAAAGTTATGCAAAAATTAAATAATAAAGAAAAAACAATTGATGTTAGCAAACTTTATTTATTTCAAGGAAACTCCCATAAAAAGGGGAAAAAAAGGTTTAGTGGTTTGGAGGGTGAGAAATCTTTAAATTGTAGGGTTTCAATTGTAACTTTTCATAAATGCAGGATACTTGAATATAGTTGTTGTAATCATATTACATATTGTGGTTAATGTTCTTTGAGAGCTTATAACTTATTATTGCATGGGATTCAATATTGAATTGTAAATATTTTGTTTTATTCTCCTTCACCGACTGTGTATGTTGTCTGCTTTTTGAGTCAAACAATGGTTTTTTAAAACCTTAAAATAACAAAAAAAAAAACCAACTTGACATATATGAAAATCTTAAAGTTATGCAAAAATTAAATAATAAAGGAAAAACAATTGATGTTAGCAAGCTTTATTTATTTGAAGAACGCTCCCATAAAAAGGAAAAAAAAAAGGTTTAGTGGTTTGGAGGGTGAGAAATCTTGAAATTGTAGGGTTTAAATTGTAACTTTAGATAAAGGCAAGATACTTGAATGTAGTTGTTGTAAACATATTATTTATTGTGGTTATTGTTCTTTGAAAGCTGATTACTTATTATTGCGTGTGATTCAATATTGAATTGTAAATATTTTGTTTTATTCTCCTTCACCGGCTGTGTACTTTGTCTGCTTTTTGAGTCAAACAATGGTTTTTTAAAACCTTAAAATAAAATAAAAAAAAATACAACTTGACATATATGAAAATCTTAAAGTTATGCAAAAATTAAATAATAAAGAAAAAACAATTGATGTTAGGAAACCTTATATATCTGAAGGACACTCCCATAAAAAGGAAAAAAAAGGTTTAGTGGTTTGGTGGGTGAGAAATATCGGAACTGTTGGGTTTAAATTGTAACCTTACATGAATGTAGTTGTTGTAATCATATTACTTATTGTGGTTATTGTTCTTTGATAGCTGATTACTTATTATTGCGTGTGATTCAATACTCAATTGTAAATATTTTGTTTTATTTTCCTTAACCGACAGTGTACTTTGGTCTCTTTTTTTTTATCAAACAATGATTTTTTAAAACCATAAAATAACAAAAAAAAAAAAACTTGACATATATGAAAATCTTAAAGTTATGCAAAAATTAAATAATAAAGAAAAAACAATTGATGTTAGCAAACTTTATTTATTTGAAGGATACTCTAATAAAAAGAGAAAAAAAGGTTTACTAGTTTGGAGGGTTAGAAATCTCGAAATTGTAGGGTTTAAATTGTAACTTTAGATAAGGGCAGGATACTTAAATGTTGTGGAAGTAATCATATTACTTATCGTGGTTATTGTTCCTTGAGAATTGATAATTATTGGGTGTGATTCAATGTTGAATAGTAAATATTTTATTTTATTCTCCTTAATAGACGGTGTACTTTGTCTGCTTTTTGAGTAAAACAATGGTTTTTAAAAACCATAAAATAACAAAAAAAAAACCACCTTGACATATATGAAAATCTTAAAGTTATGCAAATATTAAATAATAAAGAAAAAAATAATTGATGTTAGCAAACTTTATTTATTTGAAGGAAACTCCCATAAAAAGGGAAAAAAATGTTTAGTGGTTTGGAGGGTGAGAAATCTCAAAATTGTAGGGTTTAAATTGTAACTTTTGATAAAGGCAAGATACTTGAATATGGTTGTTGTAATCATATTACTTATTGTGGTTAATGTTCTTTGAGAGCTGATTACTTATTATTTCGTGTGATTCAATATTGAATTGTAAATGTTTTGTATTATTCTCCTTAACTGAAGGTCTACTTCTTCGGCTTTTTGAGTCAAACAATGGTTTTTTAAAACCTTAAAATAACAAAAAAAAAACCAACTTGACATATATGAAAATCTTAAAGTTATGCAAAAATTAAATAATAAAGAAAAAACAGTTGATGTTAGCAAGCTTTATTTATTTGAAGAACACTCCCATAAAAAGGGAAAAAAAGGTTGAGTGGTTTGGGAGGTGAGAAATTTCGAAAATTGTAGGGTTTAAATTGTCACTTTAGATAAAGGCAGGATACTTGAATGTAGTTGTTGTAATCATATTATTTATTATGGTTATTGTGCTTCGAGAGCTGATTACTTATTATTGCGTATGATTCAATATTGAATTGTAAATATTTGGTTTTATTCTCCTTCACCAGCTGTGTACTTTGTTTGCTTTTTGAGTCAAACAATGGTTTTTTAAAACCTTAAAATAACAAAAAAAAAAAACAACATGACATATATGAAAATCTTAAAGTTATGCAAAAATTAAATAATAAAGAAAAAACAATTGATGTTAGCAATCTTTATTTATTTGAAGGACACTCCTATTAAAAGGGAAAAAAAGGTTTAGTGATTTGGAGGGTGAGAAATCTCGAAATTGTAGGGTTTAAATTGTAACTTTAGATAAAGGCAGGATACTTGAATGTAATAGTTGTAATCATGTAAGGAAAAGTGGTGCGGAAGCTATGAAGGTGTGTGAGCAAGATCCTCCTAAGAGTGATGTTGATCTTGAAGGTGCATGATATGTATGAAGCTAGGGAGGTTCGGCCAACCCAAGGAGAGGTGAAGGAGATGAAGTTTAGAGCCTAGAATTCTAGGGAGAAGCAAAGCTTGGCACAAAATGGCAGCATAACTTTACTCACAATAAACTTGAAAATACAAGGTGTAGGCTCCTCCTTTTATAGGCTAAGGAGGACCATAATGCAACCCTAATGCTAGCCAAATGAAATGTAAATGTGAAGCACATGGGTGCACATGGCACATGGGTGCACAAATGAGCACATGGGGAGGGGTGTGTCTAGTTTTTATGCTCACCCCCTCCATGGGCTTTCTAGACCGGCCTTGGTAAATTTAGAGGTTTTTTTAGAAACTCTAAGTTTACCTAGGTTGGTGTTTTAGGTGCCAAAATTAATTCTAAGAAAATTACAAATAAAGTTCCTATGCTAATTTTGACAAGAAATTAAAGTCTACTCTACACTAGAGTTTATGGCATTTGAACATGTAAAAGAACGTCTTCTTGGATCCTCTTGGCCATAACTCTATGGTTGGCCCAAATCTACCCTTTGGTGGGCTTGCATGTGGGCTTGTGCTTGGGCCTCTTCCATCATCCCCTCCCTCTTGAAAAGGATTTGTCCTCAAATCCATTGCTTCTTCTTCTTCATGGCTAGGGGATGGTTGTGGCTGGATGGTGTCCATCATCTCCTCCTTCTTTGAGAAGATCTATCCTCAGATTTTCAGACTTGATCTCGGATAGCAGCCTCTTGCTTCGCCAAAGCTTGTCCTCCTGAGTCAAACGTCCACCTATAGAAATAATCAAATAAGGCATAGGTGTTAGTTTGCAAATTAATTTTACTAGGTTGCCATTTTTGTTTTTCTTTTGGTTTTGGCAACCTTGGACAAAGTTTCTATTTTAATGGTTGTGTGTGGTCTCTAATCATCTTATGTATTTTAAAAGGTTCATTTGTGGTTACTTTCTCTTTAGGCATAAATCCTATAGAAGATGGTAACAACTTAAAAGGAGGAAGATGATTGAACCCACACATAACTTTAAAAGTAGAAATATAAGTAGTTTTGTGAACTACTTTATGGTATGTTTGCTCACCTGTAGAGTTGTGTGTGCACTTCATGTTTATTCTAGGCATAGTAGAAAGAGCTAGATTTTCAAATATATTTTGACCATGCGTTTGAGGATGATAAGAATTTAAAGTGTGCAATTTAGTTGCAAGTTTTCCAAAGGAAATCCTCAAATCATGGTTTGCGAAATTTGGAACTCTATTCAACACTATGCTTGAAGATAAACCATGAAGATGTATGACTTCTCTAGAGAAGAGTTTATCCATAACCATGAAGATTGAATCACAACCTTTTGTTGTCCCAGGGAGTTTTAATATGAAATTTATATCTTCCCAAGGATCATTTGCAAAAGGTGAAGGAGTATAGAGTTCATGAGACATTGCCTTGGGTGTAGTTTGAAAACAAGAATTGTACCTAAGGTAATGTCTTTGAACTTCTTTTCTCATGGGGGACAAAAGTTTTCCTTTTAAAAGCTCTAGAGTTTTGTCAACTCTAATTTGTCCCATGAGTTCTCCTTCATGAAGACTCTTTCTCTTATGTGTAAGGATAGTCTCGTTGTGACAACCATTGTTTATAAGGATTTGTACACTTTGCAATGGTTGTCTCAATAAGACATGACAAGTTTCTTTAGGCCCTACTTCACATAAAAATTTGTTTTTGTAGATGCTTATAAAAAAACTTGACATTCACTTGGTGATATCCTAGCACATATGAGAAATAATCTATTTCATTTTTATCTATGCAAGCTTCTTTTAAAGACTCTTCTTTTTCACTTAGGCTTGCAAGTGTTCCTTTACAAAAGGTAAGGCTTTGAGGTTGTTCAGCAAGACACATATTTTCAAAGGTATTTTTAAATCTTTGGTCTTGTTGAATGACCTTGTGGGAAGGAACACTCTTCTCCCACGCCTTTTGTTCTTCAAGGGTCTTCTCATGCTTTTCTTTTTCTTCTTTTTCTTTAGCTTCCCTTTCGACTTCCCCTCTCTTCTTTTGTATTTTTCTTTCCTTTCTTTCTTTATGGGAAGCAAACAATTTTTCTACCCTCATTTCCCAATCTAGGCAAGCTTCTATATTTTCTTTTCCATGGAAATGGGGTTGTTCTACCCTAACCTCTCTTGGGTTTTCTTGTTCTTTTCTATCTCTTCTATGTCTTCTAGGGGGTGCTTGATAATAATCATTTACTCTAATGCTTCCCTCCCCAAAAGAATCATGATCTTTAGAGATATATGCATGAGAAGGTAATTTTTTTAGAATGTGAGACTTCTCATCCTTTGCTTTAGTCAAAACATTAAGTTTAGTCTCACTCTCCAATTGTCTATATGCAATTGATTGCACAGTTTGTGAAACTTCTTTCAAAAGAGTTTTTAAAGATTTTAATTCACTTCCAATAGACTTTGTAGAATGAGAAGAAGAAGACATGGCTAAAGCTTTGTGTATACAAGTATTTTACCTTGAGAAAACTTAGGAAAGTCAAAGAAGGTAGTTTTCCAAGTAAGGGAGGTGAGTCACAAAGGACTACTTAAATGCCAAGCCTTTGCCTTTGCCAAAAACTATCCCCCAATGTCTTCACACAAAGCTTTCTCTTAGTAAACTACTTAGAACACAATTAAGTTGAGAAATCAATTTTTTTTTTCAATGCAAGAAAACAATGTATGCTAACTAATTAACAAAGCTAGACGGTTTTAACAAAGCTTAAAACAACCACACATACAAAGCGTTACTAATTAAGCAATATAGAAACAACTAAAAACAATTAACAATTGCTAATTAAAGAGTTCTACACTAGTCGGCCCTAGGTGAGGCTTCTTGGACACTTGGAGCCCTTGAAGACACACTCACCGTCTAATAACGTAATTAAGAGGTAATTAACACAAATTAAGTTGCAAGGAAATTAAGAAAACTACCTTTGTTGATCCTCTTTTTGCTAAATGCACTTCCTTGTTGTCTTTGTTTGTTGGCCCTCCAAGTGTTTGTAGTGTTTTTCAAGAAAGCTTGATTCGGCCTTGGCTTTGTTTCCCCTTAGAATGAAGGTCTTAATTCTCCAATTCCAGCACCTATCAAAAGACTAGACCTTACCCAAGTCAAGTTTCCATTCAATTAAGCACCAAAGGAGAAATAAATTCCAGCACCAAATTAGAGGTCAAAGAACAAAAGCAAGAAACAATTTAATTGAATAAAACAGTACCACCAAAAGGAGTTAGATTATGACAACTAGAAAGAGGTCCAAGAAATATTAAGCAAGCAAATAAAAGGTACCAAAATAAAGGTAGGCACACAAAAGAATCCTAAGAATGACACTAGATTTAGATGACCAAATAAAAAAACAGCACCACTGGAAAATGTTGTGGGCCAGAAATGTGTTTTTCCCCAATTTATGCTGAGCTGTGTTTTTAATATATGATTCTGAAATTTGATATGCAAGATATTCAAGATCTTAGCTAAATCCTGGCTTTGGAATCACTCAAAACTCATGCACCAATTATTTTTAATAAATTTTTCAATTTTGGTGTTCAGTTACGCCAGCTGTAGCGCCTCAGATTTGCACACTGATTTTAAAAGATTTATCATTTTTTTTCTGTTGCTTCTTTTGGACTAATTCTTTTTTTGTCCTTTCTATAACACTTAAAACTTGCAAATTCCAGAGAATCAAAATTTTCCTATGAGTGAAATTATTTTTTCTGGATCAAAACAGTCAGCACAGAAAATCTGAAACAGGGGATTCTGAAAACTGGAAACAAAAAACAGCAAGATACCAAAGTTTAGACACAATGGAAATTTGTGAAATAGAATTGTGTAGGATCTAAAATATGAACTCAAACTAGGATTAAAAAGGCACCAAAAGAGCAAAGAACAGCAGATTCAAGCAATTAAAGGGACCCAAAATCAAGAAACAATCAAGCCAAATAAAAGGACTACTATGAATTGTTGACAATATGGATGAACATGACTTGACAAAACATGTATAGATTCAGAAAATTAAAGACTCAAAGCATAATATGAACCAAATAATGAAAGCAATAAAGACTCAAAAGCCTAAAAGAAAATAGCAACTCAAAGGTGTATGGAATCCTATCACAAATTGCACAAGAACTTGTTCAAGATCAATTGAACAAGAGTGCTTCGGTTGGATCTTCCACAAAGCACACCAAACAAATTAAAATGTAAAAAAAAGCAAGACAATTATGGAAAATAAGATGAACAACATGAAAGTAAAGAAGAACTAAAAATGAAAGACCAAAAGCAACTCATCTTGAAGAACCATAGCTCATGATACCAAATGATGGCATTTCATGAAGGTCTTCTTGAATCATGTAAGGAAAAGTGGTGCGGAAGCTATGAAGGTGTGTGAGCAAGATCCTCCTAAGAGTGATGTTGATCTTGAAGGTGCATGATATGTATGAAGCTAGGGAGGTTCGGTCAACCCAAGGAGAGGTGAAGGAGATGAAGTTTAGAGCCTAGAATTCTAGGGAGAAGCAAAGCTTGGCACAAAATGGCAGCATAACTTTACTCACAATAAACTTGAAAATACAAGGTGTAGGCTCCTCCTTTTATAGGCTAAGGAGGACCATAATGCAACCCTAATGCTAGCCAAATGAAATGTAAATGTGAAGCACATGGGTGCACATGGCACATGGGTGCACAAATGAGCACATGAGGGGTGTGTCTAGTTTTTATGCTCACCCCCTCCATGGGCTTTCTAGACCGGCCTTGGTAAATTTAGAGGTTTTTTTAGAAACTCTAAGTTTACCTAGGTTGGTGTTTTAGGTGCCAAAATTAATTCTAAGAAAATTACAAATAAAGTTCCTATGCTAATTTTGACAAGAAATTAAAGTCTACTCTACACTAGAGTTTATGGCATTTGAACATGTAAAAGAACGTCTTCTTGGATCCTCTTGGCCATAACTCTATGGTTGGCCCAAATCTACCCTTTGGTGGGCTTGCATGTGGGCTTGTGCTTGGGCCTCTTCCATCATTACTTATTGTGGTTATTGTTCTTTGAGAGCTGATTACTTATTATTGGGTGTGATGCAATATTGAATAATAAATATTTTGTTTTATTCTCCTTAACCGACGATGTACTTGGTCTGCTTTTTAAGTCAAACAATGGTTTTTTAAAACTTTAGAATAACCAAAAAAAAAGCAACTTGACATATATGAAAATCTTAAAGTTATGCAATAATTAAATAATAAAGAAAAAACAATTGATGTTAGCAAGCTTTATTTATATGAAGGACACTCCCATAAAAAGGGAGAAAAAGGTTTAGTAGTTTGGAGGGTGAGAAATCTCGAAATTGTAAGGTTTAATTTGTAAGTTTAGATAAAGGCAGGATACTTGAATGTAGTGGTTGTAATCATATTACTTATTGTGGTTATTGTTCTTTGAGAGTTGATTACTTATTGTTGCATTTGATTTAATATTGAATTGTAAATATTTTGTTTTATTCTCCTTGTACTTTGTCTGCTTTTTGAGTCAAACAATAATTTTTTAAAACCTTAAATTAACAAAAAAAAAACAACTTGACATATTTTAAAATCTTAATGTTATGCAAAAATTAAATAATAAAGAGAAAACAATTGATGTTAGCAAACTTTATTTATTTGAAGGACACTCCCATAAAAAAGAGAAATAAAGGTTTAGTGGTTTGGAGGGTTAGAAATCTCGAAATTGTAGGGTTTAAATTGTAACTTTTGATGAAGGCAGGATACTTGAATGTAGTGGTTGTAATCATATTACTTATTGTGGTTATTGTTTTTTTTTGAGCTGATTACTTATTATTGCGTTTGATTTAATTTTGAATTGTAAATATTTTGTTTTATTCTCCTTAATCGACGATGTACTTTGTCTTGGAGATGTCCTGCTGACATGTGGAGTGTGTAGTAGGTTTTGTCACGGCATATATTGTTTTGCAGATAGGAGTTCTTGGTATTTTTTTATGGAGAAGGGATAAAAGAATATAAGATTATAGATTTATATTGTAGCAAGAATGCTGCTGTTATTTCCCTCTACAGAAGGGAATAAGGGAGCCAAAATTTGTCACTGAATTGTTTGAAGTTTGATTTGTCATCTTGTATGTGGCCTTGAAACATATCGTTGTAATAGTTAGACTTCTTAATACCACCCGTTTACTGAATTATATAGCTGCTACTTATGTGCTAGTTTTCCTGTTGAACAAGTGACTCTCGCTGTTCTTTATTTTCTCTATTATTTTTGCTTTGAAATATGTCATGCATTTTTTGGGGTGTCACATTTGGATTGGGAGGGTGAAGGCAACACTTTGGTAGTGAACCGTAAACAGAAAAGACAGTCTTGGAGGTAAAATAGGGTTCTTTCTTTCCAATGTGCCTTCAACCAACGTCTCGTCGGGGATAAAGATAAAATATTCTCACTTATAATGAAAATTTATTGTGATAGTATGATGGAAACCATCCAGCCACATACATCCACATAATGATGATGAAGAAGAAGCATTGGATTTGAGGACAAATCCTTTTCAAGAGGGAGGGGATGATGGAAGAGGCCCAAGCCCATGATAGAAAAAGCCCAAGCCAAAGCCCAAATACAAGTTCAAGCTTCAACTCAAGCCCAACAAATAGAAGATATGGGCAAACTAAGCATCATTGGATGTCTTTCTTTTGTAATTACTTTTGAGTATTTTTAGTAGAACATAAAGGGAGGTGTAGATATAAATATAAGAGGTGCAAATGTATAAAGTTAAGTCACACCTTCCATGTAACACAAAAGAAGGTGTAGGTATAGATTTAGGAGGTGCCAAAAATAGAAACCAAATCACACTTCCCTTGTGATTAGGAATTGGCTCCAAATTCAAATGCTTCTCATTTGAATTTTCCTCCACTTTCTTTTTAATTTCCAGCCCCTAAACACTATAAATAAGAGGGCTTGACTCATGTATTTGCAAGATTAATTGAATAGTGAAATGCTGCCAAAATTGTGTCATTCTCACTCCTTGCCTAAACTCTCTTAGGAATAGGCTTTTAATCTTCAAACCCTCACCTCCAAAGGGAGTTGGCCGAACCACACCTCTTAGGAGGACCTTGCCCACTCTCATCCATAAGCTTCCGCACCATCTTCAACCAAACATCCAAGAAGAGCTCATAGGAAATCCATCACAGTATAATTTATGTTTGTAATTTTTATGCATAAAATTAAGGTTATTGAATTTAAATAATGCTGCTTCTCACTGAACTAAAAATCCTATAAGCACATTCGTACTGGCATGTAGACATTTTCACCTTGAATAAAGCTGCTTCGCACTGCACTAAAAAGCCCAAAATCTTAAAATTATTACTAATACTAACTAGGGATTGAACCCTCCAAGGTTTACTATCATATTCTCTGGAATTACAAGGTTTTTTTTTAAATGGTCAGCAAATTATATAGCCTCTTTTAAAACAAAGGAATGGGGGGATCACTGATGGTAATCACATTAAAATCAATTTCATGGATATTTAACCATACACCAAAAGAAAATTCTTTAAATGTCAAGACAATAAATACATGAATCTAAATGAAGTTCATGAGATTCTCACTATGACTCATCCAAAGATGCTTCAATTTAGAGAAGAAGAAATCCTTAGCAATCTCAATTAGAACAAGTTCATTCATGATGACTGCAATCTGGAAAATCTCAGTTGCAGCATTACGTGTTGAAGATGTGGCTGGTCGCAATTTCAAATTAGTAGCAAAATCTCAAAATTCTTTGAACAACATTGGTTCCAACATCAAATTGGTTCACCAATCTCAAATTCGCATAATAATAACTTTAGATTTGTCCAACTAGTAGCAAAGAAACCGAGTGGAATTTAAGTCCACAAACAAAACTCCAAGTTCCTATCCAATGAATAGTTGTCCAAGGAAGAACAAGACAATAGTGTAATCCAAATGATTGTGCAACCAAGAGAGTAGATAAATATGGTAGTCATTACAAGTGAAATTGGAAGAAACCATTACAAAAGAAAATTACAAGCATTAATTTCTAAAATTATTTAGAGAATGCAATTATAACACTAGGGAAGTAGTCCAAATCACTGGCAGACGATTGTGTGGCTACTCCCTCCTAGTACCAACGTGCACCAGAAATGTTCTTACTACTTGGTCTTCCCCTAATATAACTTCACAGATGCATACATCATTATTTTTTATCTTGTTTCTTCTACTAAAGTTAGCCCAACCCCCTATACATATTCTATCGTTATTCCACCTACACACTTTTCCTGTCACTTCTAAATATTTTTTTTCTGATGGGTACCAGTTGTGCCAAGTTGAGATGATAGTCTTGCAATTGGTTTCTTTGAATATCCTGTGGTGACAATGAATGTACAGAGCTATAACTTCAAATTCTCAGGACAACCCCATTAATTCACACAAATATCCCCAACATATACTTGTAAAAATGATAAGTAACTATTAGAATCATACCGTACGCTGGCAGTGTTGGCAACATTTAAGGGTAATCTTTTCAGGAAAACTAAGGGAAAAGTCTTGAATGGCGATACCTGGAATATGCTGCAATAGAAAGGAATCAAATCAAACCAAAAGTGAAAAGTACAGTATATGGACAAAGGAAAATGCAATAGTTAAAAGTTATGAAAAGTTAAATTGCTTCAAGAGAATCAGGAAATGACAAATCAATCAGTTAACACTTTAAACATGAACACAACAGTATAGGCTCAAAGATTGGAAGGGTTTACAAACCAAACCAAAGGGAATTTAAAGCAAAATGACTTAAAAAGAAAATTGACTCTGGTCGAGGTGGATGAGGCAACAATAGCACTGGAAGAGCTCGAATACGCAAGGTTTAAGATTAGGGTATCAGTGGGCTGTGAGGCAAAGCTAACAAGCTATATGAGAATTAATGATGTACTGTATCAGGTATCGGTGGAGGAAGAATGCATTATCCCAGACTACAAGCTCTGTCAATGCCAGTGGGACGACGAAACTGGAAGTGTAGATACAGAGGCCGAATCAATTGGGTCCCAAGCTTCAGACCGATCGGTATGTAGGGAGTTTGAGGAAAGCAAAGTTGAAGAGGAAGACTCGTCGGTAGAACCGCCTGCCATGGCACAAAGTCGCCGTAGATCGGAACCAATTTTTCCGTCTAGGTGCTGCGAGCCTCTTCTGGCAAGACCTACTGGTCCTATCCCTGTACCTAATCGACCTACAGCTAAAGGAAAGCAAGTTTTAGGGTCAGAACCCCCAACGGTTACAACCACGGCTGACGTGGCAAACTGGATTGGGCCTGTTGAATCGGGCCAACGTGTGGAGCGCCAAAAAACTGCTGAGAAGGGAGTTGGGAGGTGTGAGTATCAAAACCCTATTTTTTTGGAAGGCCCATTCGTTGACAGGGAGGACCTCCTACAGAGCGGAGCGCTGGAAAGCCCACCCACCTCTGAAAGGGGTCACGTTATGGGCGAAACAGAACAAGCTGGTCAGACTCAGACCACCATGGAAACATCTTTGAAAACCAGAAATGGAGAACAAAACGCGACTCTCGTCAGGACACACAAAGACGACGCAGAGGGGAAAAGAGCGACGTTATGTGAGTCGTTTTCGCCAGAACAAAGGGCTGGAATTTCCAATTCGCTTTCCAATTCGTCGAAGGAGGTGGAAGCCGCGGGGAACCACGAACCAAGAATTTCAATTTCGAGAGTGGAGGACTCTTTACTTCAGACAAGCGAAAGGGAAGTTAACCATCTTCCTAGACAACAAGCTCATAACGCCGAAGAGCATAAATACAAGCAACACTACATCCATTTGGAGTCGAATTCGGGCAAAATAAGAAATTCATTCCTGCCGTTCGGCGAACATAAGGAAAGGGGGATCATACGATTGCGGAAGGTTCGTCCAATTCAATAAAGGTAATTAACGATTCAGTATCCATTTGCTCCTCAGGCACATCTGAAAGAAGAGTTTTCTGGGTGGGAGACACAAGCAAAAATAACACGCGGGAAGACCGAAAATATGTAAGGTCAGTTTTATCTCAAATTAGCAATTCTGTTTCTGATTTGGCTATCAATAACTGTAATCGTTTATTTTGGTTAAAAAACGGTAGTCAAGAAACGATTAGGCTATGGGAATTGGGTAAAAAGATAGGGGCGTCTTGTGGGGAAGAAGGTAAAGTAATGTTAAATTTAGAGGAACTAGAAGTAAGAGATAGGAGTCTCAAATCTCGAAGGGAAGAAGGGGAACATAGGGGGTTCTAATGAGAATTTTAACTCTAAACGTGAGAGGGTTCGGGAACTCTTTGAAGTGGAGGCATGTTAAAGACTACATTAGAAAGGAAGATGTCAAAATGGTATGTTTGCAAGAAGTAAGAATGGAAAGTTTTAGTTTAAACAAGTGTTGCCAACTATGGGGGGACAATGATATTGATTATCTTTATAGTGAACCTTTAAATGGGGCAGGGGGTATTCTAACAATATGGCTTAAAATTTTTTTTCAATGCACTAACCACATCATTGATAGATGGTTCATTGTGTTTATTGGTCTTGCTAAGGAGGAAAATACCCCTGTTATTATTGTAAATGTGTATTCTTCGTGCATCATGCAAGTGAAAAGGAAAATGTGGGCAGATTTATTAGAGATCAGACAAAGAGAACAATGTAATTCTTGGTGTGTTCTGGGAGACTTCAATTCGGTAAGAAATGAAAGGGAACGAAGGGGGATAAATCGTCATAGCAGTATTAACCGAGAGATGCAAGGTTTTAACAACTTCATTGATAGTATGGAGATGGTGGATTTACCCTGTATCGGAAGAAAATTTACCTGGTATAGGCCCAACGGCAAAGCTAAGAGCAGGCTGGACAGATTTTTAACCACTTTTGACTGGTTACAACAGTGACCAGGAAGTAAGCAATATGTTTTAGATAGACAAATTTCTGACCACTGTGCACTGGTGCTTAAATCAAATGTGGTGGATTGGGGGCCAAAACCATTCAGGTTTCTAGACATCTGGCAGGAAGAGAAGGAGTTTGAAATTTTTGTCAAAAGTAAGTGGGAGAATTACCTGGTCCAGGGAAACGAAATCCTAGTGCTAAAGGAGAAACTGAAAATGCTAAAGAGCGATTTGAAAGGATGGAACAAAGACGTCTTCGGGCATACTGATAAGATTAAATTAGACATCGTAAAGAAAATTCAAGAGTTGGATATGAGAGATGAAGTAGACGGTTTAGATGAGAACATGATTACGGAAAGAAGAGATCTCTTAAGTCAGTTACAAGTTATAAACATGAGGAAGGAATCGTTATTACAACAAAAGTCAAGAGCACTGTGGATTAAGCAAGGGGATTCCAATTCTAAGTTTTTTCATGCTTCGATCAAGTGGAGGAGAATGAGAAATGAGATAAAAGGAGTTCTTTGCCAGAATTCAGGTAGCTGGGTGGAAGAACCTAATATGGTAAAGGAGATGGTCAAAGAGTTTTTCAAGAATAAAATGACTGTTGTTGACGACATTGGAGTAAGGTTGGATAACGTGGAGTTCAAGGAGTTATCTGATCAAGACAACAATTTCTTGACTGAACCTTTTGATGGAAAAGAAATAAAGGAAGCCATTTGGAATTGTGATAGCCATAAAAGTCCAGGCCCAGATGGTGTAACTTTCAGCTTCATTAAAAATCATTGGGGTCTTCTTCAAAAGGACGTGGAGGGTGCAGTGAACTGCTTTTACAGAGAAGGGAAGATACCGAAAGGTTGTAATGCTTCTTTCTTAACGTTGATTCCAAAGACTGAGAACCCCCAATCTCTAGAGGAGTACAGACCCATCTCTTTAGTCGGTTGTGTGTACAAGATTCTGACCAAATTGTTAGCTAATAGGTTTAAGAAAGTTATTGGGAAGGTGGTAGATGGGACACAATCAGCTTTTTTGTCCAATAGAGGCTTATTAGACAGCGTCCTAGTGGTGAATGAGGTTTTAGACGAGCTGAGAAGAAGAAAGAAGAGCGGGGTGGTAGTGAAACTCGATTTTGAGAAGGCATACGACTCGGTGAGATGGGAGTTCTTATTTTATATGATGAGAAGACTAGGGTTCAGTGAAAAATGGATCCAGTGGATTAGAGCTTGCCTAGAATCGGCTACTGTTTCGGTTTTAGTAAATGGTAGCCCGACTAAGGAATTCAAGCCTTCTAGAGGTCTTAGACAAGGGGATCCGATGGCACCGTTTTTGTTTTTGATCGTCGCACAAGGTTTAGCGGGTCTAGTAAAAGAAGCGACAAGGAAAAATTTGCTCTCGGGAATTAAAGTTGGGGGGAAAAAGGTGGAAGTGAACTTACTCCAATTCGCTGATGACACCCTTTTCGTCTGCAAATCTAACGTTCAAAATTTCATATGCATTAAGGCTATCGTGAGATGTTTCGAATTAAGCTCTGGTCTTAGAGTTAATTACCATAAGAGCAAAATTGGTGCAATTGGGGTAGGTAGGTATGAGATGAATGCGTACTCTGATATACTTCATTGCAGTCTCATGAATATACCCTTTATATATTTAGGCCTACCTATAGGAGGTAATCCATCCAGATGCTCGTTTTGGGAGCCTGTGCTTTTAAAGGTTAGAAAGAAACTATCAGTGTGGAAGGGGAAGAACCTGTCTTTTGCAGGTAGAGTATGTCTTATAAAATATGTCATCAGTGCCATACCACTCTTCTTCCTATCCTTTTTCAAAGCACCGATTGGAGTGTGCAAGGAGATAACCAAACTACAAAGAACTTTCTTGTGGGGTTGGGGAGCGGAAGGAAGGAAAATTGCTTGGATAAGTTGGGAAAACGTTTGCAAGGCAAAAGAGGAGGGAGGTCTAGGCATTAGAAACATTGAGTTGTTCAATAAGGCACTCCTGGCAAAATGGCTATGGAGATTGGGATCTCAAGAGTCTGGACTCTGGAAGGATGTTCTAGAATCAAAGTATGGCCAGTGGGGAACGTCAATATCACATGCACCAAATCGAAAGGGGTATACATCTAGATGGTGGAGTGATCTAGCCAAGGCTAGTCTTTCTGACCAAGGGGTCAATTGGTTCAATCAGAATTTGGGTTGGAAAGTGGGTTCTGGGGAGAAGATCAAATTTTGGGAGGACGAGTGGTTAACCAATGACCAACTCAAATCAAGATATGAGAGACTATATAATAACTCGGAGCTCAAAGACAAGTATATCGGTAGTTGTGGAAGCTGGTCTACGGAAGGGTGGGAGTGGAACTTCAGATGGAGAAGAGATTGGTTTGAATGGGAGAAAAGCATGGTAGAGGATTTCATGGCAATTATATCTCAAGTGACACTGCGACAAGAGGATGTGGACATACGAATTTGGATTGATCCTCCGTTATATACATTTACGGTGAAATCAGCATATAACAGGTTAGTAAAGCATGATACAGGGGGGGTTTTGCAGGTGTTCGAAATACTTTGGATTTTAAAGGTCATGCCATCAGCTAAGTTTTTTGTGTGGAGGGCACTACAGGACAGATTAGCAACAAAACAGAACCTGCAAAGAAGGGGCGTGTTATTGGGGGATACACTATGTGTGTTTTGTGGAAAAGAGGAAGAGACATGTTCACATATCTTTGTCTCATGTGAAGAATCAATTAAAGTATGGAACATGTGCTCTAGTTGGATGGGAGTAAGTTCGGTGAACCATAATGTTTTGAATCATCATTTTGAACAATTTCCTGGCATATGTTCTAATCAAGAAGGTAATAGGTTATGGAAAGGTCTTTGGGTATCAGTTGCTTGGTGTATATGGAAGCATAGAAATAGGTTTATCTTCAATCAAGCTAAGTTAGATGTGGAGGAAATTTTTACTTTAGCACAAGTACAATCATGGGTTTGGATGAAACAAAAAGAAAGGAAAGTCACTTTTTCATTTTCCGATTGGATTTTATCTCCTTTAACATGCATCAATATGACTATTAGATAAAGATTTATACTGGTTTTAATATTATGCATGTTGGTTGGCTGCTGCAACTTTTTTTTTAAAAAAAATTTAAAATTGCTTAAGACCCACGGGCTGGACTGGTTTTATATTCTAAGTTACGATGAGGTGGGGAAGCTGTTTGCTCTCTCATTACTGCAGGAAAATAGGGAGGATATCTTATAAATATATGCAAATTCTTCTCTCATGAAGCGGAGTGGAAGGTGTTTCCTTGGTGTAGGAGCTACCCTGGGAGTTATGAATCTTGGAAACTAAAGCCGTGTTCTTCAAATCTTAAAACTATTGTGTGCTTGGGAAGTGTTTCGACCACACAAAAGAAGGAAGTTGAGGAGTAAGCCATAGGTGATGTGTATTCCATGACAGGAACAGTTGGTATTCCCATGACAACCATTGAAGCCAGGTTTAAATCTGTGCCAGAGATGGAATATGATGCTCTCCCCAATGCAGCCCATGGAGAAATTTGTCTGAGAGGAAATACCTTGTTCTCGGGTTACCACAAGCGTGAAGATCTGACCAAAGAGGTTATGGTTGATGGTTGGTTTCACACAGAGTTATAGATGAAGCACTCTGCTGTCAAGAGGCAATCCCTGGATCTGTGTTAGCAAATGCAGCAAGGCCCGGGGATTTTTAGTCTTTGCTCTTCATGGTTAAGTTGTGCTGGTCACACCTAGCTGTTAGCATGTTTTTCTCTAGCAGTTTTTCCCTCGCCACCAGGCTTTTGTTTGTTTTGTGCTGGTTTATGCAGATTCAGGTTTTGGGACTGAGTATCTTTAACTAGTTTTAAGGTTTTGAGTTAAGAGGTTTGTCGCTTAACTTTGCTCTAATTGTTAAATGCTTTATTAGGAGTCTTTATGTATAAGGGTTGGAACACCCCTAAAGTGTTCCTATTAATTCTATTAATTCATTGCTGAAAAAAAAAAAAAAATTGACTTACTCGTCTAACAGTGCTTTAATGTCTAACAAGCCAATAGCTACATAAACAATATTAGAATTCTAATTTCTAACCAATTTGTTGGGTCTAGTTCTTTAGAGTTTTGCTTCAAAATAATTATTTTCTGACTGAATGCACATTTCAGGATCAAATTCATCGTCTTTGAAAGTGTCTTCAGTCTGGGGGTAGGAACTTGATGCAGTGTCCCCTAAACCAGATTCATGAACTCATATTATAGACATGGGAAAAAACAAAAACTAGTTTTCAGCATGAAGTTCAAAACTTACTTCTGCAAGGTTTGGGATAATGTTTTGACTCGTGTATCCAACAGGACCAACACTGTTTTCTCCTTCACTCTCTTCTTCCATCTCTGTGTTCTCATCCTCCTCATCATCAAAATCACTATCGTTATTGTCGTCATCGTAGTGCTGATCTTGACTGTCTTCCTCATCCTCTATGTCACAGTCCTCAGCCTGCTCCTTCTGTCTTATCACTGTCTCTTCAACTTGTGCAGCGGCTTTCTCTTCTTCATTCCCCTCCTCCTCCTCAATATTTATCAGAGTTTTCTCACAATGCGTTGATATTTCAAAGATTGTGACCCTGAACTCATTAACCCCATCATATCTGAATACTAGAAAATATGCATTTCGTATGCAGTTTTTGTAAGAAATTATGTAAATTAATTTCTATAAAGTGACTCACATGACTTAGAGTTTGGGCTTTGGGCCCGAATATGATTTAATAATAATAATAATAGAATTAAAGAGCCCTTTGGTTAACGTGAGAAATATATATATGATGATATACCTAATGAAAACCTACATCTGATGAAGATTGGGAACTAAAGACTATAGGGTTTTGTCTCTGCAAATAATAGGTGTCTCACTGTTAACCATCACGAAGTGTGTGACAAGAACGAAATTGCTAAGAGATAGATTGTGACAAAGGAGATAAAGTAACTGCTCAGTTAGGATCACTCATGGATCAAGGTAAGTGTCTATTCCTTCTTGATTGTATGATTGTGTGAGAATTATGATATGATAAGATCTGTATGTGAACATGTATTGTATGTGTTCAATTTACGTTTATTCATGTTTTAATTTACATGTGGTATCAGAGCCTCGTTGCTCATTTTGTTGTGATTCTCCATTAATGTTTTTCCAAAATTGAAGAACCTAATTTTAAAATATTCCCAATTTAAGAATCCTAATTTAAAATTAGGGTTATAAATTAAGGTTTTCATTCCTCTATAATAGATCTCTAATTGTCCTAAACCATCAAAAAACAAAATCAAAGAACCCTAATTTTAAAATAATCACAATTGAAGAATCCTAATTTTAAAATTAGGGTTTATGGATTAAGGTTTCCATTAACATAACCCTAATCTTCCTATACCCAACGCCATTAACGGTGTTAAAAAAAACCCTATGAATCTATTAGTGGGACCGCAAGCCTTCGCCGCTTCCGTGAACCTTGTTTGCTCGATGGTAGTGTTGTGATGGTGGTAGGAGCCTTTCGGAAAGAAAGGCGTGAGGAAGATGATGAAGTCAATTTCTGATTATGAAATTATAATATAATATATATTATAATATAAATTAATGAAAAGCATGAATTGTTTCTTCCTGCAATTTAGATTAAATTATAATATAATGTTGAATTCAATTTATGAATAGCAATAAATTCATTCATGCACCTTATGTCATTCATTCATCTTATGTTATTTTATTTTTAATCAAATTACTGAAACTTATGAATTAATTTCCTTACCTCATTTATTTTATTAATGATTTCAATTAAAATTTTAATTAAAGTGAGGAATGGAAAATTATTTTTTCCACTTTATGTATTAATTTTTAATGTAATTTAATTTGCATTAAATTAAAATTTTAATGAAATTTTATTATTTTATAATGTAATTTAATTTGCATTAAATTAAAGTTTAATTAATTGATTGAAAGTGAGGAATGGAAAATTAATTCCGCTTTATGTATTAATTTTTAAATTATGATTTTGGAATTATTGTATGATAGATTTGTAATCACCAAAGTGATCAAATCTTTAAGTTTATTTAATTCCAAATTATGGATGAAATTTCATTTCAATTAATGATATTATTTATGGAATTATTTGTATGTTAGATTTGTAATCACCAAAGTGATCAAATCTTTAAGTTTTATTTAATTCCAGATTACTGATAAATTTTATTTCAATTACCTATAGAATGGATGTTAAATTATTTAAATATGGGTAAATGGAAATTCATTATTATAAGACATTTTTGGATCATCCAAAGGTTGATTAGTTGTCCTTATAATTATTGGATATGATTGTTGGTAGTGAGTATGTGTTATTAGTTTTGCTTGTATATCCAAAGATAACAAGTGTTTCTAGTTAATGCATATATATTGCCAAATAAAGTTAATACTATTAGCATAATTATGTTTTGTGTATTAATGAATCTCCCAAAGGAGAACATTAGTACACATAGAATGTTTTCTGAATTTGTATTGTATGTTTAGTTTATGACTCAAAGTATTAATGTTAAGCATGTGTGATCGAGTATTTGTTCATGTATCTTTATGGGAATGAGCATAACAAGTAATATTAAGTCTGCTCTTCCCAAAACTGATAGTGCAAAAGAATTTATGAAATTTGTGGAAGAGAGCTCTCAAACTACTGATAAGTCTCTTGTTGGGACATTAATGAGTACATTAACCACCATTGAATTTGATGGTTCTCGTACTATGCACGAACATGTCATTGAAATGACTAATATTGCGGCAAAACTTAAGTCTATTGGAATGGCAGTGGATGAGAACTATAACATGTTAGTTTAGGAAAAGACTAGATTGAAGAATCGAGGAAACCACTCTATACACTATGTGAACAATCAGGGAGCTGGAAAGAAAGTCTTCAAGAAACATGGAAAGGGTAAAGGACCACTGAAGATAAATGAGTCCTCTACTAAGCTCTAGAAGAAGAATGACAAATGTCATTTCTGCAAGAAATCTAGACATTTCCAAAAGGATTGTTTGAAATGTATGGCTTGGTTCGAAAAGAAGGGTAAGCAAAATGCTTATTATGTATGTTTTGAATCAAACTTAACTGAAGTTCCACATAATTCTTAGTGGATTGATTATGGATGCACAACTCATGTTTCTAACATGATGCAAGGATTCCTTTCAACCCGAACCATAAAGCCAAATGAAAAGTTTGTCTTCATGGGGAATAGAGAGAAGGTTCAAATGGAAGCAGTCGGGACTTATTGTTTAATCCTCGACACTGGATTTTATTTGGACTTGATGGATGCTTTTATGTACCTAGTATATCTAGGAATTTAGTTTCATTGTCTAAACTTGATGTTGCCGAGTACTCTTTTAAATTTAGGAATGGATGTTTTAGTTTATATCAGCATACCTATTTGATTGGATCTGGTACTCTTTATGATGAATTATATAGATTGAACCTTGATAATCTATATGCTGAAACTCTTATGACCTTGCATCATAATGCTGGCACTAAACGTAGTTTAGTGAATGAATGTTCTGTTTTCTTGTGGCACAAACGTTTGGGACATATTTCCAAAGAAAGGATGGAGAGATTGGTAAAGAATGAAATACTTCCAAGTTTGGATTTTACTGATCTGAATGTATGTGTGGATTGTATTAAAGGCAAACAAACAAAACACATAAAGAAGGGAGCAACAAGAAGTACTCAGCTTCTTGAAATCATACACACTGATATATGTGGACCTTTTGATGCAAGTTCTTTCAATAAAGAAAGGTATTTTATCACCTTTATTAATGATTTTTCACGTTATGGTTATGTCTATTTACTGCATGAAAAATCGCAAGCAGTGAATGCCTTAGAAGTTTATATAAATGAAGTGGAAAGACAATTAGACAGAAAGGTGTAAATTGTTAGGTCAGATAGAGGTGGTGAATATTATGGAAAGTATGATGAAAGTGGACAACACCCTGGTCCATTTGCTAAGTTCCTTGAGAGACGTGGTATTTGTGCTCAATACACAATGCCAAGTACACCACAACAAAATGGTGTTTTAGAAAGGCGTAATTGAACCTTAATGGATATGGTTAGGAGCATGTTAGTAAGTCAATTGTACCTGTTTCATTGTGGATGTATGCTTTAAAAACTGCCATGTATCTGTTGAACAGGATTCCTAGTAAGGCAGTTCAAAAGACACCTTTTGAATTGTGGACAGGAAGGAAACCCAATTTTAGACACTTTCATGTTTGGGGATGTCAGGTAGAAGTCAAAATATACAATCCGCAAGAAAAGAAATTGGATGCAAGAACAATCAGTGGATATTTCATTAGTTATCCAGCAAAGTCAAAAGGGTATATGTTTTACTGTCCTACCCATAGCACAAAAATTGTTGAATCTGGAAATGCACAGTTCATTGAAAATGGTGAAACCAGTGGGAGTGATACTTCATAAAATGTGGAGATTAAGGAAGTTAGAGTACAAGTTCCTTTAACTAGTACCTCTACTTCAAGTATTGTTGTTCCTAATGTGGTTGAATCACTCAACGATGAAAAAGAAGAACAAATTAATGATCATGAAGTTAACAATGAACCTGTAGTAGAATAACCACAAGAAATAGTATTAAGAAGATCTCAAAGAGAAAGAAAGTCTGCTATTTCGAATGATTATGTGGTTTATCTACAAGAGTTAGAAAATGACTTAGGTATTGATAATGATCCAGTTTCATTTTCAGACGCCATCAATGATGATAATTCTGATAAGTGGTTAGATGCCATGAAAGATGAGCTTAAATCAATGGCACAGAATGATGTATGGGACCTTATAGAATTGCCAGAAGGATGCAAGAGAGTCGGGTGTAAATGGGTCTTTAAGACTAAACGTGACTCTCATGGCAATATCGAACGTTACAAGGCCTGACTTGTTGCCAAAGGTTTTACTCAAAAGGATGGCATTGATTATAAGAAAATATTTTCACCTGTTTCTAAGAAAGATTCCTTTAGAATTATCATGGCATTAGGATGTCAAAACTGCCTTTCTGAATGGGGATTTAAAAGAGGATGTTTATATGGACCAACCAGTGGGATTCATTGTAGAAAGAAAGGAACACATGGTGTGTAAACTTAAGAAATCAATATACGGGCTTAAATAGGCTTCTAGGCAATGGTATCTTAAGTTCAATGATACTATTGTGTCCTTTGGGTTTAAGGAAAACATCGTTGATCGGTGTATGTACCTCAAGGTCAGTGGGAGCAAGTTTATATTCTTGATTCTGTATGTTGATGATATCTTGCTTGCAACTAATGATCTTGGTCTATTAAGTGAGACTAAGAAGTTTCTCTCTAATAACTGTGAGATGAAAGATATGGGTGAGGCATACTATTGATAAGTGTCTAATTTCAGTAATATTTCATATTAAAATATAGGCACTTATGAGGATTTATTGCTAATTTACATATAAAATAATCCCTAATTTATGAATTTATACCTTTTTACATTTTTTATGATCTTTATTTGAATAAGAGTATTTTATTCCCAAATTTGGTGTTAATTGCATATTTCTAAGGAAGATTGGAGATTTGGATTAAAGATGAATGATTTGAGCTAAAAAGATAAAGATAGAAGGTCCCAAAATGGAAAAAGATGCAAAGAAAGATTGAGACTTTTTATGTTTTATCATTTAGCCCATTAGCGTGACACAATAAACAACCTAACCCTAGAAAACTAGGATAAATAGAGGGCTAGAGGCTCAACCTTAGGGTGCCAGATTGAGAGGAAAACACCATAAAGTGAATTGTAACCCACTTGGGAGAATGGAAGGTGAGAGAAGTATGCGTGGCTAATTCTACCATTTGGGATTGGGAGTAATCTACTCAAACTCTTATGTATTGAGGTGATATTTTATATATTAATATTCAGTTCTTGATTGATTATTGGTATTGTTGTTTTACTTTTAATTTTCCGTGACAAATTGAGAATCTTAAATCTAACCGGGAGGTATTTTTAAGGTTCGGACCTAAACAACAATACTTAACATATTTGAGTGTTAGGAATAGACTTGAAATGTTAATTGCTATTAAACGTCTGAGCTTTGTTCTAAGTTGTTCTTATAATTATGCAATGGATCGATAGTTAGGGGACATTCTTAAGGATTTTATATGCGAGGAATCGATATAAATGATTTTTATACGGGCATCAATTTCAATTAAAGAACTTAATATTGACATGCTAATCAAAATACATGAGAGTGAGAGAGATGAAACCTAATACCTATTTTTCCAATTGAAACAATTAATTCTTTGTCTGTTTTCTTATTGATCATCGCCAACACAACCACTTTCAATACACTTTTAATTGTTTTGTTCTATATTTAGCGATTATTGTACTTGATAATTCACTGTTCCTTGTGGGATCGATATCCGTCCTTAGGGACAATTATTACTTCTGACAAAGCGGTGCACTTGCCGTAAAAAGTCATCAACTATGTGATAGGAATTGAAATATTTCGTGACAGATCACAAGGACGGTTAGGTTTGTCTCAGAAAGCATATATTAATAAAGTTTTTGAGAGATTCAGAATGGATAAATGTTCGACATCTCCTGTTCCAATACAAAAAAGGAGACAAATTTAGTCTCATGCAATGTCCAAAGAATGATTTGGAACGGAAACAGATGGAGAATATACTTTATGCATCTATTGTTGGGAGTTTAATGTATGCTCAAACTTGTACGCGACCAGATATTAGTTTTGCAGTTGGTATGCTTGGAAGATACCAGAGTAATCCAGGATTGCATCACTGGAAAGCTGTAAAGAAAGTTTTAAGATACTTGCAAGGAACGAAGGATCACATGCTTACTTATAAAAGATCTGATCATCTTGAGGTGATTGAATATATAGATTCAGATTTTGCTGGTTGTGTGGATACACGAAAATCTACATTTGGTTATGTGTATCTTTTAGCCGGAGGAGTGATTTCATGGAAAAGTGCGAAGCAGACCGTTATTGCTGCATCCACCATGGAGACTGAATTTGTGGCATGCTTTGAGGCCACAGTTCAGGCTAATTGGTTGCAGAATTTTGTTTCAAGACTTGGAATTGTTGACAGTATTGCTAAGCCGCTGAGAATTTATTGTGATAACTCTGTAGCTGTCTTCTTTTCTAAAAACGACAAGTATTCCAAAGGTGCTAAACATATGGAATTGAAATACTTTGCCGTTAAAGAAGAAGTTCAAAAACATAGAGTGTCAATAGAACATATTAGCACTGATCTTATGAT
Source organism: Phaseolus vulgaris (assembly GCF_000499845.2). NCBI lineage: Eukaryota > Viridiplantae > Streptophyta > Magnoliopsida > Fabales > Fabaceae > Phaseolus > Phaseolus vulgaris. The sequence continues at coordinate 34,282,133 of NC_023749.2, read as the reverse complement.
TGTTGACCCTTTAACAAAATGGTTACCGCCCAAAACATTTACTCGTCATGTTGTAAATATGGGCATTATGTCTACTAGTGAATGATGAATGTTGTTATTACTGCTTATTTGACACTCTGAGCTCATTGAATAAATAAAGTTTCTGAAATTTATGTTTTCTACTTTATGTATATGCATGTAAATTATGTTGTGGAAAACAAATTATGTTGTTATTGATGAAAATGACATTATGTTTGAACCTATTATGAATTTCTCATTATAAAGTCATATTAAGGAGAAAGGATGATATAGTAGTACATGGAAGGAAATGTGTCGATGGAAATGACATGTAACCGCCATGATTCTTATTATTTATGTATCCTTGATTTTGATTAATGATAGAACCAATTTATGTAAGGCCTTTTAAATGCGCATTTATGTAATTATTAAATCATGAAAGTATTATAACTCATATGACTCAAGTGGAAGAATGTAAGAAATTATGTAAATTAATTTCTATAAAGTGACTCGCATGACTTAGAGTTTGGGCTTTGGGCCCGAATATGATTTAATAATAATAATAATAGAATTAAAGGGCTCATTGGTTAACGTGAGAAATATATATCTGATGATATACCTAATGAAAGCCTACATCTGATGGAGATTGGAAACTAAAGACTATAGGGTTCTGTCTCTACAAATAATAGTTGTCTCACTGTTAACCATCACAAAAGTGTGTGACAAGAACGGAATTGCTAAGAGATAGATTGGGACAAAGGAGATAAAGTAACTGCTCAATTAGGATCACTCATGGATCAAGGTAAGTGTCTTTTCCTTCTTGATTGTATGATTGTGTGAGAATTATGATATGATAAGATTTGTATGTGAACATGTATTGTATGTGTTCAATTTATGTTTATTCATGTTTTAATTTACAGTTTTCTTCATGGAAAATCTTCCACCCATCATCGAAATATAATTTGTCTCCAAAAAAACGTGTTTTAACATGCCACACTCTCTCGCTATGATTCTTGAGAAGAACATCCTCAGGGATCCTTCCCTGTAACCCTTGCTTCTTCACAAAAGTATTTGGAATAAGCTGCAATTTTAGAGGAGAAAGAAAAAGAACAATGGTGTAAGCCTCTTATCACAATTGGCCTGTAATCTTTAATGGAATCAGCACTCTGAATCTTAGGAATAAGAGATACCACTTTACTGTTCATTCCAGGGATAACCCAATTTTGTTTAAAAAATTGTTGAACAGCATTACAAACATCTGTCCCAATAATTTCCCAGCAAGAATGATAGAAAACACCACCAAAACCATCAGGACCAGGAGCACTATTACCGTTAAGATTAAAAACAACATTCTTGATTTCAGAAAAATCAGGACATTTAATCAACATCATATTCTCCTCAGAGGAAACCATCGTAGGAATATAAGTACCAATAAAATCTTCCATATTATCAGCATCCAGAACATTAGAAATAGACTCAGCATAAAGATTTTTATAAAAGTCCAAAATATGATCCTCAATGATTTTAGGATCCTCCGTAACCTCATTATCAATCCGTAGACGATGAATCCCACTAGAATTATTTCTCCTTTTGACCATAGCATGGAAAAAAGCTGTATTTTGATCTCCATCCTTGAACCATAACATCTTAGCCCTTTCTTTCCAAAACAAATATTGACAGTGAAGAGCATGATCAAGCTTCTCCTTTTCTTGACAGAGAAGCCCATCACTATCAGACAAACTAGCAGTCTCTAAGTTTTTTTGAATACCAAGGAGGATACCCTGCTTAAGAAGAACTGCATTGTGAACATTACCAAAAGAATTTTTATTCCAGTCCCGGAGCTCAAGTTTCAACCTTTTTAACTTATGTTGCAAGATAAACATAGGACAACCAACAACCTTATTAGCCCAAGAATCATGAATAAGCTTCATACACGAAGTGTCCTGAAGCTACATAGAAAAGAAACGAAAATTGCTAACCTTCCGCAAAGAATTACTAGCAAGACTAGCAAGAATAGGGGAATGATCAGAACAATTTTTAACAAGAACTTGATAAGTACAAGAATCCCATTCATCCAGACACACTCCATTACATAAAGCCCTATCCAGTCTTCTGTGAATTCTATGCAACCCTCTCCTTCCGTTACACCAAGTATAACAAGATCCAGTAAAAGGCATACAAGAAAGATCATTAGTATTAATCCAGTCCAGGAATTCATTACAAGAAACCTGATTAGGAGCCACCCCCCTTTACAGTCATCCGCCGAGAGCATAGCATTAAAATCTCCCAGAATACACCAAGGCCCTGTGAAGAAACTAAGATCCCTCCACAAAAATCGTCTAGACAAGTGTGTTAGCACCATAAACACCTGCAAAGCTAAAATTTTTATCCAGCCAAAGACAAGTTACAGAGATAAATTGATCATTAACCAAGAAATTTTGGACAAGATTAGGAACCGACAAACACCAAAGCTTAGCAACTTTATTAACAATAGGAGACGTAGCCACCAAATGCATATTGACAGATTTGAAAAGGAGGTCGAAAGCAGTAGTGTACGGCATCATGGGTTCAGCAAGAAAAACCAGGAGAGGTTTATGTAGGTTAAGTAAACTAAGCAACATCTCCACAGTTTTGTGGTTTCCCAATCCTTTGCCATTCCAAAAAAAAAGAAGAGACCTTCATTGCGACATTGTAGAGAGAACTGCCTTAGCAGTTTTCCTGGATTTACCAGTCCCCTTAGGTGGTCTCCCTGGTTTTCTTTTAGTGCGAACTGTTTCTTCCCCATTATCATTGTCATCCTCCTCCATCTCAGTATTATCAGCCCAAAATTTTGAAACAACCTGATTTTCAATATGATCAGAATTAATTCCAACAATGGTAGGCGGAATAGTTGACGCTCCAATATGAGAATTACCTCCCACATCTGTAGTTTCCAAACCATCAAGAGAGGAAAAGTGATTTTGAAGGACCAACGATCTTGCTTTAACATCCCCAATATATTTAGCTTTCCGATGGGAGGTATGAGGCGATTGAGATGGTACAGTCACAATAGCAGAGACCTCCACATTAGGATTAGTATCTGCATGTGATGTAGCCCTCCGAGGAGAGGTAGTACGCCACAGAGATGGTACAGTCACAGGAGCAGAGGCCTCCACATGATGATCATCAATAAGAGTCATTGAATGTGACTGTGAGTCCTTAGCTTGAATAACGACAAGTGAATCCAAAGTGGGAGGAGACAACCCCTGCTTGGGTGAGGACCTATCATGATCGGAAGCATCCTCAAGAGGAGGCATATCTGCAAAATCATCTTCCCCGCCATCTGTTTTATCAGCAAGGTGTCCCAAGGGTGACCCTACATTAACCCCAGTAGCATCAACTTTCAAATTATCCATGGGACCTTCTAAGAGCTTCGTTTGCAGATCTTTTTTCCGATATTCTCTACGTTGGGTTGGAATCGTGGTCCTCCCTTGTTCCTGTTCATCAGAAGGTGTCTTCTGAGAAGATTTATGTTGAGGCCCAGGAACACGACCCTGGTCATGGATCACTCGGCACTGAGCAAGCTCGTGCCCAATCATCTCATTAATGAGAGCAAAATGGAGGGAGCCATTCATATTCCACACCAGCTACAAAAGCAAAGTCTGGACGTTCAACCAAGAGGTGATCAGGAAGAGGGGACAACATATCAATATCCACCAGCACTCTAGCAAACATACCCCTATTCTTTCTCATAGTATGCTCATCCAAAGACAACGGAGTACCAAGGCCTCTGATGATGGAAAATATTGTCCTTGGTTTCCAATACTCCAAAGGCAAATGGTAAATTCTAACCCAGGTCTGAGCTTTGGTACTCCTCATGGTAGCTGGGACAAAGTCTTTTGTCCAGGCAAACAGTCTCAATAAACCAGGAGATAACTTCAGGGAACCCATCCCGAGAGCCCATCGCATGTCTTCTATAGAAGCGAACTCAAACTCATAGAAACCCTTTCCAAGAGGAATTGCTTTTCATGGTCCAAGAGCTTTCCACACCGGCTGCAACTTTTTAGTTAAATCTAGGTGTGTGAGAGGTTTATCCCCCTTAGATAGAATAACCCGACCATGGAGATGGGTTTTGCAATCCTCAAGACCAGCCAAGTAATCTGCCTCATCAATCCGGACAACAATCATGTCACCCTTAATACAAGGGGTAGGTAGCTAGGACAAAGGAATGTCACATGTATTTCCCAAAGCCTGAGCAAAAGTCTTCCTTTGACCGGACATAGAATATAATTTATTATCAGGACATACTTTTCAATCCATCAAACAAGTCCATGGAATGAGGAAACCCGCAGAGCCCTCCGCCATTTTAAAAGGCTAACAAGTTGCCGCCAAAAATCTTCGCAAGACACACAAAATAGCGACCGCACCGCACCACCACGTGAGCCACCACCTCTGCAGTCACCGTCGTCGGTCGCGCCGGACCTGTAGTAGAAAACCCTAAAACCCCCAAATCTTCAAATTAGGGTTTTGCTGACGGTGCTTGGAGCTCCGTCAATTGAAGTCTCGTTTCAACCAATCATATTTGTGCTGGTGAGAGCGACGACTGCGAAGGTGTTGATCGGAATTAAGATTAGGACACCACTTTTTCACATTCTCGGTAGATTAGGACACCACTTTTTCACATTCTCGACCACTTTTTCACATTCTCGATGGAGAGAACCAACGCGGCGCTGTCAAAAACCAAGGTTTTCAAAAAATATGTAGGTTTTGAACATATTGAAATGTATTTTTTAAGATGTAACACCCATGCGAAGATAGTCCATAGTAGACTATGAATATTAATTGATTGATTAATTTGTTTTTATAGCCACAATTTACATTGATTTTTCTTATTCCCTTCCCCAACCCATTTGGTCATCATTTTCCATGATTGAAGGTGATTTTAATAAATAATTTAATTTAATATTTTTGAATTTTTTATTCTTTTGAAATAATTATAAATTATTTATTTAAAGTATTTTATTGAAACTGAGAATGGTTGGGAATATTGAATACTTTTAATTGTGAAATGAGTTTTGAAATTAATAAATTTCAATTACATTATATTAGAAGATGCTTATTTTTAATTTTAAATTTTAATTTATAACAAAATATATCTTTCAGACATAGCTTATGTATGCATTATATATCATATTAGATTCAACACAAATTAATCTAATATTGTACATCATCTAATCACTTAAATTTTGTTTATTGATATAATATTAAATGATGAAGTCCAAACAATAATTTTAATAAAATAATTTTTAAGTATTTATGGGTAAAATAGTTTTTTATTTTCTTTAATCTGACGATTAAAAAGTTACGTATTAGAGTCATTAAATTAAAAATAAAAATAAATTTAGATTAAGTAAATACGAAAGAGGAAATTTAGAGCAACTTAATGGCTAACTTAATCCTAATCCTTAGATTAAGTAAAATAAATAATAGAAATAGAAATTTATTTTGGAATAAATTCTTTCTTCTTCATATCTGGTTTATTTATTTTATCTTTTGTACTACTTTTGTTTATCTGTTGGCATGTGCAAGATTTCATGTAGATTAATATTAATAACTTTGAATTTGTTTTACAGAACATCTTGTTCCAGTTCAATTCTCAATCTACTGAAAAACATTAATTGTCAATTTTATTTTTCTAAAGGTGTCTTGAAAACACTTGGTTATTACAACTGAGATGAAAGTTTCTCTTAATATATACAACATGAAAAAGTTTCATAAATATTAATAGATGATTTTAACAAAGAGAGAGAAAAGACAGTGTCTGATGAAAAGACATGTTTAAGGTCTCTAGTGGATATATATATCAGAACCTTAAAGCTGCACTTCATAATGATATTTATTTCCCTAAGACTGTGTATAAAACAATGATGAAGAACGAAAACAAGAGACCGTCACCAAGAATACCTGCAAAGTGCACTCTGCCATGCACTTTGCATATAGATAGCTTCTAACATCCTCCGCCACCTCCACCTCCACATCCACCTCCACCGCCACCTCCACCATCGCCACCTCCACCGCCGCCACATTCACCGCCGCCACCACCGTGGCCACCACCGTGGCGCTTTCTATTGTTGTTGTCGTCTCCACAGGCAAATATGATGATTGAAATCATAGAAAGAGAGGCAATAATCATGAGAAACAAAAGTATAGGCGGAGAGTGGAGCACCAAACCTTCATTTGCATCACCACCATCAACAACAACAAAGTGTCTAGCCATGTATTTCTTCTCACAAACACCAAAAGTATTTATTATATTTTTTAGTATAAGTGTCGATGTATATAAAGAGAGATTTTAAATGAGGTGGGTCAAAGTTTTATATGATAGAAAAGGGAAACCAAATTGAAGAATAACACACACTCATTATCTCTCTATTTATATATTATCCGTGGACAATTAATTGTAATTCTCAAAAAACTAAAACATCAGCACTCTCTAAGAGTTTATTTCAATTTATTTTACAATATTAATTACTTTTAAAAGTATTTTTGGCAATTTATAAAAATAATTTTATGTGAAGACGCCTATTTTTTATTCCGTTTACTTCCTTCATTAACCTTCTTTTTCATAATATCATCTTATAGGCAATCTCTCGGATACAATTTATGTCGGCAGATAAATTTATCAAGGTATATATTAAATGTTTCATTATGTATAACTTGCTTAACAAATTAATAAAAGATCTCGAGCTTTGTCCTAAGTTGTTTGTATAAGAATAGTATGTTACTTCCAGAAGGAGAGAATAATATTACTTCTAGAAGCTATATTGGATAAATAAGAAGTATTTTATTAGTTTAGAAAACAACTTTTGGAAGAATTTTCTTGCAAGACCTGTGAAGATAAAAAAAATTGATACAATTGTAATTGTTAAAAGGAAAAAAAAAACACACTTATTATTTTTATATTATTTAATTTCAATCTAGTTAAGCTATCTTTAATTATTTTTTTAAAAATTTAGAGAATCTCTTTATGATCAAATTGATTATACAATATTTGTAATGTTATTTTTAATTTATAATAAATATATAAAATTATTCATGATTATCCCTTTATTTTTCTTAAGATAAAGAATACAAGTATTAATTGATGTTCAGACTTTTTACCTTTCTAGCTATTTTATATATGACTTTTATCTACATTAAGAAAAAAATTGTTAAAAGATTAAAAGGATAACTTAAAAGAGAAGGATAGGTCTTGACTATTCTTTTAAAATGACATTATTGTTTGTAGTATTCACTTATATTTAAAGTACTTTTCATTGAATATATTATTTTATTAGTTTAGAAAACAACTTTTGGAAGATTTTTTTGCAACACCTGTGAAGATAATTTTTTTTTTTTATACAATTGTAATTGTTAAAGGAAAAAAAAATACACTTATTATTTTTATATTATTTAACTTCAATCAGGTTAAGCTATGTTTATTTTATTTTTATTAAATTTAGAGGATCTCTTTATGATCCAATTGATTATACAAATATTTTTGTAATGTTATTTTTAATTTATCATAAATATATAAAATTATTCATAATTATCCCTTTATCTTTCTTAAGATAAAGAATACAAGTATTAATTGATATTAAGACTTTTGGCCTTTCTAGCTATTTTATATATAACTTTTATCTACATTAAGAAAAAATAATGTTAAGAGATTACAAGGATAACCTAAAAGAGGAGGATATAAATATAAACGTTCTTTACTATTCTTTTAAAATGACATTTGTAGTACTAACTTATATTTAAAGTACTTTTCATTGAATATTACTTTTTACATTATAACATTAAATTTAACATATGATATCAGAGTATTTTCTTCTCTGGTATAAAAATCTTCATGTACACTTGGAGTGTAGTATTGATGGCTCAAAAGAAGGTTTAACAAATTTAAAAGTAAATTTACATCTGGTTATATTAGTTATATATGAAATGTTATGTTTTCATATAGAAGACGTGCATAAGGAAATATTTGCACTATAGTGATGAGATCTTTCTAATCCATACAAGAACAATTGACGTCTATCGTGAGATCGAGGAGGACTAAGAAGACTTTATGGTAACTACGGCAAATAACACTAACGAACAAAGAACGACAATGGAGAATGATCATGTAACTCTACTTTTGGTCATTTAGAGCAAGATTGCTTAAATGAAGTGAAAAAACATAGAAGAATTCCAAGCTCTCTCGGAAGAGAATGGGGAGATGAGAAAGAAGCTGGCCGAGGGGTCACTTACACCCCACAACAATGAATTTGACCAAGATATACCTCCAAAGCTAACTCATTGATGTTCCGTCCGGTTGACCGGGACGTCTTCGTGCGCAACCTCAACCGTCAGCTAGGGACTCCTTCCCACTGGTTGCCTGTGGATTCCTGCAAAAAAGAGGACAAAAAGGCGCCCTAGCGGCCGTGTGCACTACGACGCTCAAGTCAGCCAGCAAGAAACACCAAAAATTGTCCACCTACGTGTCTGAGCACTGCGTATGGCACTCTGAAGGTGGTAAAAGAACTGTGTATATGTGTGTGTTGTCTCCTTCAGGCAAAAATATTCCCCAGTCACTTGTACGTAACCTTGAAGCACGAGCAAGCAACTAGAGAGTTCTCTGGTAAATTTGCCGAAAGTTCCAACCCTTTTTCCAACATTCTCTGCGCTATTTAAACTACCCAAGCATTTAAAGCGCCTTAAAGCGCTTTTAATCACAAACGTAACGCACTCATTAAAGCGCTTAATTAGAAAACGTAGCGCATTTAAGACGTTGAAACGCTCGGGAGCCATTATAGTACCTGAATGCTCGAAAGGGAAACTGTATTGAATAACTTTTAATTACCTGGCACCTGACTAAAGGGTGTTTCTATTCTGGCATGGCTGTCGTACACGTGGAGGGCCTCACGACGCCATGACCCCATCTGGGGGCGCTTCGGCCCACCTGGGGACGTTTCTACGTGTGAGTCCTCCTGCTGGGAGTGCTACTGCGCTAGGGGTGACTTTTTGGGTGCCAACTCATGCCCCCAAGTATCTAGTCACTTACTTTGAGAGCGTATCTGCCTTCCTTTTGTACTCTGCACCCGGTTGCCCTGGGCGTGACTTTCCTCTTGAGTCGTATCTGCCCCACGGGCATCTTTGGGGCGGCAGGAGCACTTCACGAGTCAGGCTGCCCTTCACTGGTACTATTACTATGGCCTTGAAGCCACCTTTTCCTTCTCTTTATCGCTGCCCCGTGCTATTGGGACCTGAGGCCTTCCCACGGCGTCGCTCCCTCCATGGTCTTTCCTACCCATGGGTATCGGGGAACCACACCGTGATTACCTTACTTTAGCACTGTTTGATCTGGCGACGCCCTGGTTGGGCGACGCCTTCACCTAGGCTACGCCTTGCCTTGGCGACGCTTCCCCTTGGCGCCTCTCCAACTAGGCGACGCCTCGCATTGACTTTGACTCCACCGCCGTTGACTTTGACTTTGACTTAGTCAATGCCCGGATACGGGACGGTACACAAGCCCCCCAGTCTTAAGCTGAAGACTTGTCTTCAGCGTAAAGACTAAAGCCTCGCCCACGCCGTCCACGTGCCCTCCTGATGACGTGTCATTCTCTGCTGACTCAGCAATTCTTCGAATTATTGACACGACATTTTCTGAACCACAGGGGTATTCTTAATGACTGATTGGACATCCCCTGAAATGAGGATGATAACACCTTTTGGGCTACCCTTGATCGCGCGCCACGTGGCCCATCGCGCGGCCATCCTCCAGGGACCTTTGCGTTTCCCTTGGGCAATTGATCCTCTGACGCGTGGCACGATCCCACGGCCCTAGGTTAGCGCCTCTCGAGTTGCGAAATGTAACGTTTAAGTTACTCCAAACCCCGCGCTCACCCTACTGTTACATTCATTCACTCTGCAACTCCGCACTGTTCATCGCCTCCAAAACCCCTTTTCTCTGCAATCGCGATTCCCTCCTTGCTGCGCTCGTCTACTGCCTCCATTCCAATAACAAAGGTACGATCTCGAGTATTCACGACTCTTCCCTTTCGTCGCATTATAGGATTCATTGAACTGCCTGGGACTGTTGTTAATCTCGTTATTACTGCATTTCTCCGCTTCTTCTTCCTCCTCTGATTTTTCTCACGTGGGTGACGCTTCCTGGGGTTCTTTCCCCTTCTTGCCATGGCTAAACTTGCTAAACCCTTTTTCCTCTCTTCTTTCTCCAGCTATCTATTTTCACCATGACGCGCGCGAACGCGGAGCCTGATTCTTCTCCCATGACCCCCAAGTCCAACTACAAAGCCTTCTACCCCTGGGCCCCCGACGAGCTCCTGAGTGAATGCACCAGCCTGACTTCCTTCCAGGACCTGGAAGCTCACCGGGGGGATCCCCATTTGTACAACTTTAACGTCTTCTGCCGCACCCACGACGCCCACATATCCGTCCGTCCCGACAGGCCTGGAGAACCTGTTTGTTTGGACGACAGACCTAGAAAGGGGAAACCCTTCTTCTTCATGTACCAGACCGTGTTCAAGCGCGTAGGAGTGCGTCTCCCATTCACTCCCTTCGAACGGGAGCTTCTCACTGAAATCAACACTGCCCCCGCCCAGCTTCATCCCAACAGTTGGGCATTCGTGCGGGGCTTTCAAATTCTTTGTGGATACCTGGGCATCCCCCCTTCTGTAGATATCTTCCTGCATTTCTTTGAGGTGAAGAAACAGGGGAAAAGCTTCTGGGTAAGCTTTTCCGGGATCGCAGGCAGGATCCTCCTATCCCTCTTCCAGAATTCTTACAAGAACTGGAAAGGGAAATTCTTCAGGGTGTGCAGCGCCAAGCACGATCCCACAGCTTTGGATGGCTTCCCCCTTTACTGGACTGAGCGCCCTAAATTGCTCAGGGCCAAGACCCTGGAAGAGCTATCTCCCGCCGATAGGGAGGTAAGCAAAGCCTTGGCTGGGTTGGGGATCGTTTTTGATACATTGAAGCTGGTCGCTAGCGAGTACAATGCTCACGCCCTGACCACCTACTTTGGTAAGGGGCTCTCCCCTCATCCTTTTGTTGTGAACAGCTTGCTATCGAACATTGGTTCCCCTGGACTCTTATACTCATTTTATAGTGTGCTATGTTGCTTGCATTTCACGCCTCCATGTGTGTTGTAATTTTGCATAGTTACTTTGGCCTTAATTCTTGCTGTTTGGTCTATCTTGATGTAGGATCAGTGATGGGCGCTTCCAAGAGAATGATGCTGGCGAAGGCAATGAAGGAGGCACGGGCCGCCAAGGCGGGCGCCTCCTCCACCCTTGCTGCCGATCCGGTTCCCCCGCCGATTCTGTCGCCGCCTCCTCCGATCACCGTCGAGGCTATCGCGAGTTCACCTCCGTCATCTCCTCGCAGCCTTGCAGCACTTCAGACTCCTCGCTCTCCTCTACCCATCGCCGCTGTTCCCCTAGCCGTGGCCTCGTCACCGGCTCCAACCCCCCTTGACAAAGGGAAACGGGTTTTGGAGGTTCTAACGGATGATGAGGACTCAGAAGGCGTGGCTCCCTTCAGAAGAAGAAAAACTGTGCGGGTTCCTCTTTCGGTAGAGGCGTCGCCCCAGGGAGGGAACCCCTTCATGGATAACCCCCCGAGTGCGACCTCACTCCCCCCCATGACACTCCACGAGGAAAGGGGGGAAGGCGCCGAATCTGCCCCGCCTCCGCCGCCGGCAGAAACCATTGCTTCCCCTGCTTCCGTCGCTGCCGCCCCTGACTTCATCGCCATCCCTCCTCCGATTATGCATCTAATGAGGGGCTTCAGCGGCGGGACTCTGCCAGAGGGCACAAACAGGAAGGAAGGCATGCCCTTCTACCTGGGGGCCTTCTTGGCGGTGGCCCTTGAATGGCGCGCCCAGGCCAGAAACGCGGTCTTGCAAGCTCAAACTCTCCAGGCCTTGGAAACAAAGGCAACTACCCTGGAAGAGGAAATGAGGACCCTGGGACGCCAGAACGAAGCTTATCAAACTTCTATGAAACAAATACAAGAGTCCAAAGCAGAAACTGAGAGGCAACTGGCAGAGGCATTGGAGCTCCAGGCTGGCTTCTACACTCGGGAAGTTGCTCTCCAAGTCCAGGTAACGGGTCTTCAGGAACTGGTCAAAACGGATGCAGAAACTCGAAAGGACCTGAAGGACCGTTGCTGTGAACAGGCTGCCAAGATGGAGCGGATGGAGGGGGAAATGGCCACGCAGGCCAAAGCTATGGACCTTCTCCGGGTTGACTACGACAAATTACAGGTCGAGGTCAGTCGACTTCGCGTTGAGAAGGAGGCTCTAGAGAAGCAGGTGGCCTCTGGGGATGCCGCCGTTGAGGAGCTGGAGAAGGAGAAAAAGTCCCTTATCCAGGAGATGGCGGGTACTTTCGAGGAGGGGTTCCAAGAGGCTCTGACCCAGGCGTCCTGTGAGAACCTTGGCATCAATATTTCAAACTGCGACCCCATGCACCATGTCGTCGACGGGAAGGTCGTGCCCATGGACGTGGACGACTGAACCGCTGCCTCTCAACCGCCACCTTCAGCTTCACGCTTAACCGCTTTATACTTTACCTTCGTTTTTGATTTTATCTGTTAAAACTTGTAATTTTCTGAACTACCCGCACTCTTGCTACTGATTTGGGGCGTTCGCATGATTCCCTTTATGTCCTTGCCATATACGATTCTGCTTGCGCGATCTGATTCTCATCTTTTACCTTCGCGCGCTTCGATCATTTTATCGGTGTTCTGCCCATGTCTCTCACTTCGTTGGGCGGCTCTGTATGACCGAAAAAAGGTCGCGTGCCAACCCTCACGCCCGTGGAGAGGCTCACCTAGTGACGCCGTATCGTCCACGAGGTGTTTCTAACACCGAAGCGGTTCTCTCCCTGATTCTTAGGCCCCGGCGCCCACGCCTAAGGAGAGGCTTGCTACAGCAGTGTCGTATCGTCCCCGGGTGTCTAAAACGTCGAGTGCTTTGGGGGGGGGGGGGGTTCGTTCCCTCTATGGTCTTTCCTCCCCATAGGTATCGGGGGACACCCTGCCACTAATTCGCTGGCGTTTGGCGATCTTATCTCCCTCCACAGTCTTTCCTACCCGTGGGTATCGGGGAAACAACGCCAGCAACTAACTCTGCTTCCTTCACTTTCGTCTCCCTCCACAGTCTTTCCTACCTGTGGGTATCGGGGAGGCGACGCCAGTTGGTATTTGGGTTGGCGATGCCCGTGACGTCTCACGCTGGCGTCGCCCTTCACGTCCTTCCGGGCGACGCCTCGGGCGTTACCTTTACTTCGACATTGACTTTGATTCTTGCCTTGGTCGATGCCTGATGGCAGCGAAGAGCTCAAGGCTTTGTCTGTGCCATCCACGTGGCGCTCCTTGTATAGCTGATGGGACGTTCCGTCATTCGACTTGATCCACGTGGCGCTGCTTGTATGGTTGATGGGGCATCTAGCCATTCCATTAAGTTCTGACTCCTGCTGTATCCCTGACTCACTTTCGACGGCGCATCGTACCACTGGGTATTCTGCTGATACGACGTTTTCTGATTTAAACCAGTGGTGCCAGCGTCATCCTTTCGTCTTCTGCCACGTGTATCAATCGTGCGGTGCATCCATTCGCGTCGTTTGGCGCTCTAACCGCTTTATTTAACTCTTCAAACTCTGGAACTATCTTCATCATTTTCTCACTCTTCATAACCTACTTGCGTTCTTTCTTCTTGCACCCTTTCTTCTCTGTCGAAGGGTTGTTCTAACCTTCGCTCCCCTCGCTCAACTCTTGCATTTCTGGCAGTCCTGATCTTGTTAAAGAATGTCGTTTCACGCTGCTTCCTCCAGGGTCCGTCCCAAAGATTTGTACCCTTGGGCTTCGAATGAACTTCTTGACGAGTGTTCATGCTTACTCTCTACCAGGGCCATACAGGAGCACAAAGGGGAGTCATGTTCTTATGACCACCGGGCCTTCGCAAGGAGGCACGATGACGACATCGCTGTGCTCCCTTGCACTCTGGGGAGCCAGTGTGTGGAGACGAACGGGCCAACGACGGGGTCCCTTTCTTTTACTTTTACCAGGTGGTGTTCAAGACCATCGGGGTGCGCTTACCCTTCTCCTGGTTCGAGAAGGAACTGCTGACGGAGATCAACGTTGCTTCGGCCCAGTTATACCCCAACAGCTGGGCCTTTGTCAAAGCCTTCGACATTCTCTTCGGGTTTCTGGGCTGTGCACCCTCGGTTGACCTCTTTCTTCACTTCTTTGAGGTGAAGAGGCAGAGACACAACCTCTGGGTAACTCTCAGTAATGTACCCGGGAGAGTTCTCTTCACACCCTTCCAGAACTCGTTCACCGGGTGGAAAGGCCGGTTCTTCAAGATCTGTCGTACTGACCTTGTTCCCGACGCTCTGGATGGGTTTCCGCTGTACTGGGTGAGAGAGGAAAAGGCCCTCAAAGCCAAACCCCTCAAGAAGCTGGCTCCAAGTGGTCAAATAGCTTGCCAGATTCTTGCTGAGGTGGGAGGTTTTGACTCTGCTACGGTGATCAGCCTGGAGTTCAACGCTGGGACTCTTGAGAAGTACATATGTAAGAACCACTGCCTTAGGAAACTCGGTCTTCGTTACTCTCTAACTGTGCCTGTCTTTCTTCATGGCGTCTCTAACACGTCTTTTCCCCTGGTGCAGGTTCGAAACTAAACCACGAAAAAAGGACACGACTTACTCGAGCGCTGCGGGCTGGGAAAGGGGCTTCGCCTTCCTCCAGTGATGACTCTGATGAGCGCTGAGAAATGGCTTGTTCGTGTTTTTGCATGATTTGTAGCGTTTGCTCCGTTTGTACTACTCCCATTGTATTGAACATTGCTTGTAACAACAACTTTTCAATATCACACTTGATTTTTTGCAACGCCACTTTACTTTGCATATGCTTCATGTACTGCGCGCTTTCCTTTCGTCTCGTTCTTTCAACGATGCATGTCTTCACTTGGGCGACGCCTGCTCAGGGCAACGCCCTTATCTAGGTGGCGCCTTCTTTCTGGGCGACGCCATGACCTAGGCGACGCCATGGCCTAGGCGGCGCATCACATAATCTTCAAACAAGGAAAGATAAAGGCTGAAAACCAAGGCACTTCTTTTTCTCAAACTGGTTTTTCCTTTTATTAGGGTGACCTCATTAAAAAACCCCTGAGAGGGAAAAAGAGCGTCCCCTTCAACTAAATTGTTACATACTGCTTACATAAGTCAACTAAAATAAAATTTTAAGTTGGCTGCATTCCAACTGCGCGGGATGGGCCCTCCATCTAAAGTCTCCAGGTTGTACGAACCGTTGCCCTTAGCCTCAGTAACTCTGAAGGGCCCGGTCCACTTGGGAGACAGCTTATTCTCCAACTCGTATGGGTGAGCTTTCCTCATCACTAGGTCGCCAACCTGAAACTGTCGCGGCTTTACCTTAGAGCTATATTGCCGCTCTACTCTTCTCTTCGTCGCTTCAGCTTTTATTCTGGCTTCTTCCCTGGCCTCTTCTAGCAGATCCAGGTTTACCCGCCTCTCTTCATTGGACTCCTCCACCACAAAGTTTTGAAAACGTGGTGAGCTTTCATGTATTTCTACTGGAATCATCGCGTCCGACCCGTACACCAAACTGAAGGGCGTCTCCATAGTAGAGGATTGGGGCGTGGTGTGATATGCCCATACAATCCTTGGCACCTCTTCCGCCCACGCCCCTTTGGCTTTCTCTAACCTTCTTTTTAACCCCCTCAGCAGAACTCTGTTTGCCGACTCTACTTGTCCATTGGTCTGGGGGTGTTCAACCGACGCGAACACTTGTTTGATTCCTACTTCAGCACACAGATTTCTCAACTGCTGACTGGCAAACTTGGTCCCGTTGTCAGATATCAGGCGCCTAGGTACGCCAAAGCGACACACAATGTTTCTCCACACGAAATGTTGTACCTTATGCGCAGTGATCTGTGCCACGGCTCTGCCTCTATCCACTTAGTGAAGTATTCGATGGCGACGATCAGATACTTCATCTGCCTGATTGCCAGTGGGAAAGGGCCCAGGATGTCAATTCCCCATGTATGGAAAGGCCACGGGCTGTATATGGACCGCAACTCTTCTGGCGGCGCCTTGTGCCAATCGGCGTGCTTTTGGCATTGCCTACACCGCTGGGCGTGCCGTGCGCAATCCTCTTTCACTGTTGGCCAGAAGAAACCTGCGCGTACTACCTTGGAGGCTAAGGATCTTCCCCCTACATGGCTTCCGCAGATGCCTTCGTGTAGCTCCGCCATTATCCTGGTGCACTCATCGCCACTGACGCATGTTAGGATAGGGTGAGTGAAGTCGTGCCTGAACAGCACCCCATCCACCAAAGTATATCTTGCGACATTTCTTTTGACTTTTTTACCCTCTTCAGGGTCCACTGGAAGAGCCCCATCTGCCAGGTATCGCTTATAGGGTGTCATCCAGGTGTCTCCCTTGGACAAGACACATACCTGCATCTGCTCTTCCTCAGGCACACCCGCGAACATGCTGATGCGGGGCGCCCTCTGCGTATCTTGGGTCAAAGAGGAATGACTCCTCGGCCTTCCCCTTGATGTATAAATCTGGAGGACATCCACCCTGTAGTCTTCCACGAATCGACGCGGAGCTTTGAGAGTCTCCTGGATCACTGTCCTCTCTCTACCCCCCTTGCCTGAGCTAGCCAGCTTTGCGAGCAGGTCAGCTCTGGCATTCTGCTCCCTCGGGACGTGTATCAACTCAAGAGCGTTGAACGCCCCCCTCAACAACTGGACGTATTTTAGATACGCTGCCATTTGTGGGTCCTTCGCCTGGAACTCACCCGACACCTGCCCCGTAATCAACTGAGAGTCGCTCTTCACCAGGAGGTTCTGTGCGCCCATCTCCTTGGCCAAGAGCATTCCTGCTATCAGGGCTTCATATTCTGCCTGATTGTTACTTGCCTTGAAGGCGAAACGCAAGGCCTGCTCGATCAGTATGCCGTCGGGTCCCTCCAAGACTATTCCTGCACCGCTCCCTTGTTGGTTTGAAGAGCCATCAACCGAGAGCAGCCACTGCGAACTCGCTTCCACCTCTTGCTCACCTCCGGGCGAAAGTTCTGCTACAAAATCTGCGTACACCTGCCCCTTGATGGATCCTCTAGGCTCGTACTGGATGTCGAATTCTGATAGTTCCACTGCCCAGCGTACCATTCTTCCTGCCACATCGGGTTTCTGCAGCACTTTCTGTATAGGGAGATTGGTCATCACCACCACCGTAAAACTGTGGAAGTAATGACGGAGCCTCCTAGCAGAGAACACTACCGCCAGCGCCGCCTTCTCTAGTTCTTGGTACCTCGTCTCAGCCCCCTGTAAGGCCTTGCTTACGAAGTAGATGGGCTTCTGACTCTGGTCCTGCTCTTGGACCAACACAGAACTGATGGCCCGCTCCGTTACAGTAAAATACAACCGGAGGGGAACGCCCGTTACCGGCTTGCAGAGGACCGGTGGCGTCGCCAGGTACTCCTTCAGCTTAATGAAAGCCGCTTCGCATTCATCAGTCCATGCAAAGCGACTGTTTCTCTTGAGGCACTGGAAGTACGGGTGCCCCTTTTCTCCTCCGGCGGAAACAAACCTCGAGAGCGCCGCCATCCGCCCTGTCAACTGTTGCACCTCCTTTACCGATGTCGGGCTCCACATGGCGATAATAGCCGCACATTTGTCGGGGTTCGCCTCTATCCCCCTCTCGGTGAGCAAAAAACCCAAGAACTTACCGGCCTCTACCCCGAAAACACACTTCTCGGGGTTCAACTTGAGGCGGTACTTGGATATTGTGTGGAACAACTCCTCCAGGTCTGCCATGTGCTGCACCCTATTTTGCGACGCCACCACCATGTTGTCTACATAAGCGTACACATTCCTCCCAAGCATTGGCGCCAGGACCTTGTCCATTAGCCTCTGGTACGTGGCGCCCGCATTTTTCAGCCCGAAGGGCATCACCTTATAGCAGTAACTGCATGTCTCAGTCATGAATGCAGTCTTGCTCTCGTCTCTTGGGTGCATCTTGATTTGGTTGTACCCTGAAAAGGCGTCCAGGAAACTTAGCACCTTGCTGCCGGACGCACTATCTACTAAGGCGTCGATGCTGGGCAGCGGATACGAGTCCTTTGGGCATGCCTTGTTCAGGTTCGTGAAGTCAACACACATCCTCCACTTTCCGTTCGCCTTTTTCACCAAGACGACGTTGGCGAGCCACTCAGGGTACTGAATCTCCCTGATGTGGCCAGCGCTCAGCAGCTTCTGCGTTTCGTCTTTCACCACCTGTTGTCGTTCCTCATTGAACTTTCTCCTTCTCTGACGCACGGGGCGGACCGTGGCGTCCATGCTGAGGTGGTGACACAGGAAATCGGGGTCGATGCCTGGCATGTCCGAGGCGGACCATGCGAAGGCGTCCAGGTGGCGCGAAATCACTTCTGCCACCCCCTCCTGTTCTTCTGGGCTTAGCGAACTTCCTAACTTGAAAGTCTTGCCGCCAATCTCCCTTTCTACGGCGCTAGCCGCAGGCTGCTCCCTGCTATTATCTTCGACAGACGCCGCCTCTTCCACGGGCGCCGCCTCTTCCATGGGCGTCGCCTCTTCCACGGGCGCCGTGTCGTCAGGGCCTCCCTCCATTTGCACACCTGCTTCGGGCATCGCCCTCTCCGCTATGACCTCTTCAGGCGTCAGCCCAGCGGGCGTCGCCTCAATCATCGTCGCGTCCATGCTCGGCGGACGTTCATACACCATGAATACGCCTCTCTTCGTTTTCAGGCTGTTTTCATAGCATTTCCTCGCCTCCTCCTGGTCTGACCTGATGACTATCACCCGGCCACTGAGGTCCGACAGCTTCATCTTCATGTGACGGGTGGAGGACACCGCGCTCAGACGGTTTAACGCCGGTCTGCCCAGCAAAATATTGTAGGCAGAATTAGCGTTCACGACGAGGTACCGGATGCTCTCGGTACGGGAGGCCTCTCCGTCTGTGAACGTAGTCCTCAACTCCAGGTACCCCCGGACTTCTACCTGGTTATCCCCGAACCCATACAAACATCCCGTATAGGGACTCAGCAGATCGGGGGACAACCGTAACTTATTAAAGGTCGACAGAAACATGACGTCTGCCGAGCTTCCTTGATCAACAAGCACTCTGTGGACCTTCCTTCCAGCTGTGACGACTGAGATGACAACGGGGTCGTTGTCGTGGGGTACCACATCTCGGAGGTCTCTTCTTGTGAACACAATATCTGACTCCCAAGGCTCCCCCGAGAGCCTCTCTTCGATTGAATTCACCCCCCTCGCGTATTTCTTCCGCTGGGAGGCGGTGGGTCCTCCGCCGGAAAAACCTCCAGCAACGGTGTGGACCTCGCCAAGCACAGGCATCTCGTGTGCTGGCTCATCTGCCGGCGGCGGCAAGGTGGCGGTCGTTGTGGAATCTGCGACATAATCTTTCAAAAACCCAGTCCTCACCAGCTCATCTAGCTGGTAGCCCAACGACAGGCAATTATCAATTTGGTGCCCGAAAGCCTCGTGGAATTCGCACCAAGAGTCTTTACGGGGCCCTAACACCTTGTCGGTCTTCGCCGGTCGCCTCAGCCTCTCAGCTATGTTGGGCACGGCGATCAAATCCTTCAACTCAACCACGAAGTTGTACCTCGCCGGTCTTGCTCTTTCTCTGGCGGGGCGTTCGCCTCCTGCTAGGCCCCGGGGCTGGGGCTTTCTGGCCTCGTAGAGGCATCTCGCCTCTGGCTTCTTTCTCCCCGTCGTGGTCTCATTGACTCTGACGGGTTGAACTCGCGCCGGTCCCCTCGGGCGTGAGGGCACGGCGCTGGTGCGCTTCACACATACCTCCCCTTCCGAAGCAATATGCTCTACCGCCCTGCGCCGTAATTCAGCGAAAGTCCTAGGGCGATTGCGGATAATGGATTCTCCGAAGGGGCCGGGGCACACGCCTTTCACAAATGCGTACACGATCATAGGCTCCTCTGTTGTGCCAACCTTCACGACCTGGGCCCCGAAGCGATTGATATACTCCTTCAGGGTCTCCTCCTGATACTGCTTCACATCGAACAGGTTGTAGGAGACCGGCGGTGGGGCCTTGTTGGCTAAGTACTGTTCTCGGAACAATCGCGACAATTGGCGGAAAGATGTGATATGACCTTATGGGAGGCTAATGAACCAGTCCATAGCCATCCCGGTCAGGGTGCTCATGAAGAGCTTGCACTTGGCAGCATCAGAACCGCCTATCAGGACCATCTGCTTGTGAAATGCAGCCAGGTGCGTCTCTGGGTCCTCCATCCCGGTGAAGATCACCTGGGGTCCCGCGAACGCGTTCGGGATCGCTGCGTCTAGGATCTCCTGTGAGAAAGGAGTGGAAAACTCCCTTGGTGGGGAATGGTTCTCCATCTCGTCATTCCCAGGCCGCCTCCTATCGTTTCTCAGGCCTTGGCGCAACTCCTCATTCACACGGTGGAGGTCTTCGTTCCGCTCATGCGAGGCGTCAAGGTCTGCCTGCATGCGTTCCTGCTCCATTTTCGAATCCGCCATGTCCTGCTGCAGCCCCCTCATTATTTCCAGGACCTGCTGCATGGATAGGTCTGCTGGGGCTGCGCGTGCTGCTCTTCGTCTGGTGGGGGCCATTGTCACTCCGACCTCCTTCAGCGCTACTGTAACCTGGTAGATTTTCTCGAACTTGTGATGGGACTGATGTTTTATATTGGCGCCCACGGTGGGCGCCAAATGTTCCGTCCGGTTGACCGGGACGTCTTCGTGCGCGACCTCAACCGTCAGCTAGGGACTCCTTCCCACTGGTTGCCTGTGGATTCCTGCAAAAAAGAGGACAAAAAGGCGCCCTAGCGGCCGTGTGCACTCCGACGCTCAAGTCAGCCAGCAAGAAACACCAAAAACTGTCCACCTACGTGTCTGAGCACCGCGTATGGCACTCTGAAGGTGGTAAAAGAACTGTGTATATGTGTGTGTTGTCTCCTTCAGGCAAAAATATTCCCCAGTCACTTGTACGTAACCTTGAAGCACGAGCAAGCAACTAGAGAGTTCTCTGGTAAATTTGCCGAAAGTTCCAACCCTTTTTCCAACATTCTCTGCGCTATTTAAACTACCCAAGCATTTAAAGCGCCTTAAAGCGCTTTTAATCACAAACGTAACGCACTCATTAAAGCGCTTAATTAGAAAACGTAGCGCATTTAAGACGTTGAAACGCTCGGGAGCCATTATAGTACCTGAATGCTCGAAAGGGAAACTGTATTGAATAACTTTTAATTACCTGGCACCTGACTAAAGGGTGTTTCTATTCTGGCATGGCTGTCGTACACGTGGAGGGCCTCACGAAGCCATGACCCCATCTGGGGGCGCTTCGGCCCACCTGGGGACGTTTCTACGTGTGAGTCCTCCTGCTGGGAGTGCTACTGCGCTAGGGGTGACTTTTTGGGTGCCAACTCATGCCCCCAAGTATCTAGTCACTTACTTTGAGAGCGTATCTGCCTTCCTTTTGTACTCTGCACCCGGTTGCCCTGGGCGTGACTTTCCTCTTGAGTCGTATCTGCCCCACGGGCATCTCTGGGGCGGCAGGAGCACTTCACGAGTCAGGCTGCCCTTCATTGGTACTATTACTATGGCCTTGAAGCCACCTTTTCCTTCTCTTTATCGCTGCCCCGTGCTATTGGGACCTGAGGCCTTCCCACGGCGTCGCTCCCTCCATGGTCTTTCCTACCCATGGGTATCGGGGAACCACACCGTGATTACCTTACTTTAGCACTGTTTGATCTGGCGACGCCCTGGTTGGGCGACGCCTTCACCTAGGCTACGCCTTGCCTTGGCGACGCTTCCCCTTGGCACCTCTCCAACTAGGCGACGCCTCGCATTGACTTTGACTCCACCGCCGTTGACTTTGACTTTGACTTAGTCAACGCCCGGATACGGGACGGTACAATTGACATTCCCATTTGTCATAATTCGACCGTTAAACGTTCGTAGCCAGAAGGCCGAATCTAGGCCGAACACTTCAACCCATATTTCTGGAACACTTGAGGGAGTTCCCCGACACCCCTTCATTGATGGGATAATGGAAGTCCAGTTGCCTGCAAGCTAAGAATCAAGCACAAACAAATATGATGAAACGATCGATCTCGATGAGCACATCGATGTTACACGACGCAGTTGAGCCTATACACCATGGATGTCGTTGTCATGTGTTGAGTCCTCCTAATGTACCTGAATGGAGAAGCCATCAATTTGTTTACCCAACTCCCCTCTTTGTCAATTGACTACTTTGAGACGTTGATAACCAAGTTTGGAACGTAATTCGCGATAAATCAACCTCACCATCTCACCTCAATAGTCTTTAATTTGTAAATATTTGCCAAGAGAAGGGAGAGTTGTTGCGCTTATTTATGGAAAGGTTTGGGAAGATAACTTTAAATATCCAAAACCTTAGTCTCGATATGGCCTTGCACCACACGATAACAACCTTAAGGCTGGGACTTTTCTTAGTCAGCCTATGCAAGAAGAACCGCTGACCTGGACTAGCTACGAAGGAGGACTACTGATGTGAATCCAAGAACATGATAGGGATATGATATGAACATGTTATGGATTCAATAAGAGTTGAAATATGATTAGGTAATTTTTAAGAATGGGATCAATGTTCTTAATCATTCAAGAACTCACCAAATCACAAGAACCAAGCCAAACTCACATAGAAACCCATTTTTGGACATATGAACTGAATGAAACAAAGAAGAACACAAATGCACTGATTAAAACTTCAAGAAACACAATTAAAACCATAAGAACAGCAAACTAAGACAATCTACCGAACATAAATACAAACTAAACAAGTTCTACCGATTGAATCAACAAGAAACAACAAAGACATGTTTTAGAGTTTGTTTTGGAATGGAAATGGAAGAAGATGACTAGGAATAGGAAACTTAGGTGGTTGGAGCTCTTGGAATTGTGCACGCCACTTGAAGGATGGTTGGCTTCAAGATGAGTGTGTTTTCCGTAACTTGAGAGCCCAAGAATTCACTCAAGATAAGACTAGAAGAGAAGAAGACACAAGTCTCTCACTCACTCACCAATTTGGTTGAAGTTCTTTACTCTAAAAAATCAATCTTCACTTCTTATTTCAAAGACCCAAGCACCCCTTTTATAATAGAGAGGGCTGGTCACAAATGTACAAGAGAAGGAAGCTTGAAAGGTCACCTTCTAATTCCTTCTAAGACAATCTAGCGCCTAAAGAGAGAATGAGTGTGAAAAGGCACTCTTCTAGTCTCTTCCTACCAAAACTAGTGCCTAAAGTGCTATACAATGGAGGTGTCTTTTAGGTTTCCCTCTTTAGCACATTCTAAAGCTATTCTATATTATTTTACAAATTTATACAAAAGAAATTACAAAGAGAGATATTAATTGGAGCCCATTCTTGAATGCTTGTAGTCTTCTTTTAGACTTCGTCATCTCTTTATTTAATTTCTTCTTTATTTTTTAGAAGACTAGAAGAAAGAACTTTAAATGCTTGGGTGGATGGCCTCTTCCTTCATTAGTGAAATCCTCTTCTACTTGATCTCCATCATTCTCCCCAAGTTGGAGAGAATTCGTCCACGAATTCTGAATCCCTGCATATAACAAAGTCAGTTTGCTATCAAAATTACCAGTTGAATAAAAGAAAGGCAAACATGACTTAGAATTTGTAAGCAGTAGGAGTTCAGAAAAGGAGGTCCTATAGACAGACCAAGTTGGAAAACATTGTTTGGGAATGATGATATTTTTTGGAAAAAGAACTCTTAAAAGGTGAAAACCATTCAGAGGTATGTAAAAATCACCCCTAACATTTTTTAACCAAGTTGGTGTTGAAATAGGAACCTTGGGTAATGAAAAAGATAAAGAAGAAGAATACCTTTGAGGTTCAACTTGAGGCATAGCACGAGTCAACATGATTGATTTAGTGGATAAAGTGTTGTGACTCGGTTTAGTACTTACTTTTTTTGCTTTCTCATTTTCTCTTTTATTTTTCATTTTTATTTGGTCCTCATGAACCTCTTGGGGAGAGAGGGGTTTTAAGGTAACCTTGTGTTAGAATGGATGGCTTTAAACTAGAGGGGGGTGATTTGTTTAAAGAAGATTTTCGCAAACTTTTAAAAGAAGAATGAATTTATCTCAGGAAACAATTGCTAAGAAATTCAGTTTACCAAAAATAGCAGAACCAGAAAAACAATCGGTTGTTTCACAGAAACAATCGGTTGTTTATACCAGCAAACAACAAACAAAACTGAAATTAAAGAGTTAAGGATAGAGAGGTTGCACACAGATGTTTATACTGGTTCACTCCAAACCCAGAGCTACATCCAGTCTTCTCAGAAACCCTGAGGAAATCCACTAAGCAATCACAACTTGATCACTTACACAACAACCAAGAGAATGACCTTGAACACCTCAAGACACACACTCTTCTTGGCCAACACACCAACACCAAGATTGTTGATCTTGATCCCCTCAAGAACACACAGCGGATAAGTGTCTAATTTCAGTAATATTTCATATTAAAATATAGGCACTTATGAGGATTTATTGCTAATTTACATATAAAATAATCCCTAATTTATGAATTTATACCTTTTTTAAATTTTTTATGATCTTTATTTGAATAAGAGTATTTTATTTCCAAATTTGGTGTTAATTGCAGATTTCTAAGGAAGATTGGAGATTTGGATTAAAGATGAATGATTTGAGCTAAAGAGATAAAGATAGAAGGTCCCAAAATGGAAAAAGATACAAAGAAAGATTGAGACTTTTTTATGTTTTATCATTTAGCCCATTAGCGCGACACAATAAACAACCTAACCCTAGAAGACTAGGATAAATAGAGAGCTAGAGGCTCAACCTTAGGGTGCCAGATTGAGAGGAAAACACCATAAAGTGAATTGTAACCCAATTGGGAGAATGGAAGGTGATAGAAGTATGTGTGGCTAATTCTACCCTTTGGGATTGGGAGTAATCTACTCAAACTCTTATGTATTGAGGTGATATTTTATATATTAATATTCAGTTCTTGATTGATTATTGGTATTGTTGTTTTACTTTTAATTTTCCGTGACAAATTGAGAATCTTAAATCTAACCGGGAGGTATTTTTAAGGTTCGGACCTAAACAACAATACTTAACATATTTGAGTGCTAGGAATAGACTTGAAATGTTAATTGCTATTAAACTTCTGAGCTTCGTTCTAAGTTGTTCTTATAATTATGCGAGGGATCGATAGTTAGGGAACATTCTTAAGGATTTTATATGCGAGGAATCGATATAAATGATTTTTATACGGGCATCAATTTCAATTAAAGAACTTAATATTGACATGCTAATCAAAATACATGAGAGTGAGAGAGATGAAACCTAATACCTATTTTTCCAATTGAAACAATTAATTCTTTGTCTGTTTTCTTATTGATCATCGCCAACACAACCACTTTCAATACACTTTTAATTGTTTTGTTCTATATTTAGCGATTATTGTACTTGATAATTCACTGTTCCTTGTGGGATCGATATCCGTCCTTAGGGACAATTATTACTTCTGACAAAGCGGTGCACTTGCCGTAAAAAGTCATCAACTATGTGATAGGAATTGAAATATTTCGTGACAGATCACAAGGACTGTTAGGTTTGTCTCAGAAAGCATATATTAATAAAGTTTTAGAGAGATTCAGAATGGATAAATGTTCGACATCTCCTGTTCCAATACAAAAAAGGAGACAAATTTAGTCTCATGCAATGTCCAAAGAATGATTTGGAACGGAAACAGATGGAGAATATACTTTATGCATCTATTGTTGGAAGTTTAATGTATGCTCAAACTTGTACTTCAAAACTCTTTTAATTGTTCTGTTTTTATATTTAGCGATTATTGTACTCGATAATTCATTGTTCCTTGTGGGATCGATATTCGTCCTTAGGGACAATTATTACTTCTGACAAACGCGGTGCACTTGCCGTAAAAAGTCATCAACAGCCAATCTCAGCAAACACAAAAACGAAACTTGTTTCACAGAGTACAAGGATTAAACTTGTTACAGAAGATAATCTGAAATCAATACAAGCAGAATCCTATTCCACAACTTTGATCAATCACAAACTTTCAGCAATCTCATCTCTTTGAAAAACTCAAAAACTCTTAGCAAAAACTTGTCAAAGATTGATTCTCAAATCTGTTTTTCTGAATTTATTCAAAGATGTAGTTTGTTATCAAATCTTAACAAACTCTTAAATTGCATTAAAAGATTTGTCAAAGCATTTAATGACTGGAGCGTAAACAGTTAAATCATTTAAAGCTCAGTCAAAGATAAAACTGTTTTTCTGTTATGGTCCCAAAACAAACAATCGGTTGTTTCTTCGAATCAATCAGTTGTTTTGGTTCTTAACAGTTCAACCATTTTAAAAACAATTTTCAATCTTTTTCTCAAAACATCTAAGTATAAACAATCGGTTGTGTCGACAAAACAATCGGTTGTTTTAACTTAGTTTGAAAACATTTTACTTTCACAAAGATTGAGATGCTTATGCTTTAGATTCGATCAAGGGGTGGATTACAATACTCAAACTACCCCAGAACTATACTAAACCAGCACAGCAACACCAAGCACAACCAAGGCTTCAACATCCTTCAAAGGGTTTGGATTCTTCAAAGCTTGAACACCACTTGGTTCAACACCTTGCACCCTTGGAAGGAAAAAGACATAGTATTGGATAGGCATCATGTAAAACATGTCTACCATATTACCAAGGCCTTCCTAAAAGAACAACTTGCTTCCATTGGCACAACATCACATAAAACCTCATCTTTATACTTTTCTATTGCAAAGTTAATGAGGACTTGTTTGTTAACCATGATTTCACCTTCGGTACTAAACCATTGTAATTTATAGGGCTTGGTATGAAAGATGGTGGGTAAGGCTAACTTCTCCACAACTCTTGTACTAGCCACATTAGTGCAACTACCCCCCATCAATAATCAAGGAACATAACTTGTTGGTGATAAGACAACAGGTGTGGAAAATATTTTCTCTTTGGGTATCATCGAAAGGTTTTGGAATTTTTCCCAACATTCGCCAACAAGTCACCTTCACAAGGACTTTCGCTCTCAATCTCACTTGGGGATCTAGAAGGTGAGGAATGTCTAGAGTTTTCGGAATCATGCTCACTAACCACTACCCCATCATGTATAAACATATTTCTTTTAGAAGGGCAATTAGAAGCTATGTGACCATATCCTAAGCATTTAAAACATTTCTTACTAGACGATTTGGTTGGTGACTTATAAGTAGAAGTTGAAGGCTTAAAATCTCTAGTTTTGAAAGATGATTCTTTAGGAGGAGCCTTTGAAAAAGATTTGTTTTTGTTTTTCCAAGAATTGTTGTAGAAGCCATCATTTTGAGTCTTTTTGAAAGCATTTTTCTTTGAAATTTGAGTTTCAAACTTGATGGCAAGGTGAACCAAATTTTGTAAAGCTGAATACTCATGAAGTTCCGCAACATCATGAATATCCCTCCTAAGACCACTCACAAACCTAGCTATTTTAGCTTCCTTACTTTCATGCATATCTACTTTGATTAAAAGCGTTTCTAACTCTTTAAAGTAAGCATACACACTTAGCGTGCCTTGGAGAAGCCTTTGGAGCTTCAACAAAAGGTCTTTCCTAAAGTGTGGTGGAACAAATCTAATGCGCATACACTCTTTCAAATCGTTCCAAGAAACCACGGGAGGTCTCTTGTTTAGTCCAATGTCCATTACAAGTCTATGCCATCATTGCATGGCATAATCTAAAAATTCTAAAGAGGCTATTTTCACCTTTTGTTCATCTTTAACCTCATGTACATCAAAAATTTCATGTACAAGATATGTGACAAACTCGAAGAATAATGAAGAAAAGACAATCAAGAAAAACAAGGTACTCTATTAAAAGATGGCACACAAAAGAAACCTAAAGAAAAGCACTAGAATAGATGAAGAAAACAAAAAACAGAACTACTGGAATTTTTTTTGTAAACTGTGCGTGACTTTACAAATTGATCTGGAATTGAAGAAATGAAACTGGATTATGAAATTTAAACCAATGAAATTTCAAGATCTTATCTCAACAATGGATCTGGAATCACACAAAAATAGTGCGCCAATTAATTGTGATAAATTTTGCAAAATTACTGCCACTTTTCCATATTTTTTGTGCCAGAATTACACACAGGACGTATTTGATTTATCATTTCTTTTTTGTACTTGGAATTTTGACTCACTTCTTTTTTCTACTTTTTTTGTAACACTCTCAAGAACTCAAATCCAAAATTTCATAATTTTCCAGTAATCACAGAAATTGTAATAAACCAAAACAGTCAGCACATTTTCAAGAAAACAGAGGAAACCTAATTGGAATGAAAAACAAAATTGAGAACTTCAAAAGACATAATAGAATTGATGTTTTAAGAACTTGTATAGATCTAAAATACAAGTAAGAACTCAAATCTAAAAAGAAAAGGCACCAAAGGATCAAGAAAACAAACACATAAAACTGCACTCAATTAAAAATCAAGAAACCAAAATTATCAACAAAAGGACTACATAGAATTGATAACATTTTGGAGAAACATGACTTTGACAAAACTTATAGAGATTCAAAAATCAAAATGACACAAACACAATGTATTAAGAACAAGAAAACAACAAGAAATACCCAAAAATAAACCTAAAACATAAAGGTAAAGAGGAGAATGTAAAGTTCTTGAATTAAAAGTGCCAAAACAACTCAAACATACACAAACATGAGTGTGTTTTCCGCAACTTGAGAGCCCAAGAATTCACTCAAGATAAGACTAGAAGAGAAGAAGACACAAGTCTCTCTCACTCAATCACCAATTTGGTAGAAGTTCTTTACTCTCAAAAACCAATCTTCACTTCTTATTTTAAAGACCCAAGCATCCCTTTTATAATAGAGAGGGCTGGTCACAAATGTACAAGAGAAGGAAGCTTGAAAGGTCACCTTCTAATTCCTTCTAAGACAATCTAGCGCCTAAAGAGAGAATGGGTGTGAAAAGGCACTCTTCTAGTCTCTTCCTACCAAAACTAGTGCCTAAAGTGCTATATAATGTCTTTTAGCTTTCCCTCGTTAGCACATTCTAAAGCTATTCTATATTATTTTACAAATTTATACAAAAGAAATTACAAAGAGAGATATTAATTGGAGCCCATTCTTGAATGCTTGTAGTCTTCTTTTAGGCTTGGTCCTCTCTTTATTTAATTTCTTCTTTATTTTTTAGAAGACTAGAAGGAAGAACTTTAAATGCTTGGGTGGATGGCCTCTTCCTTCATTAGTGAAATCCCCTTCTACTTGATCTCCATCTACTGCAAAATTGATTCAGCTGGAAGGTTTGCGTGAGTTTGGAAACAATTCTCGAGCCGAGATGGTCCCAAACAAGAAAGAGGTTGAGAAGTAGGCTAACATCAAGGTGATATTGAGAGAGAAAATTAGGGGACGAAAAGAGAGAAACTACAAAAGAGGATGCTGAGAAGATACAATTCAAAGGTAGAGTCGAGAGCCATTAATCTAGGTGATCTCATTTGGCGGATGCGCAATGGTGCAAGGAAAAAATTTATGGTAAAACCTCTATAAACTAGGAGGGACCTTTTCGGATCTAGAACGAAGCCAAGAATGGAGTTGACATGCTAGAACATCTATTCGGAAAGATAATGTCGAGTACCTAAAATGCTACTGACTTTGAAATTTTATTTTAGTTGAGTTATTCCACTTGTAATGTAACCACCACGGTGTACTCTTTCCTCACTTGACCTTTTTTTTTTATGAAAGGGTTTTAGCCGAGAAGGTTTTAACGAGGCACCCGGTGTTTTTTTTCCAAAAAATCTTAGAGTCAGGTATCAATATTCGAACCAAGCCTCAACCGAGATTCCCTCAGCTAACGTAAATCGACACGCTTGAAAACTTGCATAAACCAAAATGTAAAGACCAAGCATAAACCGAGATACTCTCGGCCAGCGTGAAACAACACGCTTGAAGATTTTCTTTAATCAAGATGCAAAGGCTAAGTGTCAAACGACATGCTATCGACCAGCATGAACCAACACACTTGAAGGTTTGCATCTACCAAGATGAAAAAGTGAAAAATCAACTGAGCCGACACGCTTGAAGATTTACAACAACAAAAATGCGAAGGCCAAAGCATCAACCGAGAGCGCCTGTGTGAACCAACATGCCCAAAGGCTTGCATCATCCAAGATGCAAGGGCCAAGTGGTGACTTTTTACAGCAAGTGCACCGCTTTATCATAAGTAATAATTTTGCCTAAGGACGGATATCGATCCCACAAGGAATAGTGAATTATCAAGTACAATATTCGCTAAATATAGAACAAAACAATAGAAAGAGTGTTGAATTGGTTGTGTTGGCAATGATCAATAAGAAAACAGACAAAGAATTAGTTGCTTCAAGTTGGAAAAATAGGGATTAGGTTTCATCTCTCTCACTCTCATGTATTTTGCTTAGCATTCCAATATTAAGTTCTTTGATTGAAACTGATGCCTGTAGAAAGTTCATTTATATCGATGTACCCCATATAAAATCCTTAAGAATATTTTCTAAATATCAATTTCTCGCATATTTATAAAAACAACTTAGAATCACATGCGGACGTTAATGGCAATTACCATTTCAAGTTTATTTCTAGCACTCAAATATGTTAAGTATTATTATTTAGGTCAGAACCTTAAAAATACCTTTCAGTCAGATCTAAGATTCTCAATTTGTCACGGAAAATTAAAAGTAAAACGAAAATACCAATAATCCATCAAGAACTGAATATTTTAATATAAGAAATCACCTTAATAAATAAGAGTATAATTAGCCACGCATACTTCTAGCACCTTCCATTCTCCCAATTGGGTTACAATTTACTCTATGGTGTTTTCCTCTCAATCTTGCACACTAAGGTTGTGCCTCTAGCCCCCTATATAACCTAATTTTCTAGGGTTAGGTGACTTCATGCGTCGCGCTTATGGGCTCAATGATAAAAACATAAAAATAGCCCAATTAATCTGACGCATTCTCGTTGTTAAGTTGGACTTTTTCTCTCTTTTGTGTGTTCTATGCCTTCCAGCTTTCTCCTTTTAGCATATATCATTCTTCTTTAGTCCAAATCTCCATTATTCCCTAGAAACCTGCAATTAACACCAAACTTGGGAATAAAATGTTCTTATTCAATTAAATATCATAAATATTGTAAAAAGGTATAAATTCACAAATTAGTTATTTTATATGTAAGTTAGCAATTAGTACTCATTAGTGCCTATATTTTAATATGAAATATTACTGAAATTAGGCACTTATCACCAAGCATGAACCGAGATGCTCTCGGCCAACATATACCAACATGCTTGAATACTTGCATCAACCAAGATGCAAAGAACAAACATCAACCTAGATGTTCTCGACATCAATCTAGATATTCTTGAAATTGACTTGGATGTTCTCGACATGAACAAACATGCACTCGGCTTTACATCGACCACAATGTCAAAGCAAAACATAAAAATAGATATTCTCGACATCATCCTAAATGTTCTCACAGTTGGCTTGGATGTTCTCGGCATAAACCAAAATGCAATTGACTTTACATCGACCACGTTCTCAAAACGAAACATTAACCTAAATGCTCTTGGCATCTGCCTGAATGTTCTCAGCATGAACCAACATTCACTCGACTTTACATCGATCCCGATGTCAAAGCAAAACATCAACCTAGATTCTCTCAGCATCAACCAAGATGTTCTTGGCATGAATCATCATGCATTTGGCTTTACATCGACCAAAATGTCAAATAAAAACATTAACTTAGATGTTATTGGCATTAACCTAGATGTTCTCAGCATCAAAATTGACGTTTGCAACATGGACCAGCATGCACTGGACTTTACATTGACCATGATGTCAAAGCAAAACATGAACCTAGATATTCTCAACATCACCCTAGATGTTCTTGACATCACTCTAGATGTTCTTCGCATCGGTCTGGATGTTCTTGGCATGAACCAACATGCAATTGACTTTACATCGATCATGATGTCAAAGCAAAACATCAACCTAGATGTTCTCGACATCAACCTTGATGTTCTCGACATCAACCTTGATGTTCTCGACATCAACCTTGATGTTCTCAGCATCACCCTGGATGTTCTCGCCATCAACCAATATGCACTCGAATTTACATCGACCATGATGTCAAAACAAAAATCAACCTAGATGTTCTCGGGATCAACCTAGATGTTCTCGACACCAAAATAGATGTTATCAGCATCAACCAACATGCACTCGGCTTTACATGAATCATGATGCCAAATTAAAGCATCAACCTAGATTTTCTTGGCATTATCGAGTACAAAGTTTTTTATCATCCACAACATTAAAACCAAGGCACCATTGGTGAAACACACAAACTTAATCGATATGCAAATGGCTCTACAACAAACATATACTAAAAACATACAAGTCCAAATGTCACCCCTTTTTCCAATTGTTATATTAATCCCCATCCAACGATTATGATGACCCCCATAAGGAATCCCGGAAACACAAACCCTGTTGAAACATAGAAGCTTCTAACTCTTCAGGGCCTTTTTCCAATCAAGGCTAGGGGCTAGTGTACAGATAAATAAAAGTGTACATTTTGGCACCAATAAGACTACCCAAACAAGATAAAGTTTTCTTGCTCCTTTATCAAGGTACACAATCCGACTCTAAAAAAAGCAAAAAGCTTTACAAGTCTAGGAGCTAGTGTATTGTCCATATACATCACCAGGTACTCCCATGGTAGGACCGAACCTTCTACATTCAAGTACATCTCGGGAAACCGATAAGTACTCTCGAATAACATGCTTAACATAATCACTATACGAAATATTTGTCTAATACTATGATGGATTTGTGCCTTCATTCCGTTTTGAAATTTCTTGGAGGAGTGGCGGAAGCTTCAATGGATGAGAATAAGCAAGGAACTCACGTAGAGTTGTGGACTCCTTGAAGGTGCATGTTAGGTGTGAAGAGTGAGTGGTGAGGCCATCTCACTTGACAAAGGTGAAGAATGAAGATTAAAATGTCTATCCTAGAGAGGCAGAAAACAAGGAGCAAAATTAACACAATTTTGGTAGCAATTTGCTCTAGATTAATCTTATAAAATTAGAGCCAAGCACCTCAATTTATAGGAGAGAGGGCTGAACATTTTTTAGCCAAAAGTTTAAAATTCAAAATAAAACTCTCTAATGAGAAGGTGCCATCTGGAGTCATGCTTTCCATGTTTAGCTCACACCTTCCATGCTAAATCCTCTCCACTCCTATGTTGCCATGTGGACGTCCATGTACTCCATGCCAAGGTATTTTCGTTCTCCAATATGCCCTAGACGTTTTAGGGTTACATTGGGCTCAAAGAAGCCCAATTGTTACCCTAACTAGTCACTTTTAACCCTAACTAGTCATATTTTACTATTAGCCCAAATACAAGCCTAAAAACCTATACTACTTGACCCAAATATTTGGTCCAATTATTTTATGCTACTAGGCCCAATACATGGCCCATAAAAACCTAAACAACTTTATACATTTTATTTAAGCTAAAGCTTGACCCAAAAATAATGTCGACTAGTCAGCAGAAAATCAGTCTTCTTGTGTTCTTTTAACCAAAACTTTAGTTTATGTTTTGATGACTTGGAGTGTTTTTTGGATATGTTTGTACATTCCATCACCCTAGAGTTGTCCTCTTGGTTGGGCCTACAAAAATAAACAAAAGCCCAATTAGACCCATATTTGCAATTAAATCAATAAACAACCTCTAGGTCTTCGTCCTCCTTATTATATGGTTGTGTGAGGTTGGACGGTTTCCATCACACTAAGATTAACTCGAAAATCTAGGCCAATAATTAAGGTCCACGTTGACACTATAAATATATACTTCCAAGACAAGATAAATGTATGCATTTTAATAGCATTTATTACTCCAACCACCGATAACCGAGCATTGACTTGAGCGTCGAAATACTTTTTGTAGTTACCATTCCACTTTGACCGAGACTGAAGACCAAGACCTAGAAAAGACCAAATTCA
Organism: Phaseolus vulgaris; assembly: GCF_000499845.2. Classification (NCBI taxonomy): domain Eukaryota; kingdom Viridiplantae; phylum Streptophyta; class Magnoliopsida; order Fabales; family Fabaceae; genus Phaseolus; species Phaseolus vulgaris. The sequence continues at coordinate 34,247,935 of NC_023749.2, read as the reverse complement.
TATAAGAGACTATTAGTTAACAACAACAAACTTCGTTATTTGTTAATATCTTTTTGTTTCCATGCACTCTATAAATATTGTTTTTACGTTTCTTATTCATGAATATATATACATACTCTGTTTTTCAGTTCTCTCTCTCATCTTCTTTACCTTCTGCACATCACTTTCTCTCCTCTGTTATTCCTTACATGGTATCAGAGCCATTCATGGCTTCTTCTACCTCCACTGTCAATACTATAACCTCTTCAAGCTCTACTGCAAACACTACATCACATGTTTCCTTTCCCCATATCTTTGCCACACCCATTCATTTTAAAATTGATCATGATAATTACCTAATCTGGAAACAACAAGTGTTAGCCACCATTCGTAGTCTCAATCTTGCATCATTCTTGGAACCTCCCGTTACTTCTTCCTCATCCACGGACGTACCCTCTCTTTCTCCCGCCCAGGCCCACGCATATGCGTCGGTATGCGTCGGCTGCGTCCCACGCATATGCGTCGGATTTGCGTCGGCCACGGCCCACGTATATGCGTACGTCACAACCCACGCAAAGTCCACGCATGTTTATATTTTAGGATTTTAAAATTATTAATTTAAATTTATGTAATTTATAACAAATATTTTAATATTTAATTCTTTATTGTATTTATTTTAAAATTATTTTTTTAATATTATAATAAATTATTTAATTTATCAAATTCTAATATAAACTAGTTAAATTAAAATTATTAAATTAATTAAGTGTTTGATTTAAAATTAATTTAGTAAAAGAAAAGATCTATTTAAATTATTTAAATGTTATATAAAATATTTTATTATTTTAAAATTTATTTATTTTAAATTTATTTTATTTATATATTATCATAAATTTTTTTTTTAAATTAAGATATAAATTAGTTAAATTAAATTTATTAAATTGAGGAAGTGTTTAATTTTAAAATTATTTAAATGAAGTTATCTTAAAAAGTTTATAAAGATTTGAAAACATGTAGAAAAATAATAATTAATTAAAAAATAGTAAAAGAAAAGTAAAAAAAATTCGTATTTAAATTTTGTAAATATTATATAAAATATACATAAATTTAAGAATATAAATTCAAGATGAAGTAATTAATTAGTGCAAATGGTAATGGATGTATTTAAAAATAGAAAATAAATTTTATCTAAAAATGTTTTATTTGGTTTAAGAAAAAAAAAAGCTAGATAAAACTTTTAATTAGTAACTTAAATAAATTTAAATGTTATATGTGTGCAATGGCTGAATGAACTAGGATTTTTATTTTGATATCCATTATAATTTTAAAGATGTTATTTCTCATAAATGAAGCATAAGATCATCTTAAAGAATTAGTGAAAATGTATATGATACAAACATATTAAGACTAACTGCGTGAATAAGTAACTTATTCTTAATTCTTAATTCTTAAATTAATACAATATCTAAAGTGTTTCAAAGTTGACTACATGCTATATAAATGTCATTGTTATAGTTACTGAGTATGATCTCTAAAAGAAATTAATGTTTTCCAACTAAAGCACATAATAATGTAGTAAGTTGTAAGTAACGAGATGACACATATGCAATATTCTTTTATAAGTGTGTTAATATAGTTTTCCAATGTTCGCCTGATAGCGAGAACCGAGGGAGAAGCACGGAGACGAGAAGTACCCCAGTCAAGCACCCAACAACCTTTCCGACCAAGGGAAGAAAACGAAAACTTCAATAGTTCTCTAGGTCCCATCTCCCAAGCAGGAACAAGTTAATAACCCTAGTCCATTGTCAAGGTAAGAGTTGAACTAAGAAGTGCATTGTAAAGGCTGAAAGAGAGTATCATAAGCAATTTGAGAAATATGAGTCATTTCGTGATAGTTATAGAATTAACTTAGAATCATGGAATATAATTGATTATTAGATTTTGGATTATAAGTTAGAAGAGATTATAAGTTAGATTTAACCACTACACCAAGCAAATTCTTTAGTATTATTATGATTTTAATTATACTTATTATTATTAACAATATTAATAATATTAACAATATTAGTAATAATATGAATAATATTAATAATATGAGTATAATTTATTTTATTATTATTAATAATAATTATATTAATATGTATAAATTATATTAATAATAATAAGTATAATAAAAATGATAATATGACCAAAGAACTTGTCTGGTCTTGTGGTTATTGCTTTTCTGGTCACTGGAAGGACTTGAGTTTGATACCTATTTATATAAGTCGTCGCATGTTGCGTCCGTTTTGCGTGGACTTGGCCCACGCAAGATGCATCCAACTTCCGAGCCCATGCTAATTTGTATTTGCTTCCATGCTTTTTTCTTCTGTTTTTTCACTTTTGCATCCGTTTTTGCCCCACACAAAATGGTTGTTTTCTTGTAGTGTCTTTTTATCTAGAGCTTCCGATACTCCGATACTATTTCTATCTTGATTACTTTAAAAGAATAAATAATACTAAAAAACGGGCTCCTAATATTTGTTGGCTAGACATAATTTTTACTAATATAAATAAGGTTGTGCTACTTTTTTACATTTTATTTTTTTCATTTGATAATTTGTATTGAACACTCATTTTGAAGCCGTTTACTAACTCCTTCATTGACCTTCTTTTTCATAATATCATCTTATAGGTAATCTCTCGGATACATATTAAATGTTTCATACCGAGTGAAGTACTGATCCATACCGAGTGATATGGCATATGTCTGTTTTCCTAAAATTAGATCCCCTTGGTGCATCAAGAAGCGTGTTGGAAGGTGAAAACAAGTGGAACTTTAACTGGTTTAGTGCAATATTAAGGCAGTTAGAGTGAAGTTTTTTTCGGTGGCTGCTGGTTTTTTTGTTGAAGTTTGGGTGGTTGTTGGTTTTATGCAGGAGCAATTACAAGTTTGGTTGCTATGTTATTTTTGTTTTTGCCTGTTAGGGAAAATTAGACCAGCACTTGGTCTGATAATGCTTGGAGTTAAGCTAGGTCGGTCTGGCTCTGCTCTTAAGAATGATGTAGGAGGGATCTGGAAGCATTTATCTGTTTTTTTTTTGTTTTTTTTTTAAAGTTTTCGTCTAAGGCATTATTATGCAACTTGAGATCTCAGCTAAGCTGACACCTCAAGTAACAACAATAATCTGCCATCACACGAAAAAAAAATATTATTAAAAAAAGGAAAAAAAAAGAAAATACAAAATATGGGAGACTAAACCAAAACTCATATGTTAACACAGACGATATATAGATAAATTATACCTATTCATAAAGAATTTTAAGAACAGACTAGCTGGAAGTCTTTATACAGGTTGGACACTCTTAAAAAGGTTTCTTTTAATTTAATTAATTTTTTCTAATAAAAAAAACATATTAAATATTTTATTATGTATTATTAATGTTATTTCATAAGACACTAGTGTCTTTGTCACTTCTAGAGGGAGAGTTGAATAATATTACTTCTAGAAGCTATATTGGATAAATAAGAAATATTTTATTAGTTTAGAAACCAACTTTTCGAAGATTTTCTTGCAGCACCTGTGAAGATAAAAAAAAATATTATACAATTGTAATTGTTAAAGGAAAAAAAAGCAAAATTATTATTTTTATATGATTTAATTTCAATCAAGTTAAGCTATGTTTATTTATTTTTTAAAATTTAGAGGATCTCTTTATGATCAAATTGATTGTACAAATATTTGTAATGTTATTTTTAATTTATAATAAATATATAAAATTATTCATGATTATCCATTTATTTTTTTAAGATAAAGAATACAAGTATTAATTGATATTAAAACTTTTGAACTTTCTAGCTATTTTATATATGTCTTTTATCTACAATATGAAAAAATATTGTTAAGAAATTACAAGAATAACCTAAACGAGGAAGATTTAAATATAAACAGTCTTTATTATTGTACGGTGAAAATTCTATTCATAGGAGTTTTCAATAAAATCATTGAAGTTTGCGTACAAATTTATTGTAGAAGTTGCTATTCTTTTATTGAATATAATTTTTTACATTGATAACATCAAATTTAACATATGATATTAGAGTATTTCGGTCTACATCTTTTTGGGAGTGAAGTGTTGATAAGAAGGTTTAACAAATTTAAAAGTAAATTTACATCTTGTTATAATAGTTACATTTAAAATATTATGTTTTCACATAGAAGATGTACATCAGGATATATTTGAATAGTAACGACGAGATTTTTCTAATCATAATAAAAATAATTGATGTCTATCACAAGATCAAGGAGGAGTGAGAAAACTTTATGGTAACTTTGACAAACAACACTACAATGTAGCTCTACTTTTGGTCCTTTAGAGTGAGATGGCCGAAATGAAGTAAAAAAACAAAGAAGAAATCCGAGCTCTCTGAGAATGGGGAGATGAGAAAGAAACTGACCGAGGGGTCACTTGCACCCCACAACAGCAAATCTTACCAATATATACCTCCAAAGCTAACCCAGTGACAATCCCATCTGTCATAATCCAACCACTAAACGTTCGTAGTCAGAAGGCTAAATTTAGGCCAAACACTTCGGCCCATACTTCTAGAACACTGGGGGGAGTTTGCCGATACCCCTTCATTGATGGGATAATGGAAGCCCAGTTGCCTGCAAGCTAGAAAGGATTAAACACAAAAAAAAATATGATGGAATGATCGATTTCGATGAGCACATTGATGTTTACACGACACAGATGAGCCTATACACCCTGGACGGCATCGTCATGTGTCGAGTCTTCCTAATGTCCCTGAATGGAGAAGCCCTCAATTTGTTTACCCAACTCCCCTCTTTGTCAATTGACTACTTTGATACGTTGATCGCCAAGTTTGGGATGCAATTCACAATAAATCAACTTCACCACCTCTCCTCAATAGCCCTTGTAAATATTTTCCAAGAGAAGGGAGAGTTGTTGCGCTCATTCATGGAAAGGTTCGGGAAGATAGCTTTAAATATCCAAAACCTTAGTCCCGAGATGTGGCCTTGCACCACACGATAAAGACCTTAAGGCTGGGAATTTTCTTCGTTAACTTATGCAAGAAGAACTGCTGACCTGGACTAGCTACAAAGGAGGGCTACAAAATTCATTCAACTGGAAGTTTTGCGTGAGTTTGGAAACAATTCTCGGGCCAAGATGGTCCTGAACAAGAAAAAGGTTGAGAAGTAGGCTGATATCAAGGTGATATTGAGAGAGAAAATTAGGAGATGAAAAGAGACAAACTACAAAAGAGGATGTTCAGAAGTTACAATTCAAAGGTAAAGTCAAGAACCTTTAATCAAGGTGATCTCGTCTAGCAAATGCGCAATGGTGCAAGAAAAAAATTGATGGGAAACCTCGACCAACTGGGAGGGACCTTTTTGGATCTAGAACGAAGCCAAGAATGGAGCTTACATGCTAGAACATCTATCCGGCAAGACAATGTCGAGTACCTGAAATGCTACTCACTTGAAATTTTATTTTCATTGAGTTATTCCACTTGTAATGTAGCCACCACAGTGTACTATTTCCTCACTCGGCCTTTTTTTTTTTAAGAAGTTTTAGCCGAGAAGGTTTTGACGAGGCAACCAATGAATTTTTTTTTCAAGAATCTTAGAGTCAAATATCAATATTCGAGCCAAGCCTCAACTCTCAGCCAATGTAAATCGACACGCTTGAGACCTGCATAAACCAAAATATAAAGATCAAGCATAAACTGAGATGCTCTCGTCCAACATGAACCAACACGCTTGAAGATTTTGCTAAATCAAGATGCAAAGGATAAACGTCAAACGACATGCTATTGACCAACATGAACCGACACGCTTGAAGATTTGCATAAACCAAGATGCAAAAGTCAAAAATCAATTGAGATGCTCTCAGCCAGTGTGAACCGACATGCTTGAAGATTTTCATAAACCAAGATTCAAAGGCCAAAGCATCAATCGAGAGTGCCAGTGTGAGCCAGCACGCCCAAAGACTTGCATCAACCAAGATGCAAGGGCGAAGCATTAACCAAGATGCTCTCGGCCAACATGAACCAACACACTCGAATACTTGCATCAACCAAGATGCACAGACCAAACATCAACCTAGATGTTCTCGACATCAATCTAGATGTTCTCGGCATGAACAAACATGCACTTGGCTTTACATCAATCATAATGTCAAAGCAAAACATCAACCTAGATATTCTCGACATTAGCCTAGATGTTCTCACAATTGGCTTGGATGTTCTCGGAATGAACCAACATGCAATCGACTTTACATCGACCATATTTTCAAAGCGAAACATTAACCTAAATGTTCTCGGCATCTGCCTGGATGTTCTTAGCATGAACCAACATGCACTTGGGTTTACATCGATCCCAATCTCAAAGCAAAAAATCAACCTAGATTCTCTCGGCATCAACCAAGATGTTCTCAACATGAAACACCATGCATTTGGCTTTACATCGACCAAAATGTCAAAGCTAAACATCAACTTAGATGTTATTGGCATTAGCCTAGATGTTCTTAGGATCGACTTGGATGTTCGCGACATGAACCAGCATGCACTCAACTTTACATCGACCATGATGTCAAAGCAAAACATAAACCTAGATATTCTTAACATCACCCTAGATGTTCTTGATATCACTCTATATGTTCTTGGTATCGGCCTGGATGTTCTTGGCATGAAACAACATGCATTCGACTATACATCGACCATGATGTCAAAGCAAAACATCAATCTAGATGTTGTCGACATCAACCTTGATGTTCTCAGCATCGCCCTAGATGTTCTCGCCATGAACCAATATGCACTCGAATTTATATCAACCACGATGTCAAAACAAAACATCAACCTAGATGTCCTCAACACCAACCTAGATCTTCTTAACATCAACCTAGATGCACCAAACTATATGTTCTCGACATCAACAAACATGCACTCGACGTTACATGAACCATGATGTCAAAGTAAAACATAAACCTAAATGTTCTTGGCATTATCGGGTACAAAGTTTTTTATCATCCACAACATTAAAACAAGGCATTGTTGGTGAGACGCATGAACTTAACCGATATGCAAATGGCTCTACAATGAACATAGACTAAGAACGTACAAGTCCAACTGTTTCCCCATTTCCCAATTGTTAGATTAATCCTCATAAAATGGTTATGATGACCCTATAAGGAATCCCAGAAACATAAACCACGCCAAAACGTAGAAGCTTCTAACTCTTCAAGACCTTTGTCCAATCGAGCTTGGGGCCAATGTACGGATAAACAAAAGTGTACATCTCGGCACCAACAAGACCACCCAAACAAGATAAAATTTTCTTTCTCCTTTATCGAGGTACACAATCTGACTCTAAAAAAAGCAAAAACTTTACGAGTCTGGGGGCTAGTGTATTGTCCATGTACATCACCAGGTACTCCCATGGTATGACCGAATCTTCTACAGTTGAGTACATCTCGGGAAACCGATAAGTACTCTCGAATAACATGCTTAACATAATCATTATACGAAATATTTGTCTAATACTAAGATTAACTCGAAAAACTAGGCCCAATAATAAAGGTCCATGTTGACACTATAAATATATATTTCCAAGAGACTTAGAAAAGAACAAAGACCAAATTCATATAAGAGACACACATAATAAAATATCCTGAATGCAACAAGATGACCTTCCCAACTCATACAATAACAAATTATAACTATTATGAAACACCAGTTAAATAAATAAAATTAATAAGATTACATTTTTTTAAAAAGCATATTTTGCAATATTTTCTTATTATATTGATTAAAAGGGAAGTCAATGTCTCTATAATCTACTTCACTATTATTACACAAACTAGCCTCTACATTCACTCTGCTCCATCTATCTACATAGAAAATCCCCCACAATCTATTCAATTAGGGACCTTAAAAAGTTTGAATCTACAGGTTAATCATATTTTAATAAGCTGAATAAGAAATAATAAATAGTTGTTTTAATATTTTGTTTTTGATAACTACTTTAATCAGAATTTTTGGCTCTTACGGAATCTTTTGGCATTTTCACAAGTCTTGGGTCGAGTGTGAAACTGATTTTTAGTTTGGACTTTTTCCATTTTCAAAAGCTATTCGCAAATGTTACTAATGTATAAATATTATTATTATTTTTTTATTATTACTATATATATATTAAGATATATTATATGTATATAAAATATTTATTCATAAATACATATACGATCTTTTAATTATAAATTCTTGTATGTGACAAAATTGTTTATTTTGGTTTTGTATAATATGGATTTGCAGACTATATTCATCAATTCATGAAATAAATTAAAAAGTTTTTATCACCAGATAAATAGAGCTTTGTGGATTTGATGGCTTGCGTTTAAATTAAACAATCATTTTGAAGTTTCAAATGGCTTGCGTTTGAATTAATCAAACATTTTGAAGTTTCAATATTTGAAGATTCAAACCTACCTTATCAATTTGTTGAAAATGATATTTGGGGTCGATAATTATTTCTTAATATCAAAATAATAGAAGAATAAAATTTATTACTTTAAGAATATATTAAATTTTAAGTCCTCTTATAAATTTGAATATTTTGAGTTAAGTTTCTATTAGTTTTTTTATTCTATTAAGCACTTGAATCCTTTATATTTTTTAATTGAGTCTTTATTGTTTAATTTTTTTATTAATTAAGTGACATAAGTGTTATATATTACTCTATCATATTGTTTACTTGTTTCTAACTATAAAGAAATAAAAAAAATTTGTGATTATGTAAAGTGATATTGTGATTACAAATAACTTTTATTATTTTTTAAAAATATGTTTGTTAACGAAGTTGTCATGTTTCTTGATAACTTCCACGTCATTACTGTTAATAGTCAATGAGCCGTCTCTGTTACCACCATTAATATACTTAAGTGATGGTAGGAGTCTCTTGTCATCCAAAACATTTTTAATAATAAAAATAATTTATTATTTTATATTAATCAAAATAACATTTTATAGTAAATACAAAACTTCACATTTATTAGGTAAATAAATAAAAAATAATAAAACAATGAAATATAAAATATAATATTATATCAATATTACTTTTTTTATATTAAAATAATAGAATTATCCGTAACAATGCATAATTAAAAAAAATAGTAATAGAACCAATATATGAATGATGATATTTTTATTTCGTTTAGTGTATAAAATTATATTTCAATGATAAGTATAGCAAAAATTTTTAAACGTACATGAGTGAAAAACTATATGAATATCATTAATTTTATTTTAGTTTATAATAAACCGGATAAAAAACGTATTAATTTACTTTTGTCATTACAAATTTAACTAAAAATATTATTTTATACGATATATATAAAAATCTGATTTAATTAACCTATTTAATCATTTTTAATGGATATATTTCCCATCCATCAATGAAAAAATATTTTTAAAATTTTAAAATACTTGTTAATTATATTTAAAATAATTTTAGAAAATGAATTTAAAACACAATATAAACTATATTTATAAGAACATAAAAAAAGTTAAATTTAAGAAAGGTTTAATTATGGAAATAATTTTTTGTTTAATTTATTAGTTATTAATAAAATAATTCATTACGTTTTGAGAAATAATAATTAATAATTAATGGAATACATTTCATTTAATATTTTATTTTTATTTTTAATGGCTTTGTGGGTTTGTAAGAGGCCTCTGATAACAGAAAATAGATGAAAGTTATTATGAGTATGACATGCGGAAATTTTTCAGAGACGACGAGTTCTTGAAGTGTTTATATATAGGAAGTTAAACACAAAGAAAGATTTGGATTTGTGAGATTTGCCGACATAGATAATGAGATCGAACTAGAGAAAAGGTTGGACACAATGAGGATTAGGAATATAAGGATTCACGTCAACATACAATAATAATATAGGAGGGTTGAAAACCAAACTCTTGGATTCAAACAACAATAACAAAATAACACAAAAAAATTAAGAAAACAACTGTATTATACTAGAAAGTGTTGACCAAAGAAGTTTTGATGGATCTAAATCTGTTTTGAAGACTTATTGCGGATATAGTTAGGTAGATTTTGTTATGTAAATTTGTATTTCATTATGATCCAAGTTCTTTAATAGTAATTTACTTGAAATGCTTGTTTTCCAATTTTGTGTTTATTTTAATTAGTTGATTCATATATTAATCAGTTCAAATTACTTATATTCAAGTTTGTTGATTATAGAAAGTATTTTTATCAGATTGATCTATCGTATCAACTGGTTGAAAACACTTAGAGATTTTAAGGAATTAAAAATGATTTGTTTTCTATTTTGTCTTTTCTGTTAAGTAGAATCAACAAGTTATTTCAATAAAAGAACTGGTTTAAAATATGGTGATTTCTTATGTTAAAGAAAACAATCAGTTTATTTTCAAATATCAATTAAATGTTTTTAACAAAATTCTGTTATGTTAATAAAACTGTTTTTAATTGATAGAACTATTTTCGATAAATGATCAAACTGTTTTAATAATATTTGTCTGATAATTTCAAGCTAACACTTTTCATAGAGAGGAAAACATAAAGTTTTATATCATTATTGAAGATTAAATTTGCTTCTTGGGTCATTCTTGTTATGTGAAGAAACTTTCTGGGTTTACAATTCTGTTGTGCTTCATTTGTAATAAATCTAGGTGTATTCAAACTCTATTCTTTTCATTGTATTTTGTTGTAAGTAGATTCATATAGGGTTTCTGAATTTTTTGTGTGGTTAATAGTGTTGTGTGTTCTCGTAGGGTTCAAGATCAACACTCTTGGTTGTTTTTGTCTAACCTTGTATGTTTGGTTTAGTCAGTGGTTTGTTGAGGGCTGAATGTAGTGTTGAACCAAGTGTGTTCAAGCTTTGAAGAATCCAAACCCTTTGAAGGTTGATAAAAGACAGGATGTGCTTGCTGTTGCTGAGCTGTCTTTGGATAGGATATGGGTAGATTAATTGTATATATCCACTCTTGATTGAATCCAAAGCTTAAGCATTCTCAAACTTTTAATTGAAAAGTGTTTTTCAAACTAAGTGAAAAACAACCTGTTGTTTTGTCGAAACAACCGATTGTTTTATACTTAGGTGTTTTTAGAAAGGTTGAAAACTGTTTTTGATGGTTGACTTGTTGTCAAACCAAAACAACTGATTGATTCGTGGAAACAACCGATTGTTTGTTTTGGGACCATAACAGAAAACTGTTTTGTGCTTTAACTGAGCATTAAATGATTTTACAACTGTTTACGCTCCAGTTTTTAATGCCTTGACCAATCTTTAAATGCAATTAATAGTTTGTTAAGATTATTGCTTAGAGATTGCATTGATCACAGAGTGTGAGATAGGATTTTCATCTTGTATTGATTTCAGATCTTTTCTTTAACAAGTGTAATCCTTTGTACTTTTGAAAGAAACTTTGTGTGTATAGCTGAGAAGTGTTGTGTGTTCTTGAGGGGATCAAGATCAGCATTCTTAGTGGTGTTGTGCTGGACCAAAGGAAGTGTGTGTCTTGAGGGGATCAAGGTCACATCTTTGGTTGTGTTGTAAGTGATCTAGGGTTAATTGCTTAGTGGATTTCCCAGTGGTTTCTGGGAAGACTGGATGTAGCTCTTGGTTAAGAGTGAACCAGTATAAATCTCTGTGTGCATTCTCTCTATCCTTTAACTCTTTAATTTCAGTTTTATATTTGTAAACTGGTATAAACAATCGATTGTTTCTGCGAAACAACCGATTGTTTTGGCAAATTGATTTCTTAATCAAGTTATTCTCGAAGTAATTTCATTCTTGGCTTAAAAGTTTGCGAAAACCCTCTTTAAACCATTCACCCCCTCTAGTTTAAAGCCATACTTTCTAACAATTGGCATCAAGAGCTTGGTACTTGAAAGTTAATCAAGTTTGTTCCGAAAATCTTTTTTTATGGCTAGAAAACTATCTTTTGAGGAAGGTGCTTCAATCTACAAACCACCTTTATTCTGTGGATTGAATTACAAGTATTGGGAGGCCAGAATGAAAATCTTTGTGGAATCTTTTGATCATGGAATTTGGGATTCAATCGAGAATGGTCCTTTCATTCCAAAGTTTAAAAAGAATGGTTCTTTGATTGCAAAACCTTGGTCCCAATGGACTAATGAAGAATCTAAAATGGCCAAGCTTGATTGTACTGCTCAAAACATAATAGCTTCTGCACTAGATACTAATGAGTTTTCCAGGATATCAAAATGCAAAACTGCTAAAGAGATGTGGGATACACTCAAAGCTACTCATGGGAACAGCAATGAATCAAAGGAAGTAAGGTCAAGAAGTCAAGCAAGAAGGAAAAGAAGGCAAAACAGAAAAAGTCTCAACCTCTGCTTCATGGCCAGAAAGGAAGATGACTCAAGTAGTGTAAGTTCATCTAACTCCTCAAACTCTGAAAATTATAGTCAATTGCTTCAAGCCTTTCAAGAAACACATGAAGAAGCCAACCGATTGGCCCTCTTGAACAACCGATTAAAGGGAATGAATAGCTGGCTTGAAAAGAGAGTCAAAACACTGGAAGAGGAATTGGAAAATTCAAAAACAGATTTTGAAAACCTTGAAATTGTTTATAAAAACTCCTCTTGCAAGTGTGATACTCTTATTTGTGAAAATTGCGAAAATCTTGAAAAAGAAAGTACACTATCTTGTGAAAACTGTGGATAAGCTTTCCAAAGGTCAATCCAACTTTGAGAATGTCTTGGCATCTCAAAACTGTGTTTTTGGAAAAGATGGATTGGGCTTTAACCCACAAAACAAGCAAGATAGATTTTCAAAGTCATTTTCGAAAATGCCAGAAAAACAACCGATTGGACCATCGAAACAACTAGTTGTTACATGCTTCTACTGCATGAAAAGAGGCCATTTTGTTAGGTTCTGTAAAATCAGAAAATATGTTGTTCCTAGAGGATTTATGAAGTGGATTCCTAAGTTCAGTAAAGGTTCAGATGATGAATGTAAACCAAATGGACCCACATTCATAAGGGGACCAAATCTTTGTAATTGAAAATCTTCTTTGTAGGAAAACTTGGAGGAGAGCATGCAACAATGGTACTTGGACAGTGGATGCTCCAAGCACATGACTAAGGACACATAAAAGTTCCTGAGCATCTCCTTTAAGCAAGAAGGGCACGTTACCTATGGTGACAACAACAAGGGGAGGATTCTTGGGAGAGGATCCATAAGAAACAAAGATATCTTGGTCATCCATGATGTGCTCCATGTAGAAGGTTTAAAACACAATCTGCTAAGCATTAGTCAACTGTGTGACAAGGGATTTCAACTTATCTTCAAAACAAACACATGTGAAATCTGTCTCCCCAACACTAAAGAGGTAATGTTGGTAGGTAAGAGAATCAATAATGTTTATCTTCTAGATATCTCTTCACCATGTTCAATTGGTTGTCTTCTATCCAAGCAAGATGAGTCTTGGCTTTGGCATAGAAGAATTGCTCATATTCACATGAATCACTTGAACAAGCTAATTTCAAGGGATCTTGTGATTGGGCTACCAAAGCTTAAGTTTGAGAAGGATCATATTTGTGAAGCTTGCCAAAAGGGGAAACAAGTGAAAATCTCTTTTAAAATAAAAAATGTTGTTTATTCTTTAAAACCTCTTGAGCTACTTCACATGGATCTTTTTGGACCTTCAAGAATCATGAGCCTTGGTGGCAATTACTATGCTTTTGTTATTGTGGATGATTTTTCTAGGTTCACTTGGACTCTATTCTTGGAATAAAAAAGTGATGCCTTTTCTGCATTCAAGAAGATTGCAAAACACAAAGAACAACAACATAGGCTCAATAAAAAGTGATCATGGAGGAGAATTCCAAAATGAAAAGTTCAGCAAGTTTTGTGAAAAGATGGGGATTCTGCATAATTTCTCTGCTCCAAGAACTCCACAACAGAATGGTGTGGTAGAGAGGAAGAACAGGTCCCTTGAAGAGCTAACAAGAACAATGCTTAGTGAATCTTCAGTTCCTAAGTATTTTTGGGCTGATGCAGTTAGCACTTCTTGTTATGTGATGAATAGAGTGCTAATTAGGCCAATTCTAAAGAAGACTCCTTATGAACTCTTCAATGGAAGGAAGCCTAACATCAATCATCTCAGAGTTTTTGGTTGCAGCTGTTTTATTCTCAACAATGGAAAGGAAAGCCTAGGGAAGTTTGATGAAAAAGCTGATCTTGGTATCTTCATAGGCTATTCTTTAACAAGTCATGCATACAGAATCTACAACAAGAGGCTAATGACTGTAGAAGAGTCTGTTCATGTTGTCTTTGATGAGGTGGATCGCAAAAGCATTCAAATCCCGAAGACCAGTGCTGAAGAGGATGAGCAGAACATCAGTTTGGAGAAGCTGGGCATCAGTGCAGAAAAACAACCGGTTGAATCGTAGAAACAACCGATTGAAATTCTTCAACAGAGTGAGTTGCCCAAAGAATGGAGGATTCCTATAGATCTGAGAGTGGAAAACATCATAGGGCAGATAAAGGAAGGTGTCTCTACACGTAACTCCATCTCAAACTTCTGCAGGCACACTGCTTTTGTCTCTCAAATTGAACCAAAGTCAATTGATGAAGCTCTCAAGGATGAAAAGTGGGTTGAAGCTATGCATGAAGAGCTGAATCAGTTTGCAAGGAATGAGGTATGGTTTCTTGTCCCTAAAACAGCTGAGATGAACATCATAGGTTCGAAGTGGGTATTCAGAAACAAGTTTGATGAAGATGGTGTGATCACAAGGAACAAAGCAAGGCTAGTTGCCAAAGGCTACAATCAAGAGGAGGGCATTGATTATGGTGAAACCTTTGCTCCTGTTGCGAGATTGGAAGCTGTGAGGTTGCTGCTGGCTTCTGCATGTATGAGTGGTTTCAAACTCTTCCAAATGGATGTCAAGAGTGCTTTCTTGAATGGCTACATCAACGAGGAAGTGTATGTGGATCAACCACCGGGCTTTGAAGATCATCAACATCTCAATCATGTCTTCAAGTTGAAAAAGGCTTTGTATGGACTGAAGCAAGCTCCAAGGCAGTGGTATGAGAGGTTTAGCAACTTTCTGCTGTCTCATGGCTATGAAAGGGGAATGATTGACAAGACTCTCTTCATCAAAAAGTCAAATTATGAAATTATCCTTGTGCAAATCTATGTTGATGACATCATCTTTGGTCACAAGATAGTTAGTCTGAAGAATTTGTGGTTGCTATGAAAGGTGAGTTTGAAATGTCTGTGATGGGAGAATTGTCTTTCATTCTTGGATTGCAGGTTAAGCAAAAAAGTATTGTAAAGAGATTCTCAAGAAATTTGAAATGGAGAGTTGCAAAAAAGCAAGCACTCCTATGCCATCAAGCTGCTACATGGATGCAGATGCTGCTGGAAAAGGGTTAGATCAAACCAAATACAGAGGTTTGATTGGCTCTTTGTTATATTTAACAGCAAGTAGACCGGACATTATGTTTGCGGTGTGTCTTTGTTCAAGATATCAAGCAAATCCTAAGGAGTCACACTTCAAAGCTGCAAAAAGAATTCTGAAATATCTCAAAGGAACATCAACTGTTGGGTTATGGTATCCTTCTCACTCTCCCATTCATTTAATTGGTTATTTAGATTCTGACTTTGCAGGTTGCAAGCTAGATAGGAAGAGCACAAGTGGCACTTGCCACCTTCTTGGTTCAAGCCTTATCTCATGGCATAGCAAGAAGCAAGCATGTGTAGCTCTCTCTACTGTTGAGGCTGAGTACATAGCTGTTGGAAGCTGTTGTGCACAGATTCTGTGGCTCAAACAACAACTTGCAGACTTTGGATTGCAAATCAGCAAGGTTCCTTTGATGTGTGATTAGACAAGTGCCATCAATCTTACCAAAAATCAGATTCAGGACTCTAGGACTAAGCATATTAAGATACGTCATCATTTCATCAGGGATCATGTAAGCAATGGGGACTGTGAAGTGAAGTTTGTTGATACTAAACTGCAGTTAGCTGATATCTTCACAAAACCATTACCAAAAGAGAGGTTCTTCTTTCTAAGAAATGAGTTAGGTATCCTTGACCTTCATAATCTTTCCTAAATCTGTTTTAATACCTGTTAGAGTCTATTTGTGAAGACAAATAGGGGGGTAATTGATTGTTTCTTGTGTATCTTTCTCTAAAACTGTTTAAATCTGCTAAAATCTCCGATATCAAACCTGTTTCTGCTTCTGCTGATAAAAACAACCGATTGTTTCGAGTAAACAACCAATTGTTAGTCTGGAAATCTGCTTTCAAAGTGTGAAAATCTAACCTGCTGCTGTAAGAAGCATTGGACTGTACATATGTTGTTTTTGCAGGTACTGCTTCAGATTCAATCAGATCCAACACAAGCAATCAGGGATTTGTCTTCATCAAATAGGGGGAGATTGTTGAACCAAGTGTGTTCAAGCTTTGAAGAATCCAAACCCTTTGAAGGTTGATGAAAGACAGGATGTGCTTGCTGTTGCTGAGCTGTCTCTAGGTAGGATCTGGGTAGATTAATTGTATATATCCACTCTTGATTGAATCCAAAGCATAAGCATTCTCAAACCTTTTAATTGAAAAGTGTTTTTCAAACTAAGTGAAAAGCAACCTGTTGTTTTGTCGAAACAACCGATTGTTTTATACTTAGGTGTTTTTAGAAAGGTTGAAAACTATTTTTGATGGTTGACTTGCTGTCAAACCAAAACAACCGATTGATTCGTGGAAACAACCGATTGTTTGTTTTGGGACCATAACATAAAACTATTTTGTGCTTTGACTGAGCATTAAATGATTTTACAACTGTTTACGCTCCAGTTTTTAATACTTTGACCAATCTTTAATTGCAATTAATAGTTTGTTAAGATTATGCAACAAATAACTTTATTTTAATACAAAAAAACAGATTTGAGTTTTTCAATAGATTGAGCTTTTGAAAAGTTGAGAATTGCTTAGAGATTGCATTGATCAAAGAGTGTGAGATAGGATTTTCATCTTGTATTGATTTCAGATCTTTTCTGTAACAAGTGTAATCCTTTGTACTTTTGAAAGAAACTCTGTGTGTATAGCTGAGAAGTGCTGTGTGTTCTTGAGGGGATCAAGATCAGCATTCTTAGTGGTGTTGTGCTGGACCAAAGGAAGTGTGTGTCTTGAGGGGATCAAGGTCACTTCTTTGGTTGTGTTGTAAGTGATCTAGGGTTGATTGCTTAGTGGATTTCCCTGTGGTTTCTGGGAAGACTGGATGTAGCTCTTGGTTAAGAGTGAACCAGTATAAACCTCTGTGTGCATTCTCTCTATCCTTTAACTATTTAATTTCAGTTTTATATTTGTAAACTGGTATAAACAACCGATTGTTTCTGCGAAACAACCGATTGTTTTTCTGGTGCTGTGCTTTTTGCTTTGTGTTTTGGCAAATTGATTTCTTAATCAAGTTATTCTCGAAGTAATTTCATTCTTGGCTTAAAAGTCTGCAAAAACCCTCTTTAAACCATTCATCCCCCTCTAGTTTAAAGCCATAGTTTCTAACATGTGGCTCTTGGTTAAGAGTGTACCAATATAAATCTCTTGTGCAATATCTCTCTCTTTCACTTTGATATTTGTTTTATAAAGTGCTTTACAATGTTCTACTTTTAAATCAATTGATTGAATTCTCAAAACAACTGGTTTATATTTTGATTAAATGCTTCTTGTTTTTTTTTTATAATCAGTTGAATAGATAAATAAATTAGTTGATTTTATTGAGTTTTCAATCTGATACCAGTATTTGTGAAAATCTTTTGAAAACAATTCACCCCCTCTTGTTTCAAGCCATCTATTCTGACAAAAGGTTTTGTACATAAAGTTCGTTCACAATATTCAATGTATTTAGCATACACATATAAAACGATAGGTTGAGTTAAAGGGGTGTGGTAGGTGAATTGAACTTTTTTAAAATCTGGTTTAGAATGAAGTTACTAAAAATCAACATATTAAAATATTTGCAGATAACAAAATAATCGATTAAAGTTTCAATTGACCAACATGAATTTTAAAAATCAATCAATTCAAGAATTTAGTGCAGAAAAATAAAGAGAGAAAGAAAGAACATCATACAATAATTTTTATACTAGTTCACTCCTCCATAAGAGCTACATCCAGTTTTCTAGCCACACCAGCTGAAATTTCACTAACTCATAATCTTTAGAAATTTTTTGTGTTTTTCATCTTTTCTAGAGCTTTCCTTAGTTCCTTTTGCTTGTGTTTCCTTTCTCAATTGCTTTAATTTTTTGCTTGTCTTTTATTGATTCTCCATTTTTGTTTGTCACACTTATTCCCTTTGAGTTTAGCTTTTCAATTTTTTTAGTTTTTCTTTGGCTTCATTTATTACACAATTTGGTGAGTTGGTTGTGCTTGAAGTGGTGCATCAAGAATTGGTTTGGATCAACAATCTTTAGGTTCTATTTTGGTCTTCAAGACTCTATCAAGAGGAGAAAGAGGGATAAAAAAGAAGCATTTTCGATCCACTTCACTTCAAAGAAGCAAATTAAACACTTTTAGTGCTTTCACCAAAGACCTCATGATCAAACTTTGTAATTTGTTTTAGTATCACGAAATTTTGTGTACTTTACATCTTTCTAGTGTAGTTTTTTTTAATTTTAGTTGTTTGGGAAAGTGCTCCAACGACAATCCCAATAAAAATTTGTAATAGTTTTACATGCATTAGAGTGATTGTGTGTTAGTGAACTCTCAATGTTCATTGCACTATAACAATAAGACTCGTCTAACATTACTTTTGCATCTATTCTTTTGCTATGTTTTTGTACTTGTCTTCCTTTCTTATTTTCCTTGCTTATACGTCTCTGTGATACTTTACCGTTTTTCCTTTTCTTGCGATTAGATAACCTTTCTTTGGTTTTTCGAGTATTCACATGCATACATATTTTTATTTTTATTTTCCAAAATTGTTTTGAAGTTTCCTTTTGAAAACTTTTGTGAGATATTTATAAGTTTCATATTTCAATAGTATTTCATATTAAAATACAAACACTTATGCATATTAATTGATAAAATAACTATGATATAACCCCTAATTTATGAATTTAAACATTTTTACATATTTTGTGATTATAATTTGAATAAGAATGATTTATTCCCAAATTTGTGTTAATTTCAGGATTCTAGGGAAGAATGGAAATGAAAGGGCAAAAAGAGAATAAACAAAGATAAAAAAGGGAAAGTTGGAACGCTCTAGTACTCGCCCAAGATAGAAGCTTTCAAAGGATCTCGCCCAAGCGAGCCCAATCTCGCCCAGGCGAGATCACTCCAGTGACGTTGGGCCTGTTTTTGTCAAACTCGCCCATGCGAGTAGTCACTTAGCCCAAGCCCAACTAGGTTAAATATGAGGTGTGAGGCACAACCCTAAAGATCAATTGGAGAATAAAAGGTGTTAGAAAACACTAGAGGAGGTAGCCGTGAAGGAGAAACATCCTAGATATTCTTTTCTTGTTTTCCATGCTTGTAATGGCCAACATGAGTGGCTAATTCTACCCTTTGGGTTTTAGAGTAATCTTTTCAAACTCTTATGTATTTAGGTGATATTTAAATATAATGTTATGTTCTTGATTGATGATTGGTATTGTCATTTCATTTGTAATGCTTGTTTACCATGATCAAAATCCTTAGATTTGACTGGAAAGTAGATTTCTAAGTTTCTGACCCAAATGATAATGCTTAACATATTTGGATGCTAGGAATAGATTTGAAATGTTAATTGATATCAACATCTAATCATAATGCCAATGAGTTTTTATAAATATGCGAGGAATCGATATTTAGGACTCTCTTAATAATTTTATATGCGATGAATTGATATAAAAGACTTTTATATAGGCATCAACATCAATCATAGGATAAAATGTTACTATGCTTTTCAAAATACAAAAGAGTAAGAAGGATGAGCCCCAATCCCAATTGAACCAACAAACTCTTTGACTTTCTTTATTATTCTTGCAATCAATATAACAAACTCCCAACACATTTTATTCTTTTGTTTTATATTTAGTGAATCTTATACTTGATAATTCAATTGTTCCTCATGGGTTCGATATCCGTCCTTAGGGACAAATTATTACTTATGATACGGTACACTTGCCGTAAAAAAGTCATCAGATACCTTTGAGGTTACCTCTGTCTAGGAAAGCCTTAGTACTTAAAAAATCCTTGTGACTCACCTCACTTTCCTGGGAGTGAACTTGAACATTTATCACTTCAGCCTCCTTTACTAAACTTCACCTACAAAGTTGTTTAAACAAATTCTCTTACTTTGAAAAGTTTTGGGACCCACTTTAGTTGATCTTTTTCTTTCAAACACTTGCGAAATTTTTTTACATTCAACCATGAGTGGACCATTTCATCATTATGATATTCATGGAAATATAAATGATCAAACTAAAATAGATATCCGTTCACGACTAGACCAACTTGAAAAAAATATTTATAAGATAAAATAAATGCTTATAAAATATAAAAAAAAACTTAGGAAAGTAAAACACATAGGTCTAGAAGTAAATTTGTAGAAAGTTCACATGTTGCAATCCTAGCTTGCATTGTTATGAGTCTTTTGTTTTGTATTTTGGGGTGTAGAATTGGGTGGGATTGGGTGTCTAAAATTGGGTGAAAGAATTTGTGAAGTATTGGTGTATGGAGAATGATAATGAATCTTAAGAAAGGTGAAGCCAACTCCTCAGAAGTTCTAAGCTAGACACAAAACTAGTGCTAGCAAAGAGTGAGCTAAGGAACTAGTTGGGACTGAAATTTTGGTAGCGATTCAATAGTCTATTCAAAGCTCCTTTTTCTGCTTCCAATCTTCTTAGCCAAATGTTTCGAGGCTGGATGGATTTTCATCATTCCCTCCCTCTTGAGAAAGATCTGTCCTCAGATCATAAATGATGTTCTATGATAGAAACCTCTGTTTATTTGTTATTTTCCTCCAGGATCAAATATCCATCTACAAAAACATCAAACAAACATGAAAAAAGTTTCTTTAAAAGAAAATTAATGAAAAAGAAAACAGAATAAAAATAAGGCCCTTTATTGCTATAAAAGTTTTGAAAAATACAATCCTTTTCAAATCTATTTTTGTTCACTTTGTGTTGTTCTTTGCCTAAACTAGGAAACAACATCACAAAGTGTTGTTTTTGAGATTTTTGCGAAGAAGAATTAGCATTATATAATTGAAAAAAAGAGTTCAAGGTATTGAAATCCCTTTTAAGGATTCTTTCTCAACTATGTTTGCAAGGGGTGTCATAAAAGACTCTTCTTCTTTGTTGGTTTCTTCTTCTTCTTTCTTTTCAATCAAACATTCATCTGTATTTTTTGTGGAGGAAAAATTTATATCTATATTTGGTTAAACTCCAGACACATATTTCTCTTATCTCATTTATTTTTTTATTTGTATTTTCTCTATGTTTTTCTAATTATGTTTTCAATAACCTAACCTCTTCTTTCCACCCATAGTCATCTTTTGTGTTCTAATTACTACCTTGAACACTAGATGCATGATTATGATCACTCATTTTGAATTAAAAATAAATTATTTTCACAATTTTTTTTATTTCAAATGAGTGATAAAATATTTTCACAAATAGGTTTTTGAGTTGGTGAAGTTTCAATCAAAGTCAACAAGTCAAACCGTCTCCAAGTTCACTCCCAGGAAAGAGAGGTGAGTCACTAGGACTTCTTAAATACCAAGTCTTCCCTTAGCCATTGCTTACCTCAGATAGTATTAACAATTTTTTTCCTAAAAAGAAAGTTCAAAACAAATTTTCCCTAAATGTGATGTATGCAAGGCGTCCTAGTGGATCAAAGGAAGATCAATTACAAACGAAGAGCAATCACTTAGGTATCACGGAGACTTAGAAAAATAAAGGAAAGCAAGATAAGAAAAACAAAAAAAAAATTAAACTTGTACACAAAGGTTTCGTGATACAAAGCTAAAAATAAAACAACTTTTTTTTATGACTTTCTTTTCTTCAAGTTGTCAAATCTTCCTTCTCTTTATATGTTATTGATTCTTGTCTTCAATTTCTGCCCTCTCCAAATAATCATTTATTTTAGCCTTTAGCTATGAATCATCAAGTAGAAATTAGCTTCACAACTTCAAAACCAAACTTCCACTCAATATGAATTTCACTTTATGAGGCCAACAAGTAAAAAGTTCAAGAAAAGCTCAATTAAAATTGCTAAACTCAAATGGATTAATTTGACAACTGCAAGGATTATTTTAAGAGACAAATCAACAGTTAAATATAACAAAAACTGTGAGCACTCAAATAGGAAACCTAAGAATGGAACTAGAATAAATTTTTAAAAAAATACATATAGAATGAAACAAACAGTGAAACTTCCAAAGTGAAAATATCAACACAATATTTGATCAAATGGAATACCTTTTAGGTCAAAGAGATGTGTATTATGAGAGAAATAAATCAAACACTGCAACACTGGTATTCAGACATTGAAACTGTTTTTTTAGCACTGATAGAGATCATTCAAAAATTTACTAGGGAAATATTATAACGAATTTGAATCTCAAACTTTTATCCCAACTCCATAAGACATCCAGTAAGGTGTAGTTAAAATTTCTAGTAAAAAAGCCCAAGGAATAAGGTGCAGTAAATTTTATACCGAGAGCAACACCACACTGAAACTGTTTTTTGGAGCTGAAAACGTCCTCACTTTTACTGTTTATAACTTTTTTTTCTATTTTATTTTTGGACATTCTGTTTTAAATGGATACCAAAAAAATTCTCAATAGGGTTATGCAAATATTTTCAGCTTTTTTTACCAAAATAAAAACCCACAATAAATTCTCACAACAGAGACAAAATTTCATAAAAATTGGAAAAGAAGAAACTTAAAGGATTTGAAAAGGAGAATTGAAACTCAAGACATAATAGAAACCTAACTCTAATGAACTTGTTAATGTTGAACCAAGTGGTGTTCAATGTTTTGAAGAATCCAAATCCCTTGAAGGATGATGAAGCCTCTGCTTTGCTTGATGTTGCTGTGCTGGTTTTAGGGTTTAGGGTTTAGGGTTTAGGGTTTAGGGTTTAGGGTAATCAAAGTATTCTGAGATTGCTAAAGAGTTGAGAGATTGATCAAGGTGCTGAATAGGATTCTCTTGTATTGATTTCAGATATTCATCTGTAACAAGTGTAATCTTTGTAAACTGCTGAGCAATTCGTTTGTGTGTGTTGCTGAGATTGGCTGTGTGTTCTTGAGGTGTTCAAGATCAGCAATCTTAGTGTTGGCCAAGGAGAGTGTGTTTCTTGAGGTGTTCAAGGTCATTTTCTTGGTTATTGTTGTAAGTGATCAAGGTGTGGTTGCTTAGTGGATTTCCTCAGGGTTTCTGAGAAGACTGGATGTAGCTCTGGGTTGGAGTGAACCAGTATAAACAGCTGTGTACAATCTTTCTATCCTTAACTCTTTAATTTCAGTTTGTTTGTTGTTTGTTGGTATAAACAACCGATTGTTTCGAAGAAACAACCGATTGTTTTTCCTGGTATTTCAGTTTTGCTTGCTGTTTTGGCTAACTAAATTGCTTAATCATTTGATTTCTGAAATAAGTTCATTCTAGCTTCGAAAAGTTTGCGAAAACCCCTTTAAACCATTCACCCCCTCTAGTTTAAAGCCATCTTTTTTAACAATTGGTATCAGAGCTTGGTTCTTATAAGTCATTCAAGTTGATCCTAAAAATCATTCAAAATGGTTGTTAGACTACCTTTTGGGGAAGGTGCCTCAATAAACAGACCACCCTTGTTTTCTAGTTTGAATTACCAGTTTTGGAAAGTTAGAATGAAAATATTTATGGAATCTCTAGACAAAGGAATTTGGGAAGCAATTGAAAATGGTCCTTTTATTCCAACATTTGAAAAATATGGTTCTGTCATTGAGAACCATGGTCTCAATGGACTGAAGCAGAAAGTAGAAAGGCCAAATTCGATTGCATTGCCAAAAATATTATAACCTCTGCTTTAAATTCTGATGAGTTTTTCAGGGTCTCACAATGCAAGTCATCAAAGGAAATGTGGGATACTTTGGAAGTCACTCATGAAGGAACAAATGAGGTGAAAAGGGCTATAAAGCATGCTCTCATCCAAGAGTATAAGATGTTTAGAATGCTGAAAGGTGAAACCATAGCTGAAGTGCAGAAAAGGTTTACACACATCATAAATCACCTTATGAGCCTTGACAAGACGTTTGATAAAGAGGAGCTGAACATCAAGATCTTGAAATGTCTTGATAGAGCTTGGCAACCAAAGGTAACTGCTATTTCCGAATCTAAAGATCTAACATCATTAAGTGTTGCCTCTTTGTTTGGAAAGCTCAGGGAACATGAGCTAGAGATGAATAGACTCAATGTTCAAGAAAGTGAAGATAAGCACACAAGGAGCATAGCCTTGAAAGCATCCAAACATAAGGGAAAACAAGATTCAAGTGATGATAGTGATGAGGAAAATCTAAGTTTGCTGTCAAGAAAATTCAGCAAATTCCTCAAGAGAAGCCGCAACAAAGACAACAACAAGGATAGGTATGGAAACAAGAAACCCAATTAATTTAATTCAAATAACTATACTTGTTTTGGTTGTGGTGAGCAAGGTCACATAAAGGCTGATTGTCCCAACAAGAGTATAGAGAAAAAGACAAGCTACAAGGAGAAGAAAGGCAAAACAAAAAGAGCCTACATAGCTTGGGATGAAAATGAAGTGTCATCATCAAGTTCTTCATCAAGTAAAGATGAAAAAGCAAACATTTGCTTAGTTGCTGAGGATGATGATGATGATTCATGCAGTTCAAGTGAGGTAAGTTCATGTGCTTCCTTAAATGAACAAAACTATAGTGAATTGCTTGAAGCTTTTCAAGAAACACATGATGAAGCTAATAGATTGGTTCTTTCAAACAACCGATTGAAAGATCTTAACAATGGGCTTGAAAAGAAAGTTAGATCACTTGAAGAGGAACTGAGAAAAGAAAAAAATGATTTTGAAAAACTGGAAAAAGTTTTCAAAAAATGCCTCTTGCAAGTGTGATACTCTCAATTGCAAAAATTGTGAAAATCTTGAGAAAAAGGTTCACTATCTTGTTGAAACTGTGGACAAGCTTTCAAAAGGAAAGTCAAACTTTGAGAATGTCCTAGCATCTCAAAGCTGTTTTTTTGGAAAGGCTGGTTTAGGCTTCAATCCACAGAACAAGCAAGATAGATTTTCAAAAAGTTTTTTGAGAAAATCAGAAAAACAACCGATTATTAAGAAGAAACAACCGGTTGTTACATGCTTTTACTGCATGAAGAAAGGCCACTCTGTTAGATTCTGCAAAATTAGAAAATGTTATGTTCCTAAAGGTTTTATGAAATGGATTCCTAAGGGATGTGATGTTTCTAACAGCAAAGAAAAGCCAAGTGGACCCAAATTTGTAAGGGGACCAAATCTTGCAACTTGAATTTGTTTAGGCAGGAAAAATGAAGAGAAAAGGAAGATTTAAGCCTTCTGATCAAGCTGTTGAAAAAAAAAGGGCAGTCATTGAAGCTGAATCAATGCTGTGCAAAAGGTCAAAACAGTGAAAAGAAGTTTTCTTGATCAACAAGCAATTGGCTCATTGAAGAAACAACACAAGGATAAGACCTTCCTTTTATTTGTTCTCAATTTCTGTTTCCAAGTTCTTTCTTATGATTAATTGTATTTCAATCACTGTCATGTGCCTTAATCTGTTTCTGTTTATGGTTAAAAATTGAAAAGTTAAGTTTTTAACTGCTGCAGAAAAACAACCGATTGTTTCTTCGAAACAATTGATTGTTTTGAGTCTGACAGCACTGTGTAGAAATTGATTTAACTGCTTTTTGAATTTCTAGCTGTTGCAGATATTTTTCAAAGGGAGAATCTTGGTCAATGGATCTGTGTTGAAAGTTGATCACGTTCAAAAAGGATTTACAACAGTCATAAAGGAATATATTCCAAAATCTTGGAAAATCAAAAGCCTTAATGACTAGTCAAAGATCACATGTGAAGACCATGTGATTTTCAGCTTTTTCTGACATTTTCAGTGCAGAACAGAGTCAAACCCTCTCTCTGAAAATCAGGTACCCATTGAATGAAATTAAATTCAAATTGATTCTCTTGCTGCTATAAAATCAGGTGCAGATTTCTTTCAACAAGAACAACCAATTGCAACATCTCTTGCAATATCTCTTGCTCTATCTCTTGAAAAATCTGGGTTTTGTGCTCTCCTTTGTTTTCGTCTCTGCTATCATGGAATCAACTCCTCCCACTGCTAAAAGAGTCAAAACCAGAGCAGTAAGGTCTGGAGGAAGGCTTGAAAGCTGGTTTTCTGGTGACACCGAGCTCATTGAGAAGTATAGATATGAAACAAGTGTAAGGAAAATTAACAACCTCAAGGTTGTGTGCTTTAATTGGCTGAAAAGTCAAAAACTTGACAATGTGAGGAAGCTTCTCAAAGACCAGTCACTTAGAAAGTTTCTGGAGCTCAAAGGTAATATATATCCAGATTTGGTGAGAGTCTTCTACACCAACTTGAAGTTTGAGGGAAACAACTTGGTCTCTCATGTAAAAGGCGTGGAGATGGAGATAACCCATGAGGTTTGGGCTGCTGTAGCTGGACTCAAGTTCTCTGGACTAAGAATCAACAAAGGAAACCTTGGTGTGGTAGAAGATTTCAACAAGATTCAGTTCTACAAAATTTGCTTGAAGAATAATCAAACTCAAGTTAGCACTTGTTCGGTTGGTGGCTTGAAGCTAGATGAGAGGCTGCTTGCTCTCATTGTAACGTGGATCCTAACTCCTAGGGTGAGCAATCAATCTGTGTTGACTGAAGAAGATCTGGTTTACATCTTCTGCATTACCAAGAAAGTGAAGATCAATTGGATTCACATAATCAAAGAACATATGGAAAAAGCCATGAGGTTAGGTGATTACCATTATCCCTATGCTGTTTTAATATCTAAGTTTCTACTCTTTTTTGAAGTTAATCTTGAAGATGAAACTTCTGAGCTGGTCAAGTCAACTCAAGAGTTGAACAATGGATCACTCAGCAAGATGGGCTTCACAAAAATAGGTGGAAAGTGGTTAAGTAAGGATGGTGATCATGGTGCCTCATCAAGTGGTGCTGCCAATTTTGAACCAGATGAAGCTGCTGATATGGATGTTCAACATGAAGATCCAAATGGAGATTTTCAAGATGCTGGACCTAGCACTGAAGATGGGAATCAAAGAGAAAGAATGCAAACCATGTCACCTTTTGAAAGACTCATGGTGAATAGGCTTGATAGCTTTGCTGAAAATCAAAGGAGCCTTCATGATCTGTGTGTTAGCAACTTTCAAAGGATTGACACAAGGTTTGACAACATGGATGCAAGGTTTATGACACTGGACGAACAGATTGAAGCTGTCCAGAATCAGACCTTTGATCTTCAGTTTGCTGATGAAGAAGATTGAAGAAAAACAACCGATTGAAAATCGAAACAATCGATTGTTTTTGGCTGTTCTCGTTTCTATTTTTTTTTAAAAAAATTTCCTTCCTTCTGCTCTTGCTGTTTTATTCTGATGTAATGTGAACAATGTCTTCTTTTATCTCTTATCTTTGTCTATTTGTGAAGACAAATAGGGGGAGATATATGCTGTGTTTGAAGTTTGTTAAAAGTTTGTTAATTTTTCTGTTTTTCATAGTGTTAAAAACATGAATAACATGAAGTTTGACTCTATAATTGACTGTTTTAAGCTTTAATTGTTTATCTGTATACTAACAGAATATCAGAAAGTTCAAAATATTGCTCAAAGTTCTTTTGCAGAAACTGCTTCAGATTTAATCAAGAACAACACAAGCATCAGGGATTTGTCTTCATCAAATAGGGGGAGATTGTTGAACCAAGTGGTGTTCAATGTTTTGAAGAATCCAAATCCCTTGAAGGATGATGAAGCCTCTGCTTTGCTTGATGTTGCTGTGCTGGTTTTAGCCTTGTTCTGGGGTAGTTCAATGTTGTAATCAACACTTAGATTAAATCTCAAAGCAATTAGCATCTCATTTTCAACAAAGCAAAATGTTTTACAAACTAAGTTGAAACAACCGATTGTTTTGTCGAAACAACCGATTGTTTACACTTAGGTGTTTTTGAGAAAGTTTGAAAAATTTTTTTGAATGGTGTTTTTGTTAAGTAACAAAACAACCGATTGATTCGAGGAAACAATCGATTGTTTGTTTTAAAACCATAACAGAAAAAACTGTTTTCTTTGACTGAGCTTTAAATGCTTTAACTGAATACGCTCCAGTCATTAAATGCTTTGACCAATCTATTTTAAATGCAATTAAGAGTTTGTTAAGATTTGATAACAAACTATATTCTTAGATATATTCTGAAAAACAGTTTTTGATATATTAAGAATCTTGAAACAAAGTTTTCATCTAAGAAAGTTTTTCAAAGTATTCTGAGATTGCTAAAGAGTTGAGAGATTGATCAAGGTGCTGAATAGGATTCTCTTGTATTGATTTCAGATATTCATCTGTAACAAGTGTAATCTTTGTAAACTGCTGAACAATTCGTTTGTGTGTGTTGCTGAGATTGGCTGTATGTTCTTGAGGTGTTCAAGATCAACAATCTTAGTGTTGGCCAAGGAGAGTGTGTTTCTTGAGGTGTTCAAGGTCATTCTCTTGGTTATTGTTATAAGTGATCAAGGTGTGGTTGCTTAGTGGATTTCCTCAGGGTTTCTGAGAAGACTGGATGTAGCTCTGGGTTGGAGTGAACCAGTATAAACAGCTGTGTACAATCTTTCTATCCTTAACTCTTTAATTTCAGTTTGTTTGTTGTTTGCTGGCATAAACAACCGATTGTTTCGAAGAAACAACCGATTGTTTTTCCTGGTATTTCAGTTTTGCTTGCTGTTTTGGCTAACTAAATTGCTTAATCATTTGATTTCTGAAATAAGTTCATTCTAGCTTTGAAAAGTTTGCAAAAACCCCTTTAAACCATTCACCCCCCCTCTAGTTTAAAGCCATCTTTTCTAACAGTTAATGATCTAATAACAAGATAAGAGACTCAAAATCATAAAAAGAAGAGCACACAAAAGGCACAAAAATGACTCAAACTACATGGATATTCATTGTAAAAATAATAAACAAAAAATCAAACAAAGGACTACTTGATTTTATGACATATATGGAAACAATGACTTTAGAAAACTAAAAATGGATCATAAAATTAAAATGAAACCAACATAAATTGTTTTTACCAAAATAAAATGAAAGAAGACTCAACAAAATTAAAAAGCACATAAGATAAACTCAAAAAGAACTCCTAAACATCAATATAGACAGTTCAAGAAAGAACAAGTTATTTGAACTGTTTAAACCAAACAAACAACAAAAAAATTGGTAGAACTAAAACAAAAGTAAAATCAAGACCTGAAAAACAATATGGAAAAATGAAGAACAAATTTTTTTGAGAACTTATCTCTTGAAGAACCGTGTCTTTTATTTTGAGTCTTATGTTCATTAGTTTTCTAGGAGTCCTTGTTTTGATTCTACTTACTTGCTTTTAATTTTGAAGTTTGAAATTAATTTGAAACTTGTTTTTAGTAAGAGTAGATTTAAAGTTCCAAACACATGATTTCAAGTGTTCAATTATATTGAATCCAAACCAAAAAATTTTGTGCAAATTGAAAGTTCTTGAAAATTATGCATGATGCAAACTATGGACATTTCTTTCCATAACTCAACTTAGTATAAAAAAAAAAGCAAAGAAAACGTTTCAAACGCATCTCTAGGTATCAATTACAAAGAAAATTTCATTTTCCAAAATATGGATTCAACTTTATTGGCAAATTGTTTTCAACCTTGTGGAATTTTTGATCCTTTTGCTTTCACAAGTTCTAAAGAAAAAGTTTCTTAGTTAAAATTTTAGTAAGTTTCTTAGAGTCTTGTTTTGTGCCTTTTCTTGCTTGCCTTCCTTTTCCAAGTGTTGTCATAATTTCTTTTCCAACTTTGGTTTAGCTTTTTCTTGTTTAAGCTTTTTCTTGTTTGTCTTTTATTTCTTTTCCTCAAGTTTTGTGGTGATTTTACTTTGAGAAAGTATTGAAGGCTTTGACCTTTTTCACTTGAGAGTTTTCATCCACAAGAGAGACCTTGGCTAAGGGAAGAATTTCTTTCTTTGAGTGTTTGGAATGATCTTGATACAAGTTGTGCACCTTTGTGTGTTTCTTTATAACTTGTTTTCTCTAATTGTTTGTCATTTGTGTTTTTTGTTTTGTTTTTATGACTCATCTTTCAAGTGGAGAATCTTCTAAACCCCAATCTCCCCAAAAGGCTTTCCTTATGGGGGAATTGGCGGCGGCCAAAAGATCTACTGCACAAAAAGATGAAGAGATGAGGCAAATGGAGGAAAGATTCCAAAGGCTAGAAGCGACCTATGATAAACCTCAAAGAGGGAGAGGATATCATCCTAGGCGTGAATCAAGAAGTTACCAATACTATGGTAGCCATGAAGAAGAGGAAGAATGGCGAATGTAACATTTTGATGATAGGTGTCAACATGTGGCAAAGCCTTCCTTACCTTTTGTAAAAATTCTTAGTTTTAGTGGGGAAGGTGATCCAAATGTGTATTTAGGGTGGGAGGCTAAAGTAGAACAAATATTTAATGTACATGAGGTCCAAGAAGACCAAAAAGTTAAGTTAGCCTCTTTAGAATTTTTGGATTATGCCATGCAATGGTGGCCCAAAACTGTCATGGACATAGGACTAAACAAGAGGTCAGCCGTGATCTCTTGGGAGGATTTGAAGTTATGCATGCGCCTAGATTTGTGCCTCCACACTGTAGGAAAGAGCTCTTGTTGAAACTCCAACGACTTCAACAAGGAACACAAAGTGTGGATGCTTATTTTAAGGAACTTTAAACAACTTTAACAAAGATTGACATGCATGAAAGTGAGGAATAAAAAATGGCTAGATTTGTAAGTGGCTTAAGAAGGGATATCCAAGATGTGGTAGAACTCTATAAGTACTCCTCTTTAGAAAAGTTGGTTCACCTTGCCATCAAGGTAGAATCACAAATTTCAAAGAAAACATCTCCTAAAAATTCTCATAATGATGGCTTTTAGCACTCGTTTTGGAAAAACAAAAACAAAATTTCTTCAACTTTTCCCTTTAATTTTGTTAAGGAGTTCACTTACAAAACTAGGGATTCTAAACCCTCAACTTCAACCCCTAAATCCCCTACTAAAACCTCAAATAGAAAATGCTTTAAATGTTTAGGTTTTTAGTCACATTGCTTCAAATTGTCCTTCCAAACGCAATATGATTGTGCATGAAGGGGTAGTCCTAAGTGACCATAGTCCTCAAAGATCTAGGTCTCCCAACCCTTCTAGATCCCCAAGTGAGGAAGAATGTGAGAGTCCATGTGAAGGCAACTTATTAGTAGTGAGAAGAATACTAGGACAAGTTTTAAAGCCCTTTGATGAAAGTCAAAGAGAAAATATTTTCCACACTAGATGTGTCATTAATGATAAGTTGTGTTCTTTAATAGTGGATGGGGGGAGTTATGCGAATGTGGCAAGCACAAGAGTAGTAGATAAGCTTGGATTGTCTACTATCTCTCATGCCAAGCCCTATAAGCTTCAATGGTTAAGTGAAGAGGGGGAGATCATAGTCAATAAGCAAGTCCTCATAGCCTTTTCTATTGGCAAATACAAGGATGAGGTCTTGTGTGATGTTGTACCTATGGAAGCTACTCATATTCTGTTAGATAGGTCATGGCAATATGATAGAAAAACTCTTCATGATGGCCTTACCAACAAAATCTCTTTCAACTTCCATGGGCATAAGGTCACACTAAAATCTCTCTCATCAAAGGAAGTCCATGATGACTAACTTAGAATGAAAGAAAAGAGAGAAAAAGAAAAAGAAAAAAAGAATTATAAGAGAAGCCTTCTCATTTCACCACAAGAGGTAAAAAAGGTAATGCTTTCCCAAAAGAATATTTTCATAGCTTTCCCTAGGACCCTTGAGAGTGAGTTGGTGGTAGATAGTTCTTCATGTTTGGCAAAGGAATTTAATGATGTTTTTCAAGATCCCCCAAAAGGATTACCTCCTCTAAGGGGCATTGAGCACCAAATCGATTTCATTTCTGGTGCTTCTTTACCAAATAGGCCTGCATATAGGACCAATCCAACCGAGGCCAAAGAAATTCAATAACAAGTTGATGAATTAATAGCTAAAGGTGGGGGCAAGACAACACGAGTCCTTGTGCTATGCATGTGATTCTTGTCCCTAAAAAGGATGGGAGTTGGAGGATGTGTACGGATTGTCGTGCCATAAACAATATAACCATCAAGTATAGGCATCCCATTCCTAGATTAGATGACTTGTTGGATGAATTAGATGGGTCTCAAATATTTACAGAAATTGATCTTAAGAGTGGTTATAACCAAATCCGGATTAAACCGGTGGATGAATGGAAAACCGCCTTTAAGACCAAGTTTGGTTTATATGAGTGGTTAGTCATACCTTTTGACTTGACCAATGCTCCAAGTACCTTCATGCAACTCATGCACTATGTTTTACGACCTTTCATTGACAAGTGTGTAGTAGTTTATTTTGATGACATTCTTATTTATAGCTTGTCTTTGCCTTGTTCTTAATTTTTCCAAGGTTGACGCCGGAGCCTCCAAAACCTACCCTCAACAAGCTAGTACAATTCGCAAGAACGGTTACATAGTATCAAAGCTCGTCCGTGCAAGTTCAATTACTTTTTAAACCCTAATTTTTTTTTAGGTTTTCTTCCATCATTGCTTTGTTTTCGCTTTTTAGACCCACACTCACTATTGTTAATTTCTTTATAATTCGTTCAAATGTGCTATTAATTTGATGTCCTATGTTTGTCTTATCAATTTATTTATGTATATGGATGTTGATTTTTGTAGCTTATTTTAATTTTATTATATCTATATTGTTAACAGGTTGTGGAAGTCTCTACTTCCAAAACTAGAAAGCACGGTCACACTAAGTTTCATTTCATTGGAATTGATATTTTCATTGCCAAGAAGCTTGAGGACATTGTGCCCTCCTCTCACAATTTTGATGTATGCATATCTCTTTATCTTTTAATTTTAATTTTTATGGTTGTGGTAGATTAACTTAACTTGAAAAATATTTTCCTGAGTTGTTGCAAATGATTGTTGTTAGGTCCTCATGTGAATCGTACTAATTACCAGCTAATTGATATATCTAAGGATGGATTTGTGAGTTGATGTTTCTATTCAATTTTTCCCTTTTATTATTATGTTATAAATAGTATAATTAGTTTGGCTTCTGTTAGGAAATATGAACCTGATTTTGCTACTAAATTATTGTAGATGAGTCTGCTTACTGAAAATGGGAACACTAAGGATGACCTCAGGCTCCCCACTGATGACAGTTTGCTGACTCACATTTGTTCAATTTTAGAGAATTTTCCCCTTTTGCATTGACCAATACAAATTATTGTTTATAGGGACTTTCTCTCATTGTTTTCATTGTATTGATTTCTCTTTGCATATAAAGGATGGATTTGCAGAGGGCAAGGACCTTGTGATGTCTGTGATGTCTATTATGGGTGAGGAACATATTTAGCCTTTTCATGATGGCAGTTTATTGTTTCTATTTAAGCAAAAATATTTTTGTAAACTTTAGTTTGTTCAAGAACTGGCTTATAGAATAATTAGGGATGAACAATGTGTGTTTTAACTTTAAATTATGTATCAACTTTTGAATAATTATTTGTGTTTTAATTTTTAATTATGTATCAACTTTTTAACAATTATGTGTGTTTTAATTTTCAATGCAATGAATGGATGCTTATAACTTTATATATTATTTCATTTTAAGTTTAATTACCTTATTCGTCCCTACATTTGGGGTCAATATTCAATTTAGTACAGTGGTTCCTATATTTTTTAAAATATATCCAAATTGGTCCTTCTCGTTAAGTCCCACCTAACAGCGTTAGGTGTTGCTTATATGGCAGAGAGAGTGTGTTTATGTGGAGAGAGGTGAGATTAAGAGTTATTATTATTATTATTATTATTGTTATTATTATTATTATTATTATTGGTTTCAGAAAAATCTAAAGAGCAAGTAGTAACCAAAGAAGGTCTAATTACTAAACCATTTAAGTTTTGTTGTTATGTTATGATTATTATTATATTTATTAGTATGATTATCAATATTAATATAATTAATAATATAAAAATTATTAATATTAATATTATTATTCAGATTAATAACATTAATAATTATTATAATAATGCTATTAATATTATTAAATATTATTCATATTATTAAATATTATTAATATTATTAAATATTATTAATATTATTAAATATTATTAATATTATTAAATATTATTAATATTATTAAATATTATTAATATTATTAAATATTATTAATATTATTAAATATTATTTATTATTAAATATTATTAATATTATTAAATATTATTAATATTATAAAATATTATTAATATTATAAAAAAATATTGTTAATGTTATTAAAAATTAATAATATTATTATTAAATAATATTATTAGTATTATTAATATTATTAAATATTATAAATAATATTAAAATTATTAATATTTTTATTAATATTATTTATATTATAATTATTATTATTAGTAAAATTATTAATTTTATTCATATTATTAATATCATTAATACTATTAATATTATTAATATTATTATTAATAATAATATTCATATTATTATTTTTTTTATTAACAATGTTTGATATATATGTTTGATATTAAAATTTGAATAAATAATGTTTAATATTAAAATTTGAATAAATAATATTATTATTCGTACACTTATATTAACAATATAAATAAATTTATAGTAAGTTTTAATAAATATGAACGTACGTGATGTCTATGATTATTAATCAACCGTCGAAGCATATTCATTTGTTAAAAAGAAAATTCAATATTTGCATTTAAGATCTAAGAATATGTGTTATTGCTTTGATAACATCTATTTGTGTTGAACCAGGAGACAAATAATAAAAAAGGCGAAGATCAGTGAGAAATGGTGAAAATGTTTTTTAGGAATGCGGGAAGCACCAATAATAATTTATTAAGTTGTTGTTTTGATCGTATCGTAGAGAGACAAATAATAAAATTTACTTTAAATCACCTATGTCTGACCCTTAAATACAAAAGCATGCATGTATATGGTGTTGAACCAAGTGATGTTCAAGCTTTGAAGAATCCAAATCCTTTGAAGGATGTTGAAGCCTTTGCTTTGCTTGATGTTGTTGTGCTGGTTTAGTTTAGTTCTGGGGTAGTTTGAATGTTGTAATTCACCCTTTGATTAAATCTAAAGCATAAGCATCTCAATCTTTGTGAAAGTAAAATGTTTTCAAACTAAGTTAAAACAACCGATTGTTTTTTCGAAACAACCGATTGTTTATACTTAGGTGTTTTGAGAAAAAGATTGAAAACTGTTTTTAAAATGGTTGAACTGTTAAGTACCAAAACAACCGATTGATTCGAGATTGTTTTTAAAAGAGTTTTTGAGTTTTTCAAAGAGCTGAGATTGCCAAAAGTGTGTGATTGATCAAAGTTGTGGAATAGGATTCTGCTTGTATTGATTTCAGATTATCTTCTGTAACAAGTGTAATCCTTGTACTCTCTGTAAAGACAAGTTTCGTTTCTGAGTTTGCTAAGATTGATTGTGTGTTCTTGAGGCGATCAAGATCAGCAATCTTGGTGTAAGTGTGTTGACCAAGGAGAGTGTGTTTCTTGAGGTGTTCAAGGTCATTCTCTTGGTTGTTGTGTAAGTGATCAAGGTGTGGTTGCTTAGTGGATTTCCTCAGGGTTCTGAGAAGACTAGATGTAGCTCTGGGTTTGGAGTGAACCAGTATAAACAACTGTGTACAATCTCTCTATCTCTAACTCTTTAAATTTAGTTTTATTTGTTGTTTGCTGGTATAAACAACCGATTGTTTCTGTGAAACAACCGATTGTTTTTCTGGTACTGCAGCTTTTGCTTGTTGTTTTGGTGAACTGAATTTCTGAATCAATTGTTTCCTGAGATAAATTCATTATTGTTTTAAAATTTTACGAAAATTCTCTTTAAACAAGTCACCCCCCTCTAGTTTAAAGCCATCTATTCTAACAATTGGCATCAAGAGCTTGGTTCTTGAAAGTTATTCAAGTTGATCCTAAAAATCTTTTTTAAATGGCTGATAGACTACCTTTTGGGGAAGGTGCTTCAATTAACGGACCACCTTTGTTTTGTGGTTTGAATTACCAGTTTTGGAAAGTAAGAATGAAAATATTTATGGAATCTCTTGACAAAGGAATTTGGGATGCAATTGAAAATGGTCCTTTTGTCCCAAAGTTTGAAAAGGATGGATTTGTCATTGAGAAACCATGGTCTCAATGGACTGATGCAGAAAGCAAAAAGGCCAAATTCAATTGCATTGCCAAAAATATTATAACCTCTGCTTTAAATTCTGATGAGTTTTTCAAGGTCTCGCAATGCAAATCATCAAAAGAAATGTGGGACACTTTGGAAGTCACTCATGAAGGAACAAATGAGGTGAAAAGAGCTAGAAAGCATGGTCTTATCCAAGAGTATGAGATGTTTAGAATGCTTAAAGGAGAAACAATTTCTGAGGTGCAGAAAAGATTCATGCACATCATCAATCACTTTATAAGCCTTGACAAGACCTTTGATAAAGAAGAGCTGAACATCAAGATCTTGAAATGTCTTGATAGAGCATGGCAACCAAAGGTAACTGCTATTTCCGAATCTAAAGATCTAACATCGCTAGAGATGAATAGACTCAATGTTCAAGAGAGTGAAGATAAGCACACAAGGAGCATAGCCTTGAAAGCATCCAAGCACAAGGGAAAGCAAGATTCCAGTGATGATAGTGATGAGGAAAACCTTAGCTTGCTGTCAAGAAAGTTCAGCAAATTCCTAAAGAGAAACCGTAACAAAGACAACAACAAAGATAGGTATGGAAACAAGAAATCCAATGATTTCAATTCAAAATAACTATACTTGTTTTGGTTGTGGTGAGCAAGGTCATATAAAGGCAGATTGTCCAAACAAGAGCAAAGAGAAAAAGTCTAGCTACAAAGAGAAGAAGGGCAAGACAAAAAGAGCCTACATAGCTTGGGATGAAAATGAGGTGTCATCATCAAGTTCTTCATCAAGTGAAGATGAGAAAGCAAACATATGCTTGGTAGCTGAAAATGATGATGAATCTT
Organism: Phaseolus vulgaris; assembly: GCF_000499845.2. Classification (NCBI taxonomy): domain Eukaryota; kingdom Viridiplantae; phylum Streptophyta; class Magnoliopsida; order Fabales; family Fabaceae; genus Phaseolus; species Phaseolus vulgaris. The sequence goes on along the minus strand of NC_023749.2, from coordinate 34,210,609 downwards.
GCAGCTCAAGTGAGGTAAGTTCATGTGCTTCCTTAAATGAACAAAATTACATGATGAAGCTTTCCAAATTACTCAAGTTCTTGAATTACTTGAAGCTTTCCAAGAAACACATGATGAAGCTAATAGATTGGTTCTTTCAAACAACCGATTGAAAGATCTTAACAGTTGGCTTGAAAAGAGAGTTAAATCACTTGAAGAAGATCTGGAAAAAGCAAAAAGTGATTTTGAAAAATTGGAAAACCATTTCAAAAATGCTTCTTGCAAGTGTGATACTCTCATTTGCGAAAATTGTGAAAATCTTGAGAAAAAGGTTCACTATCTTGTTGAAACTGTGGACAAGCTTTCAAAGGGGAAATCTAACTTTGAGAATGTCTTGGCATCTCAAAGTTGTGTTTTTGGAAAGGCTGGTTTAGGCTTTAATCCACAGAACAAGCAAGATAAGTTTTCAAAAAGTTTTTCAAGAAAATCATAAAAACAACCGATTGTTAAGAAGAAACAACCGGTTGTTACATGCTTTTACTGCATGAAGAAAGGCCACTCTGTTAGGTTCTGTAAAATAAGGAAATATTCTGTTCTAAGAGGTTTTATGAAATGGATTCCTAAGGGATGTGAAGTTTCTAACTGCAAAGAAAAGTCAAACGGACCCAAATTTGTAAGGGGACCAAATCTTGCTGCTTGAAATCTTTTATGCAGGAAATCTAAAGAAAAAGGAGGAACTGAGTCATCTGATCAAATTCTTGAAGAAAAAGACAGTCATTGAAGCTGAATCAATGATATGCAAAGGACCTCAAAGTGAAAAGAGGTTTCTTGATCATAAAGCACATGACTCATTGAAGAATTAAAATGAGGATAAGACTTTCCTTTATTTGTTTTTAATTTCTGTTTCAAACTTCTTTCTCATGGTCAAACAATATTTTTATATTGATCAATGTCATCTGCTTTGAAATCCTTCTGCTCATGATTAAAATTCAAAAACAGTTTTAACTGCTGCAGAAAAAGAACCGATTGTTTTGGGTCTGACAGCACTATGAAGAAATTGTTTTAATTTGCTATTTTAAATTTCTATCCGTTGCAGATCAATTCAAAGAGAGAATCTTGGTCAAAGAATCTATGCTGAAAGCTGATTATGTTCAGAGAGAAGTTACAACAGTCATAAAGGAAAATATTCCAAAATCTTGGAAATTCAAGAGCCTTAATGACTAGTCAAAGATCACATGTGAAGACCATGTGATTCTCAGCTTTTTCTGACGTTTTCTGTGCAGAGCAGAGTCAAGTCCTCTCTCTATGAAAATTAGGTACCCACTGAATAGAATTGAATACTAATTGATTCTTTTTTCTGCTATAAAAACTGGTGCAGCTGATCTCTTCCACAAGAACAACCAATTGCAACATCTCTTGCAAAAATCTGTGAAGTGAGTTCTTCTCTGTTTTCTTCTATACCACCATGGAATCAACTCCTCCCACCTCAAAAAAGATTCAAAACCAGGGTTGTAAGGTCTGGAGGAAGGCTAGAAGGCTGGTTTCCTGGAGACAATGATCTTATTGAGAAGTATAGATATGAAACAAGTATCAAGAAGATAAACAACCCCAAGGTTGTATGCTTTGATTGGCTAAAAAGTCAAAAGCTTGATAATGTGAGAAGGCTGCTCAAGGATCAATCTCTCAGAAAGTTCCTGGAGATGAAGGGAAACATATATCCAGATTTGGTGAGGGTGTTCTACACAAACCTAAAGTTTGAGGGAAACAATCTAGTTTCTCATGTGAAGGGTGTAGAAATGGAGATAACTCATGAAGTATGGATTGTTGTTGCTGGTCTCAAGTTCTCTGGTCTTAGAATCAACAAGGGAAACCTTGGAGTGGTGGAGGATTTTAACAAAATCCAATTCTACAAGAGTTGCTTGAAGAATCAACATGCTCAAGTAAGTACATGCTCGGTTGGAGGTCTAAAGCTTGATGAGAGATTGCTTGCTCTCATTGTAACTTGGATTCTAACTCCAAGGGGGAGTAATCATTCTGTTCTAACTGAAGAAGATCTGGTATATATCTTTTGCATCACCAAGAAAATCAAAGTCAATTGGATCCACATCATCAAAGAGCACATGCAAAAAGCCATGAGGTTAGGTGATTATCATTATCCATATGCTGTTTTGGTATCTAAATTTCTACTCTATTTTAAAGTTAACCTTGAAGATGAAACATCTGAGTTGGTCAAGTCAACTCAAGAGTTGAACAATGGATCACTCAGCAAAATGGGTTTTACAAAAGTAGGTGGAAAATGGATAAGCAAGGATGGTGATCATGGTGCCTCATCTAGTGGTGCTGCTAATCTTGAACAAGATGAACCTGCTGATATGGATGTTCAACATGAAGATCCACCTAAAGATTATCAAGATGCTGGACCAAGTGCTGGTGCTGGAAATTAAGGAGAAAGGATGCAAACCATGTCTTCTTTTGAAAGACTCATGGTGAATAAGCTTGATAGCTTTGCTGAAAATCAAAGGAGCCTCCATGATCTCTGTGTTAGTAATTTCCAAAGGATTGACACCAGGTTTGACAACATGGATGCAAGATTTATGACTCTGGATGAACAGATTGAAGCTGTCCAGAACCAAATCTTTGATCTTCAGTTTGCTGATGAAGAAGAATGAAGGCAAAACAACCGATTGGTTATCGGAACAATTGATTCTTTGTTTGGCTGTTATATCTGGTTTTTAAATTTCTTTCTTTCTTTTGTTGCTGCTTTAATTCTGATGTAATCAAAACAATATCTTGTTTTTATCTCTTCTCTTTGTCTGTTTGTGAAGACAAATAGGGCGAGATATATGTTGTGTTTCTGCTGTGTTTAAGTTTCTTTTTATTGTTGTTAAAACAGTTTGGGATGAGTAATATTTTTCTTATATTTAGTTTTGAAGTTTATTACTATTTATCTGTGCTAACCAAATATCAGAAGTTTTATGCTTTGTTCAAAATTGTATCTTGCAGGAACTGCTTCAGATTTAATCAGGTACAACACAAGCATAAGGGATTTGTCTTCATCAAATAGGGGGAGATTGTTGAACCAAGTGATGTTCAAGCTTTGAAGAATCCAAATCCTTTGAAGGATGTTGAAGCCTTTGCTGTGCTTGATGTTGCTGTGCTGGTTTAGCTTAGTTCTGGGGTAGTTTGAATGTTGTAATCCACCCTTTGATTAAATCTAAAGCATAAGCATCTCAATCTTTGTGAAAGTAATATGTTTTCAAACTAAGTTAAAACAACCGATTGTTTTTTCGAAACAACCGATTGTTTATACTTAGGTGTTTTGAGAAAAAGATTGAAAACTGTTTTTAAAATGGTTGAACTGTTAAGTACCAAAACAACCGATTGATTTGAGGAAACAACCGATTGTTTGTTTTGGGACCATAACAGAAAAACTGTTTTATCTTTGACTGAGCTTTAAATGATTTAACTGCTTACGCTCCAGTCATTAAATTCTTTGACCAATCTTTTAATGCAATTTAAGAGTTTGTTAAGATTTGATAACAAACTACATCTTTGAATAAATTCAGAAAAACAGATTTGACAATAAATCTTTGATAAGTTTTTGCTAAGAGTTTTTGAGTTTTTCAAATAGCTGAGATTGCCAAAAGTGTGTGATTGATCAAAGTTGTGGAATAGGATTCTGCTTGTATTGATTTTAGATTATCTTCTGTAACAAGTGTAATCCTTGTACTCTCTGTAAAGACAAGTTTCGTTTCTGTGTTTGCTAAGATTGATTGTGTGTTCTTGAGGCGATCAAGATCAGCAATCTTGGTGTAAGTGTGTTGACCAAGGAGAGTGTGTTTCTTGAGGTGTTCAAGGTCATTCTCTTGGTTGTTGTGTAAGTGATCAAGGTGTGGTTGCTTAGTGGATTTCCTCAGGGTTCTGAGAAGACTAGATGTAGCTCTGGGTTTGGAGTGAACCAGTATAAACAACTGTGTACAATCTCTCTATCTCTAACTCTTTAAATTTAGTTTTATTTGTTGTTTGCTGGTATAAACAACCGATTGTTTCTGTGAAACAACCGATTGTTTTTCTGGTACTGCAGGTTTTGCTTGCTATTTTGGCGAACTGAATTTCTGAATCAATTTTTTCCTGAGATAAATTCATTCTTGTTTTAAAAGTTTACGAAAATTCTCTTTAAACAATTCACCCCCCTTTAGTTTAAAGCCATATGTTCTAACATATGGTGGTTACACCACCCTTTATTACATCCTCCTCTCTCTCTTCCTCGCATACTTCAACAATCTCCCACACTATTCCTGCCACCATGCCTTCGAAACATTGCACCACGTAAACCACCTTCACTACATGCCATGCACTTTTTTCTCTGCCATCCACCTCATTCAATCAGCGAGCAACTTAACTCTTTCATATGTGTGTCCCATGTGAAGCACACTTCGAGGTGTAGGGGCTTAAAACTGGAACACTTCATTTTGAAGTATGTGCACCTGACTAACAGAAACAACCTTCTATTAAATAGTATCACTTTTAAATAATAAAAATTAAAGAGTAATCAAATATGAACAAAAAAACGGGCAAAACTTGCTCGAGGTTCAAAACAGAGGTTGAGAGTATGTTGTTCAAAAAAAATTATCACTTTTTCTTTCTCTCCGCATGCAAACATTTGTTCTGATAGTCCCTCTCTCTTTGGGTTCTCCTTTATCTTCAAATTTAGATGTTCTTTGACTCTGAGGGACACTTCTCAACTCTTTGGTGAGTATTTGTAGTTTTCATTTGTGGAACTTTCTATTCACCTGATTGCTTCGGTGTTGTACTGACCAGACCTCAGACATCGGCATCAGACATTAACATCAGACATCAGTGGTCTGGTCGCGATAATGGGCCACGTAAGCGGGGCCCCAGAAATAGTCATGAGCTAACATCTAGATATAAGAAAGACCTAAATCACGGGAGGGTTCATGCATGTGGTGTGTATAGTACGTTCAGGTCTAGCACGAGTAAGTATTCCCTAGAGGCATCAAGGCCCATGAGCGCTAGGGTTTCTAGGAAAAGCTGCATGCATGGCACGTGAATAATTAGGGCACCTATAGAATAGATGGCCCCGCAACGCTGGTGCATGAGTTGGTACCCTAGCGGCCATAATGTTAAGATTTTGCACTCCAGAAGAAGAAAGTCCTGTGCGGTGACTGCGCTAATATTGTGCAACACGCAACGGGATGTCTTCCTAGTAACCCTAATTCCACTTAAGGAAAGGTCTTCGTGGGACAGGGAAGGTAACCTAAAACAGCCTATAAAAGGGAGTTGAAATTCTTGGTAAAGGTACACCGTTTCTAAGGCTGAAATTGCTTTACATACTTATTGTTTCTTAACCCAGTACTAACTAGATCGTCGGAGTGCAATCAACAGGTAGGACCCCCTATGTTTCAATGGAGCCACTCTTTATCACCTGAAGAGAGAACATAAACCACCAGAAATAGGAAGAGCCACCACCTGCCTCTGAAGTCAACGACAACTGAGTCAACTTGCGAGAACATTTGGCGACCACCGTGGGGCCCGATAAAAGTAGGTCCCACTCACAATCGTGTTGAGAGCCATCCAGCAACATGAGGAATATGAGACAAGGCGCGACTGTGCTAGAAGGAGGAGACAACGTCACCATGCAATAACTCATGGAGACCATTCGTGCTCTTTAGCAAGCAGTGGCGGCGTCCAAGGCTGATCAAGACAAGATTCTGCCTAAAGTTCAAGTCGAACAGGCAGCGAGCTAGGACCGATTCCAAGTCGATTTGGCCGTGTCGTGAGCAAACAATGATGAGCTGCGCAGGACCAATGAGGAACTGCGCAAAGACTTACAACGCATGAGGGAGCGTACAATTGATGAGTGAACTCCGCCCATACCAGTTAGGGCTCGTCCCATGCCCTTTTCCTAGACAATCATGGACACGGTAATACCAACCAACTTCATGGTTCCAAAAATCACCTTCACAAGTGTAGAAGACCCGGAGGCCCACATCACAGCCTTCCATACCTAGATCATGATCTCGGAAGGCACTGACGCCATGCATTATAAGCTATTTATGGGAACATTCTCAGGCACAAAGTTGGACTGGTTCATCAGTCTTCCCAATGGACACATACCTCATTTGATCAGTTCTCAACGTTGTTCAAAGAGCAATTCATCTTCAACCAGGCTCCCCCTCCCGTCTCTTTCGATCTCTTCGACGCAAAGCAATACCAGGGAGATCCTTTGAAAGATTTTCTAAACAAATTCGGGGCACTAGTGGTGAAGCTGCACACTAAAGACGAAGACATGATGGTACACGCCTTCAGGCGAGGAATGCTGCCAGGACCTTTCAGTGATTCTCTGATAAGGTGTCGTCCAAAGACGTTCAACGAGATTCGTCGCCGAGCCGTGACCCACATCGGCATAGAGAAAGAGGTAACAGAAAAATGTGGAAGTGTTGGCCTTGCTAGACCTCGGGGAACTTGTCGTCCCTAGCCCATTGATAAATGTCTAATTTCAGTAATATTTCATATTAAAATATAGACACTTATGAGAATTTATTTCTAATTTACATATAAAATAATTCCTAATTTATGAATTTATACCTTTTTACATTTTTATGATCTTTATTTGAATAAGAGTATTTTATTCTCAAATTTGTGTTAATTGCAGATTTTTAGGGACGATTGAAGATTTGGAATAAAGGAGAATAATTTGAGCTAAAAAGATAAAGTTGGAAGGTCCCAGAATGAAAAAAGATGCAAATAAAGATTGAGCTTTTTTTATGTCTTATCACTTAGCCCATTAGTGCGACACAGCAAGCCACCTAACCCTAGAAAATTAGGATAAATAGGGGGCTAGAGGTTCAACCCTAGGTGCCAGATTCAGAGGAAAACACCATAGAGTGAATTTTAACCCAATTGGGAGAATGGAAGGTGATAGAAGTATGCGTGGCTAATTCTACCCTTTGGGGTTGGGAGTAATCTGCTCAAACTCTTATGTATTGAGGTGATATCTTATATATTAATATTCAGTTCTTGGTTGATTATTGGTATTGTTGTTTTACTTTTAACTTTCCGTGACAAATTGAGAATCTTAAATCTGACTGGGAGGTATTTTTAGGGTTCGGACCTAAACAACAATACTTAACATATTTGAGTGCTAGGAATAGACTTGAAATGTTAATTGTTATTAAACGTCTGAGCTTCGTTCTAAGTTGTTCTTATAATTATGCGAGGGATCGATAGTTAGGGGACATTCTTAAGGATTTTATATGCGAGGAATCGATATAAATGATTTTTAAACGGGCATCAATTTTAATCAAAGAACTTAATATTGACATGCTAATCAAAATACTTGAGAGTGAGAAAGATGAAACTAATCCTTATTTTTCCAATTGAAACAACTAATTCTTTGTCTGTTTTCTTATTGATCAGTGCCAACACAATTAATTCAAAACTCTTTTAATTGTTCTATTTTTATATTTAGCGATTATCGTACTCGATAATTCACTGTTCCTTGTGGGATCGATATCCGTCCTTAGGGACAATTACTACTTCTGACAAACGCGGTGCACTTGCCGTAAAAAGTCATCACCCATGAGGGTGCACAAGGCCACGATAAAGAAGAAAGCCCAGGGAAAGCAGCCACCGTATGAGACAAGGAAGCCTTAGACCAGGGCACGGAGAAAGGAAAGCGCTTCCACCAGACACAGCTTCCGGATGGACCTTAAAGAGCTAATTGTTATCCCAACGTGGCGGACAGACTGAAGTCACCCGTGAAGACCGACAGGAGGCTGGGGCCCAACAAAAACACTTGGTGCGAATTCCACCAAGCAGTTGGCCATAACTTGCGCAATTGCTTAGTGCTGGGGTACCAGTTAGACGAATTGGTAAGGAATGGCTTCCTGAAGGAGTACCTACAAGAGAACCAAGGGGCCCCGACGTCAGCGGTCCCCACAGGAGATCAGGGGCATGAAATACCCTTCCATGGAGAGATCAACACAATCTCTGGAGGATTCTCAGGAGGAGGATGTACCGCCTCCCAGTGAAAGAAGTATGCTACAGAGGTAATGGCAGTAGAAGCCGAAGAGCCCGATTAGTCTCCAGAACCCGACCTCTTCTTCACGAAAGCCGATGTGCAGGACGTGGTTCCACATGACAACAATCCAGTGTGATCTCAGTGGTGACCGCATGAAGGAGAGTGCATTGAGTCCTCGTCAATCAGGGGAGTTCGGTGGATGTGATGTTCTGGTCAACTTTCAACAAGTTGCAGCTGTCGCCCAATCAATTAAGACCTTACGACGGCTGCCTATACGGTTTTGCTAGGGACCAGGTGGAGGTGCGAGGGCATATAAAGCTAAGGACAACTTTCACAGACGGTACCGCATCCCGCACATTTAACATAAGGTACCTTGTTGTCAACGCCGCTTCACTTACAACATCCTTCTAGGCAAACCTGCCCTAAACAGAACAAGAGTCGTAGCCTCAACGAGGCATATGAAGATGAAGCTACCCTCCCTTGAGGGAACTGTGATAACAATGAAGTCTGGCCAAAAAGCGACAAAGAAGTGCTATGAGAATAGCCTGAAGACGAAGAGAGGGGTGTGCACCGTCGCCAACCAACCCCCAAGGGGAGAGGGGGCTACCCGAGTAGAGATCACCCGGGGAGTTCGACCCGAACCTGTGGAGGAGGTACTGTAAAGGTAGATTGGGGGAAAAAAGTTCAACCTTGGTAGATGCCTGAGTCAGGAGGTGCAGGACCAGATTGCCGAGGTAATAGAGCGACACCTGGATGCCTTCGCGTGGTCTGCCTATGACATGCCTGACATCGACCCAGATTTCCTGTGCCACCACCTCACCATGGATCCAGGTTCGGTCGGTGCACCAGAGACGAAGGAAGTTTAACGAAGAAAGGCGACTGGTCATCGGGCAAGAGACCAAGAAGTTGTTGGATGTTGGTCACATAAGGGAGATCCAATATCCCGAATGGGTAGCCAACATGGTATTGGTCAACAAGGCCAATGGTAAGTGGAAGATGTGCGTTGACTTCACAGACTTGAACAAAGCTTGCCCGAAGGACTCATATCCACTGCCCAGCATCAACGCCTTGGTGGACAGTGCGTCAGGCTGCAGACTTCTTAGCTTCCTGGATGCTTTCTCTGGATATAACCAGATCCGGATGCATCCCAGGGATAAGTGCAAGACAACATTCATGACGAAACTCTCATGTTAGTGTTATAAGGTGATGCCTTTTGGGCTCAAGAATGCAGGCACAACCTACCAGAGGTTGATGGACAGAGTACTCGCACCCATTATAGGGCAAAACGTCCAAGCGTATGTGGACGACATGGTGGTCACCTCCCAGGTGAAGGACCAACACGTTGCTGACTTTGAGGAGCTATTCACCACGATAGCTAAGTACAAATTGAAGCTGAACCTTGAAAAATGCATGTTCGGAGTAGAGGCAGGAAAATTCTTAGGGTTTTTACTCACTGAGCGTGGGATAAAGGAAAACCCTGAGAAGTGCACCGCGATTATAGCCATGAGGAGTCCGATCTTGGTGAAAAAGGTGCAACAGTTGACAGGGTGAATGGCCACGTTGTCCCGATTTGTATTGGCAGGAGAGGATACGGGTATCCCTATTTCCAGTGTTTGAATAGGAACAACAGGTTCGTGTGGACTAAGGAGGGCAAAGAATCATTTCTCAAGCTAAAAGAATACCTAGCCAGCGCCCTAGTGTTGTGCAAGTCGCTGCTAGGTACCCCACTCCGTTTGTACTTCGCCATCACAAAGCGGGCGATCAGCTCGATCCTTGTCCAGGAGCAGGATCACGTGCAAAAGCCCATATACTTTGTCAGCAAACTCTTACAATGGCCTGAGGTGAGATACTAGGCCATAGAAAAGGTAGCCCTAGCGGTGGTGTTCGCAGTGCAAAGGCTCCGCCACTACTTCCAGAGTTTCACCGTAATTGTGATGACGAACCTTCCTATTCACAAGGTCTTACAGAAGCCCGATGTGGCAGGACAAATGGTGCGTTGGAAGGTTGAGTTATCAGAGTTCAAGGTGCAGTACGAACCAAGAGGGCCTATCAAGGGCCAGGTTTACGCTTACTTCATAGTAGAACTCTCCTTGGCAATAACACATCAAGAAGAAGCAGACTTCAGATGGGTCCTCTCCGTGGACGCGTCCTCCAACCAGCAAGGTAGTGGAGGAGTCATTTTGGAAGGACCAAATGGGTTGCTGATTGAGCAGACCCTACGATTCGCCTTCAAAGCTAGTAACAACCAAGCTTAATACGAGACCTTGGTCGTAGGAATGTTGTTGGCCAAGGAGATGGGTGCTAAGAGTCACCCACAACTAGACCTTTACTTGTACCAAAGAAAAAACTTCAAATGCATCCCCCACTCCTCTTTTAAAAATTATGTTATTCCTGTGCTTCCATATTTCGCTCACCACCCCAACCCAAATTGTGTTCCAGACATTATTAATCGTTTCTGAAGCATGGCTCATCCTAAATTGATCAAAGTTACTCTTTGGCTCAATTTGGGACACGACCAGAACCCCAAGCCACCTATGACATAAACCCCAAACCCGCCTTGCAAAGTTGCAGTCGAAGAACAAATGGCAACAAGATTCTTCCTCCAACCCACACAAACCACACATCGAGCTATCCACCAAAACCCCTCTTCTACTCAGATTTACCCTAGTAGCGAGCTTGTTTTCCAACAACCTCCAAGCCATAAGCGCTGCAGAGGGAACTGCCTTGCACTTCCACAGATTACAAAAAATTGGCGAAATAATTGTCTCTTTATCCTTTCTAACAAGATTATAGGCAGAATTAACCGAAAAAGTTTGGGAACCCCCCTCCTTCCAAATCCAACCATCCACCTCTCCCGAAACAACTCGAGCCTCAAGCAGAAGCTGACTCAGCTGATCCGCCTTCGACTTTTCCCACTTAAAAGAAGGTCTTCTCCAAGATAACTGCCAAACCCAAACTCCATTAGACCAAGAACCAAGCTCTGACAACTTAGCATCTTTGGTAGAACTAATAGTAAACAATCTTGGGAAGGAATTCTTCAACGACTCGCCATTCAACCAACTATCCTTCCAAAAATATGTATCCTTCCCGTCCCCAATTTTCCACATGAAACTGTCTGCGAAATTTCTTCCCCAACCCTCCGAAAACCACACCTCTTTCAAATCTTTCCACCAGAGAGAGCACCTCCTACCTTTTCCTTCCTCTCCCAAACTTCTCCATCCTCCGTATTTAGACACAAGAATCTCCTTCCAGAGGCCGCTCTCGATCGACCCCAACCTCCAAATCCACTTCCCCAATAAAGCCAAGTTGAACAATTTTACATCATTTATCTCCAGCCCCCCATACTTGCAAGGCTTACATACCAGACTCCAGGCAGCCCAAGCAATCTTCCTTCCTTCTGCACCCCACCCCCAGAGGAAGTTTCTTTGCATCCGAATCAACTTTCCAGCCACCCCCGAAGGCAGTTTAAATAAAGACATATAGAATAGCGGAATAGAAGAGAGCACGGACTTAATCAAACATATCCTCCCAACCATCGTCAAACATCTTCCCTTTCGTCTGCTTAATCTAGCCTGTACTTTCTCAATCACCCCATTCCAAAAAACCCCTCTTTTATGACTCCCTCCAACTGGCATACCCAAGTATATAAAAGGAACAACCATCGTCTCGCAGTTAAGAATAGTTGTGAACCGCTGGAGCATTACCTGGTTCATCCCCGTCCCACCAATCCTACTCTTCCCGAAATTAACCCTTAACCCAGAAGAAAGCTCAAAACATTGCAAAATCGCCTTGATGTTAAACACGCTTTTGGCATTTGCTTCACAGAAAAACAAAGTATCATCTGCGTATTGTAACATATTTACCTTTACTTTATCCTTCCCAACCTCCAAACTGTCAATCAACTTCTTTTCTTCTGCTACCCTTGCCACCCCAGCTAACCCTTCTGCCACAATGAGGAATAGAAAAGGAGCTAGCGGATCTCCCTGACGAAGACCCCTTCTAGGGAAGAACTCCCTAGTTGGGCTCCCATTTACAAGGACAGAAACCGAAGCTGACTCTAAACAACCCTTAATCCACTGAACCCATTGGTCGCAAAATCCCAACCTCCTTAGCATATAATATAGAAAATCCCAATTCACCGAGTCATAAGCCTTCTCGTAATCGACTTTGAAGACCACACAACTCTTTCTTTTTCTCTTGTACTCTTCCAAAACCTCATTCGAAACTAGCACACTATCCATTAAACCTCTTCCTTCAAGAAAAGCCGATTGTCTAGCGTCTATAATTTTTCCAATCACCATTTTCAAACGCAAGGAAAGCGCTTTAGAAATGATCTTGTACAGGCAACCTACTAATGAAATAGGTCTAAACTCCCCTAGCTGTTGAGGATTTTCTACTTTTGGTATCAAACAAAGAAATGACGCATTCGAACCTCTTGGCCATTTGCCATAACCTGCAAAATCCTTTACTGCCGACACCACGTCCTTCTTTAAAATGTCCCAACAAGATTTTATAAAACCAAAGTTAAAACCATCCGAGCCGGGACTCTTTGAACTATCACACCCGCAAATCGCTACTTTCACCTCTTCTTCCGAAAAATCACCGATTAGCATCTCATTGTCTGCTTCAGAAATGGAATTAAAATCAACCTTATCCAGTCTCACCTGGCACGCATCATTCCTAGCAAACCTTTCTTCAAAGAACTCACATACCTTATTCTTCACCTCTTCCTTATTGTCACTCCATTTTTTATTGACAAAAATCCCGTGCAATTGATTCCTTGCCCTCCTCCATTTTACCGAAGAGTGGAAGAACTTTGTATTAAGATCCCCCTGCTTAATCCAACTTTGTGTTGCTTTCTAAAACAAAATCGCCTGTTGTTTAGACTTAGAGACTGAAAGCTTGGCAAAGAGGGACTTTCTTTCTTCTCTTTCCGATTCATCTAACCCGTCTTCGTCATCGCTCAAATCTAGCTCGTCTAACCTCTGTTGGATTTCCTTACTAGTCTGATTCACATCCCTAAAGACTTCCTTGTTCCACACCTTTAAATCTGCTTTTAATTTTTTCAACTTTTCTTTAAACACAAAGATTCCTCTTCCTACCACCTTGTACGAAGCCCAACTCGATCTCACGAACTCTTTAAATCCGCTATCTCTCTGCCACACATCCAAACACCTAAACGGTTTCGGACCCCAATCCACTGAGACTTCCTTCAGAATAACTGCACAATAATCTGAGATCGATCTGCTTAAAACAAATTGTTGGTTGTTAGGCCACAAATCCAACCATTCTTTAGAGACTAATACCCTGTCTATTATGCTTTTCACCAAGTCGTTGGGTTTGAACCAAGTAAACTTCCTGCCCACCAATGGGATGTCCGCCAATTCTGAACTTTCAATAAAATCATTAAAACCCTTTATTTCTCTAGAGTAGTCAGAATTCGACATCACGCTCTTCCTTTCCTCCTGCCTTCTTATGGAATTAAAATCCCCAATGATACACCACACCTTTGAGAGTTGTCCCTGTCTGAAAACACCAACCTCGTTCCACATCTCTTTCTTTTCCCTTAGTGAGCCAGTACAATAGATATTCATAATAGTTATGTGTGGACCATTTCCTCTCTTCCAAAATCCCTCTAACATAGTATAGTTTCTCCCATTTACGAAACTGGATAGCTGGAACGACTTATTACTCCACATCATAAGCACACCCCCTGTGTTATTTATTGCTTTGTTTTCCACCCATTCTACTTCATTGGTTCCCCAAAGAAGACACACCTTCTCCCTACTAAACTCCGAGCACTTTGTCTCTTGTAAACACACCATATCCACTTGTTCCCTACTGATCAGATCCCTTACATAATTCCTTTTTACAGCACCTCCCGCTCCTCTGATATTCCGACTAATTATCTTCATTAACTACCTTTCTCCTTTCCTTCCACATCTTTCTCGTAGTTACTCCACCCTGATTAGACAACGAACAAATACTATTTAAAACTATTTCTTCTCGACCTGGGAACGAAAACCCTACTTCTTTCCCTACTCCCCAAACACTGGAAGCTACATTCTTATCAGTCTTCACCCAGAAAATTCTATTGTAGTTCTCAATTGCACTATCAGAAGCAAATAAGGAATTCGACTCACTGCCAATTTGATGAACCAAGAAAACTTGGTCCACCGTAAGCTGCTTTCCAACCTTATCTCCAACTAGCTCCTCAAACCTCCGTGTTTCCTCCGCTTCTTCCATCTTATTACCATCTAACGGTCCACTACTCACTGAACCGTGAATATCTACGTTTATGTCTAGGATTGATAGCGCTTCCTCTCCCTCTTCATCCACCCTCACTCCAGCTTGTTCCAATTCCTCCAATGAGATTCCAGGCCTTAATGAGTCTCCTACCCAACTCTTACTTCCCATATGTTCCAGCAATAACCCATCTGAATGAGCCTCGTAAGCCGCATCTCTACAAATTAACAATTCCTTCCCACCTACCTCTTTATTTAATGCCTGTTGTGGGAATAACTCCACGTTAGATTCCCAACCAACTTCCTTCCCACTTTCTTTGCATTTTTCCGCGCCTCCACTATTAATACCCTTAAACAACGAAGGGGGCCCACGACCTGCATGATCTCTAGAGAGATTCCCCTCCACGTGGGACCCCATTCCACCACTTTCGGAAAAATTCCCACTCAATTCATCATCTTTGCACCTTATCCCACACTCACCAAAGCATGAGATCCCTTCATCAATACTCCTCCTACCCCATTCTGTTGCTGCCTTAGTCATATTGGGAATACGCACTCCAACATTTAAAGATGAATTCACGCTTTCAACCTTTGAGAATCCTAGAGAGTCGTTCGCCATTAATGATCCACAAATTGACCTTGAGAGGGAACCCTTTCACCTTGCTTGCTCATCTTACCGAGGAGTAATGAGTCCCGTCTGCCCAAGGCCAACCCTTCGTTCCCCGCGCCTCCATCTCCGACGACATCCATTCCTCCACCTCCTTCGTTGCCTACTCTCCCACCTCCGCCCACTTCAATCTTCGAATCTGCTGAGTCGCAGAGGCTTGCTCCTAAGCTTCCCTCCTCTGAACTTGCCTCAGTATCCACCTTAGAACCCCCTCCATCCCATTTGCTGCAGAAATTCTTGAAAGATATGTCCGGGATGCACGCCTCTTCTTCTAGCGACACCGTACACAAAACTCCATTGATACTGAAATCCTTCACCACGCTGACTACACTGTTAACCGGGATTTTTACCCGAAAATGCGTGTATTCCGACTTTTCTTTCTTCTCTATTGCTTCGTCAATCTCCACCACCTCCCCCACCGAGGCCCTTACTCTGGTAAAGCACTGATTGCACCACATTTGAAGCGGGATGCCTCTACATCGTAACCACACCAATCTATCCTTCACTGCAAAAGAATCATCCCATGGTATGACCGATAAGAAAACTTCGTCAAACCAGGCTTTATTATCAGCTATGATCTTGCTCAACCCTTCTCCTTAATCGCATGACAGCAACACGTAACTTTCCCCAAGATACCCTATTCTGACATGACTGAAGCCTCCCATCACAAAGCTCTCTTTCATCGACTGCATGCATGGCACCTCCTTAAGGCAACCAACGTAGCTCCCTTCAAGCCAGGAAGGCTGCTCTAAAACCACTGTAAGCTTGGTAACCTCTTCCCCCTGTGCACCTCCTACGTTCCCGTCGGTCCCACTTTGTGCTACCTCCCACGATACCACTTGAGCAAACGACGGCTGCTCCGTCCGATCCCGATTCCAGACTGCCCTAGACTGCGTCACTCTCTTCCTTGGCGACCAACTGAACTTAGGACCCTCATTTCTCTGCACCCTTGGAACCTCCATCCTCTGGTACTTTAGAAGATTCACCTGCAACTTCCAAGTATCAATCCAAATTTCATCCAACTCTCTTTCCAGAGAGACAACATCGTTCACTCCCTGAAACCTTACAAACCCAAACTTTCGGTTCCTTGCATTGAGCTTTCTTGAGACGAAAACATCCAGCACCCTTCCCCACCTTTGAAAAACCCTCCATAAGTCTCTCTCCCGAAAGTGTTTAGGAAAGTTAGTAAAGAAAAAAGAAGTGTCAGCCATATTCAGAACACTCACCCCGCCGGAAACCTACTTACTCTCTCTCTCTCTCTCGTGAACTCTTCCTACCTCATCCTTGACCACTTGTGTCAGCCAAATGGCGAAGAGTGTTTAGTGACGGGGCAGGTTACGGGAGAATATCAGGCCAAGGACCCTCAGATGGCCGCATAGAATATGTCAAAATCTTGAAAGAGACTTTTGCAGTGTTCGAACTAGTACACGTCCCAGAGAGCAGAATGCCCAAGCTGACTTGCTAGCAAAGTTCGCCAGTTCAGGCAAGGGGGGCAGACAAATGACAGTAATACAAGAGACCCTGAGAACGCCTTGAACCACCACGAATTGCACAACAGAAGTCCAGCAAGTAAGCACCTCAGAAGGCGTTAAGAGAAGTCATCGGTCGTTGACTCAAGAAACGTTGAAAACACCCAGAATAAGCACATATAACTTATCAAGGGAAGAATCATTGAACGTTTGCCTAGTTGAAGAAGGCGAAACCTGGATGACACCCTATAAACGCTACTTGGCTGACGGGGTACTCCCGCTAGAGCCCGTACAGGCCAGGGTAGTCAAGAAAAATTCAAGTAGGTATACCCTGGTCGATGGGAATTTGTTCAAACATGGGTATACTCACCCTATCCTGATTTGCGTAAGTGGTGAACAATGCACGCGCATTATGGCGGAACTCCACGAAAGGATATGTGGGAGTCACTTCGGCGGCCGAGCTCTCTCATCAAAAGCCATTCGCGCGGGATACTACTGGCCGACCATGAGGGAAGACTGCACGAGGTATGCACAGTGATGCAAGCAGTGCCAATGGCATGCTGACTGGCATAATGCACCCTAGAGGAGTTGCGATCGATCCAAAGCCCATGGTCGTTTCACACTTGGGGGATCGACATCCTGGGACCATTTCCTCTAGCAGTTCGACAGATGAAGTATCTTGTGGTTGCCATTGAGTACTTTACAAAGTGGATAGAGGCCGAGCCCGTCGCGCAGATCACAGCTCACAAGATCTAACACTTCGTACGGAAGAACATAGTATGTTCGATAATGGCACCCAGTTTGCAAGCCAGCAGGTTGGCAAACTCTGTACAAAGCTCGGAATAAAACAGATGTTTGCATCAGTCGAGTACCCCCAGACGAATGGGCGGGTCGAGTGTGCCAACCGAGTCTTGCTTAGGGGTCTAAAGAGAGGACTGGAAAAAGCTAAGTGAACTTGGAAAGACGAGGTCCCTAGAATTGTGTGGGCCTACCAAACCACTCCCCAATCCATCACCAAGGAAACACCTTTTAGTTTGGTGTATGGTTCGGACGCGATGATCCCTGTAGAAATTCAGGAGAGTTCACCACGCTTCCAGAACTTCGTGGCCGAGGAATCCAACGAGGAAAGAAAGGTGAACCTAGATCTATTGGACGAGGTCAGGGAAGAAGCACGCATCAAGGCTGAAGCCTCTAAGGGAAGCGTGGAGTACAAGTACAACTCCAAGTTGAAACATCGGCAGTTCCAAGTCCCCGACTTGGTAATGCGAAAGGCCCACCCATACCAACTAGAGAACAAGTTATCCCCCAAGTCCATTCCGTGTGACAGAGGTGCTTGGGAACGGGGCGTACAAGTTTGAGACCTTAGAAGGTGAGACAATTCCTCGAACTTGGAACGAAACCAACCTAAAGTTTTATTTCAATTAATTATATCATTGTACGCAATTAAGAGGACACTTTTTTTCCCTTATCAAAGTTTTTTAATGAGGTCACCCAATAAAAAATTAGTTGAAAAAATATATTTGAAAGGGTGTTGTACAGATCAGCAAAGTGAACCTCTCCCTTGCCTTTATACGCCAAGGTCGAGAATAGTATGGTTCTCAGTAAAACATCTGTCTTGCCTTTATATGCCAAGGTTGAGAATAGTATGATTCCCAGTAAAACATCTCCCTTGCCTTTATACGCTAAGGTCGAGAATAATAAAGTGAACATTTCCCTTGCCTTTATAAGCCAAGGTCGAGAATAGTAAGGTTCCAAGTAAAAGTAAACCTTCCCTTGCCTTTACAAGTCAAGGTTGAGAACAATATGGTTCCAAGTAAGACGTCTCCCTTGCCTTTATACGCCAAGGTCGAGAATAGTAAAGTGAACCTCTCCTTTGCCTTTATAAGCCAAGGTCGAGAACAGTAAGGTTCCAAGTAAAGGTGAACCTCTCCTTTGCCTTTATAAGCCAAGCTCGAGAACAGTATGGTTCCAAGTAAAACGTCTCCCTTGCTTTATACGCCAAGGTCGAGACCAGTAAAGGTGAGCCTCTCCCTTGTCTTTATAAGCCAAGGTCGAGAACAACATGGTTCAAAGATGAGACCAACTAGAGTTCAAGCAAACATCTCCTCTACCGCTATGTGTTGAAAATCGAGGAAGGTAAAGATCAAGTAGGTTGGTCAAGGAGCGTACTACTTAGGTAAGGACGGTCATCAAAGCGTTGTTAGTTAACGAGACTAATCCAAGACAGGCAAGGTAACTCACAACGAGTACAAGAGAAAAAAAAAAGACTTCATGAATAAAACATATGTACAGGGTCATCAATTGTTTATGAGGTTACAAAATAAAGACAAAAGGAATCACCACCGCTATTCGGCGTCTACTAGCTTTCCATCAACAACTACTTTGGTCAAGCCAGTTTGAGAATGATCCACCCCCGGATGCACATAGGCAACCTGGGCAATAGAGAACCACATGGTTCAGAGATGAGACCAACTAGAGTTCAAGCAAACATCTCCTCTACCCCTATATGTTGAAAATCGAGGAAGGTAAAGATCAAGTAGGTTTGTCAAGGAGCATACTACTTAGGTAAGGACGGTCATCAAAGCGTTGTTAGTTAACGAGACTAATCCAAGACAGGCAAGGTAACTCACAACGAGTACAAGAGACAAATAAAAAAAAAAGACTTCATGATCGGTGTTCCTGGCGTAAATCCTCAGAGTTTCTTGGGACTTCTCAAACAAGATTTTTTTGGTCTCTTGATCAGATTTGCGAAGTTCTGCCATCTCCAAGATCATGCCAGTCTCGCGGCGTTTAAGCTCTTTGGCTTGAAGGGCGTCCTGGCTAGCCGCTTCCCTTAACTTCTTCATCTTGGACAGGAGAAGGCTAGATCCAACTAGGGTCTCCCCAAGATGTCTCGACACGTGCTTCAGCAGGGGGTCATCCTCCAAGTTTTCCAGCCTCTCCTAAGTTCGGAAGGATTGCAGCTCTTGCTGGAGGAAGACTGGCAGATCAGCAAGGGAGTCGCCATGGTCACCCCCCGAGGCACTCTCCCCCTACCTTCATGCACCACGATGTCGCGGGGAGAAGAGGAACTGGGAGGGCATTCCCTATAAGAAGGGGCTTGACCATCTGAGCCCGAGGGTACAAGGACGACATCATCAACCTTGCGTTTCCTTTTAAAGACGAGGTCTGAGCAGGTATTCTCGTCCTCAGAAGGGGCAACCTCAACGACCTCCGCCACCCCTTTGAGCCTTTGGTCTATGGGGGTTGGGGCAGAAGGGCCAGGGGCAGAGCGACCTGGGGCAGTCTTCATTTGAGCCGTCACGGCAGCCAAGTGCCTCCTCTTCTCCACGTTAAGTACCATGCCTGCATAAGAAGATAAAGGAGCATAAGAATTCAAACAAGCGATGCACACAAGCAAGAAAAACACTAGCAGGAATAAGGGAAAAATGAGGGAAAAATGGGGTACCAATGTAGCCCTTAAGAGAATTAAGGCTGTATTTGAGCTTGAGTAACTCGACAGAGCTAAACACCACTCGAAGGTTGGAGAAGAAGTGGCACACCTCTCATTCCCGCAGGGTAAGTCCTCGAGGCATTTGGGTTTCTTGAGCCCAGGTTCCTTCACCCGGTAAAGGGGAAACCCAACCAAGAGGGTAGGATCGAACTTGCTGCAACGAATCTTAAAGAACTTCCCTTTGAAGCCCTTGTACGATTTCTGGAAGAGGATCAACAATACTCTCCCAACGACCCCATTGAAGCTCACCCACAGCTTCTTCCCTGGGCTCTTGGCTTCGAAGAAATACAGGAATACATCCATAGACGGCGTACGGCCAAAGTGGTCGCATAGGATGGAAAATGCCCTAACGAATGCCCAATTGTTGGGGTGTAGTTGGGCAGCAACGACGTTGACCTCAGTAAGGAGAGCACGCTCGAAATCGGTGTAGGGTAGGTGAAGGGTAAGTCTCTCGAAGACAGTTGAATAGATGAAGCAAAATGGTCCCTCTGGGTCCAACGACTCATAAGAGCAGACAGGTTCACCTATCCTATAAGGCACGACCTTCATGAATCTATCATGCTCCTTCCCAAAGACACGAGATTTAAGGCAGTCTTCGTTCTTCCTATATGTAGCTATGCTCTCGAATGTGGTGAAGCTAGAGATTTGTAGTTAGGGGAGGGAGGAACTAGGTTTGCTTGAGCCATCTTATGAGGGAAAGCTAAAACAAGGAAGAAAAAGAAACGCACAACTCAGAAGAAGAAGTGTGCGCGCTCGTAAAATGCGATCGTAAAACGAAGAACAAAAAAGCAGAAAAATGAAGAACAATGATCGTAAAATGCAGAAAACTTAAACAGTCCCAAAACAGTTAAAGCATGTCAAAAGCATCAGAATAATAGAACTAAGGCGATGATGGAATAAAAAACATACCTTGGAGTGATTATGCTTTGGGGAGTTGAAGATGTTGGGAAGAAGACAAAGCGTTGAGAGGCAGAAATGTTTGAAAAATGCTTAAGAGAAGTAATGAAACAGTGAAAGGAGGGTAAGGGTTGAGGAATTTAACGTATAATGGGAAGCGCAAGCGGCAACGAGCCTCGACCGTTGATCTTGCCACGTGTACACTGATAAAAATGTATGGTGAAACGTCACCTCGACGCACTAAGCACGTCCTGTCACTCATTCGCCACATAGGTCGCCATGGACAATCATTTAGCCTCTTCGCTGAAACAAGTTACAGCTCGAGCCTGGGGGGCTTGTGTACTGGCCAACCTTAGACATCGACATCAAACATTAACATCGGACATTGGTGGTTTGGTCGCGATAATGGGCAACGTAAGTGGGGCCCCAGAAATAGTAACGAGCTGACATCTAGATATAAGAAAGACCTAAATCACGGGAGGGTTCATGCATGTGGTGTGTATAGTACGTTTAGGTCTAGCACAAGTAAGTATTCCCTGGAGGCTTCAAGGCCCATGAGCGTTAGGGTTTCCAGGGAAAGTTGCATGCATGACATGTGAATAATTAGGGCACCTATAGAACAGATGGCCCTGCAACGCTGGTGCATGAGTTGGTATCCTACGACCATATTGTTAAGATTTTGCACTCTAGAAGAGGAAAGTCTTGTGCGTCAGCTGCGCTAAGATTGTGCAACAAGCAACATGATGTCTTCCTAATAACCCTAATTTCCCTTAAGGAAAGGTCCTCGTGGGACAGGGAAGTTAACCTAAAACAACCTATGAAAGGGACTTGAAATCCTTGGTAATGGTATGTCGTTTCTAAGGCTGAAACTGCTTTACATACTTATTGTTTCTTAGCGTAGTACTAACTTGATCGTCGTAGTGCAATCAACGGGTAGGACCCCTCTGTTTCAACGGAGCCACTCTCTATCACCTAAAGGGAGAACATAAACCACCAAAAATAGGAGAAGTCACCACCTACCTCTGAAGTCAAACGGCGGCTGAGTCAACCAGTGGGAACAGGTGTTGACAATGAAATGATAATATACATCTTGAACTTGCGGTGTCTACTTGCGTCCTGAATCTCTTATTGGCTTCCTCTCCTCTTCGTTGACTTATAAAATGAGATGGGTGAGAGTAGGAGAAGAACATGGAGTGTGAAGGAAGAGGGTTCAAGATGTGTCAAAATTTATGAGCATTTTCTTTTCTCTATAGTCTGAATATAAAAGACAAAAGGGAGTGGATGTAACCGTGAAAACTATTAATCTTTTAAAATTTAAAATTCAAAATTCAAAATTTAAAATTTAAATTTCAAAATTTAAAATTTCAAAATTAAAATTTCAAATTTAAATTCAAAATTTGAAAATTCAAAATTCAAAATTCAAAATTTAATTTTTAAATTTAAAAATTTAAAATTTAAAATTTAAAATCTAAAATCTAAAATCTAAAATCTAAAATCTAAAATTTAAAATCTAAAATCTAAAATTTAAAACCTAAAATTTAAAAATTAAATTCGAAAATTTAAAATTTAAAATTTAAAATCTAAAATCTAAACCATAAATATTTAAATTAAATATTAATATAATATAATATATTTTCAATCTAAAGTTCAATCTTCCTGACTCTCTTCAAACAAATCTCTACATATTTCTCAATCAGTTTTTTTCGAATTTAATACTAAAACTATTTTGTGGTTATTGGTGTGCCATGGTTTGGTCACTCCAGTAGTCGTTGTTTCTTTTCTCTGTGGATCTTCAAAGGCACTTTCATTCAACGCATACACTACCCTCTCACTTTCGGCACTTACGATTACTTCATGTATCTCTCTCTTTCTCTCTCAAATTTCCATTTTCGATTCCTTCAATTTCAATTGCTTCATCTCTCACTCTCTTCATCACAGGCGTTTCGTTGGCGCAATTTTCGGCCATAAGTGCACGAACGCAATTCTTTATATTGAATATTACTGTTGCGATCGTGTCAATCCTCTTCTCCAGGTACTACTATTCTTTCCTATTTCATTTCATTTCTTCAAACAAGAATGTGTGATGTGGAGAAAGAATACTCACTACTGGATATTAATTTAAAGAAAAAAAAAATAAATTAGTTTTAAAAATTAAAATAATTTTCAAAATCAAATCTTATAAAATCTATTGTATATGTAGTTATTGTTCAAAAAAATAATAAAATAACTAAAATATTTAAAATAAAATAAATATTGATATAAGTGTAATATTAAAAAATTAAACAATAATTTATAAAAGAAAAATAATTAAGGAGTGGAATCTCCTTTATATAGATATAGATAATATTATTTATATTATTATATTAATATTATTTATTTTATATATTAATAATAGGTATACCTATTAGTTATGATTATTATTATTTATGAATATTAATTATGATTTTATAATTATTCATATTATAATAATATATTTAATATTATGTGTATAATTATTATGATAATAGTTTGTAGGTAATAGAGATCCGTAGGTAATAGATGGTAGGTAATGTTGAATTTATTTACGAATTCAGATCAGTGAGTAATATTCATAGATAATGTTGAATTTACCTACAAATTTAGATTTGTGGAAAATATCCGTAAGTAATCTTATCCGTAGGTAATGCTAAATTTACTTACAAATTTAAATTTGTAGGTAAAAATTCGTAGATAATACTAATTTTTTTATAGTGTCTGTCCAGTTCTTACTCTAATCTCTTGCCACATTTGAACCAAGGATTCTACCTTGACATTTATAAATTAAGATTTATAAAGAATAAAATTATACTATCATCATAAACTAAGTTACAAAATAAATAAACCATTTTGGTTATGAGAGACCGTTGATGTCTCAACATAGAGGAGTGTTCAACACTAAACCACATACAAAAAATTATGAAATCATTTTTAGTTCAAAACTTAAAAGTAACTTTTTTTTTTTGTAGAGGCTTCTTTTTATATTAATTTTTCATTTATACTTAATCTAAGACTCAAATTTACATATACATTTTTAATTAATATTGAAACATATTTGATTAATTATGTAAAGAAGTGGTAAGGAGGGGAAGAAGTTTTATTGTGAATGAGAAACAAAGGTAGATGATTATGTTGAATATATCATACAATCTGGTCAATTGTGAAGGTCTTTAACGCACCGCAATTTAAGAAATTAAGAATATTTAGGATATTAAATTATTAATTTGGTAAAGAGTTACGAAATAATACCGATATACATCAGGAAAGTCTAAAATCATCTTAACATAGTTACATTTTGACATTTTCATAACTAATTAAGCAATAACACCACTTAAAACTAATCTCCTTGCTTAAGCAACACTTAAATCATGTAGGGTAACATGACATCTTCATAACCTATAAAAAAAAAGTTCATTAAAAATATACCACATTAACTTGAGTGTCTCAATAACTTGACTTTCAGAATATCTTTGCAGACATATCACATCCATAATCATAGGACCGAGAAGCGCTAATGAGACAACAATATTCGGATTTATAGATTAATCAAGATATAAGTGATCTGATAAAGATCATCTTAGTATAGTAAGATCACTAAAAAGTCACAATTATAAGAGAAAAATTTCACTGCCAAGTAAAAATTTAATTGATTCTCTTAACTGATCACCAAAATAAACATAGAATGTATTACATTTATGGAAGGATGATCCAAATACGAGATAGTTTGTGTTTTTGATTTTGCCTTGTGCAAAACTAGTAAGACTAAAAGTAATTATTGAGTACATTAGTCTTTAAACAGATTCAACAAAAACAAACCATTGAAAAAAAAAAGAGACTGGAATAATTATATCATCCAAATGAAGGCTTGTGAGAATTATGAAAAACTGTTATAAATTAATGCAATCTATATATCAAATCCAATTCTAAAACAAAGGTAGAGAGTTCATGTATATTGACTAGTAGAGTAACAACACCCTAAAATAGTAAGACAAAAAGGAAACTATATCGTGTTACTGTTGTATTTGCACACACAAAAAGGTTTGATACAAAGGTACACTGTATTTGCAGAAATTTACTAAGAAGAAAAAGCATTATTTTGCAAACACAAACTTCTTTTACATCTTATAACTAATACTATTATTTCTACCTTGAGAAAGGGAAACTCCAAGCCAGACTGCAGGTTTGTCTCTTACATTCCATGTACTTTGTATATTATTCCTAACACTTAACCGCCACATCCACCACCACATCCACCACCACATCCACCGCCACCACATCCACCGCCACCGCCACCACGGTCATGCTTGGTATTTTTGTTGTCGTCTCCGCAGGCAAATATGATGATTGAAATCATAGAAAGAGAGGCAATAATCATGAGAAACAAAAGTATAGGTGGAGAGTGGAGCACCAAACCTTCTTCACCTCTGTTTGCATCACCACCATCAACAAGAACAAAGTGTCTAGCCATGTATCTTTTCAATATGAATCTCTGTATAGTGAGATTAGTGCACACGCGTGTTGTGTGAAATGATGCTTTATAAATTTGGAATACATCATCTAAATGAAGTCAACGGGTATGAAAATACCAAGAACTTTCATCTGCCGTACCTTATCGTTTTCTTGAAGTTCATATTCTGAAGAATAACACGTATATTGAAATGGAAGCTGACTTTTAATTACGATAAAAAAAAATGTATACCTTTGATTTTGTGTTCCTGGGAAATTACTAGGTATCTATCTACCTGAAAATCATATATATCAAATTACTTTTTAACTAATCATTTTTTTTTGTATAAAATGAACGAACTCATGAATAAAAGATATGAGAAGTTACAGAAGACCAAAAATAAGAGGAATTAACTAAATTAACTTGATTGAATAAGATGAAATTCTTAAACAAACAAAGAAAATATTTATTTAAATTATATAATTAAATTTTACTTAAATAAAATTTATTTAATATTCTTATCTTAAAACTATTATTAGGCATAACTTTATATATTATTTCCAGTAAGGGTCCCGATTTTTGGACAACCCTAAATTTGTTTCTCCACCATACAACTGCCAACGTGGCACAAGAAAATATTATTTTATTTGGATTGTGGGGTCCAGGCAAAATCTGAAATTGAGTGTTTAGGGTGCAGTAGAATGTTAAATTAGGTTTTTAGAAAGGGGCTGAATTTAGGTTTCTTCTCCACGAACTCGTCTTCTCCACCACTTCGTCTTCTCCACCACATCGTCTTCTCTGCAAGGTATTTGTTCGAAGTTCTCCACAACCTTTATGTGCAACGACGTTCGTGGTCGTCGTAGGTGCATCTATTTTCAGGGTGGTTTGGCGGTGGTGTCATCTTCGACATCCTCCTTTGACGGTGGTTGGGTGGCCGTGTTGTCTTGGACATCCTGTTTTCACGGTGGTTGAGTGGCGTTCTCCTCTTGGACATCCTGTTTTCAAAGGTAATATATTTTTTTTTTCATTTGTTTATTAAGTGAAACCTTGTTGTTGTATGATTTTTGTTGTTGGGTCATTCTTGTTATTTGTCCTGTGGTGACGCTTGTATGAGCCAAAGCTGATTTTTCGCACAGCCTGTTAAGATAAATGTATATTTGTATTTGATGTTGGGTTTACTTTGTGGGTCTGTATTTCACTATTATTGTAGTATTTGATTTCATAGTAGCATGTTAGGATACACAAAGAAAAGGGATTGGTGGAGCAACTCATTTAGAGTTGTCCAAAAATCGGGACCCATTTTTGTGGAGTATGACTTGATTTTTTGTGGAAAATATTGTGGTTGGAAATATGTGTTAGTATATAATTAGTGCAAAGTGTTTGTTTGGAATGTTAGGTTGATGAGGTACCAAACTTTTTAAGGAAATTTTGTAATGTTGACATGGATAAGAAAGTTAAAAAAAGAGTGTTAGTGTTGATGTTGGTTGGGGAGGGACACTAGGTGGGGAGAAAGTGGGTTAAATCAGTTTTTTATATAGGCCATCAAAGGAGGATAGTGTCAAGTAACCACAATGTTCATTGAATTTAGAGGGTTGCAGTGTGTGGTGACCCTAGTAGGAGTATGTGGTGACCCACATGAGACTTCCTGCACAGACTTAACAGGGGAAATTTTTCTTGAAATGTGAATTGTGTTTGTGTTGGTTAGGGAGTGACAGGAGGTGGGGAGAAAATGGACTAAATTAGTTATTTAGAGGCTGTGAGAGTACGACCCTGTGAATTAATCCCAAAATTTAGTAAAGTTAGAGACTGATAGTATGTGGTGACCCTTAAGGGAATATGTGGTGACCCACTTCTTACTTCCTGCACAAACCCAGTGAAACTTGTTATGGAAATATGAAGTGAGTGTTCATGTTTGTTGGGATGGGCATGATGTGGGGAGAGAGTGTATTAGATCAAGACTTTAGAGGGCATGAGTGTAAGGCAGTGGCAAGTGAGCAGAAATCCAGTCAACTTAGACGATTGCAGTATGTGGTGAGCCACATTACATTTCCTGCACAAACCTAACAAGGGAACTTTTTCTTGAAATGTCAATTGTGTTCGTGTTGGTTAGGGAGGGACACGAGGTGGGGAGAAAGTGGATTAAATGAGTTATTTAGAGGGTTTAGGGTTTAGAGGGTGTGAGAGTAGGACCCTGTGAATTAACCCCAAAATTTAGTAAAGTTAGAGACTGACAGTATGTGGTGACCCTTCAGGGAATATGTGGTGACCGACCTCTTACTTCTTGCACAAACCCAGTGAAACTTGTTATGGAAATATGAAGTGAGTGTTCATGTTTGTTGGGATGGGCATGATGTGGGGAAACTTTTTCTAAAAATGGGAAGTGAGTGTTCATGTTGGTTGTAGTGGGGCATGAGCTAGGGACAAAGTAGTTTAATTGAAGTGTTTAGAGGCCATGAGTGTAGAGCAGTGTGAAGTGGGCACAAAATTCACTCAACTAAGAGAATATAATGAAATGGTGATCCTATAGGGAATATGTGGTGATCCACACTTTAGTTCCTGCACATACCCAGGTAAACTTTTTCTAGAAATGGGAAGTGAGTGTTTGTGTTGGTTGTAGTGGGGCATGAGCTGGGGACAAAGTGGTTTAATTGAGGTATTTAGAGGCCATGAGTTTAGAGCACTGTGAAGTGGACACAAAATTCACTCAACTTAGAATATCATCAAATGGTGACCCTATAGGGAATATGTGGTGACCCACATTACACTTCGTGCACAACCCCAGTGAAAATTGTTCCTGGATATGGGAAATGAGTGTTCGTGTTGGTTAAGGGTGGGCCATGAGGTGGAGAGAAAGTGGGTTAAATGGGTTCTTTAAAACCCATGAGTGTAGGAAAGTGCAAACTAACCACAAAATTCACCCAAAGTCAGTTTATTGCAGAAGCACATTTACAGAATACATTAACTATAAATTGTTTGATTTTTTAAAGATTGATGTTCTTTGATTGTTGTTTGGTTTTGAATAATGTATTCAATGTTGCTTTTTTATGTTTTGTAGGATATAATGACAAGTGAAGAAAGTAGTCATGCAAAATCTTTTGTGGATGATAAGGTTTGATTTCAAATATGCTTAATTTTGTTGGGCATACGATGACATCACATTCTTAGTAAAGTGTACACGTTTTTATAAATGCAGGTCTTTAGGCATTATTGCAGGCCTAAATTTTTGGGAAGTTTGAACAAAACCTTAAGTGATGAAGAAAAGTTTATTATTCAGTCAACCCCCTTTGGTTGGCTAATTGTGTTGGATGGGAACCTGAAATTGAGTCGCTGCCTTTTAAGAGAGTTATGTACTAGGTGGGTGGAGAAAAGTCATGGTTTTATAGTCAGCTCTAGAGTTGTCCCATTTACTTTGTTAGATGTTTGTTTAGGTATAGGTCTTAGAGTTGTGGGAGACAAATTTGACTTACAAAAAACAGAAAACAATTGTAAGAGTAGGAGTTTTTTCAAAAGTAGTCATGTATCTGTCAAAATGATTTATGATGAAATTGTTAAACGTCGCAATGAATGTTCCATACATGACTTTTGCAGGCTATACATCTTGTTAGGAATGTCAGAGTTTTTATTTCCAAGTAGACTGAGTTTAGTTCCTGGTGGGTTGTTTAAGGTTGTGGATGATCTAGGCGAATTGGGTAGGTTTAATTGGGGAGGTTTAGTTTATGACTTTTTGGTTCAGAGTTTGTGTTCAACTTCAATGTGTATGAGGAGGAAAACTAATGTTGCATATATCCATGTTCGTGGTTGTGTGTACTTGATGCAGGTAATTTAAAATATTTACTTCGTATGTGATTTGACTTCCCATACAAATTGTGGTTACTGGCATTAATTTGACATGAATTGTGTAAATATGGGCTCTTGAACATTTGTTCTCTTACAAGCGGCAAATGCCGATGATTGGAAATAGATATCCTCGTATCACACATTGGATGGATGTTAGGCTAGGTGACATTGAAATTGCATCTGGACTGCAACAAAATGTGGTGTGTAGAATACATTGAAATTTTTTATTTAATGTACAATACTTAATTTTATTTATTTATTTATGTTGGCATTTGTTGTCTGCCTGAACAGGTTATTGTGGACTTATCTGCGTCCAATGAAGAGTTGCAAAAAGAATTCGTTGTATAAGCATTTGAGATAGTTCGACGTGGATTTACAAGTGACATGTAAAAAAAAAGACTATGGTAAAATGAAGGTGAAAGTACTTGATATGCTTCGCCAAGCAAAGGAACAACAGGTTGTCATCAACAATTTGGAGGAGTTGAAAGAGTTACAAGAATTTTTAAGTGCACGTGTAAAATCTTATGTGCGTGATAGTCCTTCTGTAGATGATGACGAACATCTGCAGATGTCTTACGTTGATGATAAAGACGAACTCGATGAGCAAGGCATACTTGAAGGGAAAGGTTTACCCGAAGAGCAAGGCCTACCCGATGAGCAAGGCTTACCCGAAGAGCAACATGTACCCGAACAACAAGACGTACTCGAAGACCAAGACGTACCCCAAGAGCAAGACGTACCCGAAGACCAAGATGGGGGAGAAGAAAAAAGTAACATATTCACCCGAGTGAAGCATAGAGCAAGGAAATGTGTGAAGTCGGCTGTGATTAAATCACCATGGACTAGGTATGGAAGGGAAAAAATGATTTTGTTAGTCATAATTGAAAGGGATCGTACATGACGTGTTTAGTACTTAAGTATGTTTATTACGAAGTAGTTGTTAGAAATGATACATGTTTATTTCATTGGGTGTAATGTGGTTAGAGAATTTAAGACATGTTGCGTTGTAATTTTAGTAACTCTAATTTGGTTGGACTTTTTGAAGTTTTATTTAATTTTAATCGTCTTCCATTTATGTGGTTGAAGTGAACATATTTTTTAAATTTGAATGTATGGCAGTGTCAACACATATAAACTAAGTTCATAGAAGCTAAGAAGGACAAGTAACCAAAAAATTCACTTAACACATGTAATAAGCATTGTTCAAACATGTGCTTATAAATTATAAATACAATTTTGTATCCTCAATTATACAATAATAGTCTTCATTGTGCATGTAGCCATGTTTGTAAGATGTGGAAGTTTAAACCATCCTTGAACGTTAGATTCTATCTTCCTCCATCTTATTCAATAACTCCAATTGCTTTGCATCTGAATATATTTTGGATATTGAAATGTGAATTAAAATATTGGATATAGGACATTGTTTTTTAAGTATAGACAATTTTTGAAACTGTACCTAGAGTCAGTGGATCGCGTATTACTAGATGAGAACAACGAACTTCCTCATCAGATGGTGTGGACATATGTCAAATTTGAAAACCTATATGCATGAATCAGATGGTGTACATATGTTAAAATTTAAAACCTATAAGCATGAATATTGTAACAAAAGGCACAGTTGTTTGTACTATAGTTATAATGAAAGGCACATACCTTAACAATGTTGTTTACGGTTATATTAAGGTAGAAAGCCATTTTAGCTTGTACGATAATTTTTGGATTGAGCGGAAACGGGGCAGTGCTGAAGGGGTCCATTTTAGCTTGCACGAAAATAATTTGGATTGATCGAAAATAGGGCAGTGCTGAAGGGGTCCATTTTAGCTTGCACGAAAATTTTTGGATTGAGCGAAAACGGGGCAGTGCTGAAGGGGTTCATTTAAGCTTGTGCGAAAATAATTTGGATTGAGCGAAAATAGGGCAGTGCTGAAGGGGACCATTTTAGCTTGCACGAAATTTTTTGGATTGAGCGAAAATAGTCCAGTGCTGAAGGGGTCAATTTTAGCTTACACGAAATATTTTGGATTGAGCGAAAATAGGCCAGTGTTGAAGGGGTCCATTTTAGCTTGCACGAAAATTTTCTGGATTGAGCGAAAACGGGACAGTGCTGAAGGGGTCCATTTTAGCTTGCACGAAAATTTTTGGTTTGAGCGAAAATAGTCCGGTGCTGAAGGAGTCCATTTTAGCTTGCACGAAAAATTTTGGATTGAGTGAAAACGGGGCAGTACTGAAGGGGTCCATTTTAGCTTGCGCGAAAATAATTTGGATTGAGCGAAAATAGGACAGTGCTAAATGGGTCCATTTTAGCTTGCACGATATTTTTTGGATTGAGCGAAAATAGGTCAGTGTTGAAGGGGGGTCCATTTGAGCTTGCACGAGAATAATTTGGATTGAGCGAAAATAGGGCAGTGCTGAATGGGACCATTTTAGCTTGCACGAAATTTTCCATTTTAGCTTGCACGAAAATTTTTGGTTTGAACGAAAATAGTCCAGTGCTGAAGGAGTCCATTTTAGCTTGCACGAAAATTTTGGATTGAGCGAAAATGGGCAGTGCTGAAGGGGTCCATTTTAGCTTGCGCAAAAATAATTTGGATTGAGCAAAAATAGGACAGTGCTAAAGGGGTCCATTTTAGCTTGCACGATATTTTTTAGATTGTGCGAAAATAGTCAATGCTGAAGGGTCCATTTTAGCTTACACGAAATTTTTTGGATTGAGCGAAAATAGGTTAGTGCTGAAAGGGGGTCCATTTGAGCTTGCACGAAAAGTTTTTGATGGAATGTTGCTTAGGATAGTATCATGAAATTTTGTCTTCCTCGCTTTGATCGTAGTTGTTTATGTTTTACCCAAAGACTTGGTAAAAAAGTTGCCAAATTTTGAACTTTAACATTGTTAACTTTAAACTTATTTTAGTGTAGCAAAATGGACAAATGTAAATATTTATAACTTTTTTTTGACTGAGTCCAACAAACTAAGAACATGGTCATACTTAACCACGAACGACTGTTAAATTAACCTTCCACAATATGTGGCACCTGCTAATGGATCCTTTGAGTTTGAATACGAATAAAATCATTTCTGGAAAAACTTGTCATCATAATTACAAATGATGGAAACTAATTTTAAGTGTAATTAGAAGGTTTGTTGCATCATATGGTACAACAATATTCGTCTTCAATTCTTAGCATTAAAAAGTTCGCACATTGTTCAACTCAATGGAAGTGTATGTAATCCATTATATTTCTATAGTTATGAATGCTCCTAAGATACACTAAAACATGTAATGAATAACTACACAATTGCAGAACATGCAACGCACTCTCAACCACCATCATTTTGAAGTTCCACTAAAGTTGAACTCCCTCAACAAATTTTCTCGTTCTGCATTACGTGCATCAAGGACCCAATTACAAACCATTTCCTGACGGAATGCTTGAAGCTCGTCCTGAAATTAATTTTGAAAATCAATTTTCAGTGCAGAATAAAACTTATAACTTGTACTCTACTAGTGAAGGGAACAAATACGTACGCTGTTGTATTCAGGCATCGTCTTCCCGTCATAGTCAACCATACCATTCAATAGCTCAATATATTTCAAAACCAATACTCCACAATCATAACTACATACAGGAAAGCACATAAAAATATTTACATATGAATATGCATAAAAATAACAAAAGTTTTCATTTCAATACTAACCTGTTTGGTTGTATAGGAAGTTTTTGTTTGACTACTTTGATAGGGGGACTATTCACTCCACCGAACTTGTCAAGAATTTTGTACACATGGTCAACTTGCACAGCCTGCACCGTACAATACAAGAAATCAGAAATCAAATACCAAATTCATCGCTTCATTCTTTACTAAACATCATCTTTTACTCTTTACCATAGCTTTATCAATTTTGTTGCGTTTTCCCCTTCTATGGCCGAGGGGGTCCAAGACACGCAATTCCCTACTCTGAAAATTAAACGCGTAGACCCACGAATGGTCATTGTGCACCGTTGGGATGAATACCTAAAAATGAATAATGTAACTTAATTAAACACATAAAAAATTATGCCCCAAAATCATTATAGAAAATTATATAATACAAACTTACAAAATCGCAATATGATAGTGATTCAAATGGAATCAAATCTTTTGCAAACGAACAGTAATCCTTCGTGTCCCACTCTTTCTTTTCCGAAGTTGTTTTTATTTCTTCAATAACACGATCCTTTATGCAAAAAAAAATGTAGTGCTATTAATAGAAAATATACATATGAAAACAAAAACTTAAATTCCACAATCCACTTACAGCAAAAAAAAGGGTTAAAGGAAAAACGTTGGACCTTTCCATTCTTTTGAAGTTGATCAACCATGAACAACCCCGTTGCAAAGAACATCACCTAAAAACAAATTCCCACGAATAAGAAGTCTAATGCGGGTCACCACATGTTTCTACTTGGGTCACCACATACTGTAATCCTCTAAGTTGAGTGAATTTCTGATCATTGGACACTGCCCTACACTCATGGAATCTCAAAACCTGATATAACACACTTTCTGCCCACATCATGCCCAACTCAACCAACACTAACACGCTCTTCACATTTACATAATAAGTTTGCACAGGGACTGTGCAGGAACTATAATGTGGTCACCACATATTCCTACTAAGGTCACCACATACAACAATGCCCTAAGTTGAGTGAATTTGTGATCACTGGACACTGCCTTACACTCATGGACTCTAAAATCTGATCTAACGCATTTTCTGTCGACATCATGCCCACCCAAACCAACACCAACACGCACTTCACATTTCCTGAATAAGTTTGCAAAGGGATTGTGCAGGAAGTCTAATGTGGTCACCACATATTCCTACTAGGGTCACCACATACAACAAACCTCTAAATTGAGTGAATTTGTGATCACTGGACACTGCCCTACACTCATGCTGCATACTGTGATTTCGATATATAGATGGATAACAACAACTCAACAGAAAGGATATGGTGCAAACTATGTTTCTTCATATTTATTGGGTTTATTGAACGGCTATCCAACTATATATAACCAGGGCCAAAATCACAGGAAAAAAAGTATTGTTGGAAATCATTAACCGTAAAATTGGAAACAAAAAGATTTTATTGTAATATGACATTTTACCCCATGGGCATGTTTGGTTGCATTCTACTGCCCTGCTTCACATAAATAACATGTTTTATACATACAGAGATGCAAAGTCACAAATTCATATTTTTACAATCATGTTATACAAAATTAAAAGCATCTCATGGTAATTTCTAAATATAGATTACAAATTAAGATTCTCATTCCCTTTTGTCAACCACACTCTGTTTTTGAGCATTTTATAACAATAATTGGTTAAAAGGTATCTGCTGCTTAGAACAGTCTATGTCACATCTTGGTAACAAACAATTACAATGACACTGGACTCAAACTTCAAAGCTTAATGTAATGTTTATTTTGCATCAGGGTATTGACAGCATGGCACTAGCTTCCACAGATTTTGGAGTTACAATCGCTTAATGACTTGGGTTTTTCTGAAACATATGCGAGATGTTTGCAGGTATGGTATTAAATTCTACCTGAAAGTGTATGTCAAATGTTGAGTAATAAAAAGAAAACCTTTGATTTGTTATGCTTTGTATTTTCTCTACCAATATATTACATGCTACAATGCTTGACAAATTTCGGAGGTTGTCAACAGCATGAAAGACCTAATACATATTTGTGCACAACACAGAGTTGGGGTAATAAGTAATTTGCGTGTAGTTTTTATGATGAGGTTACCATATCGTGTTCTATTAAAAGCTGTTTTAATTTGGGCTTTTGGAATTATATTCTTACATTGGCCATTGGTCTTTCCTACAAAGTGTTTCAAACAATTATCCTCTACTAACAACAACCTCAAAGCTCAACATGCAATAGATGCAGGAAATGGAGCACATGCCAAATGTTCATGGTCTCCCAACTTATACAATCACACTCAATAAGCTGATGGACTCTAAAAATCTTATCTAACGCACTTTCTGCCCACTTCATGCCCACCCCAACCACATATTCCTACTAAACCCTAAACCAACAATTACCAAACTTGTTTGTTCAACGATTAGACCATACAATTTATATGCTCTAACTTCATCACTGTGAAAAAAATTTATCAATTTTATATCAATGTGTCTAGTAATGATTCTGCCTGTTGACCGGAACGTTGGAACTTGCCTCGTCAAACTTGGATCGACGTGCGCACCGCTTCAACCTTCGTCCTTCGTCACGATCCACCTCAAGAACCTGCAAAAGAATAGAGCGGCGCCGCTGCGGCCGATCGCACTCCAACGCCCAAGTCAGTGACTGAACCACCAAATACTTCAAGAGCAAACACTCAAGAACTCTCAAGGAACCGTGCAATGTTCTCTCTCACAGTATGCTCAAGAACTCGCAAGCGTAAAGAAGACAATCTGAACGTGCGTACCTCAAAAGTTCGTTGGGAAACCCTTAAATACCTGGTCACTTTCTCTCTCCTGGCAGTTACGCAGCTGGACACGTGGCTCGCATCCAGTCGTACACGTGCCATCATTTGGAGTCTCCTTGACTTGGGCGCTACTTCTGACTCTCTTTTGGCTAAGTTACTTATGCATGGTACTGCCCAGTGCATAGCTAACTTGGGAGCGCGATCTCTACTGGAATTGGCGAGTTAGGGTGCCTTCGTACACCTTCCCTGTGGTCTCGTCGGCCGCCTTCATAATCTGCACCACCTTCATCTTCGGCGATGTGCTTGCTCCGGCGATCTCTAATCACTTGGTCGCCTGAGTTTACATCTGGCGACTTCATCTTTAACCCGGTGATCGCCGGTTCTGGTATGCTGGAGATCGGAGCATGCCAACTTAAAAACTGGCGACTTCACGAGCCCCCCGACTTCTTTCCCTTCTGCCAACCTGGCGTCTTGTCAACACGCCGATACTGTAGCTTGATGCCACGTCATCACTTCCGACTACCAGGGCGGTACACAAGCCCCCCAGTCTTAAACGAAGACTTGTCCAGCGAAAAGACTAAAAGAGTCACGTCAATACCGATCTACGTGGCATGGCGCAGAATTTCAAGCGGTTGTACTTTCTGCTTTTCTGACGCTCCACCAAACACCTCACCCATCGCTCGACACGTGGCTTCATCAACGGTTACCTTCAGTTAACGTTTGCGCTTCCCAAACCCATTTCGAAAAACCCTTAAACCCATTTCGCTCCACTGTTCCATCACTTTCTTCGTATTCTCAAACGCTCCAACTCTCTTCTGCAAAAAAGCTCTCAACGTTCTTCAACTTCCTGAATCACCAACTTCTTCCATCACTCTTCCGATCATCAAAAGGTACTTCCTTTCCTTCTTCTGCTGGTTTTTCCTGCATTTTAACCGATTCGCATCATCCTTTAACTGTCTGGTGCATACGTTGTGGGTTGTTTTTTCCATTTCTCCTTTCTCGTAACTTAGGGCTCCGTCAACGTCACAACGAACCTACGTTCGTTCGTTTTTCACCCTTCTTCCATGATCGAGTCAGCCTCTGCGAACCCTGATCATTTTTCCTTTTCTTTTTCCTTTGCAGCTTCCGCAATGACTCGCTCAAAGATCACCCCAAACCCTCCTCCTTCATCACGAAACCCCTCCTCACAAGCACATGACCCACCGCGAGCACGTGGTGCTTCGTCTTCTCAGGCTGAGAGGCCTGCACCCTCCCGCCCCAACCTGGCCCAGGCGACTCCGCCTGTCACCGGAGGAGCCTCCGTCCCCCCACCAGACTTCAAAAAACTATACCCCTGGGCCAACTCGACCTTGTTGAGGGAAACATGTTCCGTAAATTCTGCTGGGGCAGTTCTGCGGTTGACGAAGGGGGATGAGCCTCACCAATCATTCCATAAGGAGCACGACAAGAAGATGACGGTGCTACCTTGCCCCCTCGACCTGCCAGTTTGCGCCGACGACAAGGCGAACAACGGTGGACCCTTCTGCTTCGTTTACACAACCTTGTTCAAGAAGGTGAAACTCAGGTTTCCCTTCACTCGCTTTGAGAGGGAGCTTCTTATCGAGCTCAACATCGCCGCCGCCCAGCTCCATCCCAACAACTGGGCGTTCGTGCGGGCGTTCCAGGTCATGTGCGACCATCTGGGGTTGCCAGCATCAGTGGATGTCTTCTTATTTCTTTTTGAAGCCAAGCACCCCGGAGATCGCTTGTGGGTAAGCTTGAACGGGATTGCTGGGAGGTCGATCCTCTCTATCTTCCAGCAATCCTACAAAGACTGGAAAGGCAAATTCGTCCAGGTGCGCCCCAATGACAAGGACGCTTCGTTGCTCGACGGTTTCCCCTTGTATTGGGTAAACAAGGGGAACAAAGAGTCCAAGAGTAGCTTCAGGAGGCCAAGAAGTCCTGATAGCATGGGTGCCTTGGACAGAGACCTCTGCTTCTTCTGGAAGAGCGTGGCAGATGCCAACATCACCTTCCTCACCACCACGCTCATCTGCTTCGAATTCTTCGAGGACCAACTCGAAATTCGCATAGGTTAGAACGTCTAAGTCTTTATTCTAACATCACCTCTGTTAACTATTTCTGGGCGTCTTGTGCGTTGTGCGCAAGACTTTGGTTTTATTCTTCTGCACCATTTATCTGCTTTGCTGCATACTGCCTTATGCATTTATTTTCTCTCTGAGCTAACCCATGCATTTATGCTCTATGCAGATAATATGTTGGGCCAGGGCAAGCTCGCTGAACTGAGGGCGCTCGCCCGAACCCACAGGTTGGCATCGGGTTCACAAACCGTGCCAAACTCGGTGGTGGAGATCGCCGCCGCACAGGGCCGATCGCCACCCAAAGGCCCAACTCCTCTCGATGTCCAACCCGCCAACCAACGAAAAAAGCTTGTCCTTAGGAAACCCAAGAGGAAAGCCCCCCAAGTTGTCCACGAGGAGGAAGAGGAAGACGACGAGGCAACTGAAGATGGCCTCGTCACCAAGAGGAAGAGGGTGGTACCTTCTTCACCACCTGCTCCACCCCCTCTTCCAACATCAACACCGCCATCCACGCCTGCTCCACCTCCAACATTGCCTCCTCCGCCAGCTCCTGCCTCACCAGTCCAAGCAATTCCATTGGCGTCTGCGCCACCTGCGGTTGAGGCCCCCGAGCCAAACTTCATGGAGGACCCCCCGAGCGCCTCCACGCCTTATGTATCAGCTGGAGGGGGTCCTCCTTCAAATGCCTCAGCCGCAGACGTTGCTCCAATCGGGGATGAGGTTGCCCATAACTCTCCAATTCTGATTACTGAATCCCCGACGTCGCCACCACGCCAAGAAGCACCTGTTGAGCAACCAACTAAAGAAGGTGGCGGCGAGAGCCAACAACGAGCCCATCCGGTGCCTCCACAAGAAAACCTCTCTCTCGAGGTCATGAGGATGTGGGAGCCTTTCTCGGCCAAACTGAAGATGATGGCAGAGGACTTCCCCACCATTATCTTTAGAGCTGTGGAGAGCTCCACCAGGAAGCTCCAGGACGACCTCTACGCCCTTCGAACTGAGAACAGCACTATAAGGATTGAGGCGGAGAAGTTGTCCTGCAATCTGACACTCGCGGAGATTGAACACTCCCGAGTAGAAGATGCAATGAGCACCGAGCTCCGGATGGCGCGCAAGGAGGCCACCGATCTACGCCATAAGGTGCAGCTTCTGGCTCAAGAGAAGATTGAGCTGGAGAGCAAGATTGTACCTTATCGCGTCAAAGTGGCTGACCTGGAGGCCTTAATAAAAACTGACACCGCCAAGGTGAAGAAACTGGAACAAAGGTTAGCCGATCGGGAGGTCTTCCTGGGAAAGGTGGAGAAGGCGAGGGACGACGCCATGGCTGAGCTTGCCGAAGCCAACAAAGAAAAGGGGAAGATCGCTGCTGAATTGGGCCAGGCGCAGGCAGAATCCAAGAAGGTTGCTGAAGACCTTCTCCAAGCTCAGGAAACCATCGAAAAACTCAAGAAGCAAGCTGAAGAGCTGGAGCAGCAGAACAAGGGGCTGAAGGAACAAACTGGAGAACTCAAGAAACAGATTGAAGAACTTAATCTGAGTTCTGCCCAAATTCTGGCTGCTGGATTCGAGGCCGCACGGGAACAGTTCGCCTGCTTGTTCCCCGATCTGGATCTTAGCATGGTGTCCCTCAACAACGAGGTGGTGGATGGGAAGGTGGTTCCCGCTGAAGACTGATCAATTCCCTCCATCCACTACCTTTACGCCTTCCCTTTGCATATAATTGTAATGAACTTTTTTCTTTTTCTGTATATGTGCCCCGAACTGATATTTACTTAATGACAAGACCTTCGTATTTCTTCTTGTAACTTCTTTGTCTGCTTTAACTTTCCTTGCGCGATTTACTTCAAAGAAATGACTTAGTAATTTCGTAAGCGCAATCGTGTACTTAACTATTTCGAACCACCGATCTTCGGACAATAACGCTTTAACAACTTGTAATCTCAAGGCCATGAACCTTAACGTAAAATCACTCTTCAAGCAACGAACTTTAACTCAACTACTGGCTTAAAACATCACTTCACCCGATGTGCTTCATCAAAAACGGGTCTTTAACTTTCTCGCCACTGCTTGAACTTTTCCTGGTCGCCAAAGACTCACTTGGCGATATCAGCTTCTTTCTGGCTTCATACCTTGGCCATTGTTCTTTTATCTGGGGGTAGAGGCGCCTTTCGGATCCTTCTCTACCTCCTTGAGCTTCAGAACAAGAGACCGGGTGGCTAGGCGCTCTCTTCGAACCTACCTTAGCCACCCTCCAAACTTCTTCCACCCTTTACACCATAACTGAACTCGTTCGAGACGAGAAGGATTCTCTCTTTCCTGAACTCGCTCATAGGCGAGAAGGTCTTTAACTCGCCTGAACTCGCTCATAGGCGAGAAGGTCTTTAACTTGCCTGAACTCGCTCATAGGCGAGAAGGTCTTTAACTTGCCTGAACTCGCTCATAGGCGAGAAGGTCTTTAACTTGCCTGAACTCGCTCATAGGCGAGAAGGTCTTTAAGTCGTGCCTCTACATTGCCCCAGGGGTTACATCTCCTCCCCCCCCAGAAACACTGAGGACTTTCGCTGGTGCCTCTACATTGCCCCAGGGGTTACATCTTCTCGCCCCAAGAAACACTGAGGACTTTTCACTGGTGCCTCTACATTGCCCCAGGGGTTACATCTTCTCGCCCCCAGAAACACTGAGGACTTTTCACTGGTGCCTCTACATTGCCCCAGGGGTTACATCTTCTCGCCCCCAGAAACACTGAGGACTTTTTACTCTTCCTCGCCTGCACTCGCTCGACGGCGAGGAGGTCTTTTATCTCGCCTCAGGACGCGCGAGGGCGTTGAGGTCTTTTAACTCGTGCCTCCGATCGCCGAAAGACGATGAGGACTTTAACTTTAACTTTAACTGATGCCTCCGATCGCCGAAAGACGATGAGGACTTAAAACCTTTTAGAAAGCATGCAATATATCTTTAACTTGCCTTAAGTCACATATAAGTGACAAGGTCTTTCTTCAAAACTTTCTGAAAACAATAAGCATGCAATCTAAAACAACTTTGAGCTTCGAAAACTCTTCTTTATTGGGTGGCCTCATTAAAAACCCTCCTTAGGGAAAAAAGAGTGCCCCCTTCAAACTGTTTGACAGAGACATTGTAATATAACTTCGTGTTTGTCTTTACTTACAAAGCTCTTAACTGTAATATAACTTGAGGTGCGTGGCGTTCCAAGTGCGAGGAATCGCCCCTCCTTCCAATGTCTCCAAGCGATAGGCGCCGTTCCCGAGCGCCTCGGTTATTCTGAACGGTCCCGTCCACTTGGGCGACAGTTTATTCTCCATCTCGTACTGGTGGGCTTTCCTCATTACCAAGTCGCCTTCTCTAAACTGTCTCGGCATCACCTTTGAGTTATATCTTCGTTCAATCCTTCTCTTCACCGCTTCAGCCTTCAATCTCGCCTCTTCCCTGACCTCATCCAGTAGATCCAGGTTCAACCTTCTTTCCTCATTCGAGTCTTCCTCTACGAAGTTCTGGAATCTCGGCGAGCTCTCCTGGATTTCTACTGGAATCATTGCATCACACCCATAGACCAAGCTGAACGGGGTCTCATGGGTTCCTGACTGCTCGGTGGTGTGGTACGCCCAGACTATACGGGGTACCTCCTCAGCCCAGCTTCCTTTGCCTTTCTCTAGCCTTCTCTTCAAACCTCTCAGCAACACCCGATTAGCCGACTCTACTTGGCCATTTGTCTGAGGGTGCTCTACGGATGCAAACACTTGTTGAATTCCCACCCCTTCGCACAGCTTCTTCAACAGGTGGCTTGCAAACTGAGCCCCATTGTCCGACACCAGGCGCTTGGGCACACCAAACCGGCACACAATGTTCTTCCACACAAAACCTTCGATCTTGTGTGCGGTGATCTGGGCCACTGGTTCTGCTTCGATCCACTTGGTGAAATACTCGATCGCCACCACCAAGTACTTCATCTGCCTGATCGCCAGCGGGAATGGTCCCAGGATGTCGATTCCCCAAGTATGAAACGACCAAGGGCTGTAAATCGACTTCAACTCCTCGGGAGGCGCCTTGTGCCAATCGGCGTGCTGTTGGCATTGTTTGCAACACTGCGCATACTTCTTGCAATCTTCTCTCATCGTTGGCCAGTAGTACCCTGCACGGAGAGTCCTTGCGGCCAGAGCTCGACCCCCGACGTGGCTTCCGCATATCCCTTCGTGGAGCTCTGCCATGATTCTCGTGCACTTCTCGCCATGCACACATTCCAAGAGTGGGTGAGTGAACCCAAACCTGTACAACTCGCCATCAATCAATGTGAACTTGCTAGAATTCTTCTTTATCTTCCTATTCTCTGTCGGATCTAGCGGGAGAAGGCCATCTGCCAAGCACCGCTTGTACTGTGTTATCCAGGTGTCTGGCTCATGGGTAGCACAGACCTGCGTCATGTTTACCTTCTCTCCTCGACATGCTCTAATTCTCGGCGATCTCATTGTTTCTTGCGTTAAAGACTTGTGACTTCTTGCCGCTTTTCCCGTCGACCTGCTTATCTGAAGAACCAGGTGATCTGCTACAAATGCTCTCGGCGTCTTCAGAGTTTCTTGAATCACCGTCCTCTGTTTACCCCCCTTGCCTAAACTGGCGAGCTTAGCTAGCAAGTCAGCTCGGGCATTCTGCTCTCTGGGCACATGCACCACTTCAAAGGAGGCAAAGGAACTCTTCAATTCCTGCACATACTCCAAGTAAGCCGCCATTTGTGGATCTTTAGCCTGGAACTCGCCTGTTACTTGCCCTGTGACTAGCAGCGAGTCACTCTTAGCCATCAGCACCCTCGCTCCCATCTCCTTTGCCAGCAAAATCCCGGCGATCAGCGCCTCATATTCTGCTTGGTTGTTGCTGGCTTTGAAGGCAAACCTCAAAGATTGTTCGATCAACACGCCGTTGGGTCCTTCCAAAATGACTCCAGCACCGCTACCCTGCTGGTTCGACGATCCATCCACCG
Organism: Phaseolus vulgaris; assembly: GCF_000499845.2. Lineage (NCBI taxonomy): Eukaryota > Viridiplantae > Streptophyta > Magnoliopsida > Fabales > Fabaceae > Phaseolus > Phaseolus vulgaris. The sequence continues at coordinate 34,167,963 of NC_023749.2, read as the reverse complement.
AGAGTACCCAACGGAAGTCGTCCCCTTCAACTCGTGTCGCCTCAGACGAAAGCTCGACCACGAAATCTGCAAAGATTTGCCCCTTAATCGGGCCTCGGGGTTCGTACTTAATATCAAACTCTGACAGCTCTACTGCCCACTTCACCATCCTTCCCGCAACGTCGAGCTTCTTCAAGACCTTCTGGATGGGCAAGTCAGTCATCACCAGAATTGTGAAGCTATGGAAATAGTGGCGCAACCTCCTCCCCGAAAACACCACAGTCAGCGCAGCCTTCTCCAGGGCCTGATATCTCGTTTCGGGGCCCTGCAACACCTTACTAACAAAATAAATAGGCTTTTGAGCCTGATCTTGATCCTGGGCGAGCACCGCACTCACCGCCCTCTCAGTTACAGCAAAATACAACCTGAAAGGGGTTCCCACCAGCGGTTTGCACAAAACCGGCAGGCTCGCCAGATACTCCTTTAGCTTGACGAAGGCTTCCTCGCACTCCTTCGTCCAAACAAACTTGTTATTCCTCCTTAAGCACTGAAAATAGGGATGGCCCTTCTCTCCGCTAGCTGACACGAAACGAGACAGGGCGACCATCCGACCTGTTAGTTGTTGCACTTCCTTCACGGTAGCCGGGCTCCTCATCGCCAAGATGGCGGCACACTTATCCGGGTTGGCCTCTGCCTCTTTCAGTCAAGAGGAAACCCAAAAACTTTCCAGCCTCCACGCCGAAAATGCATTTTTCTGGATTAAGCTTCAACTTGAACTTGGCGATCGTCGTGAACAATTCCTCCAAGTCTGCAACGTGCTTGCTTTTTTCCGGCGAGGTCACGACCATGTCATCGACATACGCTTGCACGTTCCTTCCCAGCATCGGTGCAAGTACTCGATCCATCAACCTCTGGTACGTGGCCCCCGCGTTCTTCAGCCCAAACGGCATCACCTTGTAGCAGTAGCACGATCTCTCGGTCATGAAGGCAGTCTTCTCTTCATCCATGGGATGCATCTTGATCTGGTTATACCCCGAGAAGGCATCATGGAAGCTCAACAACTTACACCCCGCAGCACTATCCACCAGGGCGTCTATGCTTGGTAAAGGATATGAATCCTTTGGGCAAGCCTTGTTCAGATCAGTGAAATCGACGCACATGCGCCATTTCCCATTACTCTTCTTTACCAGCACGACATTTGCCAGCCATTCAGGGTACTGAACTTCCCTGATGTGGCCTGCAGCGAGGAGTTTCTGTGTTTCGTCCTTAATCGCCTGCCTCCTCTCCTCGTTAAACTTTCTTCTTCTTTGTCGCACTGGTCTCACCAAGTTGTCCATCGCCAGATGATGGCACAAGAAGTCGGGATCGATCCTGGGCATGTCCGAAGCGGACCATGCAAACGCATCCAGATGCCGTTCTATCACCTTGGCGATCTGGTCCTGGAGCTCAACCTCCAGGGACCTCCCCAGCTTAAAGATTTTTGCCCCGATCTCCCTCTCGAGCCACTGCTCGACGGGTTTTGGTCTGGTTTCTCTGGCGATCACCGCCCTGGCGATTCCCAGTTCTCTCGCTTCCTCAGGGCGATTCCTTGCCTCTTCTTCCTCCAGACCGGCATTCCCCTCCCCTAGCTCAGCATCCACCATCTCCACGTCTCTTCCGGCGGTCTCTTCTATTATCGTCGACCTGGGCTTCACACCCGGAGGCGGGGTGGTTGTTACGTAACTCACCGATCTTTTGTTTTTTAGGCTATTCTCATAGCACTTCTTCGCTTCTTTCTGATCGGATTTGATGGTGATCACTACCCCCTCCATAGACGGCAACTTCACCTTCATGTGCCGAGTCGACGGTATGGCACCTATCCTGTTGAGCGTGGGCCTTCCCAACAGGATGTTGTAGGCTGAAGGAGCGTTTACAACAAGGTATTTGATTTTCTCCGTTCTCGAACCCGCCTCGTCTGTAAACGTAGTCCTCAATTCTATGTATCCCCTGACCTCCACCTGGTCACCAGCGAAACCATACAAACACCCTCCATAGGGCCTCAGCTGGTCAAGGGGCAGCACCAACTGCGTGAAAGTCGGCCAGAACATCACGTCTGCCGAGCTTCCTTGGTCCACCAGAACCCTGTGGACCTTTCTTCCTGCAGTGATCAAAGAAATTACTATGGGATCGTTGTCATGAGGCACAACGTCCCGAAGATCCTGCTTGGTGAATGTAATGTCCACTTCCGGCGAGTGGTCTTTAAACATATCCACCGTCATCACAGACCTCGCGTACCTCTTCCTCTGTGATGCGGTGCATCCACCTCCTGAGAAACCCCCTGCAATGGTGTGGATTTCCCCGTGCATAGGCATCTCGTGCTGCTGGGCTTCTCCACCTGCTGGTTGGGAGCTCGACGCGTCCCCCGTCCTTCTGTCCAGCAAATAGTCATTTAGGAACCCGCTCTTTACCAGATCGTCGAGCTGGTATCCTAAAGCTAAACACGAATCCACGGTGTGGCCAAAGCCTTGGTGAAACTCACACCAGGCATCTGGCTTTGGTCCCAGCACCTTGTCGCCCACCTTCTCTGGCGCTTTCAACCTAGCAGATATATTGGGAATGGCGATCAGGTCCGCCAATCCCATGACAAACTTGTGCTTAGGCGGGCGATTGTATTCCCGGCGTGCTGGTTGCTGGCGCCCTTGGCTCCTGCCCTTGTTCTTCCTTGGATCATAAGGATGGCGAGTCCTCTGATCCCTTCTGGCCGCCGCTGTTTCCAGCACCCTCTGTGGCTGGATCCTGGTCTGGGCGCGTGGCCTAGCGGGAGCCACGCTCCTCTCTTCTCGGCGACTTCACTCTCGTCGGCGATGTGGGCCACCGCAAGTCACCTCACCTCAGCGAACGTGGCGGGGTGAGCCCTGATCAACGCCTCGCAGAATGGTCCCGGCAGCACGCCCTTCTTAAATGCATAGACCAGCATTTCTTCATCTTTAGCCGGCGATCTGACCATCTGCGCCCCAAAGCGATTCAAGTAGTCCCTGAGGGACTCTCCCTGATATTGCCTTATATCAAACAAATCGTAAGACACCCTAGGCGGTGCCTTATTCACGATGTACTGCTCGACGAAAATCTTCGAGAACTGTTGGAAATTGGTTATGTGACTGTTAGGCAGGCTCACAAACCACTCCAACGCCGTTCCCTGGAGCGTGCTCACAAACATCTTGCAGTATACGGCGTCTGATCCTCCTGACAGCATCATCTGCGTATGGAACATGGTGAGATGAGCCTCAGGATCCTCTACGCCGGTAAAAACAGCCTTGACAGGTACCACACTCGCAGGAATAGGCGTGTCAGTAATCGCCGGAGCGAAAGGCATAGGAAAAACACGAGGCGGCGTCGACGGCGCGACCTCTTCAGCAATAGGACGCCCTTGCTGCTCCTGAAAAGCTTGACGCAGCTCTTCAGTCACCTTGCTAAGCTCATCATTCCTGGCCCGAGAGGCGGCCAGGTCCTCATGCATTCTCGCCTGTTCTATGCGCGAGGCTTCCACAGTTGCCTGCAACGAGCGCATAATCTCTACCATCTGCGCCATAGTCATGGCGGCGGCGCCTTCAGCAGCGACGGGCGCAACTGGACTTGAACGATTGCTTCTCATTTTTCTCATGAAACTTGGCGAATCACAGAATGCAACGAACAACACTTACTTCAGCTACGATTGATTCGGCGATCAATCGGTCAGAACCTCGCAAAACTCCGCAAGAAACTCAAGAACACAGCGAACCTCCACAGAAACCTGCAACTCCACCAGAAACCACCGCTTCTCCCACGACAAACCAAACGAGCCAAAGAACTCAAACTTCACCGAACAAATCTCGCGTAAACAGCAGAAAACTTCACTTCACCGAACAAAAACCCAAACGATCGGTGGAAAACGCGAAATCACCGAACAAATCTCAAACGAACAGCGAACGATGGTTGCATAAGCACACAACCACGCAGAAAACTACGAAAACCTCCAAGAACTCACGCTGCGGATGGGAACAAGTTTTACACGGCCCCACGGTGGGCGCCTGATGATCCTGCCTGTTGACCGAAACGTTGGAACTTGCCTCGTCAAACTTGGATCGACGTGCGCACCGCTTGAACCTCCGTCCTTCGTCACGATCCACCTCAAGAACCTGCAAAAGAACAGAGCGGCGCCGCTGCGGCCGATCGCACTCCAACGCCCAAGTCAGTGACTGAACCACCAAATACTTCAAGAGCAAACACTCAAGAACTCTCAAGGAACCGTGCAATGTTCTCTCTCACAGTATGCTCAAGAACTCGCAAGCGTAAAGAAGACAATCTGAACGTGCGTACCTCAAAAGTTCGTTGGGAAACCCTTAAATACCTGGTCACTTTCTCTCTCCTGGCAGTTACGCAGCTGGACACGTGGCTCGCATCCAGTCGTACACGTGCCATCATTTGGAGTCTCCTTGACTTGGGCGCTGCTTCTGACTCTCTTTTGGCTAAGTTACTTATGCGTGGTACTGCCCAGTGCATAGCTAACTTGGGAGCGCGATCTCTACTGGAATTGGCGAGTTAGGGTGCCTTCGTACACCTTCCCTGTGGTCTCGCCGGCCGCCTTCATAATCTGCACCACCTTCATCTTCGGCGATGTGCTTGCTCCGGCGATCTCTAATCACTTGGTCGCCTGAGTTTACATCTGGCGACTTCATCTTTAACCCGGTGATCGCCGGTTCTGGTATGCTGGAGATCGGAGCACGCCAACTTAAAAACTGGCGACTTCACGAGCCCCCCGACTTCTTTCCCTTCTGCCAACCTGGCGTCTTGTCAACACGCCGATACTGTAGCTTGATGCCACGTCATCACTTCCGACTACCAGGGCGGTACAAGTAATAAAAACAATACCAACAGTTCAGCATTCAAGGAAGAAAAGCTTCAAAATTCCTTCAACACGAAACTCAAACTAAAATTGAATCAAAATAGGTTCTACAACAACATCAAAATCACACAACAACAATGTTTCACTTCATAATCCATTGAATCAAAAATATATTACCTTTATCACCTAACCACCGTGAAAAGAGATGAAGGGCGTCCACCGAGCAAACACCGGCCGACGACGACGACGAAGAACAAGACCACGGAACCACGACACAGGAAACCAATACAACAACAAACTACAAGAGGGAACAATGCACTGGAGAACCACAAGACCTTTGTGAAGAAGAAATTCAAAGAGGGAACGGTGCACTGGTGAACCACGGGACCAAAAGAAGAAGAAATTGAAAGAGGGAGACTTCAGCCACCAAAAGAAGAAGAAATTGAAAGAGGAAGAGTTTCGTAACCCTAATGGAAATTTGAACCAAAGATTAAACCTTTTCAAAAAAAATTGTGGGCCCCGCAACAACAATTTAATATTTTTTTTTTTTGCCACCTGGACAGTTGTACACTGGAGCAATGAGATAAGCGGTTGTTCAACCTACATTTTCCTTCCAGTAAACATGATTGAAGATTATTTAAGTATATTTCTTTTAGTTAAGTATATTTTTTATTTTGTGAAATAAAAAATATTAATAAATTTAACTAACTCCTAATAACATCAAAGAAGTTCAATGATGGAACAATATTGGGTTATTCAATTAAGAAGGTCACATGGTATAAGGGAAGAACACTATAGATGATCTTTGACCGATGTACATTTATAATACAAAAGTAATCAAAGACATGATGTATTCTATAAATTCGTTATTAATAAACACATACAAGAACAAAATATATTGATTACAAAGGAGTTTATGAAATACACACTAAAAAAAGAAAGAATGAATTACCTTTAAATGATTAATATGAATTACATTAGTGTGTATCGGTTAACTTTCCAACTCTTGGTTAAGTTAGATGAGATCACCTATATATTGACTAGTTACAATGCTAACTTACTAGGAAAACAGAAAGCCTTACTAACTAAACAAAACAATCATTTAATAACAACTATGACCAGACCCTTAATCAAACAAAATGCACCACCAACCATTAGACGCTTCTGAGCTTGACGTTCTCATTAGACGAACATAGCGTATGAAGAAAAGACAAGATATAAATTAACAAATATGCAAAGAATGCATGAACTTATAGGAACATGCTTGGTGAACATGTCTGATTGATTATCCTTTGTACTAATATTTTGCGCTTCAACTCATTGTTTTAATGTGAAGAAAGTACATGATATCAATACTTCATTTCTTTGTAATGTCTCATGTTTAATTAGTCCATAATAGAATCAAATATACGCATGGATATATAGTTTTATATTCTATCTATTACATAATAACTATAAAGTCATCCAAAAAAGTATTTACATTGCATTACAAATGTAAATGGTAGTCTTGCTACTATGACTTGTAACATCATATATTTTCATACCAACTACGATTATAATAGTCAACCACCTACGTGTAAGAGTGAGATACTTTAACTTTAAACATCTCATACACAATAAATAACATCACACAACTCACACATATATCATGATACATTATATTCAATATACAACTTGCGAATTACACCATTGCATTATCAATAAGATGAAGATATCCTTAACAATACCTCCAATGAACAATATTTGCTAAAATATCATCAACAAGGTACCATAATCATTAGTCATATATTCAATGTACAATTTAACGACCACAACAAGACGCCTTCTCAAATGTCTCACCAAAATCTAACACCTACCATAGGCTAGAGTAGTCCATAAACCTATTTATCCAAACCTAATGTGTGAACATTTTTCAACTTCTCACCACTTGATGATTTAATTTACGTGATCAAATTATTAATGAAGTTAGAATATCACTTTTACTTAATGAACAAACATGTTTAACACTCCATCACACAAGCTACTAGTATCCAAAACATGTCATAAAGATATCAACATATATATTACCTCAAATATATATCACTATTGTAGAAAAAGTCAAAGACAACGGTTCTTTTAACAATTCGATAACGGTTTTAAAACCGTTGTCTATCAGCACGTGGTATATTCTATTGAGGTATAGGCGATGGTTGTAGAACCGCCGTCTATAAGTCACACACAAAAAATATTAAAAAAATAAATAAGAACAACACCAACCTCAAGGTGATGGTAGCAGCTACAACAACGGTGGAGGGTAGCGGAGACAACAATGACAATGGTGGAGGGAAAGCGAAGTGCGGTGGTAGATCAATTAACAAGAACCTTAAACAATGAACCAATGGAAGAATGAGAATTAAACCAATGGAAGAATGGAGGAAAAATAAGATGAGAACTAAAGCGGAAGAATAAACTATGAAGATAGGAAGAACTTACAAAGGTAACGGGGACAACGGTGGAGGGAAAGCGAAGCGCGGTGGTGGAGCAATTAACGAGAACCTTAAATAATGAACCAATGGAAGAATGAGCAATGAACCACTATGAAGAATGGAGGAGGAATAAGCATGAGTATAGGAAGAACTTACAAAGACAATGAGTGAAGAGAATGTTCAAAAGAGTTGAAGAGAGAGTGCAAAGAAGAAGAAAGAAAAGGCAGAGAACGAAAGCATAAGTAGTGCGGGGCTTCGAATTAGATTAATAACGAGGGTATAGACAATGGTTATAAGAGGACTTGTTTTCTATGTACCCGTTTTAATTCAAAAAATGTCACCGCATTTTGATAGACAACATTTGGTAGTGAAACATTATATATTAACTATTGTAAATAAGCGTTTTTCCACTAGTGTATATATCAACATTTCATACATTGATCAATTTTTATTTTAAACACTAGAAAAGTCGTGTTTGCATATATGATTTTGTTTATTTTTTTATTAAAGTAGTGTTTAGCACATATAAATTTTTTTTTTTCCTGAAGTTTTACTAAGCATGTTTGGAAAGCACAATTTTTATTCTAGTTATTGTATTAGAGTTGTGCATAACACGACTATAGTAAAAAATAAATAAAAGTCGTGCTTACCAAATATAATTTTAGTATAAAAAAATAGTGATAATGAAAGTTGTATATACTAAATATGACTTTTATATTGTGAAAAATAAAAAAATTCAAATAACTTACTAAAAAGAATCGACACAATATGCTTAGTCGATTGAAATTAATAAAATTATCTCATTGTGTAACAACATATGCTAAAAAAGGAAGAATAAAAAAAATATAAATTCTTTAATTATATTTCTTGACCTTTGAAGACAATACAAAGTTGTGCTTGAAAAACGGAACTTACTTAATTTTTTACAATTTACTTTTTTTTTTATTTTTTCAATAAATTATACTATAATGATAAATTTTTCTAAATTGTATTTGGCATACAATAGTATAAATATAATATAGTGTTCTTAAGTTTGTAATATAACAACTCCTTATCTCCTTTCACTACAAGAAATTTTTATTTATCGACTAAAAGTTACTTAAAAAAAATTTGTTTGTCAATAATTTTTAATTACAGACAATTTTATTTACAGATGAAATTACCGATAGATTTAGATAATGAACTGGTGTTTGTTGGTAATTACTGATATAAATAAAAAAAATTATTACACTTTTAAAATCTGAAAATATGAGCTACACTACAAAAATGATAATGTTAACTTTTAATATCTTAATAATAATAATAAAAATAATCTATAATAGTAATAAATAATAATGATAAATAATAAAAATATATAATAATATAAAAAATATTAATAAAAATATTATTAATTATCGAAGGATTTGACAGATTTGTGTTTGTTACTAATTATTAAAGGATCTAATTCCATCAATAAATTTATAGACGAAATTTTTATTTATCAACGAAATTTTTGTATTTATCGATTAATTTTAACTATTGGTAAAATATAAACTTACATTTTTTTTTGCATTCTTCTAATTTAAAAAAAATTCTAAAAAAATGTAATTTATTTTTTTGTTATAGTGGGTTGTTTAGAATTGTTTAACTTTCTTTTAACTTTTACTTATTTTTCGCTCTCATATTACCATAAATGATGGAAGAGGCCAAAGCACCAATCCATTGAAATACCACCAAAATGTCAAATTGAGGCAACCACTAGAGTTATGGTCAAAGAGGACACATTCTACATGTCATAAACTCTAGTGTAGAATAGTTTTTTTAGTTCTTGTCAAAATTAGCATAGGAACTTTATTTGTAATTTTTCTTAGAGTTGGCCCTTTCCAAGTAGAGTTAGCCTCACCACTCTCAAATCCTACCTATCGTGCACCTTCAAGGTCACCACCACTCTTAGGAGGACCTTGTTCCATCTCTAATCCATGTGGCTGCCGCAAATCACCTACAAAACAGAAAAGAGGAGGACACAAATCTATCATTTGGTATCATGAGCTACGGTTATACAAGAGCTAAGTGTCTCCTTGCATTTTAATTTTTGGTTCTTCATTTTGCCGTGTTTTTCTTCAATTTTCCATGTTGTCTTGCTGTTTTTTGCATTTTAATTTGATTTAGGTGTTGTTTGGAGAAATCCAATCGGTGCATTGTGTTCAAATTGTTCTTGAGCTTCTAATTTTCACATTTGTGTAGGAATCTATACAGAATTGTGTTGTTGTTCTATTTTTAGTTTGTTTGAGTCTTGTTTGCAATTCTATTCGGTTCATTATATGTCTTGAGTCATTTTAATTTTTGAATCCAATTGTGTTTTGTCTAAGTCATGTTTCTCCTAATTTGTCATCAATTCCATGTAGTGTTGATTTTGTCGATAATTTTGGTTTCTTGATTTGATTTGAGTCCAGATCCATACAAATTTATATATATTCACTCCATTGTGTTTTTGAAGTTCTTCATTCTGTTTTTAAATTCCAGAATTAGGATTACTCTATTTTTCAAATTCTGTGCTGGCTGTTTTTTGTTATGAAATTCAAATACGATGAAGAAAAATTATGAAAACCTGGATCTATACAGTTTGATGTATTAGAAAATCAAGAAAAAAAAGAATCAGATCAAAAGACAAAATGGAGAAAAAATGATAAATAAAACAAAAAAAGTGTGCATTCTGGCGCCAAAATATATGGTAGTTGGACAAGAATTTTGAAAAATTTATCACAATTATTTGGTGCATAGTTTTGGTGTGATTCCAGCGCCAAAAGTTTGCTAAGACCTTGAATTGTTTGTGGTTAAAATTTTAGAATAAAATTTCAAATAGCCAGCTCAGCATAAATTTTATAAGTCACGCTTTTTGGACCTAAAAATTCCAGTAGTACTGTTTTGGTTTTTCTAATCAATTCTAGTGCCATTCTCTAGGTTCAATTTGTGTGCTACCTTTTGTTGAGTGCCTATTTTTATTGCTTGTCCAATATTATTCAATACTCCTTCTAAGTTGTGTCATATAATTCAAATCCATTTGTTGTTGTCCTATTTTTTAAATTTGAATTGTTTCTTACTTTCATTTCTTGACCTCTAAATTGATTGGAGAACAAAATTCAAATTGATGCTTGTTAAGTGGAATTAACCTTGTGGCGAGTCTATCCCTACTTAGTAGGTACTGTTTGGAAGATTTTAATTGGCTAACCATAAGAGGTTAAGGCAAGGAGCTGCAGCAAATATAAATACAAACCTATACACATTGTAGAACACATCAAGGAAGATCAACCACAAGCCAAGGAGTGCATAGTTTAGGAAATCTGAATTTTATTTTGTGTAATTCGGTTTCTTTATATTTCTTTGAGTTGTAATTACATTCAACCTTGATTAATTAGCGGATTAATTGCGTGTAGACAGTGAGTGTGTCTTCAATGGCTCCAAGTATCTAGAAGCCTCACCTTAGGAATCGTCTAGTTTAAAGCTTTGTAGTTAGCAATATTTAATTTGTGCTTAGTTAATTGCTTTACTTTAATTACTTGATTTGCATTAATTAATTGCTTTGCATTGTTTTCCTTTGCCTAAAAATTGACTTTTCATTTCTAATTGTGATCTAAGTAAATTACTTAGAAAAATAATTGTGTGAAGTCTTGAGGGATAGGTTTTGGCAAGGAAAGACTTGGTACTTAAGAGATCCTAGTGATCCACCTCTCTTTCCTGGAAAGCTACCTTCATTACTTTCCTTTTCTTTCTTGAGGTAAAATACTTTTAAACACAAAGCTTTAGTCATGTCAACTCACTCTTCGAAATCTAGTGAAAGTGATATAAAGTCCATTAAAAATCTTTTAAAACAATTAGCCAAGGACTTTCAATCATTCTCATATAGACAATTGGAACATGAGGTACAAATCAAAGAGTTGAAAATGGCTAAAGAAAAGGATGAAAGCTCTCAAAAATCTAAAAAATTATATTCACATGCATCTAGTTCTCACAATCATGAATCTTTTGGGGAAGAAAGTCTTAGGATAAATGAATATTATCAACCACCCCCTAGGAGAACTAGAAGAGAAAAAAAAGAACAAGAGAGTCCAAGAGAGGTTAGGGTAGATCTACCTCATTTTCATGGAAAAGAAAACATAGAAGTCTATTTAGATTGGAAAATGAAGGTAGAACAATTATTTGCTTGCCATAGAGTAAATGAAGAGAGGAAAGTACCCTTAGCCACCCTAAGTTTTCAAGATAATGCTATGTATTGGTGGAATGCCCTTGAGAGTAAAAGGTGCCTTCATAAGGACCCTCCCATAGAGTATTGGAATGATCTTAGGGGAGCTTTAAGCCGCCGCCATATTCCCTCCTACCACAATAGGAAGTCAATGGACAAACTCCAAGGACTTCATCAAAAAAATCTAAGTGTAGAAGAATATTGGCAAAAGATGATGCTATATATAATAAGGGCAGGGATTAATGAGGACAACCATACCACCATACCTAGGTTTTTAAGTGGCCTCAAACTTGAGATAAGAAACAAAGTTGAACTTTTACCTTATAGAGATTTAAATGACTTGATTCAACTTAGCATTAAAGTTGAAAAACAAATTTTGAGAAAACAATCAAGTCAAAAACAAAGTTCATACTCTGTATCTTATGACAAGGATGAGTTCCAAAGAGGGGAAGAACATATAAAAGAAACATCTCTAGAACTTTCCCAAAAGCTATCCGAGCATATCTCACACACTCACGCTAGAATAAGTCAATGTTTAAAATATCTTGGTAAGAGTCATTTAGCATCTCATTGTTCAAATGAAAGATCTATGATCTTAAGGAACAATGCTAACAATAGTAGCCAAGAAAAAGAAACTAGTGAGAGTGAAGAAAATGAGAAGAAAAAGAAGAAAGAAATAGAAAAGTCAAGTGAGGGGTTGTTTGAAAAAGAAGAAGAGGGTTCTACAAAGAATGATGAATATCTTAAAACACCCCTTACAAGCATAGTAAAAATAGAATCTTTAAAGAGGGATTGCATAGGTAAATATGTAGTAGTTTATGATTACCTAAGCCACCTTAGGGAAGTTTTCTTAGTGTTTAGGGCTAATAGTTTGTTTGCTAATAGTGATAAATGTACTTTCTATGTTGATAGTGTAGTGTCTTTGGGTTTTATAGCTAACAAAAATGGGGTACATGTTGACCTCGAGAAAATCAAAGCCATCCAAGAAAGGCCAACACAACAAAATGTAGGAGATGTTAGGAGTTTTCATGGTCTAGCAAGTTATTATAGGAGAATTTATCCTAACTTCTCAAGTCTAGCTTTACCACTCCATGAGTTACTGAAGAAAGACACTCCATTTTGTTGGATGTGTTGAACCAAGTGGTGTTCAATGTTTCGAAGAATCCAAATCCTTTGAAGGATGTTGAAGCCTCTGCTTTGCTGTGTGTTGCTGTGCTGGTTTAAGCTTTGTTCTGGGATAGTTTAATGTTGTAATCCACCCTTAGATTAAATCTCAAGCAATTAGCATCTCAATCTTTATCAAAGTAAAATGTTTTTCAAACTAAGTTGAAACAACCGATTGTTTTGTCGAAACAACTGATTGTTTACACTTAGGTGTTTTGAGAAAGTTTGAAAACTGTTTTTGAATGGTGAAATTTGTTAAGTAACAAAACAATCAATTGATTCGAGGAAACAATCGATTGTTTGTTTTGAAACCATAACAGAAAAACTGTTTTCTTTGACTGAGCTTTAAATGCTTTAACTGAATACGCTCCAGTCATTAAATGCTTTGACCAATCTATTTTAAATGCAATTAAGAGTTTGTTAAGATTTGATAACAAACTATATTCTTGAATATATTATGAAAAACTATTTTTAAGGATTAAGAATCTTGAGACAAAGTTTTTAACAACAACTAAGAGCTTTTCAAAGAGTTCTGAGATTGCTTAAGAGTTGAGAGATTGATCAAGGTGCTGGAATAGGATTCTACTTGTATTGATTTCAGATATTCATCTGTAACAAGTGTAATCTTTGTAAACTGCCGAACAATTCATTTGTGTGTTTTGCTGAGATTGGCTGTGTGTTCTTGAGGTGTTCAAGATCAGCAATCTTAGTGTTGGCCAAGGAGAGTGTGTTTCTTGAGGTGTTCAAGGTCATTCTCTTGGTTGTGGTGTAAGTGATCAAGTGGTGATTGCTTAGTGGTTATCCTCAGGGTTTCTGAGAAGACTGGATGTAGCTCTAGTTTGGAGTGAACCAGTATAAACAATTGTGTACAATCTCTCTATCCCTAACTCTTTAATTTCAGTTTGTTTGTTGTTTGCTGGTATAAACAACCGATTGTTTCGAAGAAACAACCGATTGTTTTTTCTAGTATTACAGTTTTTGCTTGCTGTTTTGGCTAACGGAATTGCTGAATCAATTGGTTTCTGAAATAAATTCATTCTAGCTTTGAAAAGATTGCGAAAACCCCTTTAAACAATTCACCCCCCCTCTAGTTTAAAGCCATCTTTTCTAACAATTGGCATCAAGAGCTTAGTTCTTGTAAGTCATTGAAGTTGATCCTAAAATCTTTTAAAATGGCTGATAGACTACCGTTTGGGGAAGGTGCCTCAATAAATAGACCACCCTTGTTTTATGGTTTGAATTACCAGTTTTGGAAAGTTAGAATGAAAATATTTATGGAATCTCTTGACAAAGGAATTTGGGATGCAATTGAAAAATGACCCTTTTATCCCAAAGTTTGAAAAAGATGGTGTTGTCATTGAGAAGCCATGGTCTCAATGGACTGATGCAGAAAGTAAAAAGGCCAAATTTGATTGCATTGCCAAAAATATTATAACCTCTGCTTTAAATTATAACCTCACAATGCAAATCATCAAAAGAAATGTGGGATACTTTGGAAGTCATTCATGAAGGAAAAAATGAGGTGAAAAGACCTAGAAAGCATGTTCTCATCCAAGAGTATGAGATGTTTAGAATGCTTAAAGGTGAAACCATAGCTGAAGTGCAGAAAAGGTTTACACACATCATCAACCACCTTATGAGCCTAGACAAGACGTTTGACAAAGAAGAGCTGAACATCAAGATCTTGAAATGTCTTGATAGAGCATGGCAACCAAAGGTAACTGCTATTTCCGAATCTAAAGATCTAACATCATTAAGTGTTGCTTCTTTGTTTGGAAAGCTTAGGGAACATGAGCTAGATATGAATAGACTCAATGTTCAAGAGAGTGAAGATAAGCACACAAGGAGCATAGCCTTGATAGCATCCAAACATAAGGAAAAGCAAGATTCAAGTGATGATAGTGATGAGGAAAATCTAAGTTTGCTGTCAAGAAAATTCAGCAAATTTCTAAAGAGAAACCGCAACAAAGACAACAACAAGGATAGGTATGGAAACAAGAAACCCAATGAATTTAATTCAAATAACTATACTTGTTTTGGTTGTGGTGAGAAAGGTCACATAAAGGCAGATTGTCCCAACAAGAGCAAAGAGAAAAAGACAAGCTACAAGGAGAAGAAAGGCAAGACAAAAAGAGCCTACATAGCTTGGGATGAAAATGAGGTGTCATCATCAAGTGAAGATGAAAAAGCCAACATATACTTAGTAGCTGATCCTGCCTGTTGACCAGGAAGCAAGAGCCTTACCTCGTCAAATCTGGATCGACTTTGCGCCGTGTTAGCTTCCGTCCTTCGCCTTGATTCACCTCAAGAACCTGCAAAAGACAGAACGGCGCCGCTGCGGCCGATCACGCTCCGACACCCAAGTCAGCGACTGAACCACCAAAATACTAAGAGAAAACTAAGAACTTCAGGAACCGTGCAAAATTCTCTCTCAGCGTACTCAAGTTCTCGCAAGCGTAAAAGAAGTATTCTAAAACGCGCGTACCTCAGAGGTTCGTTAGAATTCCTTATATACCTGTGCATTTCTCTCTCCTGACAGTTACACATCTGGACACGTGGCTCGTATCCAGCTGTACCCGTGTCACCATCTGGAGCATCCTTGACTTGGGCGTCACTTCTTACTCTTCAGGCTTATTCGACTTAGTTATCCATGCAAGGAGTAACTCGGTGTAAAGCTGCCTTGGAGCGCGATCTCTTCTGTGTGGCGAGTACGGGTGTCTTCATACACACCTTCCCTGTGGTCTCGCCGGCCGCCATCATGATCTACTTCACTTGCTTCATTGTGCATGTTCGGGTAAGCTGTTCCCCGATCCCAACCTCTGGCTAGCTAGGGAATGACCATCTGACGACTTCATCTTCTGCTTCGAAAGCCTGGAACAAGCTTCCCCGATCCCTCGGCGATCTCCTCCTTTCGGCGATCTCTGATCACTTTATCACAAACCCGGTGACCGCCGGTTTAGGTGCGCTGGAGATCGGAGCACGCCAACTTAATAACTGGCGACTACACAAGGCCCCCGACTTCCTTCCCTTCTGCCAGCCAGGTGCCCCGTTCAACATGCCTATATAATAGCTTGCTGCCATGTCATCACTTCCGACCACCTAGGCGGTACACAAGCCCCCTAGTCTTAAGCGAAGACTTGTCCAGCGAAAAGACTAAGAGGTCACGTCACTGCCGATCTGCGTGGCGCTGGCACAGAATTCCAAACGCTCGTACCCTCTGCTTTTCTGACGCTCCACCAAACACCTTTTTCCAATCGTTCGACACGTGGCTTCATCAACGGTCATCTTTAGCTGTCGTTTGCGCTTCCAAAAACGTTTGAAAAACCCTTAAACCCTTTCATTTTTACTGTTTCATCATCTATCTGCCTTCTCAAAACGCTCTGAGTTTTCCCTGCAAACCCACAGCGCTTCTCAGCTCCCTCAATCTTCAACTCCCTTCAACGCTCATCTGATCATCGAAAGGTACCTCTTTTACTTCTTCTGTTGATTCTTGCTGCATTTTAACCGATTCGCATCATCCATTATCTGTCTGGTGCATACGCTGTGGGTTGTTTTCCTCTTCTTCTTCCTTCTCGTAACTTAGGGCTTCGTCTTCCATTACATTCATCACAACGAACTCTCGTTCGTTCGTTCTTCATTCTGCGTCCACAATCGAGTCGATCTCTACAACCCTTGTTCATCCTTTCTTCTTTTTCCTTTGCAGTTCCCGCGATGGCTCGTACAAAAACCACCGCGAATCCTCCTCCTTCATCACGAAACCCTCCATCCCAAGCGCATAACCTACCACGAGCATCTGGTGCTCCTTCTTCCCAGGCTGAGAGGCCTGCAACCTCTCGTCCCAACCTCGCTCAGGCAACTCCACCAGTCGCCGGAGGAGCCTCCATTCCCACACCAGACTACAAGAAACTTTACCCGTGGGCCACCCCAAACTTTACTGAAGGAGACCTCTTCAGTAAACTCTACGTTGGCGGTGCTACGGTTGAAGAAAGGGGACGAACCCAACCTCTCGTTCCACAAGGAGCACGACGACAAACTGATGGTGCTGCCTTGCCTTCCTGACGTGCCAATCTGCGCGGATGACAAGGGGAACAACGGCGAGTTGTTCTGCTTCATTTACACTACTCTCTTCAAGAAGGTGAAACTCAGGCTTCCCTTCACCCGTTTTGAACGGGAACTATTAACCGAGCTCAACATTGCCGCTGCCCAGCTCCATCCCAACAGCTGGGCATTCGTGCGGGCATTTCAAATCATGTGCGCACACTTGGGACTACCGGCCTCGGTAGACGTCTTCCTTTTCTTATTCGAGGCTAAGAATCCTGGAGGCCGCCCCTGGGTGAGTGTACCGCCCAGGTGGTCGAAAGTGATGACGTGGCAGCAAGCTATTATATAGGGGTGTTGAACGGGGCACCTGGCTGGCAGAAGGGAAGAAAGTCGGGGGGCTCGTGTAGTCGCCAGTTATTAAGTTGGCGTGCTCCGATCTCCAGCGCACCTAAACCGGCGGTCACCGGGTTTGTGATGAAGTGATCAGAGATCGCCGAAAGGAGGAGATCGCCGAGGGATCAGGGAAGCTTGTTCCAGGCTTTCGAAGCAGAAGATGAAGTCGTCAGATGGTCATTCCCTAGCTAGCCAGAGGTTGGGATCGGGGAACAACTTACCCGAACATGCACAATGAAGCAAGTGAAGTAGATCATGATGGCGGCCGGCGAGACCACAGGGAAGATGTGTATGAAGACACCCGTACTCGCCACACAGAAGAGATCGCGCTCCAAGGCAGCTTTACACCGAGTTACTCCTTGCATGGATAACTTAGTCGAATAAGCCTGAAGAGTAAGAAGTGACGCCCAAGTCAAGGATGCTCCAGATGGTGACACGGGTACAGCTGGATACGAGCCACGTGTCCAGATGTGTAACTGTCAGGAGAGAGAAATGCACAGGTATATAAGGAATCCTAACGAACTTCTGAGGTACGCGCGTTTTAGAATACTTATTTTACGCTTGCGAGAACTTGAGTACGCTGAGAGAGAATTTTGCACGGTTCCTGAAGTTCTTAGTTTTCTCTTAGTATTTTGGTGGTTCAGTCGCTGACTTGGGCGTCGGAGCGTGATCGGCCGCAGCGGCGCCGTTCTATCTTTTGCAGGTTCTTGAGGTGAATCAAGGTGAAGGACGGAAGCTAACACGGCGCAAAGTCGATCCAGATTTGACGAGGCAAGGCTCTTGCGTCCTGGTCAACAGGCAGGATCATCAGGCGCCCACCGTGGGGCCGTGTAAAACCTGTTCCCATCCACAGCGTGAGTTCTTGGAGTTTCTGCAGTTTCTGTGTGGTTATGTGCTGGTGCAACCATTTTCCGCCGTTCATTCAAGCTTTGTTCGGTAAATTCGTGTTTTCCACCGTTCGTTCGAAGTTTAGTTCAGAGAATTGAGGTTTTTCCCCGCTTGTTGAGTTCTTGTTCGGTGAGGAGAGGTTTTTCGCTGTTTACGCGAGTTTTAATCGGTGAGATCGAAGTTTCGACGTTCGTTCGGACTTTTGACTGGTGAATCAGATGTTTTGGTGGAGGAGTGGTAGGTTCGTGCTGAGATTGCGAGTTTCTGCGAAGGTCTTTGCTGTTGAGATTGCGTTCTTGAAGTTCTTTGGAGTTCGCGAAGTTCTAACCGGTTGATTGCTGGATCGATCATTGCTAAAGGAGGTTTTGTTCGTCGCTCGTTGTGGTCTGTGAAGTTTTCAGGAGAAAGATGAGAAGCAACCGTTCAAGTCCAGTTGTGCCAGTTGCTGCTGAAGGCGCCATGACTATGGCGCAGATGGTAGAGATCATGCGTGCGCTGCAGGCGAATGTGGAGGCCTCGCGCATAGAGCAGGCAAGGATGCATGAGGACCCTAGTCCGCCTCTCAGGCCAGGAATGAAGAGCTAAGCAAAGTGAGTGAGGAGTTGCGCCAAGCTCTTCAGGAGCAGAGAGGGCGCCAAGTCGCTGAGGAGGTCGCACCGTCGTCGCCACCTCGCGTTTTCCCCATGCCATTTGCACAGGCGATCACAGACACGCCTATCCCTGCGAGTGTGGTACCCGTGAAGGCTACTTTCATCGGCGTGGAGGATCCTGAGGCACATCTCACCACGTTCCACACGCAGATGATGCTGTTAGGAGGCTCGGATGCTGTGTATTGCAAGATGTTCGTGAGCACGCTCCAGGGAACAGCGCTGGAATGGTTTGTGAGCTTGCCTACCGGTCACATAACCAATTTCCAGCAGTTTTCGAAGCTTTTCGTCGAGCAGTACATAGTGAACAAGGCGCCACCTAGGGTGTCTTATGACCTATTCGACATAAGGCAGTACCAGGGAGAGTCCCTCAGGGACTACTTGAATCGCTTTGGAGCGCAGATGGTCCGCTCACCGGCCAAGGACGAAGAGATTCTGGTATACGCCTTCAAAAAGGGCGTGCTGCCGGGACCGTTCTGCGAGGCACTGATCAGGGCTCACCCCGCCACGTTTGCTGAGGTTAGGCGACTTGCGGTGGCCCACATCGCCGATGAAAGTGAGGTCGCCGAGAAGAGAGGGAGCGTGGCCCCCGCTAGGCCACGTGCCCAGACCAGGATCCATCCACAGAGGGTGCTGGAGACAGCGGCGGCCAAGAGGGATCAAAGGACTCGCCATCCTTATGACCCAAGAAGAAACAAGGGCAGGGTCCCACGGCGCCCCAGGGAGTACAATCGCCCACCAAAGCATAAGTTTGTTATGGGGTTGGCGGACCTGATCGCCATTCCCAATATAGCAGCCAGGCTCAAGGCACCCGAGAAAGTGGGCGACAAGGTGTTAGGACTAAAGCCAGACGCCTGATGCAAATTCCACCAGAGTTTTGGTCACACCGTCGATTCATGTTTGGCATTGGGATACCAGCTCGACGACCTGGTCAAGAGCGGTTTCCTGAACGATTACCTGCTGGACAGGAGAACGGGGGGCGCGTCGAGCTCCCAGCCGGCAGGTGGTGAGGCTCAGCAGCACGAGATGCCCACTCATGGAGAGATCCACACCATCGCTGGGGGTTTTTCGGGTGGTGGATGCACCGCGTCACAGAGGAAGAAATATGCAAGGTCTGTGATGACGGTGGACATGTTCGAGGACCACTCGCCAGATGTGGACATCACGTTCATGAGGAAAGATCTCAGGGACGTTGTGCCTCATGACAACGATCCTATAGTCATCTCGCTTGTCACAGCGGGAAGGAAGGTCCACAGGGTTCTGGTGGACCAAGGAAGCTCGGCAGATGTGATGTTCTGGCCGACTTTCACACAGCTGCAATTGCCCCTTGACGAGCTGAGGCCCTATGGAGGGTGCTTATATGGGTTCGCTGGCGATCAGGTGGAGGTCAGGGGGTACATAGAATTAAGAACTACATTCACGGATGAGGCGGGCTCGAGGACGGAGAAAATCAAATACCTCGTCGTGAATGCTCCCTCAGCATATAATATTCTGTTGGGAAGACCAACACTCAACAGAATAGGAGCTGTGCCTTCAACCAGGCACATGAAGGTGAAGTTGCCGTCGATGGAGGGGGTGGTGATCACCATCAAATCTGACCAGAAGGAAGCGAAGAAATGCTATGAGAATAGCCTGAAAAACAAGAGGTCAGTAAGTTACATCACAACGACGCCGCCTCCCGGGGTGAAGCCCAAGCCAACAGAATGGCGAGTTGTTGATGCGGCGATGGAGGTGGCCGCCGGAGGCGATGTCACCATGCTGGATGCTGAGGCTGAGGGAGAGGACGCCGATCGGGAGGAAGAGGCGCGGAACCGCCCAGAGGAAGCGAGGGAGCTGGGAATCGCCAGGGCGGTAATCGCCAGGGAAGCTAGACCCAAACCCGTCGAGGAGTGGCTCGAAAGGGAGATCGGGGGAAAGGTCTTCAAGTTGGAAAGATCCTTGGAGGCTGAGCTCCAAGACCAGATCGCCAAGGTGATAGAGCGGCATCTGGATGCTTTTGCATGGTCTGCTTCAGACATGCCGGGAATCGACCCCGATTTCTTGTGCCACCATCTAGCAATGGACAACCAGGTCAGACCGGTGCGACAGAGAAGAAGGAAGTTTAACGAGGAGAGAAGGCAGGCGATCAGGGATGAAACCCAGAAGCTCCTCGCCGCAGGCCATATCAGGGAAGTCCAGTACCCTGAGTGGTTGGCCAATGTCGTGCTGGTAAAGAAAAGCAATGGGAAGTGGCGCATGTGCGTCGATTTCACTGACCTGAACAAGGCTTGCCCAAAGGATTCGTATCCTTTGCCAAGCATAGACGCCCTGGTCGACAGTGCTGCAGGGTGCAAGTTGCTGAGTTTCCTGGACGCCTTCTCGGGGTACAACCAGATAAAGATGCATCCCATGGATGAAGAGAAGACCGCCTTCATGACCGAGAGGTCGTGCTACTGCTACAAGGTGATGCCCTTTGTGCTGAAGAACGCGGGGGCCACGTACCAAAGGTTGATGGATCGGGTACTTGCACCAATGGTGGGAAAGAATGTGCAAGTGTATGTGGATGATATGGTCGTGACCTCGCCGGAGAAGAGCAAACACGTTGCGGACTTGGAGGAGTTGTTCACCATAATCGCCAAGTTCAGGTTAAAGCTGAACCCCGAGAAGTGCATTTTTGGCGTGGAGGCAGGGAAGTTCTTGGGATTCCTCTTAACTGAAAGAGGAATAGAGGCCAATCCTGATAAGTGTGCTGCCATCTTGGCGATGAGGAGACCGGCTACCGTGAAGGAGGTGCAGCAACTTACAGGTCGGATGGCCGCCCTGTCTCGTTTCGTATCGGCTAGCGGAGAGAAAGGCCATCCGTACTTTCAATGTTTAAGGCGGAACAACAAGTTTGCCTGGACGAAGGAGTGTGAAGAGGCCTTCGTCAAGCTTAAAGAGTACCTAGCGAGCCCGCCGGTTTTGTGCAAACCGTTGGTGGGGACCCCTCTCAGGTTGTATTTCGCTGTGACTGAGAGGGCGGTGAGTGCGGTGCTCGCTCAAGACCAAGACCAGGCTCAGAAGCCTATTTACTTCGTCAGCAAGGTGCTGCAGGGCCCGGAGGTGAGATATCAAGCCTTGGAAAAAGCTGCACTGGCTGTGGTATTTTCGGCGAGGAGGTTGCGCCACTATTTCCACAGTTTTACAGTACTAGTGATGACCGACTTGCCCATCCAGAAAGTCCTGAAGAAGCCTGATGTAGCTGGGAGGATGGTGAAGTGGGCGGTGGAGTTGTCAGAGTTCGATATCAAGTATGAGCCCCGAGGTCCGATCAAGGGGCAGATTTTCGCCGATTTTGTGGTTGAGCTCTCGTCAGAAGCAGCGCGAGTTGAGGGGGATGATTTCCGTTGGGTGCTCTCGATGGACGGATCGTCGAACCAGCAGGGTAGCGGTGCTGGAGTCATCCTGGAAGGGCCCAACGGTGTGCTGATTGAACAGTCCCTGAGGTTTGCCTTCAAAGCCAGCAACAATCAAGCAGAATATGAGGCGCTGATCGCCGGAATCTTGTTGGCCAAGGAGATGGGAGCTAGGGTGCTGATGGCTAAGAGTGACTCGCTGTTGGTCACGGGACAAGTAACAGGCGAGTTCCAGGCCAAGGATCCACAAATGGCGGCTTACCTGGAGTATGTGCAGGAGTTGAAGAGTTCCTTTGTCTCCTTTAAAGTGGTGCATGTGCCCAGAGAGCAGAATGCCCGAGCTGACTTTCTAGCTAAGCTCGCCAGTTCAGGCAAGGGGGGTAGGCAGAGGACGGTGATCCAAGAAACTCTGAAAACGCCTAGAGCATTTGTGGCAGACCACCTGGTTCTTCAAATAAGCAAGTCGACGGAGAAAGCGGCGAGGAGTCACAGGTCTTTGACTCAGGAGACCTTGAGATCGCCGAGAATAAGAGCATGTCGGGGGGAGAGGGTGAACACGACGCAGGTCTGCGCTACGGATATGCGGAAGTCACGTCGGGGGTCGAGCTCTGGCTGCAAGAACCCTCCGTGCAGGTTACTACTGGCCAAAAATGAGGGAGGACTGCAAGAAGTATGCACAGTGTTGCAAGCAATGTCAGTAGCACGCCGATTGGCACAAAGCGCCTCCCGAGGAGTTGAAGTCGATTTACAGCCCTTGGCCGTTTCATACGTGGGGGATCGACATTCTGGGACCTTTCCCATTGGCGATCAGACAGATGAAGTACTTGGTGGTGGCGATGGAATATTTCACCAAGTGGATCGAAGCAGAACCAGTAGCCCAGATCACCGCACACAAGATCGAGAGCTTTGTGTGGAAGAACATCGTGTGCCGGTTTGGTGCGCCTAAGCGCCTGGTGTCGGACAACGGGACTCAGTTTGCAAGTCACCTGTTGAAGAAGCTGTGCGAAGAGGTGGGAATTCAGCAAGTGTTTGCATCCATCGAGCATCCCCAGACAAATGGCCAAGTAGAGTCCGCTAATCGGGTATTGCTAAGAGGCTTGAAGAGAAGGTTAGAGAAAGCCAAGGGATCGTGGGCTGAGGAGGTACCCCGCATAATTTGGGCGTACCACACCACCGAGCAGTTAGGAACCCATGAGACCCCGTTTAGCTTGGTCTATGGGTGCGACGCAATGATTCCAGTGGAGATCCAGGAGAGCTCACCGAGATTCCAGAACTTTGTAGCGGAAGACTCGAATGAGGAAAGAAGGTTGAATCTGGATTTGCTGGATGAGGTCAGGGAGGAGGCAAGAGTAAAAGCCGAGGCAGTGAAAAGAAGGATTGAACGAAGGTATAACTCGAAGGTGGTGCCAAGGCAGTTTAAAGAAGGCGACCTGGTGATGAGGAAGGCCCACCAGTACGAGATGGAGAACAAGTTGTCGCCTAAGTGGACGAGACCGTTCAGAATAACCGAGGCGCTCGGGAACGGCGCCTACCGCTTAGAAACTTTGGTAGGAGGGGCGATTCCTCGCACTTGGAATGCCACGCACCTCAAGTTATATTACAGTTGAAGCTTTGTAAGTAAAAACAAACACGAAGAGTTTTGCAAGCTTTCTGTTAAAACAGTTTGAAGGGGGCACTCTTTTTTCCTAAGGAGGGTTTTTAATGAGGCTACCCAATAAAGAAGAGTTTTCAAAGTTTAAAGTATTTTAGATTGCATGCTTGTTGTTACAAAAGTTTTAGAAAAAGACCTTGTCACTCGTATGTGATTTAAGGCAAGTTTGAAGTTATGCTGCATGCTTTCTAAAAAGTTTTTAAGTCCCCATCGCTTTTCGGCGATTGGCGGCATCAGTTAAAGTTAAAAGTCCCCATCGTTTTTCGGCGACTAGCGGCATCAGTTAAAGTTTTAAAGTCCTCATCGTCTTTCGGTGATCGGAGGCACCAGCAACGTTTAAAAGACCTCAACGCCCTCGCGCGTCTTGAGGCGAGAAAGAGATTAAAGTCCTCCTCGACTTTGTGCGAGTGCAGGCGAGAAAAAGTTAAAAGTCCTCAATGCATCTAGGGAGGAGGAGATATAATCCCTGGGCAATGTAGAGGCACCAGATAAAGACCTTCTCGCCGTCGAGAGAGTTCAGGCAAGATAAAGACCTTCTCGCCGTCGAGCGAGTTCAGGCAAGATAAAGACCTTCTCACCGTCGAGCGAGTTCAGGCAAGATAAAATCCTTCTCGTCTCGAACGAGTTCAGGTACGGTGTGGAGGGTGGAAGAAGTTTAAAGGATGGCTAAGGTAGGTTCGAAGAGAACGCCTAGCTGTCCGACTTATTGTTCTGAAACTCAGGGAGGTAGAGAAGGATCCGAAAGGCGCCTCTACCCCAGATGAGGGAACAATAGCCAAGTTACGAAGGCAAAAGGGGGCTTACATCGCCGGGACCCTCTGGCGATCAGAAGAAATTCAAGCGATGGCAAGAGTAAGGGCCCATTTTGATAGAGCAGATCAGGTGAACTATATCTTAAACTATCAGTTGGATTGAAACTTGCTGTTTAGTAAATAGTTTCACGCTGAAGTTCGTTGTCTTAAGTTCACAAGTTATTAAAGCGCCATCGTTTGAAAGTTGATACTTTGCTCGAGTTTGAAGCAGTAATTGAACGATTGAGCCCGCAGGATCGCTAAGTTAATTTCCTTAAGCGGTTTCTACTACGAAAAGCAGAGTAAACAGAGAAACCATATGCGGAAGCGGAAAAGTTTATAATAAAGGTGGTATCAGTTCGAAATGCATAAGAAGAAAAGAAAAGTTATTACAGGTAAAGTTTGTACAAAAGGAAACAAGCATGGGGTCCCAGTGAATAAGTAATGGAGGGAGACGACTAATCTTCAGAAGGAACGATCTTCCCATCCACCACTTCATTACATATTGATACCATGGAGAGGTCGAGCTCGGGGTACTGGCAGGCGACTTGCTCCAGGGCGGCGTCGAACCCAACGGCGAGGACTTGGGCGGAGCTTAGTTCGAGCTCTTCGTTTTGTTGTTTGAGCCCCTCGGTTTGCTGTTTCAGCTCGTCAGCTCGTTTCTTTAGTTCTTCAGTTTTCCCACGAGCTTGAACGAGGTCTTTAGCAACCTTTTTGCTTTCCTCCCGCGCCAGGGCCAGCTCTGCAACAGTTCTTTTGTTCTCCTCTCTAGCTTCGGCGAGCTCAGCCACGGCGTCATCCCTCTCCTTTTCGACCTTTCCAAGGAGAACCTCCCGATCAACCGACCTTTTTCAAGGTTCTCTACCTTGGCTGCATCCGCTTTTATTGATGCCTCCAAGTCAGCCACCTTGAGCCGGAAGGGAACCAGCTTACTCTCCAGCTCGATCTTCTCTTGAGCTAGGAGGTGCAGTTTCTGGCGTAGATCGGAGGCCTCCTTGCGTGCAACCCTCAGCTCGGCACTCATGGCATCCTCCACCCTTGAGTGATCGATCTCCGCCATCATCAGGTTGCAAGACAGCTTCTCCGCCTCGATCCTTATCAGGCGATTCTCCTCTTGGAGTGTGGAGATATCATCCTGAAGTTTTTTGTTGGAGCTCTCCACAGATTTTGTTATGATGGAGGGGAGGTCCTCTGCCATCATTTTGAGTTTAGCTGTGAAGGGCCCCCAGATTTCTTTGACCACGGGGGGAAGGCTTGCAGCTGCTGTCGGTGAAGGTGCTGAAGGAGCCTGGTGCTGACTCTCACCACCACCCTCTTGAATTGGTTGATGAGGTTGGGCTTCCTGGCGTGGTGGTGATGTGGGGGACTCGGTTATGAGTATTGGTGAGTTGTGAGCGCCTTCATCCCCACCTGGTGCAGCTTTAGCGATTGAGGCAGTTGAAGGAGGACCCTCTCCAGCAGATACGAATGGCGTGGAGGCGCTCGGAGGGTTCTCCATGAAGTTGGGCTCGTTGCCTTCAACCGCAGGAAGTGCAGCTGCCAAGGGTATTGCTTGGACTGGCGGTGTTGGAGCTGGGGGAGAGGGTGGTGTTGGTGTTGGTAGAGCAGGTGGTGAAGAAGGTGCCACCCTTCTCCTTTTGGTAATGAGGCCGTCCTCAGTCGCCTCATCATCCTCATCCTCCTCTTCTTGAACCACTTGAGGAGTTTTCCTCTTTGGTTTCTTTAAGACGAGCTTCTTTCGTTGAGTGGCGGGCAGTGCCTCTGGAGGAGCTGGGCCTTGAGGGGGCGATCTGCCCTGGGCAGCGGCGATCTCCACCACCGAGTTTGGCACGGTTTGAGAACCCGACGCCAATTTGTGGGTTCGGACGAGCGCCCTCAGTTCAGCCAATTTGCCTTTGCCCAACATGAGATCTGCACAGTGCAAAAATATACAAGTAAGCGCGAAGGAAAAAAGTAAAATATACGAGTACGGGTGCGAATGATACAAACAAATGGTGCAGGAAATAAAAACCAAGTCTAGTGCGCAACAAGCAGGACGCCCAATAATAGATAACAGAAATGCAGCACAAGACGAAAACCTAAATGTCGAGGCAAGCGCTAACCTATGTGAGCTTCGAGTTTGCCCTCGAGGAACTCGAAGGAGATTATTGCGGAGGTGGGAAAGGTGATGTTAGCGGCTGCTACGCTTTTCCAGAAGAGGCATAGATCCTTGTCCAACTCGCCCATATTGTCAGGACTTCTTGGCCTTCTAAAGCTTTCTTTGGAGTCCTTACTTCCCTTGTTTACCCAGTACAAGGGAAAGCCATCGAGCAACGAAGGGTCTTGATCATTTTGGCGCACTTGGACGAACTTTCCCTTCCAATCTTTGTAAGATTGCTGGAATATAGAGAGGATCGATCTCCCAGCAATTCCTTTTAAGCTCACTGATCCTGCCTGTTGACCAGGACGCAAGAGCCTTGCCTCGTCAAATCTGGATCGACTTTGCGCCGTGTTAGCTTCCGTCCTCCGCCTTGATTCACCTCAAGAACCTGCAAAAGACAAAACGGCGCCGCTGCGGCCAATCACGCTCCGACGCCCCAGTCAGCGACTGAACCACCAAAATACTAAGAGAAAACTAAGAACTTCAGGAACCGTGCAAAATTCTCTCTCAGCGTACTCAAGTTCTCGCAAGCGTAAAAGAAGTATTCTAAAACGCGCGTACCTCAGAAGTTCGTTAGGATTCCTTATATACCTGTGCATTTCTCTCTCCTGACAGTTACACATCTGGACACGTGGCTCGTATCCAGCTGTACACGTGTCACCATCTGGAGCATCCTTGACTTGGGCGTCACTTCTTACTCTTCAGGCTTATTCGACTAAGTTATCCATGCAAGGAGTAACTCGGTGTAAAGCTGCCTTGGAGCGCGATCTCTTCTGTGTGGCGAGTACGGGTGTCTTCATACACACCTTCCTTGTGGTCTCGCGGGCCGCCATCATGATCTACTTCACTTGCTTCATCGTGCATGTTCGGGTAAGCTGTTCCCCGATCCCAACCTCTGGCTAGCTAGGGAATGACCATCTGACGACTTCATCTTCTGCTTCGAAAGCCTGGAACAAGCTTCCCTGATCCCTCGGCGATCTCCTCCTTTCGGCGATCTCTGATCACTTCATCACAAACCCGGTGACCGCCGGTTTAGGTGCGCTGGAGATCGGAGCACGCCAACTTAATAACTGGCGACTACACGAGCCCCCCGACTTCCTTCCCTTCTGCCTGCCAGGTGCCCCGTTCAACACGCCTATATAATAGCTTCCTGCCACGTCATCACTTCCGACCACCTGGGCGGTACAGTAGCTGAGGATGATGATGATGATTCTTGCAGTTCAAGTGCTTCCTTAAATGAACAAAACTATAGTGAATTGCTTGAAGCTTTTCAAGAAACTCATGATGAAGCTAATAGATTGGTTCTTTCAAACAACCGATTGAAAGATCTTAACAATGGGCTTGAAAAGAAAGTTAAATCACTTGAAGAGGATCTGAGAAAAGCAAAAATTGATTTTGAAAAACTGGAAAATCATTTAAAAAATGCCTCTTGCAAGTGTGATACTCTCATTTGCACAAATTGTGAAAATCTTGAGAAAAAGGTTCACTATCTTGTTGAAACTGTGGACAAGCTTTCAAAAGGGAAATCAAACTTTAAGAATGTCTCGGCATCTCAAAGCTGTGTTTTTGGAAAGGCTGGTTTAGGCTTCAATCCATAGAACAAGCAAGATAGGTTTTCAAATTTTTTTTTAAGAAAATCAGAAAAACAACCGATTGTTAAGACGAAACAACCGGTTGTTACATGCTTTTACTGCATGAAGAAAGGCCACTCTGTTAGATTCTGTAAAAATAGAAAATATTGTGTTCCTAAAGGTCTTATGAAATGGATTCCTAAGGGATGTGATGTTTCTAACAGCAAAGAAAAGCCAAAAGGACCCAAATTTGTAAGGGGACCAAATCTTGCAACTTGAATTTGTTTATGCAGGAAAATGAAGAGAAAAAGAAGAACTGACCCATCTGATAAAGCTATTGAAGAAAAAGGCAGTCATTGAAGCTGTATCAATGCTATGCAAAAAGTCAAAACAGTGAAAAGAAGTTTTCTTGATCAACAAGCAATTGGCTCATTGAAGAAACAACACAAGGATAAGACCTTCCTTTATTTATTCTCAATTTCTGTTTCAAAGTTCTTTCTTATGATTAATTGTCTTTTAATCAATGTCATGTGCTTTAATCTGTTTGTGTTTATGGTTAAAATTTTCAAAATCAAGTTTTTAACTACTGCAGAAAAACAACCGATTGTTTCTTCGAAACAACCGATTGTTTTGAGTCTGACAGCACTGTGAAGAAATTGATTTAATTGCTTTTTGAAATTCTATCCGTTGCAGATCAATTTCAAATGGAGAATCTTGGTCAAAGGATCTGTGTTGAAAGCTGAGCATGATCAGAAAGAAGTTACAACAGTCATAATGGAATATATTCCAAAATCTTGGAAATTCAAGAGCCTTAATGACTAGTCAAAGATCACATGTGCAGACCATGTGATTTTCAGCTTTTTCTGACATTTTCAGTGCAGAACAGAGTCAAGTCCTCTCTCTGAAAAATCAGGTACCCATTGAATGAAATTAAATTCAAATTGATTCTCTTTCTACTATAAAATGAGTTGCAGATTTCTTCCATCAAGAACAATCAATTGCAACATCTCTTGCAATATCTCTTGCACCATCTCTTGCAAAATTTCTGTGAAGTGAGTTTTCGTCTCTGCTGTCATGGAATCAACCCCTCCCACCTCCAAAAGAGTCAAAACCAGAGCTGTAAGGTCTGGAGGAAGACTTGAAACCTGGTTTTCTGGTGACACCGAACTCATTGAGAAGTATAGGTATGAAACAAGTGTCAAGAAGATAAACAATCCCAAGGTTGTGTGCTTTGATTGGCTGAAAAGTCAAAAGCTGACAAAGTGAGGAGGCTTCTCAAGGACCAATCACTCAGAAAATTTCTGGAGCTAAAAGGGAACATATATCCATATTTGGTGAGGGTATTCTACACCAACTTGAAGTTTGAGGGAAACAACCTAGTCTCTCATGTGAAAGCTGTGGAGATGGAGATAACTCATGATGTTTGGGCAGCTGTTGCTGGGCTTAAGTTCTCTGGTCTGAGAATCAACAAGGGAAACCTTGGTGTGGTGGAAGATTTCAACAAAATCCAGTTCTACAAAAGTTGCTTGAAGAACAATCAATCTCAAGTTAGCACATGCTCGGTTGGAGGTTTGAAGCTTGATGAAAGATTGCTTGCTCTCATTGTTACTTGGATTCTAACTCCAAGGAGGAGTAACCAATCTGTACTGACTGAAGAAGATCTGGTTTACATCTTCTGCATCACCAAGAAAGTGAAGATCAATTGGATTCACATAATCAAAGAACATATGCAAAAAGCCATGAGGTTAGGCGATTACCACTATCCCTATGTTGTTTTAATATCTAAGTTTCTACTCTATTTTGAAGTTAATCTTGAAGATGAAACTTCTGAGCTGGTCAAGTCAACTCGAGAGTTGAACAATGGATCACTCAGCAAGATGGGCTTTACAAAAGTAGGTGGAAAGTGGATAAGTAAGGATGGTGATCATGGTTCCTCATCAAGTGGTGCTACTCATCTTGAACAAGATGAACCTGCTGATATGGATGTTCAACATGAAGATCCAGCTGGAGATTTTCAAGATGCAGGGCCTAGTGCTGCTGATGGATATCAAAGAGAAAGAATGTCAACCATGTCATCTTTTGAAAGACAAATGATGGATAGGCTAGATAGCTTTGCTGAAAATCAAAGAAGCCTTCATGATCTGTGTGTTAGTAACTTTCAGAGGATTGATACAAGGTTTGACAACATGGAAACAAGGTTTACGACTCTGGACGAACAGATTGAAGCTGTCCATAATCAAATCTTTGATCTTCAGTTTGCTGATGAAGAAGAATGAAGGAAAAACAACCGATTGGTCAACAAAACAATCGATTGTTTTTAAGCTATTCTTTTTTGGTTTTAAAATTTCTTTCCTTCTGCTGTTGCTGGTTTATTCTGATGTAATGGAAACAATATCTTATTTTGTCTCTTATCTTTGTCTATTTGTGAAGACAAATAGGGGGAGATATATGCTGTGTTTGTGTTTCCAGTTTGTTTAAATATCTCTGTTTTTCATTATTGATTAAAAACAGTTTAAGTAACATGTATTTTGTTTCTGATATTAATTGTTTTAAGCCTTAAATGTTTATCAGTATGCTAACAGAATATCAGAAGTTCAAAATATTGCTCAAAGTTCTATTGCAGGAACTGCTTCAGATTTAATCAGGTACAACACAAGCATCAGGGATTTGTCTTCATCAAATAGGGGGAGATTGTTGAACCAAGTGGTGTTCAATGTTTTGAAGAATCCAAATCCTTTGAAGGATGTTGAAGCCTCTGCTTTGTTGTGTGTTGCTGTGCTGGTTTAAGCTTTGTTCTGGGGTAGTTTAATGTTGTAATCCACCCTTAGATTAAATCTCAAGCAATTAGCATCTCAATCTTTATCAAAGTAAAATGTTTTTCAAACTAAGTTCAAACAACCGATTGTTTTGTCGAAACAACCGATTGTTTACACTTAGGTGTTTTGAGAAAGTTTGAAAACTGTTTTTGAATGGTGAAATATGTTAAGTAACAAAACAACCGATTGATTCGAGGAAACAATCGATTGTTTGTTTTGAAACCATAACAGAAAAACTGTTTTCTTTGACTGAGCTTTAAATGCTTTAACTGAATACGCTCCAGTCATTAAATGCTTTGACCAATCTATTTTAAATGCAATTAAGAGTTTGTTAAGATTTGATAACAAACTATATTCTTGAATATATTATGAAAAACTATTTTTAAGGATTAAGAATCTTGAGACAAAGTTTTTAACAACAACTAAGAGCTTTTCAAAGAGTTCTGAGATTGCTTAAGAGTTGAGAGATTGATCAAGGTGCTGGAATAGGATTCTACTTGTATTGATTTCAGATATTCATCTGTAACAAGTGTAATCTTTGTAAACTGCTGAACAATTCATTTGTGTGTTTTGCTGAGATTGGCTGTGTGTTCTTGAGGTGTTCAAGATCAACAATCTTAGTGTTGGCCAAGGAGAGTGTGTTTCTTGAGGTGTTCAAGGTCATTCTCTTGGTTGTGGTGTAAGTGATCAAGTGGTGATTGCTTAGTGGTTATCCTCAGGGTTTCTGAGAAGACTGAATGTAGCTCTAGTTTGGAGTGAACCAGTATAAACAATTGTGTACAATCTCTCTATCCCTAACTCTTTAATTTCAGTTTATTTGTTGTTTGCTGGTATAAACAACTGATTGTTTCGAAGAAACAACTGATTGTTTTTTCTAGTATTACAGTTTTTGCTTGCTGTTTTGGCTAACTGAATTGCTGAATTAATTGGTTTCTGAAATAAATTCATTCTAGCTTTGAAAAGATTGTGAAAACCCCTTTAAACAATTCACCCCCCCCTCTAGTTTAAAGCCATCTTTTCTAACAGGATGGAAAAGCATGATCAGGCCTTTCAAAGGTTAAAAGCTCAACTCACCAATGCACCCATTCTAGTTTTACAAAACTTTGTAAAAACTTTTGAGCTAGAGTGTGATGCATTGGGAGTAGGAATAGGTGTTGGGTTGTTGCAAGGTGGGCACCCAATTGCATATTTTATTGAAAAACTTCATGGTGCAACCCTCAACTACCCCATCTATAACAAAGAGCTCTATACACTTGTGAGGGCCTTGCCTGAGTCTTTAAAATCTTTAAAGAGTCAACACAAGTTAAAAATACATGCAAAGTGGATGGGTTTCTTGAGCAAATTCCATATGTTATCAAATACAAGAAGGAAAATACAAATATTGTGGTGGATGCTCTATCAAGGAAACATGCCCTATTTTTCAAACTTGGAGCCCAAATTCTTGGATTTGATAACATACCTAAACTTTATCAAGATTTTGCACCCACTTTTGCTAAATACCAACATAGAGCACATGGAGGGTTTTATGTTTACGAGGGGTACTTATTTACAGAAGAAAAACTTTGCATACCCCAAATAACACATAGAAAACTGCTTGCAAATAAGTCATTTTGGAGTTGATAAAAATCTTGAGCTTTTGAAAGAAAAGAAAATTATGAACTCCTCCTTAAAGAAATCTTGTAAAAAGTTGCCAAAAACAATAGAAAAACAAGAGGAAAGGCAACTTAATAGAAATTATTTTTATACAACTGCTCAAACTAACACATTTGCTTTGTATGATTCCCACAGATGGACGTTTGATCCGGGAGGACGAGCATAGTTGTCAAAGCAAGAGGCTGCTATCCGAGATCAACCCTGTGGATCTGAGGATAGATTTTCTCAAGAAGGAGGAGATGATGGACACCATCCAGCCCCATACATCCCCCTACCAATGACGAGGACGAAGCCTTGGATTTGAGGACAAATCCTTTTCAAGAGGGAGGGGATGATGGAAGAGGCCCCAACACCAATCCATTGAAAGGCCACTAAAATGTCAAATTGAGGCAACCACTAGAGTTATGGTCAAAGAGGGGTCAAGAGGACGCATTCTACATGTCATAAACTCTAGTGTAGAATAGTTTTTTTAATTCTTATCAAAATTAGCATAAGAACATTATTTGTAATTTTTCTTAGAATTAATTTTGGCACCTAAAACACCAACCTAGGTAAACTTAGAGTTTCTAAAAACCTCTAAATTTTCCAAGGCTGGTCTAGAAAGCCCATGGAGGGGGTGAGCATACAAACTAGACACACCCCTCCCCATGTGCTCATTTAGACTCCACTTTTGGAAGGGAATTCATTTGAATTTCCCTCCACTTTCTTTTGATTTTCCAGCCCTCTAAACACTATAAATTGAGGTACTTGACTCTCATTTTGTAAGATTAATACATGAGTGAATTGCTGTCAAAATTGTGCCAATATCACTCTTTGCCCAAAACCTCATAGGTTAGGCTTTTAATCTTCACAAATTCGCCCTTTCCAAGTAGAGTTGGCCTCAGCACTCTCAAATTCTACCTATGATGCACCTTTAAGGTCACCACCACTCTTAGGAGGACCTTGTTCCATCTCCAATCCGTGTAGCTTCCGCAAATCACCTACAAAACCGAAAAGAGTAGGACACAAATCTATCAATAAATATATATAACGCAAATTGTGTTGTCTATTATTATCTGGTAGGATAGTGATACTTTAACACCATAAAGAGTCAAATACATTGATGTCTCCAAATCCAAGTGGAAAGCTTGAAGACCTTGTTGCTGGGTGTGTGTGTTGTCTAGTTGTTTGAAACTTGTTAATTCACTCCTTAAGATGATCCAAGTTCATTTGAATCTTTAACCTTTTGAAAAGATGGATTTTCTAAAAGGTTGTTGAAATTTCAATAGGTTGAAATTTCGGAACAACAAATTATTTTACCTTAGTAGTTTTTGAAAAGGTTTTGAAAAGCTTGACTTTGCTGTCAAGTCAATTCAACCTATTGTTTCGACAAAACAACCGATTGTTTTTCTAAAAAGCTTAACAAAATTCTGTTAAGTGGTTTTAATATGTTTTAAATGATCCCAACTACCTTGGCTCCTTTATTAAATGCTTTTGACCATTTGGTTTGTCTATATAAAGGTGGTTTTACGCTTCTAATCTTGGAGTAAGAGAAAGAGTTTATCAAAAACAGTTTTCCCAAGATTTGAAAGAGCTTTGGATCATTCTTAAGTTTGTGGAATAGGATTGGGTTGTAATTCTGAACTTTAAGCTTTGTAATACCCAGGTGTATTCTATTCCCTTCTTCCTTGATTACTGTATTTCTTTAATTGTGTTGCCAATGAGAGTTGTGTGTTCTTGAGGTGTTCAAGATCAACATTCTTGGTGTGGTTTGCCAAAGGTAGTGTGTTTCTTGAGGGGTTCAAGGTCACTACTTTGGTGTGTGGTGTTTGTAATCTGGTTTTGATTGCATAGTCGATTACCTAGTGGTTTCTAGGGACTGGATGTAGCTCTTGGTGTAAGAGTGAACCAGTATAAATCTATTTGTGTGATTCTCTCTTTCCCTAATCTCACATATATCTATCTTAAGTTGTTTTTATTAACTGCTGATAAAAACAACCGATTGAATCCCAAAAACAACCGATTGGTTTTCTGGAAATCAA
The DNA here is from genome assembly GCF_000499845.2 of Phaseolus vulgaris. NCBI lineage: Eukaryota > Viridiplantae > Streptophyta > Magnoliopsida > Fabales > Fabaceae > Phaseolus > Phaseolus vulgaris. The sequence goes on along the minus strand of NC_023749.2, from coordinate 34,133,289 downwards.
CTAAAACAACTTTGTGCATTGCTTTCCTTAGTTTCTTTCTCTGTGATTCTTCATAGGCTTTCATTATACCTTCAAAGTTTTTGAAAATCTTTCATAAATAATTCAGCCCCCCCCCCCCCTTCTTGTTTAAGGCCATATATTCTAACACCAATTGTACCTGTATAGGCAGAAGGCCTTAGACAGTACTTGTGAGTGGGCGTACAATTGCTAACATGTGAGTAATCTTCTAGCTGTTTCCCTTAAGTCTCCGTCCTCAAATGTTGGCGCTCAGTCGGTCATGGGGTGACCTGCAAAAGGTATTCTGACGCTCAAGTAAGTACTCTGAAAAGAGTCTATTATAGTAATTAGTAAAAATGTACCTTACTTCTCCGCAAAGGATTTTATTTATAGCCTTGGTCATGGGCTTTGACCATGATCGGCTGGATATCAGTAATTTACTGACATGCGTCGAAGTTCCTTATTAATAGATAGTGTACCGCCCTGGTGTTCGGGAGTAGTGACGTGGCGTCGAGCTATTATATGGGCGTGTTGGACGGGACACCTGGCTGGCAGAAGGGAAGGAGGTCGGGGGGTTTACGTAGTCGTCAGTTATTAAGTTGGCGTGCTCCGATCTCCATCATACCAATACCGGCGGTCACCAAGTTGAAGATGAAGTCGCCAGGTATGAATCCAGGCGACCAAGTGATCAGAGATCGCCGAAACCAAGTTGAAGATGAAGGCAGATGGACGCTTCCCAGCTGGCCAGAGGATGAGGTCGGAGGACGGCTTACTCGAGCGTGTACGGTGAAACAGGTGGTGCAGATCATGAAGGCGGCCGGCGAGACCACAGGGAAGGTGTGTACGAAGGCACCCGAACTCGCCATCCAGGAGAGATCGCGCTCCAAGGCAACCATGCACTGAGTAGTATCATGCATAAGTAACTTAGCCAAAGAAGAGTCAAAAGTAGCGCCCAAGTCAAGGATGCTCCAGATGAAGGCACGTGTACAGCTGGATGCGAGCCACGTGTCCAGATGTGTAACTGCCAGGAGAGAGAAAGTGCCCAGGTATATAAGAGTTCTCAACGAACTTCTGAGGTACGCACGTTCAGATTGTCTTCTTTACGCTTGCGAGTCTTGAGTACACTGAGAGAGAACTGGTCACGGTTCCTTAGAGTTCTTGAGTCTTACTCTTGAGTAATTGGTGGTTCAGTCGCTGACTTGGGCGTCGGAGCGCGATCGGCCGCAGCGGTGCCGTTTCGTCTTTTGCAGGTTCTTGAGGTGGATCGTGGTGAAGGACGGAGGCAAACACGGCGCACACGTCGATCCAAGTTTGACGAGGCAAAGCTCCATCGTTTTGGTCAACAGGCAGGATCAGATAGTAATGTGCATCTTTCAGTTAAAGTTAATTAGTTGTTAGCTGATTCGTCGAAGATATTTCCCACATATTTCGGGATAGCTGTTATGACTCATTAAGTATCGTTATAACTATCATTTCTATTATTTATTATGAATCTTGATATGTTCTTTAACTCGATCGGTCGGTGCCGAGGTCGAAACTGATTCATGATAGAAATTACATATTATAAAAGAAAATTATTATATTAAGAAAAAAATTATATCATTGTAAATCCTTAAAATAATATTCACAGTCGGGATATTTATCACAGTTATATTATTTAATGAAATAAAAAATGGTAAACATTTAAACTAAATTTATTAACTATATTTCTTAAAATATATGTGTGGCTTTATGCATGGAGATGAAACAATAAAAGTGTCAAAGCTGGAGTTTTATAATTCCAAAAATTTCCGATACACGCAAGGCATTCCTTTGAAAACTACTATGGCATCGTTTGCCATGTCAGTGCCTCTACGTTATCACTCTTAGACAAATAATTTGTCCAGATACATACAAAACTTCTTCAGAGGTACACTGTGCTCTTAGAGCTTGAGTTGAAAACAAGCACATTAATTAGTTTACCATTCAAAGTTATCTTTACTATAAATACCACAACACAATATATTTTTCATACATTTCACTAGCCAACCTCAAGCATTTGTTCCCATAATTGTCACACTACAGTACCCATCATGGTTACCAAATTTCATTTGTGTCATATTTCACTTGCAATGCTTTTCTGCATGGCGTTCTGGGCTTTACAAGTCACATCTCGCACTCTGCAAGATGCCTCCATCTATGAGAGGCATGAGGAATGGATGGCTCGTTATTCCAGAGTCTACAAGGACCCTCAAGAAAAGGAAAAGCGTTTCAGGATATTCAAGCAAAATATGAATTACATTGAAGCCTTCAACAATGCTGCCAATAAACCTTACAAGCTAGCCATTAATCAATTTGCAGACCTCACCAACGAGGAGTTCATAGCACCAAGAAATAGATTCAAGGGGCACATGCGTTCCTCAATCATAAAGACAACCACTTTTAAGTACGAAAATGTGACATCAGTACCATCCACAGTGGATTGGAGGCAAAAGGGTGCGGTGACACCGGTCAAGGACCAAGGCCAATGTGGTAAGTCCTGGATAATTCAATTCCCAAGTCAAGTCAAATTACATTGAATCATTACTATGTAACTATTAATTTACTTTGCATTGTAGGTTGTTGCTGGGCGTTTTCTGCTGTTGCATCGGCAGAAGGAATTCATCAACTCACCACTGGAAAATTGATTTCTTTGTCTGAACAAGAACTTGTTGATTGTGACACAAAGGGTGTGGACCAAGGTTGTGAAGGTGGTCTTATGGATGATGCTTTCAAATTCATCATCCAAAATAACGGACTCAATACTGAAGCCAATTACCCTTTCAAGGGCGTTGATGGAACCTGCAATGCAAAGGCGGCATCTAGTCATGCAGCTACCATTCGAGGCTACGAGGATGTCCCAGCCAACAATGAGAAGGCACTGCAAAAAGCTGTAACCAATCAACCAGTTTCTGTAGCAATTGATGCTAGTGGCTCTGACTTTCAATTTTACAAGAGTGGTGTCTTCACTGGTTCATGTGGAACAGAGTTGGATCACGGTGTCACTGCAGTGGGATATGGTGTCAGCGATGATGGAACTGAGTATTGGTTGGTTAAGAACTCATGGGGAACTGAGTGGGGTGAAGAAGGCTACATTAGGATGCAAAGGGGTGTAGATTCTGAAGAAGGACTGTGTGGCATAGCCATGCAAGCATCGTACCCCACTGCATAATTATAAAATTTAGACCCTGTTAAGCTATTTTCAATTCTACGTATCTTTTTCACCATTGATTTCTGCTGTTGGTCGTGTATCTTATTAATCAATTTATCCAATGAAAAAGGAGTCATGGTTATGACTTAAAAGATTCATACAATACAAACTAAATTATCGTAACCACGACACAAGGAAGCTAAATACAAAAGTAGTAATGAAAATTTGTTATCCATTAAGCAAAAAGTGCAGACTGAAACTAAAATAGAAAATACGGAGGAGCTGCTTTAGTGATTGAATTCATGCCATATAAACAAAAGAATTATACAATTTGATTTTGTCATTCTGTTTCTTTTCCCACTTTCTCAAGAAAGGGAAAAAACTTTACAAGATGAGGAGATGCCTATTGTACAAAATTTCTCCACTAATCTATGTCAGTCTTCAAGAGTGAAATATATTGTCAATTTAAGAAAGAAGTTATACGTTGGAAGACGTCGTCGGTGCAAGGAATTGTGAGGCCACCCATGGGATGATCATATCCAAATTCATCTTCAGCCTGACTCAACAAGCCTTGAAATGAAGGTTGGTTCAAGTATGATATGGCAATCACAAACCGCTTTTGTTTCTCTCCAACATACACTGCAAGATAGCCCTTTGGGACTTCTGAAGATTTTGAAGCTGCTTGGCTAGCTGTGAATGATGCTCGTCGAATAGCAGGTAATCGAAAACCCATTGTTGTGCTTGATTGAATGAAGTAGAAGAATCCCAAATCTTAAAAGAAGGAATCCAAGTGTTGAAGCTTGAGGTTTGCAATGGCATGTGTTGTTTGTGAAGACAAAGGGATAGTGTATATATAGTTTTTACGATTGTTCATTCATTAATCGGTATTCTATAATTTTATAGACTTGCTGTAAACATGTTTCTCAAATTATGTTGGATTGCCGCTGGAATGTATTTTGTGGGTGATGAATTATAAAGCAAGGGATAACGAAATATCATAGATCATTATGTTCCTGAGGTTGGAGGAATGCATATGTTATCATTACAAGAAATGTGCTTATTAGCATGGGCCAAAAGGAAACGTTAAGTGTAAATAGCGGATGCAAAAGGGAAGTTATCGTAGACTTAGTGTTTCATGGATTTTGGAATCTAATGTTGTGCACACAAAACAATAATGTGGACCTATGTATGGACGCAAGTAGCATCGACTAGACGGTTACATAGGCTTCGCAACATGTAATTTGTGTGTCGGCCTAGGATGCATGGAGTCCATACAAGACATAAGTAGAGTCGGCCTAGCCTACACGAAGTCCACACAAAACACGAGTAGAGTCGGCCTAGATTACATCCTACACAAAATTATATTTTATATTATTTATTTAGATAAGATGTCTGCTTGGCAGAAGATATGTGCAAGGTATCTATGATATTGCCACTAGTACAAAAGTTTAAAACAGTGACCCATCATTTAATGCGTTTTTACGGTGAGACACTGTCTTTCAAAACGCAGTGGCATTTTTTAAATTAACTTGATTTAAGAAGGCGGTTGTTCTTGCCAGTTGACTCTGATGGCTAGTTTAGGCTCCGCCTGTCTCCCCTGAAATCTGCACTTCTCTTGGTTGTTGGAGGCTTTACCTGTAGAGACAAAGGGTGCCCTTAGGACCGTTTGCATTCTGACGCTCAAGTTAGTAAGGGCTTATCAAAGAATAAGAAACAACTAATTTCAGTATTCAAAAAGTGTATTCAGAATTGCGTACCTTCACCTGGGACCTTAAGCCCCTTTTATAGAGTATCGCTAGGTTACCACTGTTAACCACCTTTTCTCCCGAGAATCCTATCTCTAGTGAGAGTATATTCAATAAAAAGAATTTTGTTATAGTGTGCGTAATCTTATCTACACAGCTGTGTAGAATTCTATCTTCTTGGAGTGCAACAAACCCTAACAGAATAACCACCTGGGCATCAACGAAGGCAACCACTCTTGGGGTCCAAGCTGTTTTCAAGTACATTTTCCTGCTTTTACGTATAACATATGCAATGGCTCCAGAGAGAATAAAATCTCAACTGGAATATAACTGGGAACATTATCTTTTACCTTTAAGATGTAGACCGCAAGTCATCACGAATGTCACTCCTATCTCTAAGATTATATCATGCAACAATCAACTAATTGTGACCCTCTGCACCATGCATGCATAACGTTCCATAAACCCTAACGCACTTGGGCTTGGGCTTACACATAATGCTTTTCCTATGCGGGACTTGAATGCGCTAAATGCACCCCTAGATCCCTTGACACCTTTAGCTGGCCAACCAAGCCTTATACGCGAATAATTATATCGAATGCATGAATGTGGGTTATTACTCAAGTACCTGATTCCAAGCGCGTGGCCCATCATTCTGGTCTACCACACTTACCATAGACCTGGACGTGATAAGTATACCCCTAGGCCTATTTAATGTCTTTACCTCAACAATTCACAAAGGATTATCCTATATGCATGTATGAGAGTCAATATATACGTATACTTGGGGCCCAGTCACAAGGCCAATGAAACCCATGTGCCGAGCTGACCTGTCTGAGGGAAATGCCGAAGTCTGACCGGCAAGCTCTAAGCGCTACGAGTTCCGGTCTAGTACACAAGCCCCCAGGCTCGAGTTGAACTTGCTTCGACGATTTGGCTATTTTCTCACCCGAGTTGACCTACGCGGTAAATGAGTAGCGCCACGTGCACAGTACCTTGAGTTGATGTCTCAACACACTTCATCGTGCGCTTCCACGTGACTCTCATCAACGGTCACAAAACATTGCCGCTTACGCTCCCCTAATACAATAGAGTTCTAGAAACTTAAACGTCTCCACTGTTTCATTAGCAATTTTCGCGCTTCTCTTCAAACTTGCTGCACCCTTGTCGTCGTCCACATAATCTTGTCTCCCAAATCTTTTTGGTCATCACAAAGGTATTAACTTTATCTTGCCCTATTCCCATAATGTGCTTTTATTGCTTTCAGTTTGCTTTTACTCACTGCGCTGGGATCGTTCACACCTTGTGATATTGATATTACCGTTGACACTTGTTCTCTTTTCTGAATGCATGCATAGTTGGAATTTGAATGTATCTATGTTTCTTGTTTGTTTGCTTGCTCTGGTTTTAGATGGATTATCGGTCGAAATATCCTTGGGCCCTTGAGAAACTCTTAACCGAAACCTCAGGTTTTACTTCTAGTAAGACAATAGTGGACTATAGAAAAGCTGAGCACAAAAAACACCCCAAGAGAACCATGTTTGGTAGGGAGCATGATAGGCTCATACGCATAGTACCCTGCGGGGAGGGTGAACCCGTATGTAGTGATGAATCCACAGACCCCGAGGGCCCCTTTTGTTTCTTTTATTCCACCCTCTTCCAGATAATCCTCCTCTGTCTTCCCTTATTCTCCTTTGAGAAGGCCTTGCTTACCGAAATCAATGTTGCCCCTGCCGAGCTTCACCCAAATAGTTGGGCGTTTGTGCGAACCTTCTCCATACTTGGTTCCCACTTCGGGGTGGATGTCTTTTTGTACTTCTTTGAGGCCAAGCGTCCAGGCCGCACACTCTGAGTGTCCTTCAATGGGGTTGCTGGGAGATCTTTGTTATCTCTCTTCCAGCAGTCTTATAAGAGTTTTAAAAAGATGTTCTTCAAAATCCGAAGCACAACAAAGGGGGACCCAACCCTTCTGGACGGGTTCCCTTTGTATTGGACCCAAAAACCTATCTTTCAGGGCCCTAGACTCCTGGATGACCTACCCCCACCTGAACGTGAGGTGTGCATCCATCTCTCCAACTTCAATGTGGTTTTTGATACTGCCTTCCTGATTCAAGAGGAGTTTTCCCCAGTAATACTCAAAGCTTATATTGGTATCTTTTTATTCCTTATTGTGCTTAGGTATTGCTGTTTTTTTGTATAGCTTGGCATAACTGCTGATTTTGTCTTGGTTTATTGTTCAGACAACATGTTGGATGCGTAGAAGAGGAAGAACTTAGCTACTTTGGTCAGGCAGAAAAAGGCTGCAGCAGAGGTGTCTCCTGCCGAGGACCACAATAAAATGGCCATAATTGAAGTGGCGGCCTCAGAGGATGACGAAACAGGCTCTGGACTCCTCTTTAAGAGAAGACGAAATAATGTAGCCTCCTTTTCTCACTCAATTTTAGGCAACGCGCTCTTTCACTTTCTCATTCTCCAGTCTCATACCCCTCAACTTTCAGGGAAGTTACACTCCTAGAGGGCAAGGAGGAACATACTGAGGAGGAAGGACTGTGGGACCCTTCCGCAGATCCCGTTCTTACGATCCAAAAAGCCCTGTTCCTCCTAAAATAAAAGAGAAGTTGGATCCCCTAGAGGAAAACCAAATTCTAGAGCAAACCACAAGACAACTGGGGCAAGCGCTAGCCACGAGCCGCATATTTCTTGCCAAGCTGAAAAGCGCTGCCCAGGGTGAAGCTTCTAAGTGTGAAAGACTTGCCTAGCAGGTAAAGGGTCTCACTCTAGAGTTGGAAGAGTCAAGGAAAATCTACCAAGAGACCAAGGTCCTCCTCTTCAACAAATCTCAAGAGGCCTTGGGCGTCTATGCGAGGAACAAGGACCTCCGTACTGAGGTGGAGTCGTTGAAAGAAGAAATGGCCAAGTTGTTGGCCACTTAGAAGGCAGAGCTAGGTCAAAAGGATGAGTTGATGGCTAAAACCAAGGAGGAGCTCACGGATGATGTCGCTAACTCATATGCTACTGGCTTCAAAGACGTTGTTGCCCAAGCCGTAAGTGTCTACCCTGATACTGACTTCTCCCAACTCGGTCTAGGAAAAGTCATGGTGGACGGGCACTTGGTGTATGAGGATGAGGAGCAACCTTAAATTCCTTGTAGTCAAACCCCTTTTGTGGTCTTCAAAACAATTGCACATGTGTTGTATATATGCGTGCATAGTTTATTTATGCCATTATGTTTTCCTCCTACATGACTCGACTAACTTATAATGTATGCTCTTTAACATATATGACTATCATGGTCTAACTAATTGTTCCGTCCGGTTGACCGGGACGTCTTCGTGCGCGACCTCAACCGTCAGCTAGGGACTCCTTCCCACTGGTTATCTGTGGATTCCTGCAAAAAAGAGGACAAAGAGGCGCCCTAGCGGCCGTTTGCACTCCGACGCTCAAGTCAGCCAGCAAGAAACACCAAAACTATTCACCTACGTCTCTGAGCACCGCGTATGGCACTCTGAAGGTGGTAAAAATAACTGTGTATTGTCTCCTTCAGGCAAAAATATTCCCCAGTCACTTGTACGTAACCTTGAAGCACGAGCAAGCAACTAGAGAGTTCTCTGGTAAATTTGCCAAAAGTTTCCCCCCCTCGTTTTCAACATTCCCCGCGCTATTTAAACCTCCCAAGCATTTAAAGCGCCTTAAAGCGCTTTTAATCACAAACGTAACGCACTCATTAAAGCGTTTAATTAGAAAACGTAGCGCATTTAAGACGTTGAAACGCTTGGGAGCCATCATAGTGCCTGAACGCTCGAAACGGAAACTGTATTGAATGATTTTAATTACCTGGCACCTGACCAAGGGGTGTTTCCATTCTGACCTGGCTGTTGTACAGGTGGAGGGCCTCACGACGCCGTGACCCCATCTGGGGGCGTTTCTGCCCAGCTGGGGACGTTTCTACGCGTGAGTCCTCCTGCTCGGGAGTGCTACTGCGCTAGGGTTGACTTTTTGGGTGCCAACTCATGCCCCCAATCATCTAGTCACTTACTTTGAGAGCGTATCTGCCCTCCTCTCGTACCCCGCACCCGTCTACCCTGGGCGTGACCTTCCTCTTGGGTCGTATCTGTCCCAAAGGCGTCTCTGGGGCGGCAAGGGTACTTCACGAGTCAGGCTGCCCTACACTGGTGTTTTTACTATGGCCTTGAAGCCACCTTTCTCTCCTCTTTATTACTGTTCCCTGGTTATACAGGGTTTGGGGCCTTCCCACGGCGTCGCCCCCTCTATGGTCTTTCCTACCCATGGGTATCGGGGAATCACACCGTGATTGCCTTGCTTAGCACTGTTTGATCTGGCGACGCCCTGGTTGGGCGACGCCTTCACCTAGGCGACGCCTTGCCTTGGCGACGCTTCCTCTTGGCGATGCTGGCACTTGGCGTCTCTCCACCTAGGCGACGCCTTGCGTTGACTTTGACTCTCCAGCCGTTGACTTTGACCGTGACTTAGTCAACCCCCGGATACGGGACGGTACACCAATTAACGTGTTTAAAGACTCTACGTCCAAGCAAAATGGATATCATGATTAGATCTAATTAGCATGGCAAAAGTGGATATAAATAGTTATTTTAAACAAGATAATTATCGTACGCAGTCATCTTCAGGACGACCTGTACCTGATGGTTGTAGTTGACATTTCCACTTTACCGGTCTTTTCCCAGGCTCACACCAAAACAATGGCGAGCTGCAATTTGAGGGTGCCTTCGCTCAGGATGAGGTCCCAAATGCTTAACGGTATCTTTGGTGAGCTGCTTTCAGTCGGGCTACATCGAATCTTTGGTGAGCTACTTTCGTTTAAGCTACACCGAATCTTTGGTGAGCTTGGTTTCGTATGTGCTTCATCGAATCTTTGGTGAGCCTAGTTTCGTATGCGCTACACCGGATCCTTGGTGATCTTGTTTCGTATATGCTACACCGAATCTTCGGTGAGCTTGTTTCGTTTATGCTACATCGAATCTTCGGTGAGCTTGGTTTCATATACGCTACACCGAATCTTTGGTAAGCTTGTTTCGTATACGCTACACCGAATCTTCGGTGAGCTTTCGTATACGCTACACCGAATCTTCGGTGAGCTTGGTTTCGTACATGCTACACCGAATCTTCGATGAGCTGGTTTCTAATGATGACACAATGACAAATCATCTTTTTCTTTCAAATATCTTTTTTATTGGGCGACCTCGTTTAAAAACCCTCGTGAAAGTAAAAGAGTGTCCTCTTAATTGTTCGTGATTGACATTATACATTAGCTGCAATAAAATTTAAGACTGGCTTCATTCCATGTTCGGGGTATAGAACCCCCCTCTAGAGTCTCGAGCTTGTAAGCTCCATTCCTAAGTGCTTCTGTCACACAGAATGGTCCAGTCCATTTGGGAGATAACTTGTTTTCAAACTGGTACGGTTCAGCTTTCCTCATGACCAAGTCGGCAACCTGGAATTGTCGAGGTCTGAGCTTAGACATTTGCTTTTGCTCCACCTTTCTTTTTAAAGCTTCGGCTTTAATGCACGCCTACTCTTGTACTTCATCAAGTAGGTTGAGATTCATTTTTCTCCCTTCATTGGATTCCTCTGTCACGAAATTCTGGAACCGCGACGAGCTCTCCTATATCTCTACTGGGATCATGGCATCCGATCCATATACTAGGCTGAATGGTGTCTCCTTTGTAGTGGTTTGAGGAGTGGTGTGGTAGGCCCATAGAATTCGCGGAACCTCTTCTACCCAACTCCTTTTTTCCTTCTCAAGTCTCGTTTTTAAACCTCTGAGCAAAACCCTGTTGGCAGACTCGACTTACCCATTGGTTTGGGGGTGTTCTACAGATGTGAATACCTGCCTGATGCCGAGCTCGGTGCACAACTTGCCGAGCTGCTGGCTTGTGAACTGGGTACCATTATCAGACACCAAGCACCTTGGAATCCCAAAACGACAAACTATGTTCTTCCATACAAAGTGTTGAACTTTATGGGCGGTGATCTATGTTACAGGTTCAGCTTCTATCCACTTGGTGAAGTATTCAACAGCCAGTACCAAGTACTTCATTTGTCAAATGGCCAACGGAAAAGGTCCCAGAATGTCAATGCCCCTCATGTGAAAGGGTCACGGACTACTGACCGATCGCTATTCCTCTAAAGGTGCATGATGCCAATCAACGTGTTTTTGGCACTGCGTGCACCGTTGCGCATACTTCATACAATCTTCCCGCATAGTCTGCCAGCAGTACCCTACTCAAACAGCTTTTAGAAAGAGAGATTGCCCTCCGATGTGGCTCCCACTAATTCCCTCGTGGAGCTCTGCCATTATACGTGTACATTGATCACCGCTTACACAAGTCAGAGTAAGATGGGTGTAACCATGCCTAAACAACTCCCCATTTATCAAAGTGTACCTTCCCGCGTTCTTCTTCACAATGTTGGCCTCCGTAGGTTCTACTGGCAGCACACCATCAGCGAGATAGCGCCTATAGGGCGCCATCCAAGTCTCACCTATGCCAATGAGGCAAACATCCAACGACCCCCTTTCGGTCAAGCCGTAGCCACTTATCTTAGGCACGCTCAAAGTCTCCTGAGTCAGGAATTTGTGCCTTCTTTCTCTCGTATCGACCAAATTCACCTTTTGTTCATCGCCCGTATCATTCGTAGCAGTTCTGGGCGCCTTCAAGGTCTCTTGAATTACGGACCTCTAGCGACCACCTTTGCCTGACCTGGCGAGCTTTGCTAGTAAATCTGCTCGTGCGTTTTGCTCCCTTGGAACATGTATCAGCTCGAACGCGGGGAAAGCTTCTTTCAACAGCATGACATATTTTAAATATGAAGCCATCTGGGGGTCCTTGGCTTGGTATTCTGCTGTAACTTGTTCAGTTACCAACAATGAATCCCTTTTTACCAATAGGCTTTGAGCGCCCATTTCCTTGGCGAGCAACATTCCAGCCTCCAATGCTTCATATTCGGCCTGTTTATTACTAGCCTTGAAAGCAAATTTAAGGGCTTTCTTGATCAACAACCCATTCAGCCCTTCCAGGATAATACCAGCTTCGCTACCCTGTTGGTTGGAGGACCCATCTACTGAAAGAATCCACTGAAAGTCTCCACCGTCTGGTGGGGTAGTTCCCTTGGAGAGCTCTGCCATAAAGTCAGCATAAACCTACCCCATGATGGGGCCTCTGGGTTCATACTGGATATGATGGGGCCTCTGGGTTCATACTGATTTCTGCAGTATCTTACGAATTGGCAGGTCGGTCATCCCTACCACCGTGAAACTTTGGAAATAGTGACAGAGTCTCCGAGCAGCGAATACCACTGCTAAGGTCTCTTTCTCAATGGTCTGATACCGCGCCTCTGGCCTCTGTAACACCTTACTTACAAAATATATTGGCCTCTGGTGGTGCTCCTGCTCTTATACTACGACCGAGCTGATCACTCGATCTGTGATTCCAAAGTAGAGACGAAGAGGAATACCTAGTAGTGGTTTGCAAAGGATTCGTGGGCTGGCCAGGTATTCCTTGAACTTCATAAACGCTACTTCACATTCAGCTGTCCACATAAAACGATTATTCCTCTTCAAACATTGGAAGTAAGGATACCCCCGATCTCCCCCGGTTGACAAGAAACGAGAGAGGGCGACCATCCTTCCTGTCAACTACCACACTTCCTTCACGGTGGTAGGGCTTCTCATGGCAATGATCGCCGCGCACTTCTCGGGATTTGCTTCTATCCCCCGCTTTGTGAGGAGGAATCCCAAGAACTTTCCTGCTTCTACCCCAAACACACATTTCTCAAGGTTTAATTTCATGTTGTATTTGGCTATCGTGACAAATAACTCTTCCAAATCTGCCACATGTTGTTCTTGTTCTGTCGAGGTGACGACCATGTCGTCCACATATGCCTGCACATTTCACCCTATCATGGGGGTGAGAATTCTGTCCATCAACCTCTGATATGTTGCTTCAACATTCTTTAGCCCAAACGACATCACCTTATAGCAATACCTAGCGTGCTCCGTCATGAAAGCAGTCTTACTTTCATCTCGAGGGTGCATACGAATCTTGTTGTACCCCGAGAATGCATCTAGAAAACTAAGAAGTCGGCATCCGAATGCACTATCTACCAAGGTGTCGATGTTGGACAGTAGATACGAATCTTTAGGGCAAGCTTTGTTGAGATTCGTGAAGTCCACGCACATTCTCCATTTTCCGCTAGCCTTCTTTACCAAAACCACGTTTCCTAACCACTCAGAGTATTGGATTTCCCTTATATGGTCAACATCCAATAACTTCCGTGTCTCTTGCTTAATGACAAGACGTCTCTTTACGTTTAATTTTCTCCTCTTTTGAATGACTGGTATGACCTTTGGGTCCATCGTGAGTCGATGACACTGAAAGTCTGGGTCAATACCCGACATATCTGATGCAGACCATGCAAAAGCGTCCAAATGTCGTACTATCACCTCAGCAATCTTATCTTCCAATTTTTGGCTCAAGGACTTGCCAAGCTTGAATTTTCTCCTCTTTTGAATGACTGGTATGACCTTTGGGTCCATCGTGAGTCGATGACACTGAAAGTCTGGGTCAATACCCGACATATCTGATGCAGACCATGCAAAAGCGTCCAAATGTCGTACTATCACCTCAGCAATCTTATCTTCCAATTTTTGGCTCAAGGACTTGCCAAGCTTGAATTTCTTACCTCCGATTTCCCTTTCCTGAACCTCGTTTGTCGGCTCAGGTCACTTATCATCGGCGATTTGCACGCGCAGGATGTGTCACTCCTCCGTTGGTCGAGTGGTGACCATGCACACTCCTCGCTTGGTCTTTAGGCTGTACTCGTAGCATTTTCTTGCCGCCTTTTGGTCGGACTTAATAACAATTACACCCCCTTCTTGAGAGGGTAACTTCATCTTCATGTGCCTCGATGAGGACACCGCTCCTAGCTTATTTATGGCAAGTCTGCCGAGAAGGATGTTATAAGCTGAAGAAGCGTGCACGACTAAGTACCTGATATTAATGGTCTGAGATGAGACGCCGTCTGAGAAGGCCGTCCTCAGTTTTACGTGCCCCCTCACTTCTACTTGGTCCCCTGCAAAACCATAAAAACAGTAATCATAAGGCCTCAGCTGATCTGGTGACAGCTGCAACTTATTGAACGTCGACGAAAATAGCATGCCGGTCGAGCTTCCCTGATCTACAAGAACCCGATTCCCCCCCTTCTTCCAGCGGTGACGAGCGATATCACTACGAGGTCATTGTCGTGTGGGACAACATCCCTCAAGTCTGCTTGGGTGAAACAAAGGTCAGGTTCGGTTGGTTGTTCTAATCCTTGTGCATCCACCTCCATTACTTCCCTAACATACCTCTTTTGTTGGGAAGCGGTACAGTCTCTGTTGATCAGGTGTGATTAAGTGCTTTGAAGAATCCAAATCCAAGGTGCTTGATGAAAGGCTGGTGTTGCTGCTGTGTTTGGGTGGGATCTGGGTAGAACAAAGTGTGATCCACTCCTTTGTTGAATCTAAAACTGATGTGATTCAAAACCTTTTTGAAACCAAGTCTTTTTCCAACTAAGTGAAAAACAACCTGTTGTTTTGTCGAATCAACTAGTTGTTTTGCTCTTAGGAGTTTTGAAAAAGGTTGAAAATTGTTTTGGTTCGGTTAACTTAACTGTCAAGCCAAAAAAATCGGTTGTTTCGTGATTTCAACCGATTGGATTTTGAAAATCCTAACAGAATTATGTTTTGAATGGTGAATATGTTTTAAATGTTTTCTAACTGAATACGCTCCTTCATTAAATGCTTTAATCAATCTTTGAAAAATTCAAATGGTTTGTTTATGTTTTCAAACAAATAAGAAACAACTTTGAGAAATTCAGTTTGATAGATTTGATTCTATGATTTCAAGATTCACATCAAGCTTTGGATTTTCAAGTGAGAGTGGAATAGGATTGCAATTGTATTCAGTTCAGATTGTACTATGACCAGGTGTAATCCTTTATAAACCTATTGTATTTCTGGTGTTGTGTTGCCAAAGAGTATTGTGCGTTCTTGATGTGTTCAAGATCAATACTATTGGTGTGGTTTGCCAAAAGTAGTGTGTTTCTTGTAGGGTTCAAGGTCACTACTTTGGTGGTTTGTGTTTTGTAATCTGGTTTGATTGCTTAGTGGATTACCTAGTGGTATTCTGGGGACTGGATTGTTTCGAAGAAACAACCGATTGTTTTTCTGTGTATTGCTGCTTAACTGTTTGAGTTCTTGGCTAACTTGATTTCTGTTCTGGATTTATACAAAGAATTTCATTGAACCTGAAAAAGTTTTCAAAAACCCCCCTTTAAACAATTCACCCCCCTTTTGTTTAAGGCCATATATTCTAACAATTGGTATCAAAGCTTGGTACTTGAAAAATATTCAAGTTTGATCCTAAAATCTTTTTTCTATTGCTGAAAAACTACCTTTTGGGGAGGGTGCCTCAATAAATAGGCCACCTTTATTTTTTGGTTTGAATTATCAGTTTTGGAAGGTTAAAATTAAAATCTTTGTTGAATCTCTTGATAAAGGAATTTGGGATGCAATTGAAAATGACCCTTTTATTCCTAAATTTGAAAAGGATGGATCTTCTATTGAAAAACCATGGTCCCAATGGACTGATGCTGAAAATAAAAAAGGCAAAGTTTGATTGCATTGCCAAGAATATCCTAACCTCTGCTTTGAACTCTGATGAATTTTTCAGGATCTCACAATGTGCATCTGCTAAGGAAATGTGGGATACTCTAGAGGTCACCCATGAAGGAACAAATGATGTGAAGAGAGCAAGGAAACATACTCTAATACAAGAGTATGAGATGTTCAGAATGCTCAAAGGAGAATCAATTGCTGAAGTACAAAAGAGATTCACTCACATTGTCAATTATCTAATGAGTCTTGGAAAACTCTTTGACAAAGAGGAGTTGAACATCAAGATTCTCAAGTGTCTTGATAGATCTTTGAAACCTAAAGTCATGGCTACCTCAGAATCAAAGGACTTGACATCTTTGACTACAACCTCCTTGTTTGGAAATCTTAGAGAACATGAGTTGGAGATGAATAGACTCAATGTTCAAGAAAGTGAAGACAAGCATGTAAGGAACATTGCCTTGAAATCTGCCAAGCACAAGAATAACCAAGACTCAAGTGATGAAAGTAAGGAAGAAACTCTTAGTTTGCTGTCCAAAAAGATCAGCAAATTCTTGAAGAGAAACCGCAACAAGGAATCCAACAAAGAAAGGTATGGAAACAAGAAAACTAGTGATTTCAATTCTAATAATTACACTTGCTTTGGTTGTGGAGAACATGGGCATATAAAATCTGATTTCCCAAATAAAGAAGGCGAGGAAAAGAAGTCAAGCAATAAGGAAAAGAAAGGGAAATCAAAAAGAGCCTATAGTGCTTGGGATGAAAATGAAGTCTCTTCATCAAGCTCCTCATCAAGTGAAGATGAAAAAGCCAATATGTGTTTGATGGCTGGAGGAGATAATAATTCAAGCAGCTCGAGCAGTGTAAGTTCTTGTGCTTCCTTAAATACTGAAAACTATAGTCAATTGCTTCAAGCTTTTAAAGAAACTCATGAAGAAGCTAACTGATTGGCTCTCTTAAACAACCGATTGAAAGGGATGAATAACTAGCTTGAAAATAGATTCAAGACACTTAAAGAAGAATTGGAAAATTCAAAAACTGATTTTGAAAAACTTGAAATGCATTGCAAAAATTCTTCTTCCTTGTGTAACTCAAAAGCTTGTGAAAATTGTAAAACTCTTTAGAGTAAAGTCCACTATCTTGTAAGAACTGTGAATAAACTTTCAAAGGGAGGGTAAATCCAACTTTGAAACTGTTTTGGCATCCCAAATATGTATTTTTGGAAAATCTGGTTTGGGGTTTAATCCTCAAAACAAGAAAAATGGGATTTCAAAGCCTTTTTCAATGTGCCAGAAAAACAACCGATTGAAAGCTCGAAACAACCGGTTGTTACATGTTTTTACTGCATGAAGAGAGGCCACTCAGTTTGATTTTTTAAAATTAGGAAATATTATGTTCCTAAAGGTATTATGAGATGGATTCCCAAAGTTTCTGAAGTTTCCAGTGATAAAGCTGAATCAAAAGGACCGACATTTGTAAGGGAACCAAATCTTGTCGCTTGAATTTGTTGTGTTGCAGGGATACTAAAAGAAGCATGGGCTCTTGAGTTATCAGAACAACCTTTTAGAAGAAAAGGATTTTATCTGGAACTGAATAAAGGCTCTATACCAGCTTAAGTCCTCTTGAAAGCCAAAAGAAGCCTTCTTGATCATGAATAAATGACTCATTGAAGGGACTCCATGACAAAAGGATAAGACTTTGTTTGTCCTTGATTTTTTGTTATTAATCCACGCTAAAATCTTCATCTATATGTGTTATATTCGTACAATTACATTTTGATTCTTCTCTATTTTATAAAATTCAAACTTGTTGCTGCTTCAGAAAAACAACCGATTGTTTCCTCGAAACTACCGATTGTTTCTTCTCTGACAGCACTGCATAAAATTGATTTAATTTCTTTATGCATTCTATCTTTTAAAGATTTCCTTTTTAAAGGGACTATGAGTCCATAAAACAAACATGAGGTCTGATTTGGTTCAGGAGAAAGTTACTTCTTGTTATAAAAGGAATATATTCCATATTTTGGAAATTCAAGTGCCTTTATGACTAGTCATCCACATGTGCTGACCATGTTTTTTTTCTGGTATGGGCTGACGTGGTTACTGTGCAAGCTTAACCAGATTCCTCTTCTTGAAGACTGGAACCCACTGCAACCAAAGGAAAAGAGGATTTATGTTTTGCTATAAAACCCTCTGCAGCTGTTTTTCTACACAAAAACAACCCATTGGCATATCTCTTGCTGCATTCTTCTCTATTTTACTTTTCTCTCATTCTGTTATCATGGATTCCACTCCTCCACTATCAAAAAGGATTAAAACCAGAGTTGTAAGATCATGAGGGCGTCTTGAAGGCTGGTTTTCAGGAGACAATGAATTGATTGAGAAATATCGCTTTGAAACTAGTAGAAAAATGATAAATAATCCAAAAGTTGTCTCTTTTGGCTAGTTGAAGACTCAAAAGCTGGATGATGTGAGAAAAATACTCAAAGAACAACTGCTAAAAAGGTTCTTAGAGATGAAACGAAACATCTATCCGGATCTTATTCGGGTTTTCTACACCAATTTAAAGTTTGAAGGTAACAATCTTGTTTCTCATGTCAATGGTGTGGATATGGAGATCACTCATGAGGTGTGGGTTGCTTTGACTGACCTAAAGTATGTTGGTTTAAGAATCAATAAAGGGAATATTGGTGTGGTGGAAGATTTCAACAAAATTCAATATTACAAAAGCTGTTTGAAGAATCCTCACGCACAAGTAAGAACTTGTTTTGTTGGAGGGTTGAAATTGAATGAAAGATTGTTGGCTCTCATTGTCACTTGGATTCTAACACCAAGAGGGATCAACCATTTTGTTCTCACTGAGGAAAATCTTGTCTACATATACTGCATAATGAGCAAAGTCAAGATCAATTGGATCCATATCATCAAGGAACACATGCAAAAATCTATGAGGTTAAGTGACTATCATTATCCTTATGTTATGTTGATTTCTAAATTCTTAAACTATTTTGAAGTGAATCTTGAGGATGAAACATCTGAGTTGGTGAAATTAACACATGAAGTGAACAATGGTTCACTAAGCAAGATGTGTTTTACCAAGATTAATGGAAGATGGGTAAGTAAGGATGGTAAACATGGTGGTTCCTCAAGTGGAGTTCATGCTGAACATGATGAAGAAGATCAAGAAGCTGTTGAACATCAAGGAAATAGGATTCCCTCAATGTCTTCCATTGAGAGATTCATGGTCAATAGGTTAGACAGCTTTGCTAAAAATCAAAGAAATCTTCATGATCTTTGTGTTACAAATTTTCATAACTTTGACAACAGACTTCAAAGCATGGACACATGTTTTCAGACCCTTGATGAACATATTGAAGTTGTTCAAAACCAGCTTTTTGAGCTGCAGTATGGGAAAGAAAATTAAAGCCAAGTTTATTTATTTGTATTACTTTATTTGGACTATTCTGTTTTCATCTCTTCCTAAAGTCTATTTGTGAAGACAAATAGGGGGAGAATATGGTTTATGTGTTGTCTTAAAACTGCTATAACTCTGATTTAAAATTCTGCTGCATTTTGGTGTGTTTCTGTTCCGTCCGGTTGACTGGGACGTCTTCGTGCGCGACCTCAATCGTCAGCTAGGGACTCCTTCCCACTGGTTACCTGTGGATCCCTGCAAAAGAGGACAAGAGGGCGCCCTAGCGGCCGTTTGCACTCCGACGCTCAAGTCAGCCAGCGAGAAACACCAAAACTGTGCACCTCCGTCTCTGAGCACCGCGTATGGCACTCTGAAGGTCTTAAAAATGGACTGTGTATTGTGTGTACATTCTCGTTCTGGAAAACAATCTTTCCCTAGTCCCTTGTGCCTAACCTCAAGGCTCGAGCAAGCAACTAGAGTGTTTCTGGAAAATTTGCCAAAAGTTCGAACCCCGTTCCCAACATTCAAAGCGCTATTTAAGCTCTTCCCATATTCAAAGCGCCTTAAAGCGCTTTTAATTATAAAACTGTTAAGCATATTTAAGACGTTTGAAACGTGCGGGAGCATTTACAGTACCTTAAACGCTCGAAACGGAAAATGTGTTAAATAACCTTAATTACCTCACACCTGGCAACGTGGCGTCTCCATCCTGACTTGGCTGCTGTACACGTGGAGGGCCTCACAGCACCGTTACCCTATCTGAGGGTGTTTCCTCGCGTGAGTCCTCTTACCTGGGAGTGCAACTGCGCAAGGGGTGACTTTTTGGGTGCCAACTCATGCCCCCAAGCCTCTAGTCACTCACTGTGAGAGCGTATCTACCTTCCTCTCCTGGGTCGTACCTATCCCAAGGGCGTTTCTGGACGGCAGGGGCACTTCACGAGGCAGGTTGCTCTATACTGGCGCTATTTCTATGGCCTTGAAGCCACCTTTCTCTTCTCTTTATTATTGTTCCCTGGTTATCCAGGGTTTGGGGCCTTCCCCCGGCGTCGCCCCCTCCATGGTCTTTCCTACCCACGGGTATCGGGGAGCAGCGCTGTGGTCACCTTGCCCTTGAGCCATTCCATCTTGGCGACACCCAGTTGGGCGGCGCCCTATCCTGGCGACGTCCTGCTAGGCGACGCCTTACCTTGGCGACGCTTTCTCTTGGCGAGGTCTGTATTTGGCGTCACCTCCACCTAGGCGACGCCTTACGTTGACTTTGACCTTTACGTTGACCTTGACCTTGACTTTGTCAACGCCCGGGTACGGGACGGTACACAAGCCCCCCAGTCTTAAGCTGATGACTGGTCTTCAGCGAAAAGACTAAGGCTAAACCCACGCCATCCACGTGGCACCCGGTGACGTGTCATTCTTGATGACGTAGCATCCTTGAAAACATTAACATGACACTCTCCGAACCCTTGGGGTGCTCTTAATGGCTGATTGGACATCCTCTGAAACGGGGAAAGCAACGCTTTTTTTGGCCATGCTTAATCGTGTGCCACGTGGCTCATCACGCGGTCATCCTTGAGAACCTCTTGCGCTCCCCTTGAGCGCCCCATCCTTTGACATGCGGCACCATCGCACGGTCCCCAATTAACGCTCCTTGAGTTGCAAGTGTAACGTTTAAGTTACCCAAACCCCGCGCTTGGAACCACTGTTACATCCACTTTCTCTGCCTTTCCTCACTGTTCATCTTCTTTGAATCCCTTCTCTCACGACCCCTGCCCTTTCGTGCTTCCGCTCTCCACGCCCTTCAACCCCCAAAGGTACGGTTTTTCCTCTCCTTGATGATTCCCTTTACTGCATGAACTGCCAGGGACTGTCCATGTTACTGCATTTCTTCAAATATCGTTCTTGTGCTTCTTCGTTCCCCTCGTTCCTCTTTTCTCTCGTGTGGGTAGGGTTCTCCTAGGATTCCTCCATTTTTCCCCTTTTCTTCTCCAAACCCTTTTTCTCTGATCCCTTTCTTTCCTCTTTTGCTCTTCAGCTCTTGCATCAATGGCGAAAACTAAGACCGCCGCGCCTCCTCCGCTCCCTGAGTCTTACTATAAAGGTGAGTATGACTGGGCCCTCGACGATCTCCTCGACGAATGCTCCACCCTAAACTCTGTTGAGGACGTGAAGGCCCACAGGGGGGACCTCGCGCTTTACAATTTCAACGCCTTCCATTAAACTCACGACTCCCACGTCCTGGTATGCCGGGTGAGACCTGGGATACCCGTTTGTGTGGACTCTAGGGACACTGGGGGAAGCCCCTTCTTCTTCCTTTACCAAATGGTACTCAAGAGGGTGGGCCTGCGTCTGCCTCTTACTTCCTTCGAGAGGGAACTGCTCACAGAGATAAACATCGCCCCAGCCCAGCTCCACCCCAACAGCTGGGCTTTCGTAAGGGGGTTTCAGATTCTCTGCGGATATCTGGGTGTCCCCTCTTCCGTGGACGTTTTTCTTCATTTTTTCGAGGTAAAGAAACAGGGGAAGAGCCTATGGATGAGCTTTTCTGGCGTCGCCGGGCGCATCATCCTCACGCTCTTCCAAAATTCGTTCAAAGGATGGAAAGGGAAGTTCTTCAAAGTACGTGCGACCAAGCGCGATCCTACCACCCTAGAAGGCTTCCCCCTATACTGGACGGATAAGCCCATAACCATGAAGGCCCTGGCTTTGGATCAGCTCGCCTCCGCTGATCGGGACGTGTGCAAAGCCTTGACGGGGCTTGGGGTAGTCTTCGATACTGCCAAGCTCATCGCAAATAAATTCAACGCCCATGGGCTCTCTACCTACTTTGGTATCTGCCCTTGATTAATACTGCATTAGCTGTTGTGGTTATACGGATTCACTTGCTTGCTTGAACCCTTGTGGTTATCTGCACGTGTCTGGCTATAAAATTCCCCTTCTGTTTTATCGGAATTAATCTTTGCTCTGCTATTCTTCGCTGCTGCAGGTTCAGTGATGACTTCTTCGAGGCGACTCGCTCTTGCCAAATTTTTGAAGAAGGCAAAATCTGCCAAAGAGGGTGGAGACGCCGTCGCCTCTGACGTGCCCACCGTCGCTTCCCTGCCGACTCCTCCACCATCGGCTTCTCCTTCTCCCATCGCCACGGTTCCATTAGCCATGGCGTCGACCCCTGCCCCAGCACGCCCCAACAAAGGAAAAAGGGTGCTGGTAGTAGACTCTGACAGGGAAGACTCGGGCACTACCCTGGTTTCCCATAAGAGGAGGGCTACGGGCCTTCCTGCCTCATCAGCCGCGTCTCCCGGTGGTGGGAGCTCTCTCAGGGACGATCCTCCAAGTGCCACATCACCTCCACCTCCACCAGCCCACGAGGAACGAGAAGAAAGGATTGACTCGGTTCCCCCGCTCTCGCCGTTGCCGCATCGTGACGCCGCTGAGGCCTCGGGTTCCGCCCCTCCTGCATCAGTCCCTGCCTTGACTTCTCGCAAACCCCGAATTCCTCGCCCCATTCATAGGGAGTTGACGCAGGGTTTCACCGAAGGAATGTCGCCGACTGATCCTCAAAAGGGGGGAGGCATGCCTTATTATATGGGGGCATTCCTGGCGGTGGCACTCAAGTGGCGCACCCAGGCTCGAAACGCTATCAAGGGGAGGGAGGCTCTCCGCAAACTGAGACAAGAGGAGGGAGCGTTGAAAGAGGAGAAACAAAACTGGGGGCTCAAGGAGGAAACTTCCCAATCTTTGCTGAAACTGGCCCACGAGGGTAGGGAGGGGGCTGAGACGTACGCGCGCGAACTCGAACAGGCGCATGCCGATCAACTGGCCCAACTCACCTCCTACCAAATCCAAAGCATTGGCCTCCAAGAGGCGGCTCTTGCCTCCGAAGTGCAGCGGAGAAAACTTGAAGAACTGGATGCTGCTTGGAGGCAGAAACTAGGTGAGAGAGAGGACGCCTTGGCTGCGAAGGTCGAAGCCTTGAGCCTTCTCCAAGCCGAGGCTAACAAGCTCCGCGTGGAGAAGGAATTTCTGGAGAAGCAGTTGACATCCATGGACTCTAGGGTTGCGGAACTAGAGGGGGAGGTCCAAGAATTGACTGGGGAGATGGCGGGCGCGTTTGAAGAGGGCTTCCAAGAGGCTCTGACTCAGGCGTCCTGCGAGAACCCTGGCATCAATATTTCAAACTGCGACCCCACACACCATGTCATCGACGGGAAGGTCGTGCCCATGGACTTGGATGACTGAACCGCTGTCTCTCACCCGCCACCTTTACCTTTCAAGCTTTATTCCTTTTACTCTTTACCTCTGTTTTTGACTCTTTCTGTTGAACTTGTGATTCTTTGAACTGTCTGCGCGTTTGTTACAACTCTGGGTTTTTGTATGATTACCTTCGTGTCTTTGTGATATAGAATTCCGCATGTGTGGTTTTACTTCCGTCCTTTGACTTCACGTGCTTCAGTTGTTTTGCCTGTACTATACTCGTTACGCGTCGATGCCTACGCCCATGGAGAGGCTTGTCTAATGGGGCCGTATCGTCCATGGGGTGTCTCAACACCAAGCGATCCGTCCCTTGATTCTTAATGCCCGGCGCCCACGCCTAAGGAGAGGCCTGCTACAGCAGCGCCGTACCATCCCCTGGTGTCTAAAACGCCGAGTGCTCTGGGGGGGGTCGTTCCCTCCATGGTCTTTCCTTCCCATAGGTATCGGGGAACAACCCTGCCAGTGATTCGTTGGCGTTTGGCGATCTCGTCTCCCTCCATAGTCTTTCCTACTTGTGGGTATCGGGGAGGCGACGCCGCTAACTAGCTCTGCTTTCTTCGACTTCGTCTCCCTCCACAGTCTTTCCTGCCTGTGGGTATCGGCGACGCTACTGATACTTGGGTTGGCGACGCCCGCACTGTCTCACGCTGGCGTCGCCCTTTGCGTCTTTCCTGGCGACTCCTCGGGCGTCTCATGCTGGCGTCGCCTAAGGCGTCGTCTTTACCTTGGCATTGACTTTGCCCGCACGTCTCACGCTGGCGTCACCCTTTGCGTCTTTCTAGGCGACGCCTCGAGCGTCTCATGCTGGCGTCGCCAAAGGCGCCGTCTTTACCTTGGCATTGACTGTGACCTTGGCCCTGGTCGACTCCTGAGGACAGCGAAAAGCTCGAGGTTTCGCCGGTGCCATCCACGTGGCGCTTCTTGTATGGCTGATGGGACGTTCAGTCATTCGACTGAGTCCTGACTCCTACTGTTCCCCTGACCCACTTTCGACGGCGCATCGTACCACTGGGTATTCTGTCGATACGACGTTTTCTGAGTTTAACCAGCGGTGCCAGGGCCATCCTTTCATCTTCTGCCACGTGGCTCGATCGTGCGGTGCATCCATTCACGTCGTTTAATGCTCTAACTGCAATACTTCTACTTGCGTCGTTTGGCGCTCTAACCGCTTTATTTAACTCTTCAAACTCTGAAATTGTTCTCATCATTTTGCACTCTTTGTATCCTACTTACACTTTCTCTTCTTGCACCCTTTCTCCTTTCGCGAAGGGTTCTTCCAGCGTTCGCTCCCACCATCGCTCGACTCTTGCGTTACCGGCGGGTCATACGCCTTCGACAATCCCTGATCTTGTTAAAGAATGTCCTCACATGCTACTTCTCCCAGGGTCAATCCCAAGGACCTGTACCCTTGGGCTTCAAGTGAGCTTCTTGACGAATGCTCATGCTTACTCGCCACCAGGGCAATAAGGGAACACAAAGGGGATTCATGCTCCTATGATCACCGCGCCTTCGCGAGGAGGCATGATGACGACATTGCTGTGCTCCCCTGCACTCTAGAGGAGCCAGTATGCGGGGATGAACGGGCCAACGATGGGGTCCCCTTCTTTTACTTCTACCAGGTGGTTTTCAAGATCATCGGCGTGCGCCTGCCCTTCTCTCGGTTCGAGAAGGAACTGCTGACGGAGATCAATGTCGCTCCGGCCCAGTTATACCCCAACAGCTGGGCCTTTGTCAAAGCCTTTGACATCCTCTTCGGGTTTCTGGGTTGTGCTCCCTCGGTTGACCTCTTTCTTCACTTCTTTGAGGTGAAGAGGCAAAGGCACAACCTCTGGGTAACTCTCAGTAACGTTCCTGGGAGAGTTCTCCTCACCCCCTTCCAAAACTCATTTACCGGGTGGAAAGGCCGGTTCTTCAAGATCTGCTGCACTGACCTCGTTCCCACCGCTCTGGATGGTTTTCCTCTGTACTGGGTGAGAGAGGCGAGGGTTCTCAAAACCAAGCCCTTCAAGAAGCTGGCCCCGAATGACCAGGTGGCCTGCCGGATTCTTGCTGAGGCGGGAAGTTTTGACTCCGCCACCTTGATCAGCTTGGAGTTCAACGCTGGGACTCTCGAAAAGTACATATGTATGAGTCACTGCCCTAGAAACTTCGGCTTTTATTGCTTTCTATCTGTGCATGTCTTGCTTCCTGGTGTCTCTGACACATTTATATCCTTTGGTGCAGGTTCGAAATAAACCAAGAGAGGAGGACACGACTTGCCCGAGCTCTGCGGGCTGGGATCAGGGCTTCGTCTTCCTCCAGTGCTGACTCCGATGGCCACTGAGAAGTGGCTCGTTTGTGTTTTGCATGAGTTGTAATATTTGCCCTAACCGCATTACGCCCATTTGTATCGAACATTGCCTGTAACGTCAACTTTTCTATAGCATACTTGATTTTTTGCAACGCCGCTTTACTTTGCATACGTTTCGTATATTGTGCGCTTTTCCTTCTTCATGTTCCTCAACGGCGCCTGTACTCAGGCGACACCTGTCTTCTTGGAGACGCCTTCTCTCTTGGCGGCACCTTCTCTCTTGGCGACACCTTCTCTCTTGGCGACGCCTTCTCTCTCGGCGACGCCTTCACCTAGGCGACGCCTTGACTTGGCGACGACTCACACTACTTCAAACGGAGAAAAGTAAAGGCTGAAAACCAAGGCACGGCTTTTTCTGAAACTTGTTTTTTTTTCTTTTATTCGGGTGACCTCATTAAAAAACCCCCGAGAGGGAAAAAGAGTGTCCCCTTCAACTAAGTTGTTACATGGCTGCTTACATAAGTCAACTAAAATAAAATTTTAAGTTGGCTGCATTCCAGCTGCGTGGGATGGGACCCCCCTCCAAGGTCTCTAGGTTGTACGAACCATTGCCCTTAGCCTCGGTAATTCTGAAGGGTTCGGTCCACTTGGGAGATAGCTTATTCTCCAGCTCGTATGGATGAGCCTTCCTCACAACTAGGTCGCCAATCTGAAACTGTCGCGGCTTTACCTTAGAGCTGTATTGTCGCTATACTCTTCTTTTCACTGCTTCGGCCTTTATTTTGGCTTCCTCCCTGGCTTCGTCCAGTAGGTCTAGGTTCACCCGCCTTTCTTCGTTGGATTCTTCCACCACAAAGTTTTGGAAACGTGGTGAGCTTTCGTGAATCTCAACCGGGATCATCGCGTCCGACCCATACACCAAGCTGAAAGGCGTCTCCATGGTGGAAGATTGGGGCGTGGTGTGGTATGCCCACACGATCCTTGGCACCTCCTCCGCCCATGCTCCTTTGGCCTTTTCCAGCCTTCTCTTTAGCCCTCTCAGCAAAACTCTGTTTGCTGACTCTACCTGCCCATTAGTCTGGGGGTGTTCAACTGATGCGAACACCTGCTTGATGCCTACTTCAGCACATAGGTTTCTCAACTGCTGACTGGCAAACTGGGTCCCATTATCGGATATCAAGCGTCTAGGTATGCCGAAGCGGCACACAATGTTCTTCCACACAAAATGCTGGACTTTGTGCGCAGTGATCTGGGCCACGGGCTCCGCCTCTATCCACTTGGTGAAGTACTCGATGGCGACGATCAAGTACTTCATCTGCCTTATCGCCAACGGAAACGGGCCTAGGATGTCGATCCCCCAGGTATGGAAAGGCCATGGGCTGTATATGGATCGCAGCTCCTCTGGCGGCGCCTTGTGCCAGTCTGCGTGTTTTTGGCATTGCTTACAACGCTGGGCGTGTCACACGCAATCTTCCTTTACTGTTGGCCAATAAAACCCTGCGCGCACCACCTTAGAAGCTAAGGACCTTCCGCCTACATGGCTCCCACAAACGCCTTCGTGGAGCTCCGTCATTATCCTGGTACACTCGTCGCCGCTTACGCATGTTAAGATAGGGTGAGTGAAACCGTGTCTGAACAACACTTCGTCTATCAGGGTGTACCTTGCCGCATTTCTCTTAACCTTCTTACCTTCTTCAGGCTCCATTGGGAGAACCCCATCCGCCAGGTACCGCCTGAAGGGGGTCATCCAGGTGTCTCCTTCGGCTAAAACATGTATCTGCGCTCGCCTCCCTCCTTCGGGCGTGTCCGTGTATACACTAATGTGAGGTGCCTTCAACGTATCCTGAGTCAAGGAACGATGACTTCTTGGCCTTCCTCTCGCGGCGCTTACGTGGAGGACATCCACCCTGTTATCCTCTATGAATTTCCTCGGAGCCTTAAGCGTCTCTTGGATTACGGTCCTCTGCCTGCCCCCCTTGCCTGAGCTGGCCAGCTTGGCGAGCAGGTCAGCTCTGGCATTCTGCTCCCTTGGGACATGCACCAGTTCAAGAGCACTGAAGGCTCCTCTTAGCGATTCGACGTACCTTAAATATGCTGCCATCTGCGGGTCTTTCGCTTGAAACTCACCCAACACTTGCCTTGTAACTAGTTGAGAGTCACTCTTCACTAAGAGGTTCCGCGCGCCCATCTCTTTGGCTAAAAGCATTCCTGCAATCAGGGCTTCATACTCAGCCTGATTATTGCTGGCTTTAAAAGCGAAGCGCAGGGCCTGCTCGATCAGTACACCGTCTGGTCCTTCCAAGACTATTCCCGCACCACTTCCTTGCTGGTTGGAAGAGCCGTCCACTGAGAGCGACCACTGCGAGCCTGCCTCCAACTCCTGTTCGCCTCCGGGCGAGAGTTCTGCAACGAAATCTGCGTATACCTGCCCTTTAATGGATCCTCTGGGCTCATACTGGATGTCGAATTCTGAAAGTTCCACCGCCCAGCGCACCATCCTTCCAGCCACATCGGGCTTTTGCAGTGCCTTCTGTATGGGGAGGTTGGTCATCACTGCCACCGTGAAGCTGTGGAAGTAATGACGAAGCCTCCTGGCGGAAAACACCACCGCCAGCGCTGCCTTCTCCAATGCCTGGTACCTCATCTCCGCACCTTGTAGGGCCTTGCTTACGAAGTAGATAGGTCTTTGAATCTGGTCCTGTTCTTGGACTAACACAGAGCTGATAGCTCGTTCCGTCACCGTGAAATACAGTCGGAGAGGCACGCCCTCTACCGGTCTGCAGAGGACCGGTGGCGCCGCCAGGTATTCTTTTAGCTTGATGAAAGCCACTTCGCATTCATCCGTCCATGCGAAACGACTATTCCTCTTAAGGCACTGGAAATATGGGTGCCCCTTCTCTCCTCCGGCAGAAACGAACCTCGAGAGCGCCGCCATCCGCCCCGTCAGCTGCTGTACTTCCTTTACTGACGTCGGGCTTCGCATGGCGATGATCGCTGCGCATTTGTCGGGATTCGCCTCTATCCCCCTCTCCGTGAGCATGAAACCTAGGACCCTCCCGGCCTCTACCCCAAAGACACACTTCTCGGGGTTTAGTTTGAGGCGGTACTTGGATATAGTGACGAATAATTCCTCCAGGTCAGCCACATGCTGTGCCCTATCCTTCGACGCCACTACCATATCATCCACGTAGGCGTATACGTTTCTTCCTAACATAGGTGCTAGGACCTTGTCCATCAGCCTTTGGTAGGTGGCGCCCGCATTTTTCAAACCGAAAGGCATCACCCTGTAACAATAACTGCTGGTTTCCGTCATGAATGCGGTTTTGCTTTCGTCTCTCGGGTGCATTTTAATCTGGTTGTACCCTGAGAAAGCATCTAGGAAACTTAGCACCTTGCTGTCGGAGGCGCTATCTACTAACGCGTCAATGCTGGGCAGCGGGTACGAGTCCTTTGGGCACGCCTTGTTTAGGTCTGTGAAGTCCACGCACATCCTCCACTTCCCATTCGCCTTCTTTACTAGAATGACATTGGCTAGCCACTCGGGGTATTGGATTTCCCTGATGTGGCCAGCCTTCAACAGCTTCTGCGTTTCTTCGCGTACCACCAGCTGCCTCTCTTCATTGAACTTTCTCCTCCTTTGGCGCACGGGGCGAACCGTGGCGTCCATGCTGAGGTGATGGCATAAGAAATCAGGATCGATGCCAGGCATGTCCGAGGCAGACCACGCAAAGGCGTCCAAATGGCGTGAGATCACCTCTGCCACTGCTTCCTGTTCTTCTTGGCCCAGCAGACGCCCTAGTTTAAACGTCTTGCCGCCAATCTCCCTCTCCACGGCATTAGCCGCCTGTTGATCCCCGCTATTTCCCTGGATGAGCGCCACCTCTTCCACGGGCGTCGTATCGTCAGGTCTCTCCTCCATCAGTGTATCTACCTCGGGCGTCGCCCTCTCGGGCGTGGCCCCAACAGGCGTTGACCCGGAGGGCGTTGCCTCTATCATCGTCGCATCGACACTTGGCGGTCGTTCAAACACCATGAACACGCTCTTCTTCGATTTTAAACTGTTTTCATAACACTTTCGCGCTTCCTCCTGATCCGACTTGATAACTATGACCTTGCCGCTAAGGTCTGGTAGCTTCATCTTCATATGACGTGTGGAGGATACCGCATTGAGCCTATTCAGCGCCGGTCTCCCCAACAAGATGTTGTAGGCGGAATGAGCGTTCACGACCAAGTATAGTATGCTTTCGGTGCGCGAGGCTTCCCCATCTGTGAATGTCGTCCGCAGTTCCAAGTAGCCTCGGACTTCCACTTGGTTGTCTGCGAACCCATATAGGCAGCCTGTGTAGGGCCTCAGAAGGTCAGGGGACAATCACAGCTTGTTGAATGTCGACAAGAACATGACGTCTGCTGAACTTCCCTGATCGACCAGAACCCTATGCACCTTTCTTCCGGCTGTGACGACTGAGATGACAACGGGGTCGTTGTCGTGGGGTACCACATCTCGGAGATCTCCTCTCGTGAACACGAGGTCCGACTCCCATGGCTCACCCGAGATTCTCTCTTCGATTGAATTGACCCCCCTCGCGTATTTCTTCCGCTGGGAGGCGGTGGGTCCCCCGTCGGAAAAACCTCCAGCAATGGTGTGGACCTCGCCAAGTACAGGCATCTCGTGTGCTTGCTCCTCTGTTGGCGCCGGCAGGGCGGCGGTCGCGGCGGGTTCTGCGACGTAATCCTTCAGAAACCCGCTCTTCACCAGCTCATCAAGCTGATAACCCAATGAGAGACAGTTGTCAATGTGATGACCGAAAGCCTCGTGGAACTCGCACCAGGAGTCTTTCCGTGGCCCTAACACCTTGTCAGTTTTCGCCGGTCGCCTCAGCCTCTCAGCTATATTAGGCACGACGATCAGGTCCTTCAGCTCCACCGCAAAGTTGTACCTCGCCGGTCTCGCCCTCTCTCTGACTGGGCGATCCCCTCCTGCTGGACCCTTGGGTTGGGGTTTCCTGGTCTCATAGGGGCGTCTCCCCTCTGGCTTTTTTCTCCCCGTCGTGGTCTCATTGACCCTGACAGGCTGAGCCCGCGCTTGCGCTCTCGGGCGCGAAGGTACCACGCTGGTGCGCTTCTCGCACACCTCTCCTTCAGAGGCGATATGCTCCACCGCCCGACGCCGTATTTCAGCGAAAGTCCTTGGTCGATTGCGAATAATAGATTCGCAAAAAGGGCCAGGACATACGCCTTTCCTAAAGGCATACACAATCATGGGCTCCTCCGTCATGCCCACCTTCACCACCTGGGACCCGAAACGGTTGATATACTCCTTTAAACTTTCCCCTTGGTATTGCTTCACATCAAACAGATCGTAAGATACCGGCGGCGGGGTCCTGTTCGCCAGGTATTGCTCTCTAAACAACTGGGACAGCTGTTAGAAAGAGGTGATATGGCCGCTAGGAAGGCTGATAAACCAATCCATGGCCATTCCTGTCAAAGTACTCATGAAGAGCTTGCACCTTGCGGCGTCAGAACCGCCCACTAACACCATTTGTGTGTGGAACGCCGTGAGATGCGCCTTAGGGTCCTCCATCCCAGTGAAAATCGCCTTAGGTCCTGCGAAGGTGTTGGGGATCGGCGCGTCCAGGATCTCCTGCGAGAAGGGAGTAGAGAACTCCCTTGGTGGAGTGAGATGCCCCCCCTCTTCGTTCTCGCGCTGCACCTGATTGTTCCTCAGACTCCGACGCAACTCCTCATTCACGCGACGGAGCTCGTCGTTTCTCACATGTGAGCCGTCAAGATCCGCCTGCATGCGCTCTTGCTCTATCTTCGAATCCGCCATATCATCCTGCAGCCCCCGCATTATCTCCAGGACCTGCTGCATGGACATTTCTTCTCCCGCAGCGCGTGCGGTACCTCGTCTAGTGGTGGCCATCCTTCTCTGTTTCCTCAAATGCGATCGTGACTTGATAGACTTTTCGAACTTGCGATGGGACCAATGTTTTATATCGGCCCCACGGTGGGCGCCAAATGTTCCGTCCGGTTGACTGGGACGTCTTCGTGCGCGACCTCAATCGTCAGCTAGGGACTCCTTCCCACTGGTTACCTGTGGATCCCTGCAAAAGAGGACAAGAGGGCG
Organism: Phaseolus vulgaris; assembly: GCF_000499845.2. NCBI lineage: Eukaryota > Viridiplantae > Streptophyta > Magnoliopsida > Fabales > Fabaceae > Phaseolus > Phaseolus vulgaris. The sequence continues at coordinate 34,101,609 of NC_023749.2, read as the reverse complement.
CCCTAGCGGTCGTTTGCACTCCGACGCTCAAGTCAGCCAGCGAGAAACACCAAAACTGTGCACCTCCGTCTCTGAGCACCGCGTATGGCACTCTGAAGGTCTTAAAAATGGACTGTGTATTGTGTGTATATTCTCGTTCTGGCAAACAATCTTTCCCTAGTCCCTTGTGCCTAACCTCAAGGCTCGAGCAAGCAACTAGAGTGTTTCTGGAAAATTTGCCAAAAGTTCGAACCCCGTTCCCAACATTCAAAGCGCTATTTAAGCTCTTCCCATATTCAAAGCGCATTTAATTATAAAACTGTTCAGCACATTTAAGACGTTTGAAACGTGCGGGAGCATTTACAGTACCTTAAACGCTCGAAACGGAAAATGTGTTAAATAACCTTAATTACCTCACACCTGGCAACGTGGCGTCTCCATCCTGACTTGGCTGCTGTACACGTGGAGGGCCTCACAGCACCGTTACCCTATCTGAGGGTGTTTCCTCGCGTGAGTCCTCTTACCTGGGAGTGCAACTGCGCAAGGGGTGACTTTTTGGGTGCCAACTCATGCCCCCAAGCCTCTAGTCACTCACTGTGAGAGCGTATCTACCTTCCTCTCGTGCCCTGTGCCTGGCTGCCCCCGGGCGTGACCCCTCTCCTGGGTCATACCTATCCCAAGGGCGTTTCTGGACGGCAGGTGCACTTCACGAGGCAGGTTGCTCTATACTGGCGCTATTTCTATGGCCTTGAAGCCACCTTTCTCTTCTCTTTATTACTGTTCCCTGGTTATCCAGGTTTGGGGCCTTCCCCCGGCGTCGCCCCCTCCATGGTCTTTCCTACCCACGGGTATCGGGGAGCAGCGTTGTGGTCACCTTGCCCTTGAGCCATTCCATCTTGGCGACACCCAGTTGGGCGGCGCCCTATCCTGGCGACGTCCTGCTAGGCAAGGCCTTACCTTGGCGACGCTTTCTCTTGGTGAGGTCTGTATTTGGCGTCACCTCCACCTAGGCGACACCTTACGTTGACTTTGACCTTTACGTTGACCTTGACCTTGACTTTGTCAACGCTTGGGTACGGGACGGTACAGTTTCAGCTGAGGTTTTTGGCTGGTTTTTCTACTGTTATGATTGTGTAGAAAACTAGTTTATGTGCCATTATAATCTGCTATGAGAGATGCTTTGCATTGCATAGTTTTTTGTTTTGCAGGTGTTTTTTCAGATTCAATCAAGATCAACACAAACAACTAGGGATTTGTCTTCATCAAATAGGGGGAGATTATTGATCATGTGTGATCAAGTGCTTTGAAGAATCCAAATCCAAGATGTTTGATGAAAGGCTACTGTTGCTGCTGTGTTTGGGTGGGATATGGGTAGAATAGAGTGTGATTCACTCCTTTGTTGAATCTAAAAATGATGTGATTTAAAACCTTTTTGAAATCAAGTGTTTTTCCAACTAAGTGAATAACAACCTGTTGTTTTCTCGAATCAACCGGTTGTTTTGCTCTTAGGAGTTTTGAAAAAGGTTGAAAACTGTTTTGGTTTGGTTGACTTAACTGTCAAGCCAAAACAATCAGTTGTTTCGTGATTTCAACCGATTGTTTCTTTGAAAATCCTATCAGAATTTTGTTCTGAATGGTGAATCTGTTTTAATTGTTTTCTAACTGAATACGCTCCTTCACTAAATGCTTTGACCAATCTTTGGAAAATATAAATGGTTTTTTTATTTTTCAAACAAATAAGAAACAACTTTGAGAAATTAAGTTTGATAGATTTGATTCTATGATTTTCAAGATTCACATCAAGCTTTGGATTTTCAAGAGAGAGTGGAATAGGATTGCAATTGTATTCAATTCAGATTGTACTATGATCAGGTGTAATCCTTTCTAAACCTACTGTATTTCTGGTGTTGTGTTGCCAATGAGTATTGTGTGTTCTTGAGGTGTTCAAGATCAATACTCTTGGTGTGGTTTGCCAAAGGTAGTGTGTTTCTTGTAGGGTTCAAGGTCACTACTTTGGTGGTTTGTGTTTGTAATCTGGTTTGATTGCTTAGTGGATTACCCAGTGGTATTCTGAGGACTGGATGTAGCTCTTGGTTTAAGAGTGAACCAGTATAAGTTCTTTGTGTGATTCTATCTTACTCTGAACTTCTTTTAATTCTGTTTTATAGTTTATCTAATATAAACAACTAATTGTTTTTTTTGTGTATTGCTGCTTAACTGTTTGAGTTCTTGGCTAACTTGATTCTTGTTCTGGATTTATACAAAAATATTCATTGAACCTGAAAAAGTTTTGAAAAACCCCCTTTAAACAATTCACTCCCCTCTTGTTTAAGGCCATATATTCTAAGAGTCTCCTCCAGAGAACCCTCCAGATATAGTATGGATTTCACCGTGGATGGGCACCTTGTGCCTTTGCTCTCCCGTCGGTGCTTCTTTTGTTGTCCCCTCTTGGTCTCCCTACATATAGTCATGCATGAAACCATCCTTCAACAGTCTTGAGAACTGGTAGCGCAAAGCTAAACAGTGCTCAACGCCGTGTCCATAAGCCTTATGGAACTCACACCAAGTATTCTTTCTCGGTCCCAAGACCTTATCGGTCTTTGGTGGGGACTTCAATTTTTTCGCAATAGCCGGGATGGCAAGTAACTCCCTATAGGGCATTTTCAATTTAGGCTGGGGAGGCGGGTTGGTGCTTGACCTCGCCCTGGATTGGGTCCCAGTGGACTCATAGGGTTTTTTCCGCGCTGGCTTCTTCTCCGTTGTGGTCTCGTGTACCCTCAAGGGTTGGGTACGACAGTTCTCCTGGGCCTTGGTTGGCCCTACGCCCATGCTCCCACGCTTCGTGCTCATCGATTCTTCAGCTTCGATGTGGGCGACTGCTCGCCGCTTGATCTCTACCAGCGTCCTGAGTCGATTTGTTATCAAAGAATTGCTAAAAGGCCCCGACCTTATCCCCTTCACAAAGGCATGTACTATCAATCCCTCGTCGTGGGTGTGGAGTTGTACCACCAACACTCCAAATCGATTTAGGAAGTCCTTCACAGATTCCCCTTTGTTTTGAATCACCCCAAAGAGGTCAAAAGGAACAGTGGGTGGTGCTTGATTCACCATGAACTATTCCCTAAACAATGTGGAGAACTGGTCAAAAGTGGTTATAAGGCCGTTGGGTAGGCCAATAAACCACTTCAGTGTTGTGCCTGAGAGTGTGCCCGTGAATAGTTTGCAATGTGCGACATTTGTGCCAACTTGAATCATTGTTTGGGCCTCAAAGGCTGCAAGGTGGACGTCCGGATCTTCGACACCAGTGAAAGTGATCTTAGGCGTCGTCATGTTTTTTGGCACAATTGCGTCTAAGATCTCTTGTGAGAAGTGTTGAATAAAATTTAATGTAATTTGTGGAATATGTAAAAGGTCAAAAGTTGTGAGTGGGATTTTAATTATGTTGTTAGTGGGGTTTTAAGGCCATAATGAAGATTTTTCTAGAAGAGCTTCCTAAAGCCTATAAATAGGATGCTCTCTCAGTTGTAATATGCACCACAAAAAGAAATACAATAGAGAGAAATTCAAAGAAGAATGTTTTATGTAGAGAGAAAATTCAAGTGTGAGTGATTGCTTGTTTTACAATTTGGTATCAGAGCCAATGGCAAATGTGATGGGTCAAATACCGCTACCACGGTTAACAAAGGCGACCACATATTGATGAGAATCAAATAAAGGAGGCTTTTATTAATGGAGGAAGAGGACATCCACCCTCACATTTGAAGTTCTTCCTTCTAGTCTTCTCAAGATTAAAAGAAGACATAAAATAAAGATGAGGCCCAAGCCCAAAGCCCAAGCCCAAGCCCAAGAAGGCCAAAGCCCAAAGAGCCCAAGTCCATCCCATGAGGGGCAAGGCCAAGCTTTGAAATACTCTTGTATAGTTTTAGGAGGTGTGGTTATTAAATAAAGGTAAGTGAAAATGTAAAATAAAGTCACATTGTCCATGTGACTTAGGAGAGTGGTGTAGGTGTAGTTTTTGGGAGGTGTCATAGTAGAAAAAGGTCACACCTCCCATGTGACTTGTTTTTGGTGGGAATTTCAATTGAGTTTATTTGAAATTTCCCACCTATTTTTCAGCACCTTAGGCTATAAATAGAGGTGCTTCCTTTGTAAAATTCAGATTGGAATTAATCTAAGAAAACTCTACTCAAATTTTGAGTGAACTTTGGAGAGCTTTGAGCCTTCTTCTCTAGTCTTATCTTGATGGATCAATGGAGTCCTCAAGTGGCGGCATCACTCTCATCTAAGAGCATTCCACACTTCTAGTGGCGAGATCATCCATCCTCCTTCCATCTTCAAGAGCATTTCTTCTCTCCTTCCTTTCTCCTCTTTCATTTGTTTTTGTTAGCTTGTGTTCTTTTGTTTGGTTTGGTGTTCTTGCTGTTTTTATGAGTATTTTGGTTCGGCAGTTTTATAATTCTGTCCATTCATCTTGTTCCTTTGCTTTTCTTACTCTTTTGTTCGGTTCAATTTGACTAAAATTGGTTCATCCAAATGAGTTTGGGATTTGGTGCTAGTTTTTGGTGAGTTCTTGTCTTAGAACAATGATCCAACTCTAAGAAAAGTGCCTCTATAATGTCCAACTCAAGGTGATTCCTAAGAAGGTCAAGAACCTTTCTCTATATCGCTATTGGAATCACATCACATATGATAATTGGAGCATTCAAATGAAAGCTCTTCTCGGTTCTCAAGATACATGGGATGTGGTCGAAGAAGGTTTCGAAGAACCAACAAATACCACGGGTTATACGGTGGCTCAAACCAAAGTGTTGAAAGAGATGTGATCAAGGGATAAGGCGGCACTATACATGTTGTTCCGAGCGGTTGATGAGTCGGGCTTTGAGAAGATTGTCAGTGCAACTACTTCAAAAGAAGTGTGAGACATCTTAAAAAAGGTGTTGAAAGGAGCCGACCGAGTTAAGCAAGTGCGTCTACAAACTCTTCGTGGCGAGTTGGAGAGCATGAAGATGATGGAGTCGGAAAGTGTATCTGACTACATTACGCGTGTACAGACTGTGGTGAATCAACTTAACCAAAATGGTGAAAAGTTGACCGATGCATGAGTTGTGGAGAAGATTTTGAGAACATTAACTGACAATTTTGAGAGTATTGTTTGCGCAATAGAAGAGTCAAAGGACCTAACGACGCTCACAGTCGACGAGCTTGCCGGTTCTCTCGAGGCACACGAGCAACGAAAGAAGAAGAAGAAGGAGGAAACACTCGAGCAAGCACTTCAAACCAAGGCGTCAATCAAAGACGAAAAGGTACTCTATCATCAAAATTCTCAAAATAGAGGGCGTGGTCGTGGAAGTCGTGGAAACAGTCGTGGTGGAAAAGGCAACAACCATGAAGGGTACTATAAGGAGAAGGAACAGTTGAGCCAACCAAATTGGCGTGGAAGAGGACGTGGTAGAGGAATAGGCGGCCGATCGAATTATTCCAACATCGAGTGCTACAAATGTCAAAAATATGGTCACTATGCGAAGGATTGTAACTCTGACAAATGTTACAATTGTGGTAAAGTGATGTGATTCCAATAACATGATATGGATATAGAATGAATGGGTAACTCTAAAACAGCAAGTAAAACCCAAGAACTACTCAAGAACAGTTCAAGGAACACAAGAACCGTGCCAAGAATAGAAATTAACGCAGCATACAAAGAACTATTGATTGAAACAAGCTAAACAACATAACCCATGGAAAGGAACTTGAAAACAACAAGATGATCACATGTAATTTGATACCAAAATGGGACGAACCAAGAACAGCAAGGAAACAATGGATGTAGTTCAAGAACACTTAACATGTACAGCTTTCCCTCAGAACTACAAAACTTGGTATTTGCATGGTGAAGGATAAAGTGTAACATGCATCCACCAATGAGATATTAATATATTTAAATATTTATTGGTGTCTTTTATTTTATAATTATAAACATACACATTCATTAACTTAAAATTATTTATTTCAGGCATCAGATTATGGAAGTGGTGCTCATTCACCTAATCAAGTAATAGGATCAAGTGCTGGAAGCAAAATTGATTAGGGATGTGTGTTTTAATTTTAAACTTGATTAGGGATGTATGAACTTTTGAACAATTATGTGTTGTAATTTTAAACTTGATTAGGGATGTATGAACTTTTTATGTGTTTTAATTTTCAATTACATATAAATTTTTGGACATTATTATGTGTGTTTATATTTTCAATGAAAAGAATGGATGATTATAACTTTATACATTATTTTATTTTATTATGAAAAAGTGGTGGTTAAATTTTATAATTGTATAAAACAGATTATTAAAAAGTGGTGGTTAAATTTTATTTATTCAGAATTAAAATTACGTTAGTTAAAAATGTCACTATTTACGTATATTATGACGTCAGAATCTTCTTCAATGAATGTAATTGTGACACTTATAACTGACACTACTTACGTATATTATGACATCAGAATCTTCTTCAATGAATGTAAATTGCGACAGTTATAACTGACACTACTTACGTATACTATGACACCAGAATCTTCTTCAATGAATGTAAATTGCGACAATTATAACTGACACTACTTACATATAAAAACCGTCACTACTTACATTATGTTTAAAGTGGTGGGTGTTGCGGCGGGTAGGGTAAAACCGCCACATTAAACTTTGTGGCAGCCAGTTCTATGGCGATTTGGGAAACCGCCATAATATACGAAAATAACCGCCACAATGTACACTGTTTTTTGTAGTGATCACATAAAACCTCATCTTTATACTTTCCTATTGCAAAGTTAATGAGGACTTGTTTGTTAACCATGATTTCACCTTCGGTACTAAGCCATTGCAATTTATAAGGCTTGGTATGAGAAATAGTGGGTAAGGCTAACTTCTCCATAACTCTTGTACTAGCCACATTAGTGCAACTACCCCCATCAATAATCAAGGAACATAACTTGTTGGTGATAAGACAGCAGGTGTGAAAAATATTTTCTCTTTGGGTATCATCCAATGATTTTGGAATTGTTCCCAGCATTCGCCTTATCATCAATAAGTCACCTTCATGTGGACTTTCGCTCTCATACTCACTTGGAGTCCTAGGAGGTGTGGATGATCTAGAGTTTGCGGATTCATGTTCACTCACCACTTCCCCATTAACATTTATCATCATATTTCTTTTAGAAGGACAATTAGCCGCTATGTGAGCATATCCTAAACATTTAAAACACTTTTTACTTGAGGATTTGGTTGGTGATTTATGATTAGAAGTGGAAGGCTTAGAATCCATAGCTTTAGAAGATGAATCTTTAGAAGGGAACTTTGAAAAAGATTTGTTTTTATTTTTCCAAGAGTTGTTGTAGTAACAAACATGAGTAGAATTTTTGAAAGCCATTTTCCTTGCAATTTGATTTTCAATCTTGATGGCAAGGTGAACTAAGGTTTGTAAAGATGAATACTCTTGAATTTCTACAACATCTTGTATATCCCTTCTAAGACCACTTATAAATCTAGCAATCTTTGCTACCTCACTTTCATCCAAATTTATTTTAAGCATAAGCGTCTCTAATTCCTTGAAATAACTATCCACACTTAGCATGCCTTGGTGAAGCCATTGGAGCTTCAACATTAGGTCTTTCCTAAAGTGTGGTGGAACGAACCTATCGCGCATACATTTTTTTAAAGCATCCCAGGAGTCCACGTGAGGCCTCCTTCTAAGTCCAATGTCCATGAGTGTCTTATGCCACCATTGTAAAGCATAGTCTAGAAATTCTATAGTGGTTAGATGTACCCTTTGGTCTTCTTTGACCTTATATACATCAAAAATTTGCTCACATTTTGCTTCCCATCCTAAGTACACATTAGGATGTCTTTCCCCACTAAAGGTAGGTAATTTTACATAGGGTAAGTAAGGTTTTTCTTCATGGTGCCTCCTTTCTTCATGGTGCCTTCTTTCTCTATGATGATGGCGGTGGTGTTGGTGAGTTTGGTGGTATCGTCCTCCATCTGATTCTTCTTCATGGCCAAGGTGATTAGAAGCGCCTCTTGAAGGACTTCTATGTGAATGGCGCCTTCCATGTGCAGAATTGTTGGATGTGGCATGATTTTCTTCAAGCCTTTGCAACCTTGCTTCTAATTGTCTTATGGCTTCATCTTTTTGTGCAATGGTCTTTTTGGCATCCTTCAATTCATCTTTAATGTATGCTTTTGGTGCAGAGTTAGACTCGGATGAACCACTACTTGAATAATGCTCCATTTTAATAACAAAACAGTACACAAATGAACAAACAATTAAGAGAAAACAAAGTTAGTAAAACAAGTGAAAAATGGCAAAGATGTTTGCGGTTTTGTGACAAAATTTGCACTCAATCCACTCCAAAAAGAATTCAATTCTCTTCCAAGTTAATCTTGTGGTTTGGTGATTCTCAAGTGAAATATGTCAAAGCACTCACCCACTTTATCCAAGTGCATCCACCACAAAACTTAAAGAACAATAAAAGACAAGCAAGAAAAGGTGTAAACAAGAAAGGCTATAGAAAAAGGAATACAAGATATATGACAAACTCAAAGAATAGTGAAAAAAAGACAAGCAAGAAAAATAAGGTACTCAATTAAAGGATGACACACAAAAGAAACCTAGAGAAAAGCACTAGAATAGATGAAGAAAAAAAAAGAACTACTGGAATTTTTTTATAAACTGTGCGTGACTTTATAGATTTATCTGGAACTGTATAATGCAAACTGGATTATGAATTTTAAACCACAGAAAGTTCAAGATCTTATCTCAACAATGGCACTGAAATTACACAAAAACAGTAAGCCAATTAATTGTGATAAATTTTGCAAAATCATTGCCAGATTACCGTATTTTTTTCGCCAGAATTACACATTGGACGTATTTCATTTATCATTTTTTTTGTACATGGAATTTTGATGTACTTCTTTTTTCTACTTTTTTATAACACTTTGAAGAACTCAAATCCAGAATTTCAGAAATTTCCAGTAAGCAAAGAAATTTCAATAAATCGAAATAGTCAGCACGTTTTCAAGAAAACAGAGGAAACCTAACTGGAATGAAAAACAGAATTAAGAACTTCAAAAGACATAATAGAAGTGATGTTTAAGAATTTGTATAGGTCTATTACACAAGTATGAACTCAAAACTAAAAAGAAAAAGCACCAAAGGATCAAGAAAACAAACACATAAATCTGTACTCAACACAAAATCAAGAAACCAAAATTATCAACAAAAGGACTAAATAGAATTGATAACATTTTGGAGAAACATGACTTTGACAAAACTAATAAGGATTCAAAAATCAAAATGACACAAACACAATGTAATAAGAACAAGAAAACAGCAAGAAATAGTCAAAAAATAAACATAAAACAGAAGGGTAAAGACAAGAATGTAAAGTTCTTGAATTAAAAGTGCCAAAACAACTCAAACACACACAAGAACAAACCTAAGACTCATGATACCGCATGATGCGATTCCAATAACATGATATGGATATAGAATGAATGGGTAACTCTAAAACAGCAAGTAAAACCCAAGAACTACTCAAGAACAGCTCAAGGAACACAAGAACCGTGCCAAGAACATAAATTAACGCAGCATACAAAGAACTACCGATTGAAACAAGTTAAACAACATAACCCATGGAAAAGAACTTGAAAACAACAAGATTATCACATGTAATTACCAAAATGGGACGAACCAAGAACAGCAAGGAAACAACCAAACTGCACTGCTTAAAGGAGAAATAAAGTGCAGAAAATGAAAGGGAAAACAACAAAGAACAGATTCCACCGAATGGAATAGAAAACACAAGCAAGAAACACAAAAATGGAAGAAAACGGAAGATGGAAAAAGTGACTTATGGGGTTGTAGACCAAGGGAGGATCTTCACGCCACTTGAAGGGTGGTTTGCTCCAAGATGAGTGGGTGGTGCCGCCACTTGAGAGTCCCAAGAGCTCACAAGATGAGACTAAGGAGAGAAGAAGAGTCAAGCCTCACAACTTTCTCTAAAATTCACTAGAATTTCATTACTTTCAATTTCAACTTGTTTTACAATGAGGCAAGGCTCTCCTTTTATAAGGTGAGAGATGACCGGCCCTCTAGGTAAGGAAGGAAGGAAAGGCTCCTTCAAGTTCCTTCTATGAACAAAAGGCGCCTAACTAGGCCAAATGGTGACCTTCCTAGCCATTTCTAAGTAACTAGTGACTAAAAGTGCCTTTACATGCATAGTTTCTTTTGTTTTCCTATTTAGGCACTTCCCTAAGGCTATCCTATCCTATTTACAATTTAATACAAGAGATATTACAAAGAGAGATTTCATTTAGCAATATCTTCCCAATGATCTAGCCATGCTCCTAGTGATTCTTTGATTGGAGTGGGTTTGGGCTTCTCCATGAGTTTCGTCTTCTTCTTCTTGAATGTTGGCCTCTTTTTCATCTTCATTTTCATCATAAAGTGGGGCATTTTGCAAAAAATTGTCGAGCTGATATAAAGATAGAAGAAACAACCAACCTAGCCATGAAAGTCGAAACGAATGAAGGTGTTCTCTTGATGGCTCAAGATGAAGTCAACATTAATAGTGACACTCTGTGGTACCTCGACTCAGGAGCAAGCAACCATATGTGCGGTCATGAGTACCTATTCAAAGATATGCAAATGATTGAAGATGGTCATGCGTCATTTGGAGATGCATCAAAGGTGGAGGTCAAAGGGCGAGGTACGTTTGCTACTTACAAAAGGATGGCTTAATTGGGTCACTCCAAGATGTTTATTACGTACCAGACCTCAAGACCAACATTTTGAGTATGGGGCAACTCACGGAGAAAGGTTACTCGATTTTTTTGAAAGATCGGCTACTACACTTGAAGAACAAGCAAGGGCGTTTGGTTGCTCAAATCGAGATGGCAAGAAATCGGATGTACATGCTTAATTTGAGAAGCATACGAGAAAAATGTTTGCAAGTCAACATAGAAGATAAGGCATCACTGTGGCATCTCCGTTTTGGTCACCTCAATCATGGTGGTCTAAAAGAGTTAGCGAAGAAGAATATGGTGCACGGGCTACCGAACATGGACTACGAGGGAAAATTTTGTGAAGAATGTGTGCTTAGCAAGCATATGAGAACCTCGTTTCCAAAGAAGGCTCAATATTGGGCTAAGCAACCTCTCGAATTGATTCATACCGACATATGTGGACCAATTACTCCAGAATCCTTCGGCGGTAAAAGGTATTTCATTACCTTTATCGATGATTTCTCACGAAAGACTTGGGTTTATTTTCTGAAGGAAAAATCCGAGGCATTTGAGGTGTTCAAAAAGTTCAAGGTGATGATGGAAAGGGCAACTGATAAACAGATCAAAGTTGTACGATCTGATAGAGGTGGCGAGTATACTTCAACAACTTTCATGGAGTATTGCGAGGAGCAAGGCATAAGGCAATTTCTAACTGCACCATACACTCCTCAACAAAATGGTGTGGCTGAGAGGAAGAACCGGACCATTGTCGACATGGTTCGATCAATGCTTAAGAGCAAAAACATGCCAAAGGAATTTTGGGCGAAAGTTGTGCAATGTGCCATCTGTGTGCAAAATCGATGTCCACATGTGAAGTTAGATCATCAAACACCACAAGAGGCATGGAGCGGACAAAAGCCAACAGTTTCTCATTTCAAAGTGTTTTGTAGTGTGGCTTATGCACACGTACCAGATCAACGAAGAACGAAGCTCGAAGACAAAAGCAAAAGGTATGTTTTTATTGGGTATGATGAGAAGACAAAAGGATACAAGCTCTTTAACCCGATAAGCAAGAAGGTGATAGTGAGTCATGATGTGCGAATAAATGAAACAAGCAAGTGGGATTGGAACAATTCTTCAGAGGTTATGATTGATGTTGGAGAATCATCAATAGTTGCACCGACAAGTATAAATTCCGAAACAACCGATGATGAAGATGAACCACGACAACCTAAAATTCGAAGTTTGCATGATTTGTATGATTCGACAAATGAGGTACACCTTGTATGTCTTTTGGCAGATGTAGAAAATATCAGCTTTGAAGAGGCGGTGTGAGACAAGAAGTTGCAAACTGCCATGGATGAGGATATTAAAGCGATTGACTGAAACAACACATGGGAGCTAACAGAATTGCCAGAGGGAAGTCAACCCATTGGTGTGAAGTGGGTATTCAAGAAAAAGATGAATGCTCAAGGTGAGATAGAGAGGTACAAGGCGCGACTCATTGCAAAGGGATACAAACAAAAGGAGGGAATTGACTACGATGAGGTGTTTGCTCCCGTTGTAAGAATGGAGACAATTCGATTGCTCATTTCCCAAGCGGCTCAATTTAAATGGACGATATTTCAAATGGATGTCAAGTCGGCATTCTTGAATGGTGTGCTTGAAGAAGAAGTCTACATCGAACAACCACCCGGGTACATGAAAATCGGAGAGGAGAAGAAGGTGCTAAAATTAAAGAAGGCATTTTACGGGTTGAAGCAAGCACCGCGGGCATGGAATACTCGTATCTATACATACTTCAAGGAGAACGGGTTCAAGCAATGTCCTTACGAGCATGCTCTTTACACAAAGAACGATGGAGGTAACATGATATTTGTTGCTCTTTATGTTGATGATCTCATTTTTATGGGTAACAATAATGAGATGGTAGAAGAATTTAAGGGCACAATAAGACGGGAATTTGAGATGACAGATTTGGGATTGATGAAGTTTTTCCTTGGTTTGGAGTTTAGACAAGAAAAGACAGGTATTTTTGTATCACAGGAGACATATGCAAAAGAGATTTTGAAGAAGTACAAGATGGAAAATTGCAACCCAGTATCAATACCAATGGAACCAGGTGCGAAACTCTCAAAGTTTGATGGAGGAGAACGTTTCGATGCAAGTAGATACCGGAGTTTGGTAGGAAGCCTTCGTTATCTCACATGCACGAGACCGGATCTTTCATTAAGTGTCGGCATCATAAGTCGATTCATGGAGGAACCGATTTACTCATATTGGAAGGCTTTGAAGCGAGTCCTACGGTACATCCAAGGTACTGTATCACTCGGATTGTTCTACTCAAAAGCAGAAGATTACAAGTTGGTGGGTTACTCTGACAGATTGGTGCGGAGACATAGATGATAGGAAAAGTACATCGGGATATGTATTCTTTATGGGAAACACAGCATTTTCTTGGCTTTCAAAGAAGCAACCAATCGTGACGCTATCGACGTGTGAAGCTAAATATGTGGCAGCATCTTGGTGTGTATGTCATGCGATATGGCTTAGAAACTTGTTGAGCAAGATGGAGCTAAAGCAACTAGGTGCAACCGTGATTCAAGTTGATAACAAATCAGCAATTGAGTTGGCAAAGAACCCAGTGAACCATGAAAGAAGCAAACACATTGACGTTCGTTTTCACTTTATTCGTGATCATGTGAAGAAAGGAAGTGTGGAATTGGTGCATGTGGCAAGTCAGGATCAAGTTGCGGATATCTTCACAAAACCACTACCGAAAGTCCTTTTCGACAAATTCAAGAAGATGATTGGCATGATGGATGGTAGAAACATTTAAGTTTATGGGGGAGTTTTGTTGAATAAACTTTAATGTAATTTGTGGGTTTTAAAATTAGAAGTTACTAGAAAAGAGTAGAATGAGAGTTTGGATATGTAAAAGGTCAAAGGTTGTGAGTGGGATTTTAATTATGTTGTTAGTGGGGTTTTAAGGCCATAATGAAGATTTTTCTAGAAGAGCTTCCTAAAGCCTATAAATAGGATGCTCTCTCAGTTGTAATATGCACCACAAAAAGAAATACAATAGAGAGAAATTCAAAGAAGAGTGTGTTCTTTAGAGAGAAAATTCAAGTGTGAGTGATTGCTTGTTTTACAAGAAGGGCATTGTGCGGGCCCTATTTTGGACAGGTGGGTACTGATCGCCCGTGGCGCACTTCCAATTCCTGTGCAATTCCTCATTAGCTCTGCTTGGTTCCTCATTAGCTTCCTGCAATGCATCCAACTCAGTCCTAAACTGGTCTTGGTTTTGAACCTGCTCAGCCCTGGTTGTCGCCACTGTCTCTTGGAGAGTTGTGATGATCTCCATAAGCTGCTGGGTTGTGGGGGCATCGCCTTCTTCAGATCCAGCGGGACCGCTTTGTCGAGTATTTCTCATGCCTTTCGATTGCTTTGTTTACCAATGTGGATGGGTCCTAGTTTTATCGGGCCCTACGGTGGACGCCAAATGTTCTTGCCGGTTGACATGGTCGTCGGTTGACTCTGATGGTTAGTTTAGGCTCCGCTTGTCTCCCCTTGAATCTGCACTTCTCTTGGTTGTTGGAGGCTTTACCTGTAGAGACAAAGGAGGTTTTATGGCAGTTTGCACTCCGACACAAGTCAGTAAGGACTTATGAAAGAATACGGAACAACTTCTAATTTTAAAACTCACAAACTAACATTGAAAGTTTATTATGTTAAAGTTTATTCAACACGGAATCGTGGTTGGTAATTCTTCTGCCATTGTTTCCGAACACAATGAGGGAGGAAAGCCTAACCTTTTATACTATTGCGCGCGTTAGATGTTCGTTAACAATTACTAATTAAATAAATAGATATAAAGCATATATAAATTATGCATCACCATAAAATCATTACTCACATGACTAAATTTCATTTCCTTTTTAGTGAATAATTGATTAGAGAATACAGTGTTAAACACAAGTTTAGGTATGAAGAGTAGTGTACAAGTTATAATCATGCAGTAGGATAAGATGCCATCATCGCTATCCCACAGAGTCCTTCTGCAGCAGCTACATCTCTTTGCATCCTAATGTAGCCTTCTTCACCCCATTCTGTTCCCCATGAGTTCTTTACCAACCAATACTTCTTCCCATCATCGCTAACACCATATCCCACAGCAGTCACACCGTGATCCAACTCAGTTCCACACGAACCACTGAACACACCACTTTTGTAAAACTGAAAGTCAGATCCACTGGCATCAATTGCTACAGAAACTGGTTGACTGCTAACAGCTTTCTCAAGGGCGCTTTCGTTGTTAACGGGGACATCTTCGTACCCAGTAATGGTTGCACCATTCACCGCTTCTGCCTTTGCATTGCACTTTCCATCTACACCCTTATAGGGGTAATTCACTTCAGTGTTTATTCCATGATTTTTTATGATGAATTTGAAATACCATCCATAAAACCACCTTCACACCCTTGGTCCACACCTTTTGTGTCACAGTCAACAAGTTCTTGTTCTGACAAAGAGATCAATTTTCCAGAAGTCAGTGCATGGATTCCTTCAGTTGCTGCAACCGCTGAAAACGCCCAACAACATCCTACAAGATAAATTAATAGTTAGACAATCATTGAGTTTATAATTTGACATGGAAATGTGAATGAAGAATGATGCATTTTCTTACCACATTGACCTTGGTCCTTCACGGGTGTAACTGCACCCTTCTGCCTCCAGTCTACTGTGGACGGAATTGCAGTCACATTTTCATACTTAAAAGTGGTTGTCCTTAGGATTGAGGAACACATGTGCCCCTTGAACCTGTTTCTGCCTGCTATGAATTCCTCGTTGGTGAGGTCTGCAAATTGATTAGTGCCTAGCTGGTAAGGTTTATTGGCAGCATTGTTGAAGGTTTCAATATAATTCACATTTTTTTTTAATATCCTGAAACGCTTTTCCCTTTCCTCAGGGTCGTTGTACACACTGCCATAACGAGTCATCCATTCTTCATGCCTCTCATACATGGAGACATCATCTTGGAGAGTGCGACATGTGACTTGAAAACCCCAGAATCCCATGCAGAAAAGCAACGCCAATGAAATATGATAGAATTGATTTTTTGAAACCATGGTGGCTTGTGTAGTGTGACAGTAATTGGAATAACTACTTTGCCGCTGAGTGAAGTGTGTGAAAGATTTGTTATGGTATTTAGGATTGTTTCTGGTGTTTATATAGGTATGTTAACGTTGAATTCTAAATTAGTTTTAAGCTTTATACTTAAATCTCAAAGCACGTACCTACGAAATTAGACTCTTGTTGTGCTGTTATGGACAAATTGTTTGTCAAGCGTAGATGCTTCCAACAACCATACTGCCAAACTAGCTTTCAAGAGGACTGTGCGTGTTGGAAAAGTTTTGGAGCAATAAAAAATGGAGCTTTCAAAGATTTATCAACTGTGCAGGAAAATTGCTAATGCATAATCAAATAAAAACTTGGAATCTTCTAAATCAAATTTATAATACATATTTACTTTCTAAGTTATATCGAACATAAATACAAAAACATATACACTTTAAAATAATTAAGCTAATAATTATATTCATATAGATACTTATATAAAACTTTCAATCACTACAATGTTAAATTATTATATAATAACAATGTTAAATTAATAATAATATCATAACATATTCCCAGTATGGATGTATGGATAAAATATTTTGTAATTATCAAGTAAATAGTCCCTTTGTTTGGTAGAGAGGACAGTCATTCCCAATATAGATATTCGGTTATGCATTAGCAGAATGCATGCATGCACTTGAAACAATCAAATTTCCAAACTTCTATAATTCCTAACTTTGAACCACTCCCACACTGTATAACAGCCACTTGACAAATAATTATTGGTTTAATATTCAACGTAAAATTGATTATAAATACCATCAAATACTTATAATCATATAGAAACTTCCAGAACACATTTTCTAGACTAACTATTTAGAAGTGAATTTAAACGGGCTTAAAAATAGATTCTGATATGGCGTTAAGAAGTCAATGATCCTGCAAACTATTACTGGCTAGGAAGATGTCCCAGTTTTTGCATTCTGATACAAAGTAGACTTTAAGCTAAAGGAATCAGGACCATAAATGAGTCAAAGAGAAAAGTAGGAAGGCACAGGTGTTAGAGAGAGAGAAAATAAATTGTATGAAACAATTGTAAATCATTACAATGACACAGAAGGAAGGTTTGTGTGTATATAGTATTGACAGAGTGCGGTTTAACCATACAAAGAAATGCTCTAAGAAATATGAATTTGTCATTTGAATGGTCTTTCCCCTCTCTTCCTCAAGAAAGGGAGATCTCTACAAGTTGAGAAGACGTCTATGTTAAAAAATGTCTTCATTAATCTATGTCAGTGTCCAAAAGTATACTACTATTTGTCAATTGAAGCAACACGTTATACGTCGGAAGACATCTTCACTGCAAGGAATTGTGAGGCCACCAATGGGATGTTCATATCCGAACTCTTCAACAGTTTCATTCAACAAATCCTGAAATGAAGGTTGATTCAAGTATGATAAGGGGACTACAAACCGCTTCATTTTCTCTCCGACATAGACTGCAAGATAGTCCTTTGGCACATCCCCTGGTTTTGAAGATACTTGATTTGTTGCAAATAAAGCCTTTCGGATACCATGTAAACGAAACCCCATTGTGTTGATTTGGGATGAGAATGGTTTACGAAAAGTCTTGAGAATAAGCTCTTGAGTTTTGAATGCTCTTGGATGTCAATGATCTGCGTTGATCCTATAAATTAGCCATGAATATATAGAGAAATGAATAGATAAGACATCATTGGCTGCATGAATTATTGAAGGAGGGATACGCAATGGGAGTAATTGGACCAATTGAAAGACAAGGGCACATGGTGTTGTCTGATTAAGGTTTAGTAGTTGCTGTCTGTCACTGTGATACTATTTGATGATACATCCGAGATATGTAGTTTTGAATGGAAATGTCATCTCAAATATTTGAGGAAGTATGTGGTATGTCTAAAGCTTATCCACCATTAAATTAGCTTTATGGCAATGCATGGACAAACATAGGTGAGTAATTTCACGATCATTATCGCAATGCTCTCTCACTCAGTGTCCTAATCCCTGAAAACGACTTCTGCGGCCATACCGTGTGATGTTGTTTTCTTGAGTCATCTCATGGCCAACTGTGAACATTATATATAAGGTTTGGCTCTGTCCTATACCTTATAGCTCCACTGTGATCATAAGAGAACCAACGTTGAATAATTGTCCGCATCACGAGGCATTATGAACCACATTTTATGTACATCAAATTCCAACAAACATAACATGAAATTTGAATAAAAGAAGTTCCTCGCTCCCACCACCCTGAGTAAGCTAGTGTCGATAAGATCAAATTACACTTCTTTTTCGTAGATCCAAAAGGTGGGTCATTTCTATTATGTACATGCTAACATGATACGTTGATTATTCAGAAAGCCCTCAAAGACAACGCCACATGCCATGTCTCTCATTTGGTCCCATGAGTCCTATTTTATTTCCCTCCTTCGCCAATAATTCAAGTAACCAATTCATAGTTTTTTCATAACCTTTTATCTGTATATATATTCACTTATTCAAGCATTTAGGATCACTACAAATCATTCGCATCCGAAACCATTCAAAGTTCTCAAGACTTCTCCTATATCCGTTATCTTCTCAAATCAATACAACAATGGGTTTTCGTTTACCTGTTATCAGAAAGGCCTTATTCGAAGCAAATCAAGCATCTTCTAAAGCAGTGGATGCACAAAAGGGCCATCTTGCAGTCTATGTAGGAGAGAAAATGAAATGGTTTGTGATCCCCGTAGCATACTTGAACCAACCTTCGGTTCAGGAGTTGTTGAGTCAAGCTGAGGAAGAGTTTGGATATGATCATCCCATGGGTGGTCTCACAATTCCTTGCAGCGAAGATGTCTTCCAACGTATAACTTCATGCTTGAATTGACCTTATATCTCACTCTTTAGGAGACTAACATAGATTAGTAGAGGCATTTTGCACAATAAGGATCTTCTGAGTTTGTAAACATCTCCTTTTCTTGTAAAGATGATAAAAATCCTTGTATATAACTTTTTTTAATTAAATTGAATTCAACCACTCAAGCGGCTCCTCCGTAGTTTCTTTTTAAGTTTAAATCTGCACTTGTATGACCATGGTTGAATTCTGCTAAAAAGCAAGACTTTATACTGATAAGGAAAACATAAAATTGTGCTTTACATCAATTTCTTCTTTTATGAATAATAGAGGTGGCCTACTCCTGTTACGAAAGCTTTCTCTTATATCATTCATGAATGCTATGTCTCATTGTAATCCTATGCCTTCAGAAACTATGTTCTTACAATGAAAGAAGCATAGGTTTAAAGTTATCAAACGAATAGAACAAGAGTCATGAGCAAAACCGTTTCTTCATTTGCATCAAAATTGTGACTCACGCTGGTATATATGTATCAAGTTAAATTTTGGAATGATGGTGTTATGAGTATATAATAAAAAAAAAAGCCATATGTACAAATCTTTTCTCTAATCTATTGATATCTCCATCAGAAAAATTTGCAGATCATTCAAAGTCACATATCGCACTTTGCACTTGTTATTAATCAATTTATCCAATGGAAAAGAGTCACAGTTATAATTTAAAGATTTATACATTACAAGTTAAATAGAAAAGTAGTAATGAAGAGATCCAGAGAGAGAGTGGCAATTGAATTCCCTGCGAAAGAATTTTTACTCGGTTCAATGATGCATAGCGGTATATGTATCATTGACATAGTATTGTTAATTAACCAAGTAAATATATGCTATACGAAATATGAATTTGTGATTCTAAAGGTTTGTCCATAGAAAGGGAGATGTTTACATGTTGAGAAGACGCCTATTGTTAGTCTCCTAAATTGTGAAATTTGTTATCCATTAAGCAAAGAGTACAGACTGAAACTAAACAGAAAATACGGAGGAGCTGCTTTAGTGATTGAATTCATGGCATATAAACAAAAGAATTATACAATTTGAATTTGTCATTCTGTTTCATTTCCCTCTTTCTCGAGAAAGGGAAAAAGGATTACAAGCTAGGAGATGCCTATTGTACAAAATTTCTCCACTAATCTATGTCAGTCTTCAAGAGTGAGATATATTGTCAATTGATGAAAGAAGTTATACGTTGGAAGACGTCTTCGGTGCAAGGAATTGTGAGGCCACCCATGGGATGATCATATCCAAATTCATCTTCAGCCTGACTCAACAAGCCTTGAAATGAAGGTTGGTTCAAGTATGATATGGGAATCATAAACCGCTTTTGTTTCTCTCCAACATACACTGCAAGATAGCCCTTTGGGACTTCTGAAGATTTTGAAGCTGCTTGGCTAGCTGTGAATGATGCTCGTCGAATAGCAGGTAATCGGAAACCCATTTTTGTGCTTGATTGAATGAAGTAGACGAATCTATAATCTTGAAGGAAGGAATCTAAGTGTTGAACTTGAGGGTTGCAATTGCATGTGTTGTTTGTTAAGACAAGGGATATATATATAGTTTTTAAGATTGTGTGGGAAGGAAATCCAAATCCCTGAGAAGAATAGTGTTAAAGGATAGAGGGCATACGCATGAGATATCACATGGTGTTGTCTTCACTGCCTCTATTAAGGATAGAGTTGAATGGACGTGTGAAACCCCACCTTATTAAACATTGACCAACATAAAGTTTCCACATGTAACAAAACTGAATCCTAACTATTGTTCATTCATTAATCGGTATTCTATAATTTTATAGACATGCTGTAAACATGTTTTCTCAAATTATGTTGGATTGCAGCTGGAATGTATATTGTGGGTGATAAATTATAAAGAAAGGGATAACGAAATATCGTAGATCATTATGTGGAATGCATCTGTTATATTTCAAGCAGTAGAGAAAGTCCTTGTCTCCCTGTTGCTCCCATGAATCTTGCGTCACAGTTCTCTTACCTCTTTGATTCATGTAGCCAACGATCTGTTACAAATAATTTCTTTTATATATATGTTCGTTGATGCAAGCATTTAGGACAACCAAAATCGTTCATATCCTAAAACATTTTGAAGTTCAAAGACTTGAAGCTTCTTCACACAGGCCTTTCTCACATTCCCTTCCCAAGTGTAAACACAAACGATGACATTGAGTTTTCCTTTACCTGGAATTAGAAAGACATTGTTTGTTTCAAACCAAACATCTTCAAAAGCTGTGGATGTGCCGAAGGGCTACCTTGGAGTCTATGTTGGACTGAAAATGAACAGATTTCTCATTCCTGTATCATACTTGAACCAACCTTCCTTTCAAGATTTTTTGAAACTAGCTTTGGAGGAATTTGGGTATCACCATCCAATGGATTGTCTCACAAAGGAGGATGAGTTCCTAACCGTCATCTCTCACTTGAGTGACCTGTAAATTAGACTGATGCAGACATATAGATAGTTAGATGAAATTTTTTTGTGCAGAAAGCATTTTCTTTTATTTTGAGGATTTTTTCTTTGTTTCTTGGTATAATTCTTTTCGAAGATTCAAAATGTGAATGCCAACATTAGACATTGTTTAAACGTCTGTTGCTTTGACCAATATTTAGTATAACAACATCTTTAACAAATATAATCTGACTTATATTTAGGTTTGTAGTCATTATTTATTTGGATTGAAAATGAATCAATATGTTGGCAGAAAAGGAAACAATCTATAAATTAATGGCTTGTTAGAGGAAGGTTATAGGTTAAGAAAGGGTTTATGATTAGGAAGCGGGGAGAGTTTGTTTAAGGTTGGAAAATGATTGTATTACGAGGTTTCATCCGTTTGAGTTCCTGTAATTGAACCTTTTCCTACCTTTTATGAAATTACTTAAATTTTTTGAAGAAAAATTGAGCCAATAGCTGTTTGAGAGTGAAAAATCAACTTCAAAGCATGGCATTGAAATATAGGTTTGCTAAAGGTGAAAGTAAAGATACGTTTAGGTTTATTAATCTTTGTTGTATGGTTATATGTATATAACCAGTAAAAATATAGAAAGGGAAAACGAGGAAAACACAAAAGGATATGAAGAGGTGATGACTGATGGCCAGGTGGCCGCAAATGCGCATAGAAAATAGGAATAAGTGGAAGAATCAAAACACTCACTCTACTTAACAAGGATTATGAGTGCGCAGGGACCAATATATAAATATTTAGTTATGGAGAGAGGCAGGGGGATCTGATTCACATATTGCTTTTTTATTGAAACAACTAGCTCTAGAAAGGGTTGAATAAAACCTGTAAACTCTTTTCAACAAACTAGACTAGATCATCGATCAAACAACAAACAACACAATGAAGATTTGTACTGGCACTGGTGTAAAAAAGCAAAACGAGTGCTGCTATTTTACATTTATAAGGGTGACTATATAACCACATTTGATGAGCACACATTTGTAAATGGAAGAGAAAAGAAGGCGGTTATATATATAGCCGCATTGGTAAATTCAATTTATAAATGCGGCTATTTACATAGCCGCATTTATAAATCGCATTTACGAGAGACGTTTAGGGTTTCTTTTCTGTTTCGCTGTTGATTGAGTTTCTAATCAATGTTCTTAACTTTGATCTTTTTCGAAGAACATGGTCATTATTTTATCATTTCTTTTGATCTCTTGGTGCATCCATATTACACATCTTCGTATTTCATCCCAATAGACGTCCAGAAAACGCAAATAAAAATTCTCCAATGAAACACAAATATATGACGGAGCAAGGTGGCAACAATGACGAGGAAGGCACAACAGAAAGCGCAAACAAAAACCTTCCCAAGCATCACCTTAGAAATGGCATAAAACAAAACATAAGAGAAACGCAAAAAATACAAAAATCAATGGTGAAGAAGAAGAGAGGAAGACAATGCTTGTCGATGGCACGAAGACAATGCAAAGAAGAGAGGAAGAAAAGAGGGAACACAGTTAATGGAGGAGGCACATAAGAGAAACGAAGCGCGAGAGAAATGAGAGTATCAAAACGTAAGTGGCGCGTTTCTGGATTAGGGTTAAAAAGGTTTTAAGAAAGCGGTTATTTGTAAAACCACATTCGTAAATCAAGCGTTTTGATTTACAAGGGCGGTTATTTTTAAAGCCGCATTTGTAAATCAAGCGTTTTGATTTACAAGGGCGGCTATACAAATAGCCACCCCTGTAAATCAAGCGTTTTTTATTTACGAGGGCAGCTATACAAATAGCCGCCCTTGTAAATCAAGCGTTTTGATTTACAAGGGCAGTTGTACAAATAGTCGCACTTGTAAATGAACTTAATTACAAAAATGCCACCATGTTTTTTATGAAAGCGTTTGAGCGTAAAGCCACACGAAATAAACCGCACTTGTTTATACATTTTTCACTAGTGTGGTTAACTTCAAAATTGGACTATGTCCAGTTCTCGCTTAAATAGGCATCTTTAGAGGTTTCACTGAACAAAACAATTGCTTACGATGAGTACACTAACTTCTTCAAGTTACAAATGAGTACACCAACCACTTCTGATTTTATCTACTTTATCTCACCCAGAGAACAAGACCACTCAAGATAACAAAAGAACACTCTTAGAAATAGCATAAGTAAAGCTCACAAGGTAAGGCTTCACACAGTGAAGAATTACAGGCTTGTATGTTGTTGACTTATAATTTTCACAAGTGTATTGATTCAGAAGAATTACAGGCTTGTATTACAGGTTTCACAAGTGTATTGAGTCAGAAGTAATAATTTGACTTCAAAAGACAAAAATCAAACCCACAAGGAACCGTTCTTTTAAGACTTTAATGTATAACATTCACTAAATATGGAACGATGTGAAAAGTTTAATTGAGAAAATATTGGTATTGTAAAAATAAATTTGCATGAAAATTAGAGGAAAACAAAGTAAATGATTAAAATAGCAATTGATAAAATTGGGATTGAAGTTAATCTTTCGTACAATACTTTGAATTAATTGATGTTGATGCAACATATAAGAGTATTTCATATTGATCTCTCAATTATGAAATTATTAAGATTTTCTCATAGCCATTAATTTCTCAAATATTTAGAAAAAAAATTTATTAAGAAAAGATGTTATATAGCAATTCATATATTCTAATCTATGTCTAGTATCAAAACATATCAAGTATTCTCATTTAAGTCAGATTATTAAAAGTACTTTTCAGTTAAATTCAAGAATCAATTTCATGAATAAATATTCAAGCTTTAAACACAAAATACAAAATAAAGTTCATGAATAAAACTTCAAGCTTTAAGAATAAAATTACAATACCAATATCAAAAGAAGAAGAAAATATCATATATCAACACTACCAAGATTCATCAATGTTTGAAAAGATTACAATCAATCCCAAAAGAAAGGAATTAGTCACTCATGGTGGCCATTACATGCACCAAAGCAAAAGAAAGAGATCCAAAATGTTTCTCCTTGGATGACTTCTTTCTAGGGTTCCTCCCTCACTACAAGAAAATCATGAAATAGAAACCAATTTTTAGAGACCAAAATAATCAGTTGTCATAGTAACTAAATTAGAGATCATTTTAGAAACTAAAAAAAAAATGGTTTCTAAATTAGTTTATATTATTGTTAAATAGTTTTTAAATTGGTATCTATTTAGCAACCAATGTTTTAACTACAAATTATTTAGTTTCTAAATTTGGTAGCAAAAACCTTGGTTGCTAATTAGATACCAATTTAGAAACTATTTAACAATAATATAAACTAATTTAGAAACCAATTTTTGTTTTTAGTTTCTAAAATGATCTCTAATTTAGTTACTATGGCAACTAATTATTTTGGTATCTAAAAATTGGTTTCTATTTCTTGATTTTCTTATTGTGTCTCCCTCTCCCCTCTTTCTACCTCACATCCTTGTTTAACCTAATTGAGATTAGGCTAAGTGACATCTCTATTCATAATTTATCCCTTTGCTTCATCTCTCCTTAAATTCTTGAAAATAACACAAAATTGGGAATAAGTCATTTCTATTAATCTTATAACTCCAAAATATATATTAAATTCTAATTTTTCAAATTAAGTATGAATCATATCTTAATCAACAATTAAAATCAAGAAATGTCAAACTAATGTCTAACTTTTTGCATGAAATATCACTAACTCATGACGCTTATCATATGTTTGTTGTATCTTCAACGTGTTTTCGTTCTCTTTTTATAGGCTTAAAGTATATCTTCATCTTTGTTGCATTGAACTCTCAAAAAGGAAAATTATGATCTGATTTTTTAATTCTTGAGCTTTAATATGCTTATTGAAACAATTTAACATACTAAAAATATACTGGAAACAAACATATAATTGAAAAACTTCTTATATAAGTAAGTTACTGGCTAAGTTTTTTTGACAATCGTGGTAAAATTTTCCAATGACAATTGTAGATAAGGTTTTTACAAGCCAATTTTGGCAACATCTTTTCAAGTTGAGTGACACCACTTTGAGTATGAGTAATGTATATTATCCGCAATCGGATAGGCAGTTAGAGGCTTTTGAATAGATGCTTGGAAATGTATTTAATATGACTCTCCTCAAAATTGGTCGTGGGCAGAGTTTTGGTACAATACATTATATCATACTAACATCGACTTGACCCCGTTCAAGGTAGTTTATGCAAGAGAACCACCACAAATTGCAAAATATGTTTACAATATAGGGCAACGATAGCATACATTACCATGATTTTACAGTATCTCCAACAAAATTACTACACTTAACAACTTATAGGCTGGTAGCCGGATACATGTCAATTTAAATTTGTTAAGGATTGGCGGAAGCCATGGGCATGTAAATAATGTCTTCGGTTGCATTCACATAGGTAACACTCGACATAGTTAAAAGGAAGTTGCTGGAGTTATTTTACTAACCTCTTCAATTTCTTGTTTTACCTGATTTTGAAAGTTTTTTTAACGTGTTGCATCATTGTCATTGGTATTGAGTAGGCTTTTACCACCCTGACCTTAGAGTAGTATAGGAATCTTATTTATATCTACATAACAATGTTATTATTAGTTTTATATATCTCATTTAGAGAAAAGAAGAAAAAGGAAAAAAAAAATAAAAAAAATATATATTTTATTAATCAAGAATTGTTACTCATTGAATGTTATATTTATATAGCACATAAAAGGATTTAAATAAAAAAAATAAAAAATAACTTATATTGATAAAACAGTTACAAATTACAACTGAAAATCTAAAATATTATATGAAATCATTTTTATCATCTAATAGTGTTCCACAAGCTGAAACATGTATATCTTTCATGTTTAACTTGAATAAGTCGTCACGAAATAATCGAGGATGCAAAGATTTAGTCAACATATCAGCCTACATGTTGTCCATACAAGACACAAGTAGAGTCAGCCTAGCCTACATTAAATCCACACAAGACGCAAGTAAAGTCGACCTAGCCTACATGAAACCTACACAATTTATTATCAAAATATTAATTTTTTTTGTATATATGTATTTAGTCTACACAAAAGAAATAAATATATTTTAATGGATTTGACCGACACATAAAAAATAATTTGTTGATTTTTTTTATGAACTTTTTTCTACAAATTTTGGGCCTAAATTAATATGAAAAATATAGTTAAAAGTATTCAACACTAATAACACTACAATAACAATAGCTCTGACTAAACCTTTTTTCATTAATTTTTTTAATTAATTTGGTGATTTATTTTGTGCATCTTTCATAAAGTGACATCATCATTTATTCACTGGAAAATGATTTTCTCAAAGTTATGACATGGATTTTATTACCACCATTAAAAATTCAACCAAAATATCCACCAATTTTGTCCTTCTCTTCTTCTGCAATCAACTTCTTTTCTATGGTTACTACTAAAATTCTTCAAAAGTCAACATACATTGCTATATTTCTTAAAATATACACCCCTTCATTTTTTCACCCACTTGTATTTATTTAGAAATATAAGTTATTCTCTCAATACAAAAATGTAAAAACTATCAATAACTAAAAACAAGATATAATGCAGTAAAATGTGGTTGCATAGATATAACATTTGGTTAATTTATCTACATATTAAAAGAAGAAAGAAGTCAGATATAATATACTCAAATCCCGCAACAGGAACCATTCAAGCACTACACTAATTTTACTGAATACATGAGCTATGATCTTGTGGCAGACAAGGGTAAGCAGCAACAGAGTGAAGCAGTTCTACAGGGTACAAGCTGCATTGTAAAACAAAGTCAGAAAGGTCACACATCAGTGCGGGCTAGGGCGCCCAAATTATTACTATTTAATTCCAACGAGTATTAATTGTGGGGAAATCACCAATTCAAATATAGTGGAATGTGAAAGTAATTAAAAGATAGTGCTATTTGGAGACGACAGCAAGCTAGGTGCAAGTACTCTCAAAGTCCCTAATTAACCTGAACCTGAATGTGTTGTTTAGGGAACATCAGTAGAAGGACAGTGGATTTAAAATGAAAGAAAAGAATTCAAGAAATGGTGTAACACGTACAGAAAAATAGCGCACAATAATAACATCCAAATTCTTACTTTGACCAACTTTAGAACAACCAAAATTGCCTGTGTTTATTCCTTGAACACTGGGTCCAGTGAGAATCAATCAAAAAAATTAAATAGCAACAATAAGCATTAACACAAACAACAAGCCTTACCTAAACCACAATAGGACCTTAGCAGCTCAACAACTCTTTAAACTTACCGAAACAAGAACATGAACATGAGTAATAAAATCCGCAGCAACTCAGCAAACTTCGTGAGATCGACACTCTCGTAAATACTGGTGGGAAAAAAATTCAAATTACAAAATCCAATCCTTAATTATCCAAATCCATATTAGTTTTAATCCATTTAAATGGATTTATCTCAAATCCAAATCCATATTTTTGAATTTTAAATCTAATCCATTTAATTGGATATGGATAAGATATATATTGGATACATTTTTGGATTATCCAAATTGCATTTTGGGTTGGATTTTGATTTAACACGATACAGGTTGAGCCAAGACAATTCGAGTCCAGATTGAGCAAAGTCAGCACAAGTCCACGTTGAGCCGAGTCGTTCGGGCCCAAGTCGAATTGAGTCGGTATGGGCCAAAGTCGAGCCAAGTCATTCTGGGCCAAAGTCGAGCCGAGTCAACCCTGGGCCAAGTCGAGTTGAGTGGCCAATATTGAGTCGACTCAAGTCGGTCGGGGCCGATGTCGAGCCAAGTTGGCCCAGGCCATTGTCTAATCGAGCTAAGGCTTTCGGCTCGAGTCGAGCAGGCCCGGGCCGATATCCAGATGACCGGGCTAGGGCTAATGTCGAGCCGAACAGGTCAGGCCGATGTCGAGCCGAACAGGCCAGGCCGATGTCGAGCCGAACAGGCCAGGCCGATGTCGAGCCGAACAGGCCAGGCCGATGTCGAGCCGAGCAGGTCCGGGCCGATTTCCAGCCTCGCGAGCCAAGGCCGATATTGAGTTGAGTGTACTCGGGTGGATATCGAGTCGAGCAGGCGCGGGCCGATGTCGAGGTGAGCGGACCGGGGTCAATGTCGAGGTGAGCGGACCGGGGTCAATGTCGAGCCGAGCGAGCTCGGGCCGATGTCGAGTCGAGCGGGATGTCGAGTCGAGCGGGCCTGGGTTCATGTCGAGTCGTCTAGGCCCGGGCTGATGTCAAGTCGAGTTGAGTGACCAATATTGAGTCGACTCAAGTCGGTCGGGGCCGATGTCGAGCCAAGTTGGCCCAGGCCATTGTCTAGTCGAGCTAAGGCTTTCGGCTCGAGTCGAGCAGGCCCGGGCCGATATCCAGATGACCGGGCTAGGGCTAATGTCGAGCCGAACAGGTCAGGCCGATGTCGAGCCGAACAGGCCAGGCCGATGTCGAGCCGAACAGGCCAGGCCGATGTCGAGCCGAGCAGGTCCGGGCCGATTTCCAGCCTCGCGAGCCAAGGCCGATATTGAGTTGAGTGTACTCGGGTGGATATCGAGTCGAGCAGGCGCGGGCCGATGTCGAGGTGAGCGGACCGGGGTCAATGTCGAGCCGAGCGAGCTCGGGCCGATGTCGAGTCGAGCGGGATGTCGAGTCGAGCGGGCCCGGGTTCATGTCGAGTCGTCTAGGCCCGGGCTGATGTCAAGTCGAGTTGAGTGGCCAATATTGAGTCGACTCAAGTCGGTCGGGGCCGATGTCGAGCCAAGTTGGCCCAGGCCATTGTCTAGTCGAGCTAAGGCTTTCGGCTCGAGTCGAGCAGGCCCGGGCCGATATCCAGATGACCGGGCTAGGGCTAATGTCGAGCCGAACAGGTCAGGCCGATGTCGAGCCGAACAGGCCAGGCCGATGTCGAGCCGAACAGGCCAGGCCGATGTCGAGCCGAGCAGGTCCGGGCCGATTTCCAGCCTCGCGAGCCAAGGCCGATATTGAGTTGAGTGTACTCGGGTGGATATCGAGTCGAGCAGGCGCGGGCCGATGTCGAGGTGAGCGGACCGGGGTCAATGTCGAGCCGAGCGAGCTCGGGCCGATGTCGAGTCGAGCGGGATGTCGAGTCGAGCGGGCCCGGGTTCATGTCGAGTCGTCTAGGCCCGGGCTGATGTCAAGTCGTCCGAGCCCGGGCCGATGTCGAGCCGAGCAATCCCAGGTCTATATCGAGCTGAGCTGGCCAGGGTTGGAGTCGAGTCAACAGGGCCCGAGCTGATGTCGAGTCGTCTGGGCCCGAGCTGATGTCGAGTCATCCAGGCCTGGGCCGATGTCGAGTTGTCCAAGCCCAGGCCTCCGAACTTAGAATCAATGCATTCAATATGTAAGAACAATATCTAATCTTTAAAAACTAAATCAAAATTGTCGAAGGTCGGACACTTCCGGAATCAGAATCAGGGCGTTCAATGTGTAAAACCAATATCTAATCATTAAAAACTAAATCAAAATTGTTGAAGGTCGAACACCCCAAACATAGAATACACACGATCAATATATACGTAGTCAAATTTAATATATTATTAAATAATAAACAAAAACACAGTAACCTGAAAGTGGAGCGCAAAAAAATGGAAGAAGAACCCTGGCGGTGAGGTGCAAGTGTAGCACTTAGGGCGCACGGAGGGAACTTGTCGGGGTGTAGTAACGCGAAAAGGAAGCTAGCAGCACTTCAGTGGCGCACGGAAGGCGCTGACATCGGTGTAGTGGCACAAGCAAGGTCACGAGGCTCCAACGCGCAATGGAGGTTGTCGACCGCAAGGGACTAACAGGGTCGTGGCGACGGGTCAGGTGTGGAGAGCTGATGGTGCGGGCGGGGGAGCTTTGTCTTGGCAGTGAAGAGTGAAGAAAAGTGTGAAGATGAAGAAGGAAGTAGGTAGCGCGACAATGAAGAATGAAGAAATATGTGAAAGAGTGGGTGCAAATAAAAACCACGAAAATAACGACGGTTCATAGGGAAACTGTTGCAGTTTTTTCCTAAAACACATAATTAACGACGGTTCACAGGAGAATCGTCATTGTCTTTTACTCTATGTACACCTATAGCGACGGTTCACAGGGAAAAACACCATGATTTTCTACTTTCCCCATGTTTTTTTTAACGATGGTGTTATTATAACCGATGTATTGTGTCGTAGTATTAATAATTTGTGGTAGTGAATTATTGGACTGAATTGAATGTGCAATCTTTCCAGTACGAATTTATTATGATTAAGGCTTCTGAAAAGTTATTTGGGGTATGATTTCGTTGATCAAGAGTATTTTCTTTTGCAAAGTTGTCACGTTATAATTATAATTATTATGATTTCTAATCATTCTGTGCAGCATAGAGTCTTTTCCCTTCCTATTTTGTAATTGCTTTCTCAGATATGTTGTTGAATATATGTTGTTGGATATTCAGATTGTGTAACCTTTGAATCTTATTCGTTGAATATATGTTGTTAGATATTCAGATTGTGTAACCTTTGATTCTTATTCGTTGCACACAACAACGGCAGCTAAAGCAAAGTTTTATTGTTAGTTTATATTTACGGATTTCTGTGTTTTTTTTTATTTATGATCTTGCTTATTTAACCTATGCTTTGACTGATTGATCAACACACCAAATACTGGCAAATAGAAAAATCTTTTAGTATTCTGAAATACACTGTTGTTTCTTCTTCTTCACAATTCGTCAAATTTCCTTCTTTTTCAAAAAAACGTAGTAGGGACACAAAAAGAAATTGGGTTTTGATTTGGTAGAGAAAGTTTTTTCTTTTGCAAAGTTGTTGCGTAAGTTCAAATGAACATATACCTTACTTACTCCTCATTGGCTTAAATTGGTGTGCAACCTTTCCAGTATGAAGTTATTATAATTATAGCTTCTGAAAAATTATTTGGGGTTTGATTTGGAAGATCAATAGTTTTCTTTTGCAAAGTCCTAACGTCAGTTATAGTAATTATGATAATGCTTACTGTCATTTCCGATAATTTCACTTCACCAATTGAATACCGTGAGGACTCTTTTCCCTTTGTATTTTTTAATAAATTTTTTAATATATTATAAATTAATTTATTCTTTATTATTAATTTGTAATATAAATGAGTTCTAAATTACAGCCCTTTCCACACTCAAGTTTTTGAACTCTAACATCCCCTCCCCTCTGTATATTTTCTTCCTTTTGTAAACCTTTGTTTACTTACTTTGTAAACCAACTAAAATGGAGAACCCATCTGACATTGTAAGCCGAAACACAATGGGTACGTTCAAGACAATCATTGTACGTGATGAGGTATGTTTTATTTTGCACTTCCTTTATATTATTATTATGCATTGCTTTTAATCTTTTACTGATTCCTAATACTTTTAAGCTTTTAATCTTTCACTTTACAAGTTTGAAGGTAATGTCCACCATGAGTTTACGATAATATTTAATAGAGAACTAGGTTCTAAATGGACTATTGTTGACCATAAAGAAAATTTACACAAGGTAACTTACAATATGGACATGCACTGTTCGATGGTCATTGAAGGCTGGGATGAAGAGTGTCAGTTCTATGTCTTGGAAGGATATCATGACATCATCTTCCATTACGTGGGGGAAAATTATTTTCATATAACAATATTTAAGGGTAAGGTGAGCGAACATACTACGATAACCTATAATCATCTGGTACATTTTACAATAACCATGTCTGCTTACCAGTTCACCGCAAGTCATTTTGGTAATTTTTTAACAAACTTTTGGTTTAGTTATTATTAAAAGGAAAAGAAAGAATAGAGTAAAAACCTTGAATAGAGTAAAAACCTTGTGTATATTGAACACATAGGGTTATGTTTATATAGGAAAAGAAACATATGGGCTATGCCCATTACATAAATAGAGATATCTAGTAATATCTCATAATATCTAATAATATCTAATAATATCTAACACCCCCCTCAAGCTGGTGCATATAGATCATATGTACATAGCTTGTTACAAATATAATCAATTAATCTGAGGCCCTCGTAAGGATTTAGTAAAAATATCTGCTAATTGATTATTTGAATTAACAAACTTAGTCTTGATATCTCCTGATATAATCTTTTCTCGAATGAAATGACAATCAATCTCAATATGTTTGGTCCTTTCATGAAAAACTGGATTTGAGCTAATATGAAGAGCAGCCTGATTATCACATATACGTGTCATTTGAGTGATTTCTCCAAATTGCAATTCTTTAAGTAATTGTTAAGCCAAAAAAGCTCACAAGTAATTGAGGCCATAACTCTATATTTTGCTTCTGCACTATATCTCGCCACAACACTTTGTTTCTTGCTCTTCCAAGAGATCAAGTTATCACTAATGGAGACATAATAACTGGAAGTTGATCTTCTATCAAATGGAGATCCTGCCCAATCAGCATATGAATAACAAAAAACTCTAGTATGGTTATTATGATCATATAACAAACCTTTTCAGGAGAGCCTTTAATGTACTTCAGTAAATGAATGATTGCATTTCAATGATCTTCACATGGAGAATTAAGAAATTGACTGACCACACTGACTGCAAAGGAAATATCAGGATGAGTAACAGTGAGATAGTTCAATTTCCAACTAATCTCTTGTACTTCTCAGGATCTGAATGTAGGTGGCCTCGGTCCTGGGTGTTCCGGTAAAGTTGGGTGTTGCTTAGAGGTAACCTGCTGGTTATATTTTTGGGTACGGTTTCCTCACTTTAAGGTTGTTTTGCTCCAACCATAAAGGAGAGCTTCTTTTGTGGATGATATAGGAAGTCCACTTCTGGTTACTATATATGGGTTGGGATACCCCTGAAGTATCCCTTTAATTTTATTTATTCATTGCTGATAAAAAAAAAAAAACTTCTCAGGATCTGAATGAGGCTCCCTCTAATTGGGTAGAAGCTTGACATTGGGATCCATGGGAGTATTAACAGATTTCGAATTCATCAACCCAACACTAGTGCAGAAACATAAAACAAATGCGGCTATTTCGAATTTATAAATGCAGCTTTATAGCCGCATTTGATCAACACGCACTTGTAAATCAAGAAATATAAATGCGGCTATATAGCCGCATTTATAAATACCATTTACAATTGCGGTTATTTGCTTTAACCGCACTTGTATATGCCAAATCATTAAAAAAAAATAAAAATTTTAAAACATCGTCAATCTTGTGTGAAGCCAATGTTGATGAAGAGTCACGGAAGCGCCAACAACGGTGACGACAGCAGAAGCGACGGCGGACAGGGAAGCAGCAACGGAGCAAACCAAAAAATCCACAAGAAACCACGAAGACAATGAAAGAGTAATGAGCAATGCGAGAAACCAAACAATGTAAGAAAAACGAATGTCAGCCAACGAAATAGTGCTTCGAGACCACCAATGCAAGGAAAAAAAATATATAAGAAAAACGAAAAACATTTATGCATATATTTGTGAAGATGAAGAGGAAGAAAGAGAGTTCAAGAAACTTACATTGCACAAATGGAATGCAGATGCAGCAGAAGGAGACGAACTCAAAGTGCGAACGCGAAACGTGTTGAACCAAGTGGTGTTCAATGTTTTGAAGAATCCAAACCCTTTGAAGGATGATGAAGCCTCTGCTGTGCTTGATGTTGCTGTGCTGTTTTAGTCTTGTTCTGGGGTAGTTCTATGTTGTAATCAACACTTAGATTAAATCTCAAAGCAATTAGCATCTCAATTTTATCAAAGCAAAATGTTTTTCAAACTAAGTTGAAATAACCGATTGTTTTGTCGAAACAACCGATTGTTTACACTTAGGTGTTTTAAGAAAATTTGAAAACTGTTTTTGAATGGTGTTTTTGTTAAGTAACAAAACAACCGATTGATTCGAGGAAACAATCGATTGTTTGTTTTAAAACCATAACAGAAAAACTGTTTTCTTTGACTGAGCTTTAAATGCTTTAACTAAATACGCTCCAGTCATTAAATGCTTTGACCAATCTATTTTAAATGCAATTAAGAGTTTGTTAAGATTTGATAACAAACTATATTCTTAGATATATTCTGAAAAACAGTTTTGATATATTAAGAATCTTGAAACATAGTTTTGATCCAAGAAGAGTTTTTCAAAGTATTCTGAGATTGCTAAAGAGTTGAGAGATTGATCAAGGTGCTGAATAGGGATTCTACTTGTATTGATTTCAGATATTCATCTGTAACAAGTGTAATTTGTGTAAACTGTTGAACAATTCTGTTTGTATGTGTTGCTCAGATTGGCTGTGTGTTCTTGAGGTGTTCAAGATCAGCAATCTTAGTGTTGGCCAAGTAGAGTGTGTTTCTTGAGGTGTTTAAGGTCATTCTCTTGGTTGTTGTTGTAAGTGATCAAGGTGTGGTTGCATAGTGGATTTCCTCAGGGTTTCTGAGAAGACTGGATGTAGCTCTGGATTGGAGTGAACCAGGATAAACAGCTGTGTACAATCTTTCTATCCCTAACTCTTTAATTTCAGTTTGTTTGTTGTTTGCTTGTATAAACAACCGATTGTTTCGAAGAAACAACCGATTGTTTTTCCTGATATTACAGTTTTGCTTGCTGTTTTGGCTAACTAAATAGATGAATCAATTGGTTTCTGAAATAAGTTCATTCTAGCTTTGAAAAGTTTGCGAAAACCTCTTTAAACAATTCACCCGCCCTCTAGTTTAAAGCCATCTTTTCTAACAATACGAAGGCAAAGACGAGAAATAAAGTTTGAAATTGTGTGTGGCGCGCTTCAAAATTTAGGGTGAAAAAGGATTTACGAATGCGGTTAAAGGTAAAACGGCATTCGTAAATCAAAGAATTTTGATTTACGAATGCGGTTATTCAAATAACCGCATTCGTAAATCAAGTGCTTTGATTTACGAATGCGGCTATAAAAATAGCCGCATTCGTAAATCAAATGCTTTGATTTACAAGTGCGGTTATACAAATAACCGCATTCGTAAATCAAGTGCTTTGATTTACGAATGCGGCTATTCAAATAACCGCATTCGTAAATCAAAATAATTTCAAAAATGCCACCGCGTTTTTTACGAAAGCGGGTAGCGCAAAAGCCGCACTAAATAAAGCGTATCCTTTTATTCTTTTTGCACTAGTGCAATTTCCTCT
Source organism: Phaseolus vulgaris (assembly GCF_000499845.2). NCBI lineage: Eukaryota > Viridiplantae > Streptophyta > Magnoliopsida > Fabales > Fabaceae > Phaseolus > Phaseolus vulgaris. The sequence continues at coordinate 34,066,197 of NC_023749.2, read as the reverse complement.
AAAATATCCAATGTTTCTTTGAGAGATAACAATACTAGTATTGGATTGTGCTACATCAATCCCCAGGAAATATTTGAGTTTGCCAAGATATTTGGTCTGGAAATTTTGACAAAGGTGTTGTTTTACTTGTGAGATGCCATAGTGATCACTGCCTGTAAGAACAATGTCATCAACATATACTACAAGATAGATACACCCAGCACTCGAGTGATGATTAAAAACTGCGAGTCATACCAAACTGTTGAACAACATTGCTAAATTTTTCAAACCAAGCCCTAGGAGATTGCTTGAGGCCATATAAGGATTTGCGAAGACGACATACCGATCCAGAAGACTCCCCCTAAGCAACAAAACCGGGATGTTGCTCCATATAAATTTCTTCCTGCAAATCCCCATTAAGAAAGGAATTTTTGACATACAGTTGATAAAGAGGCCATTGTTGAAGAGCAGTCATGGCTATGAATAAGCGAACAAAAGCCATTTTTGCCACTGGAGAAAAAGTATCACCATAGTCTAAACCAAAAATTTGGGTATAACCTTTAGCCACAAGACGAGCTTTGACACGATCAATAGTACCATAAGGACCAACTTTGATAGCGAAAATCCACCTGCAACCAACAACAGATCCTAGATGGTAAAAGAGCAAGTTTCCAAGTTCCATTATTCTGAAGCGCATTCATTTCATCAAGCATGGCTTGACGCCAACCATGAGGAGTTAAGGACCTACAGATTTTGGAATAGATACAGATGAAATCAACGAAAAGCAAGTATAAAAGGGTTGAGATAGTCTATGGTAACTCAAAGCAGTATAATGTGGAAAGGGATTACGGGTAGAACGTATACCTTTACGGATAGCAATAGGAAGATCAGGTTCAACTGTCGGGGTTCAACTGTTAGAGTCGGAGGGGGATGAGGTGTTGGCACTAGAACAGAGTCATCTGATGGATGATGAGACGTTTGACGACGACTATACACCTGAAGAGTTGGTGGCGGGGGTGAATCTTTCGGTGCACTAGGCACAACAAGAGGAATATTTGTTGAACCAAGTGATGTTCAAGCTTTGAAGAATCCAAACCCTTTGAAGGATGTTGAAGCCTTTGCTGTGCTTGGTGTTGCTGTGCTGGTTTAGCTTAGTTCTGAGGTAGTTTATATGTTGTAATCCACCCTTTAATTAAATCTAAAGCATAGGCAATCTCAATCTTTGTGAAAGTAAAATGTTTTCAAACTAAGTTAAAACAACCGATTGTTTTGTCGAAACAACCGATTGTTTATACTTAGGTGTTTTGAGAAAAAGATTGAAAATTGTTTTTAAAATGGTTGAACTGTTAAGAACCAAAACAACCGATTGATTCGAGGAAACAACCGATTGTTTGTTTTGGGACCATAACAGAAAAACTGTTTTTTCTTTGACTGAGCTTTAAATGATTTAACTGCTTACGCTCTAGTCATTAAATTCTTTGACCAATCTTTTAATGCAATTTAAGAGTTTGTTAAGATTTGATAACAAACTACATCTTTGAATAAATTCAGAAAAACAGATTTGACAATCAATCTTTGACAAGTTTTTGCTAAGAGTTTTTGAGTTTTTCAAAGAGCTAAGATTGCTAAGAGTGTGTGATTGATCAAAGTTGTGGAATAGGATTCTGCTTGTATTGATTTCAAATTATCTTCTGTAACAAGTGTAATCCTTGTACTCTCTGTAAAAACAAGTTTTGTTTCTGTGTTTGCTAAGATTGGTTGTGTGTTCTCGAGGGGATCAAGATCAACAATCTTGGTGTAGGTGTGTTGACCAAGGAGAGTGTGTTTCTTGAAGTGTTCAAGGTCATTCTCTTAGTTGTTGTGTAAGTGATCAAGGTGTGATTGCTTAGTGGATTTCCTCAGGGTTCCTGAGAAGACTGGATGTAGCTCTGGGTTTGGAGTGAACCACTATAAACAACTGTGTACAATCTCTCTATCCCTATCTCTTTAAATTCAGTTTTGTCATTTAATAACTGGTATAAACAACCGATTGTTTCGGTAAAACAACCGATTGTTTTTCCAGTATTGTGCATTTGCTTTATGTTTTGAAAAACTGATTTCTTAATCAAGGTTTTATTGAAGTATTTTCATTCTAGGCTTAAAAGTTTACGAAAATCTTTCTTAAACAATTCACCCCCCCTCTCGTATAAGGCCATATATTCTAACAATATTAACTTGATTAGATGAAGAAATAGAAGGAGAAGGACAAGACTTACAGTAAAGGGAAGATTCACTAAAGGTGACATCCGGTGAAATAAATAACGGTTTAGAGAAGGTGAGAAACATTTATATCCTTTTTGTGATCTAGTGAACCCTAAAAAGACACATTTGTGTGACTTATGAGATAATTTATCAAGATCAAGACTAAAATTATGAACAATGCATGTGGACCCAAAAACTTTGGGAGGTAAAGAGTGGAGAGGGTCATGTGGAAATAAAATAGAATGAGGAATTTTGTTATCTAAAACTAAAGATGACATGCGATTAATGAGATAACATGCACTAAGAACAACATCACCCCAAAAGCGCTGAGGCACATCACCATGGATTAAAATAGTACGAGTTGTTTCAACAAGATGTCTATTCTTGCGCTCAACTACCCCATTTTGTTGAGATGTATAAGCACATGAAGTTTGATTAAGAATACCATGAGAAGCCATAAAATTTTTAAAAGAATGAGAAAGATACTCATGTCCATTATCACTGCGCAAAATGCGAATGGAAATTCCAAATTGATTTTTAATTTCATTGTAAAATATTTGAAATATTGAAAGCAACTCAGAACGGTTTTTCATTAAAAACACCCAAATACATCTTGAATAATCATAAATAAAAGTAACAAAATACTGAAATCCTAAATTAAACTTAATACGACTTGGTCCCCAAATGTCAGAGTGAACTAAGGCAAAAGGAGATGAAACACGTTGTGAAACACTACTAGGAAAAGAACTACAAATGTGTTTCCCTAATTGACACGACTCACACGATAAAATAGACACATTAGACAAACTTGGAATAAGCTGCTACATCTTGGCAAGACTAGGATAACCCAACCGAGCATGAATGAGAGATGGAGAATCCATAATCGTGCCAACATGAGCAAAGATATGTAGTTGATAAAGTCCATAAAACTCAAATTCGGTGCCAATCATCCGTCCCAAATTCCGATCTTGTAAAGAAACAAAATCTTTGGTAAAAGAAATAACACAATCAAGGGAATGAGTGAGACGACTAATGGATAATAAGTTAAATAGAGACCTAGGGACATAAAGAACATTATTAATAGATAAAGAAGGAAAAAGGTTAATAGTACCAACACCATGTGACGGTACCTTATATCCATTGGCCATGGTAACTGAAGGTAAATAACCTGTAGTAGATAGGGAAGAGAAAAAAGATTGATTACCAGTAATGTGATCTGTGACACCTGAATGTAGAACCCAAGGGCCAAGGGAAGTAGAGTGAGTGAGGCCAACAAAAGATGTACCTGAATGTGCAATAGAAGCCGTGGAACTAGAGTTCTGACGATCCTCATACCATTTAAGAAATTCATTGAAAATAGCAGGTTGGCCTGGGGTATCAATTGAAGTATGGTCCACAGTAGAAGGTTGCACAGGAACAGTTTGAGCAATCACAACAGATTTAGGAGGAAGACCATGTAAGGCATAACATCTATCAATTTTGTGGCCAAGTTTGCCACAATGGTCACACTTGTGACGCCCTTTGCCCAATTTGTGAAGGCGAGTACGATCATTATACTGAGAGACTAAAGCAGAAGTGTCATCAACATGAGACGTTATATCAATGGTGTGTTTACTTGGCACACGCAGAAGGGTAGAACAAGTGGAAGTAAAATTGGGCACGATAGGAGATCCCAAAATTTGATCACGAACATGAGAATAATCATCAGGAGGGCCATGTAAACCAAATAACATGAAGAACTTCGATCTTTGTTCTAATTCTTGAGAAGGAGTGGGGGTAGGAGGTAATAACTCATTAAAATCATGAAGAAGAGCATGAAGCTTACCCAGATATTCCGCCATTGTACCATCAAGACATTTGGGAGCAACAATTGTGAGGAGATTTTGACACACACCATAAAGACGTTGAGTATCATTGGTGTATAATAATTTTTCTTGTTCCCAAACTTTTGAACATGTCTCATAGGTACGAAAAATTTGTTTTAAAGATGAGTGAATGGTAGATTTGGTAACAATGCATATTTGAGCATCAACTTTTAACCAACGAGAAACCTCATTTTCAGCAACATTAGGATGGGTAATATGATCAACATAACCTTGACTCTTAAGCCATAACTTAATATCTGAGGCCCAAGTGTCATAATTGGTTCCATCCAATTTGTCAATTGAGATATGAACATTGACATAATTAGTATAAATAGATGGATCCGACATAATGGCAGCGGAAGTAGCAACAACGGCAGCGGAAGAAACCATAGTGGCAGCGAAAGCGGAAGAAGCCATAGAGGATAAGGACAAATCCAGTCACCGGTCAATTGGCGGGAGCAGCAAAGATCAAGGCTCCAGCAGCGGTTCCGGCAGCAATTCCAGAGGCGTCTCCGGCGGCGGTTCCGACGAGATTCTAGTGACGGCTCCGGCGAGACGGTGGGGCGGTGGCTGGAAAATTCCAGTGAACAGTGGGTTCACCAAAAAAATTGAACCCTAACCCTATGCTCTAGATACCATATTTAAAGGAAAAGAAAGAATTGGGTAAATCCCTTGTGTATATTGAATGCATAGGGTCATGTTTATATAGGAAAAGAATCATATGGACTAAGCCCATTACATAAATAGAGATATCTAGTAATATCTACAATATCTCATAATATCTAATTATATCTAATAATATCTAACAGTTATATTAGTTAAAATGTAATTTTATTTGCCACACATGCATATATTTAATTTTTATTGTTTTGTAGGATTTGCCTCTTCCTTTCACGGTTTATATTCAAAGAGGTAGGTTCAAGAATGTGAATTTGCATGGTTCAAACAAACAAGTTAAATGCAAAGTTCTTATCATACACGTTCCTAAAAGATATGTCAAATTTGAAAGCGGATGGAAAGAATTTTGCATGGAACACTCACTTCGAGAAGAGTATCAACTTATTTTTGAGGTAGATAATGACCATCCATGTGCACACACTAGGGTCATTTTTATAAAATTAATATGTATCGTAATAGTTTTTTGATCCAGGCAATATTTTAAGCCTTGGTCAAAACAGACAGTATTTTTAATTTTATTTGAACTTTATGTCGTCAATCATATAGGTTGCTCAAACATTGTTAATATTTATGTCTATTATATTCTTGTTTTTTATCCAATGTTTTTTTTTTGGGTGAACTTATTTATTCTGCAGGAAAACCCAAAAGCATAAAAAGATAACCACTTCACAGTGGTTTTAATTATTTAGAGAATAAATTTAGTCATTTGCTTATCATGAATTTTATACATTTTTTTTATCAGCAATAAAAAATAAATAAATGGGAACCACTTCACAGTGGTTTTAATTATTTAGAGAATAAATTTAGTCATTTGCTTATCATGAATTTTATACATTTTTTTTATCAGCAATAAAAAATAAATAAATGGGAACCACTTCAGGGGTGGTCCAACCCTTATACATAAAGAGCTAGCATCTTACCAACCTCCAACTAAGGAACACCTTCCAACTTAAATAAGGAACAACCAAACCAACTCAAGAAAGCATTAAACAACCAGCCTCATACAATCCATTGGGTTCAAAACCTAGTTGGGGTACGTAAAGGAATTACAACAGGACTCTGCAAAAATCCAAGACCAAACATTTACCTGTACCAGTGCAAATACCTCAAGCGCATCTACCACGCCCCTATCGAAGGTCACTGAGTTCCTATGTCTCCAAATTCCACTCACAACATCAACCTAAATCGCCCCCCAAACGTCATTAACCACATTAGAAGCCGAACACAACCTAAATTGTTGGAAGTTTACCAAAGGGTCCTTGTGAATAACAAGTGACACTCCAAGCCACTCAAAACAAAGACACCACACCCGCCAGGTAAACTCGCAGACGGAAAACAGATGACTGGACGACTCTTCCACCTTCCCACACAAACCACACACCAGATTCTCTACCACCACCCCTCGCCTTTCCAAATTTACCCTAGTAGCAATCTTATTCTCCATCACCCTCCAAGCAGTGACCAAAGCGGAAGGCAAAGCTTTGCACCTCCACAACTTACTGTAAATTGGAGAAACCTCCCAAACTCTATCCTTCCTAACCTGAAAATAGGTTGAGTTAACTGTAAAAGTATGAAACCCCCCTGCCTTCTAAATCTAACAATCTGCCTTCCCCGATTCCAACTTCGCCCCTTGTAGCAACTGAAAGAACTGCTCCACCAGAGGTTTCTCCCATTCAAAAAAGGGTCTACGCCATTCAAAGTGCCACACCCAAACACCATCAATCCAATTCCCTAGTTCAGCCACCTTTGCACCTTTTGTCACACTAAGAGAGAAAATTCTCGGGAAAACACTCTTCAACGCGCCACAACTCAACCAACTGTCCTCCCAAAAAAGGATAGCCCTCCCCTCACCAACTTCCCACTCAAACCCATCTTCAAAACTTCTTCCCCAACCCTCTGAAGCCCACACCTCCTTCAAATCTTTCCACCAAAGAGATCCCCTACCAACTTTACCTTCCTCTCTCAAGCTTCTCCACCCCCCATACTTAGAAACGAGGATCTCTTTCCACAGACCGCCCTTATCCGTACCCAACCTCCAGATCCACTTACCTAATAGAGCCAAATTAAACAACCTTAGGTCAATAATACCTAGACCTCCATAGTCACGAGGCTCACAAACCTTTTTCCAAGAGGCCCAAACGATCTTCCTACCATCTAAACCCCATCCCCAAAGGAAATTCCTTTGTATTCGAACTAACTTCTCTGCCACCAAAGAATGTAACTTAAACAATGACATAAAAAATAACGGGATTGAGGAAAGAACTGATTTTAACAAGCAAATCCTCCCAGCCAACGACAGACACCTGCCTCTCCATCTTGACAATTTACCCTGAACTCTCTCTATCACCCTACTCCAAAACGCACCCCGTTTGTGACACCCTCCTATTGGCAACCCTAAATAAACAAAAGGAGTTACCATCACTTTACAATTTAGAATAGCCGCAAAACTCTGAAGCAAGCTCTGATCCAACCCCAACCCACCAATAGTACTCTTCACAAAATTGACCTTAGGATCAGAAGCAAGCTCAAAGCAGAGTAAGATCGCCTTCATATTAAAGACACTTTTTGTATTAGCTTTACAAAAGAATTTTATACATACTGCATTATTTAACTACAACTCAATGTGTTGCATATTTATATGTGCTCAACACTCTATAGTGGTCGGTATATCAAACCTTATTACTGTTCATATAAATTCCTTCTATTGTTGGTATAGCATTAAGTATTATTTATCTCTACTAATTCTTAACACTTAAATATTGTTCATTTTGTGCTTATTACCACGTTACTATTCTTTATTTTGTACTAATTTTTTAACATATGATTACGATTATATTTTTCCTATGCGCTGTTATTGCTAATGTGTTGGTATAAATTGACTGTACAAATTCTTAACACTTAAATCTTGTTCTTTTTACCACATTATTATTCTTTACTTTGTAGTAAATTTTAACATATATGATTAGGATTATATTTTTCCATATATACTGTGTTATTGCTAATGTGTTGGTATAATTTGATATGCACAAAATAGCAGTTTATTTTCATTTTCTAACATTTATATTTTCTTATATCACTTGGAACATCATTCTATGATATTAAACGTGTGCAGGGAAGAAGAAGGTATCTAGTAAATAAACATATATCCAAAGAAGAATATAAGTTATTCCAGTTGGAAGCTAAAAGAATTACTCATAGTTTTATTGTCTATATGTTGTATAAACTTATTGATATACAAACTGTATAACGTGCCAGTACTTTTTTGTTGTAAAAATTGTTATTACTCAAACATTCCAATTTAAGGTTGTTAAGAAAAATGTGATTATGAAATTTAATAATCAACATTTAAAAGTTAACAAAGTATCATCTAAAGTTTATAGTCTTTTAACAATTTTGAAACGAAACTTTAATAATCATTATATTACATAAATTAAAACAATATGCAGTCATAATAATAATATGCAAGGAAATTTCATTATTAAAAAAAATAATTGTTAAATGGTTCATTTCCATCAAAGAAAGGTAAAGCCAGTTTAGGTGGTGTGAGTGTAGAGGGTGGACGGGGTTGGTATTGGAAGTGGGATTGTGTTATGTGAGGGTTGGCCTGGTGGACAACACTAGTAAGAGGTGGTGTGAGAGTGCTTTTCTCAATGGAGGTAATTTTGTGTCTAGGTAAGCAACGGAAGATACCTGGTCCATGAGAATGGCGGGATTGGATTTGAGATTGTCACTCCAAGCTTCTAGTGTAGTCTGGCAGGTGAGATTTTCTGTTAGAATTTATGGCCTTAAACAAGAGGGGCGGTGAATTGTTTATGAAAGATTTTCGCAAATTTTGAAGGTATAATGAAAGTCAATGAAGAATCACAAAATAAGAAACTAAGGAAACCAAACAACAAAACTGTTTTAGTTGATTTCCAGAAAATCAACCGGTTGTTTTTTCGATTCAACTGATTTTTTGCAGTGAATAAAAACAACTTAAAGCATATATTAAAGAGTTCAGGGAAAGAGATAAGCACATAAATAGATTTATACTGGTTCACTCTTATTCCAAGAGCTACATTCAGTCCCCAAAAACCACTGAGTATTCCACTATGCAATCAATCACATATTACAATCCACACACACCAAAGAAGTGATCTTCCCTTCAAGAACACACACTTCTTTTGGCAACCACACCACATAATTCAGAGCAACCTCTGATTCTACACACACCACAAGTATTCCAGAAATACAAGAGAGAAAGAGAAATGATTACACCTGATCAAAATCAAATAAAAAGATTACATAACAATCCTATTCCATTCTTTGAGAAAACCCAAAAGCTTGAAGTAAATCTTTGAAAAATGAAATCACTTTGCTCAATTTGAATTCTCTAATCTGTAGTATATTCCTTAGGAGCGTTAAACAATCTTTTTATATTCCAAATGTTTGTTAAAAACATTTAAAGAAGGAGCTTATTCAGTTTTAAAACATTTAAAACAAATTTACCAAACTTAACAAAATATTGTTATGGATTTTCTAAGAACAATCGGTTGAAATCTTAAAACAACCGATTGAATTTGTTTGACAACAAAGTCAACCAAATTCAAATAGTTTCAAATCCTTTTCAAAACCCACCAAGTGTCAAACAACCGATTGAAACAATAAAACAACAGGTTGTTTTTCCACTTCTTTAGAAAACACTCTTTTTCAAAAAGGTTTTGATTTAAATCAGATTTGGATTCTAACCAATAGGGGATTACAAATTCAAACTACCCATAACCAACACACAAAAGCTACAACTAAGCCTTTAACCAAACTTCATGCATGGATTTGGAGACATCAAAGCCCTTGTTCAACATTTTCATCCATCTAGACTTGAATGGTAGTCAAACAATCTTGTGCAAAACCTCTTCCACGTCCTTTGATTGAGGTTTGGGAGGCATGAGGAGGCAATGAAAACACCAATTTACTTGTACTCTAAGAATCCCTTAGCTATGGAGATCAACTATTTTATACTAGGGTACACTCAGAATTCACCTCCTTTTCATATATGTATCAATCCTTTTAATAGGAGTGAAATGGGCCTTACAATGCTTAAACTTAAACAACACAACCTATGATTTATTACACTAGGCTCAGACAGGCTTATCCTATTACCAAATCCACCATCGAATTTGGTTGTCTTTTGGGCTCACGTGCCTCGCATGCTGTTAGGCCTTGGTGTGTAACAACTTCATTCTCAATCTAAGTACATAATGAATAAAATCCTAAACCAATATGTCATCTTTTGGCAAGAGTCTGAAGCATGAGATAAGGCACTTGACTAGCCTTAATCAAACTGAATCATAGAATTACGGAAGGGGTACTTTAATTTACAAAATCAAGAATGTTTGAGATTTCTTAGTGCAATAATTAGGCAATTGAGGGTCTGATTTTTCCTCCTCATTTACTCTAAAATGTAAATTATAATTGTAGCATTGTGAGAACATAGTTTTTGTAAATAAGCATTGTTTGTAGCGCAGCGCGTGAGAGTTGTATTAATTTTATACTAAAGTCGTGCAATTTTAGCAGGACTTTACTTAAACATAAATTCCAAAATTAATCAAGTTGTTTAAGTTCCATACTATTTTTATACAAATTGATTTCAATCAAAATTGTGGATTTGACAAAGGGTCTGTGTTGACCACTAAATGAAAGGCGTGTGCCCCTAGGATGACTTCTTGGATGTGAAGTCGTGCCAACGAGCAATGTATTCCGTAATAAATTTTATTTTATCGGTAATAAAAAATAAAATAAAATAGAACCACTTCAGGGGTGGTTCAACCCTTATACATAAAAAAAGTTAAACTAGCTCCAACAAACGCCTTCCAAAAACCAAACCAACTCTTCTACCCCTTACAAAACCAAGCAAAAAATCTCAAGAAACTAACCTCGTACACTCCAAAGGAGCCAAACACCAATCAAAATAAGAAAACGAAACTAACCGGGAATTTGTTAAAACCCAAGACCAAGCCTTTACCTGTGCCAACGCAAAGACCTCTTTCTCGTCTGCCACTCCTCTATTAAAAATTATACGATTCCTGTGGCTCCAAATCTCACTTATCACCCCAACCCAGATCGTGTTCCAAGCAACCAGACCCGTCTCCGAAGGGCACAATCTAAACTGATCAAAGTTGCACCTTGGTTCAATATGAGTCACAAACTGGATTCCTAGCCACTTAAAACATAAACACCAAACTCGCCAAGCAAACGAACAACCAAAGAACAGATGGCTACTCGACTCCTCCTCCTTCCCGCACAACACGCACCTCAAGCTTTCTAATAGAACCCCTCTTCTACTAAGATTGACCCTGGTAGCAAGCTTGTTTTTCAACACCCTCCAAGCCAAAACCATTGCAGAAGGAATTGCTTTACTCCTCCACAACTTCCTAAGCTCCTGCGAAGAAACCGCCTCAATATCCTTCCTGATAAGGTTGTAAGCAGAGCTAACGGTGTAAGACTGAAAACCCCCACCCTTCCAAATCCACCTATCAGTCTCTCCAAGAACAACCTCAACCCCAAGCAGGAGCTGACTTAAACGATCCGCCGCCGGTTTCTCCCATTCGAAAAAAGGCCTTCTCCAATCAAATCCCCAAACCCATCTCCCATCAGAACAAGACCCAAGATCCGACAGTTTTGCATGTTTGTTAGAGCTGATTGAGAAAAGTCGTGGAAAAACATTCTTCAACGCCTCACCCATCAACCAGCTATCCTTTCAGAAACAAATGTCCATCCCATTCCCAACCTTCCACTCAAAACTGTCTTCGAAACATCTCCCCCTCCTCTTCGAATACCAAACTTCCTTCAAATCCTTCCACCAAAGAGAACAACTATTACCATTACTTGCCACCCCCAGATCTCTCCACCCCCGGTACTTAGAGAAAATGATGTCCTTCCAAAGACCTACCTCAACCGAACCCAACCTCCATATCCACTTTCCCAACAAAGCCAAATTAAACAATCTTAGGTCTGTTATTCCAAGCCCCCCAAACTCACGAGGTTTACACACCAGGTTCCAGGAAGCCCAAGCAATCTTCCTCCCTTCTGCACCCCATCCCCAAAGAAAATCCCTTTGCAACTTGATCAACTTCCTTGCCACCCCAGTAGGCAATCTGAACAAAGACATATAAAATAACGAAATAGAAGAAAGCACAGACCTAATCAAACAAATTCTCCTAGCCATCGAAAAAACTTCTACCCTTCCACCTGCTTAACCTAGCCTGCACTTTCTCAATCACCCTGTTCCAAAACGCACCGCGCTTGTGGCTCCCTCCGACAGGCAGACCCAAGTAAATGAACGGAGGGGCTATCGTATCACAACTAAGAATCGCTGCAAATCTCTGAAGTGTGGCCTGGTCCATCCCCGTCCCTCCAATCCTACTCTTCGCAAATGAATGAACCATTCTCGTGCAAAAACCTCTTTGGGAAGCATTCGGAGCCTGAGAATATTTGAATCGGAAACATGTCTGCATTCCTACTTCCCCAACCGATTATCCTTAGGTTGTTACACCCCTCCATGGCGGCTTATTCTTTTGCATGTAAATAATCTCTTCATTCATTTTCCTCCACTCCTGTAGTCTTCCTAATAAAAACCTTCATGACCTACAACATTGGAGAAACTACAAATGTAACCATAGAAACATATATAATGATCTATGATATTTCGGTATCCCTTGCTTTATAATTCATCACCAACAAAATACATTCCAGCTGCAAACAACATAATGTGAGAAAACATGTTTACAGCATGTCTATAAAATTATGGAATACCGATGAATGAATGAACAATAGGTGGAGACTTTTATGTTGATCATTGTTTAATAAGGTGGGGTTTCACACGTCCATTCAACTCTATCCTTGATAGAGGCACTGAAGACAATACCATGTGATATCTCATGCCTATGCCCTCTATATCCTTTAACACTATTCTTCTCAGGGATTTGGGTTTCCTTCCCACACAATCTTAAAAACTATATATACACTATCCCTTGTCTTCACAAACAACACATGCCATTGCAACTCTCCAGCTTCAACACTTGGATTCCTTCCTTCAAGATTTGAGATTCTTCTACTTCATTCAATCAAGCACAAAAAATGGGTTTCCGATTACCTGCTATTCGACGAGCATCATTCACAGCTAGCCAAGCAGCTTCAAAATCTTCAGAAGTCCCAAAGGGCTATCTTGCAGTGTATGTTGGAGAGAAACAAAAGCGGTTTATGATTCCCATATCATACTTGAACCAACCTTCATTTCAAGGCTTGTTGAGTCAGGCTGAAGATGAATTTGGATATGATCATCCCATGGGTGGCCTCACAATTCCTTGCACCGAAGACGTCTTCCAACGTATAACTTCTTTCTTGAATTGACAATATATCTCACTCTTGAAGACTGACATAGATTAGTGGACAAATTTTGTACAATAGGCATCTCCTAGCTTGTAATCCTTTTTCCCTTACTCGAGAAAGAGGGAAAAGAAACAGAATGACAAAATCAAATTGTATAATTCTTTTGTTTATATGCCATGAATTCAATCACTAAAGCAGCTCCTACCTATTTTCTGTTTTAGTTTCCGTCTGTACTTTTTGCTTAATGGATAACTAATTTCACAATTTAGGAGACTAACAATGGGCGTCTTCTCAAAATGTAAACATCTCCCTTTCTATGGACAAACCTTTAGAATCACAAATTCATATTTCGTATAGCATATATTTACTTGATTAATTAACAATACTATGTCAATGATACATATAGCGCTATACATCATTGAACCGAGTAAGAATTCTTTCGCAGGGAATTCATTTGCCACTCTCTTTCTGGATCTCTTCATTATTACTTTTCTATTTAATTTGTAATGTATAAATCTTTAAATTATAACTGTGACTCTTTTCCATTGGATAAATTGATTAATAACAAGTGCAAAGTGCGAGATGTGACTTTGAATGATCTGCAAATTTTGCTGATGGAGATACAAATAGATTAAAGAAAGATTTGTACATATGGCTTTTTCTTTATTATATACTTATAACACCATCATTCCAAAATTTTGCTTTTTTTTTATTACATACTTATAAAACCATCTATTCGTTTGATAACTTTAAACCTGTGCTTCTTGCATTGTAAGAACATAGTTTCAAGGCATAGGATTACAATGAGGCATAGCATTCATGAATGATATAAGAGAAAGCTTTCGTAACAGGAGTGGGAAACCTCTATTTTTCATAAAAGAAGAAATGTTCATGTAAAGCACAATTTTAATTTTTTCTTATCAGTATAAAGTCTTGCTTTTTAGCAGAATTGAACCATGGTCTTCAAGTGCAGATTTAAACTTAAAATGAAACTACGGAGGAGCCGCTTGAGTGGTTGAATTCAATTTAATTAAAAAAAAATCATATACAAGGATTTTGTAATTCGGTTTCTCTCCCTCTTTTACAAGAAAAGGAGATGTTTACAAGCTCAGAAGATCCGTATTGTGCCAAATGCCTCTACCAATCTGTTAGTCTCCTAAAAAATGAGATATATAAGGTCAATTGAAGCATGAAGTTATACGTTGGAAGACATCTTCGCTGCAAGGAATTGTGAGACCACCCATGGGATGATCATATCCAAACTCTTCCTCAGCTTGACTCAACAACTCCTGGAACGAAGGTTGGTTCAAGTATGCTACGGGGATCACAAACCGTTTCATTTCCTCTCCAACATAGACTGCAAGATGGTCCTTTTGTGTATCCACTGCTTTAGAAGATGCTTGATTTGCTGCATATAAGGCCTTTCTGATAACAGGTAAACGAAAACCCATTGTTGTATTGATTTCAGAAGATAATGGATTTAGGATAAGTCTTGAGAACTTTGAATGCTTTCGGATGTGAATGATTTGTATTGATCCTAAATGCTTGAATAAGTGAATATATATACAGATAAAAGGTTATGCAAAAACTATTAATTCGTTACTTGAATTATTGGTGAAGGAGGGACATAAAATAGGACTCATGGGACCAAATGAGAGACATGGCATATGGCGTTGTCTTTGAGGGCTTTCTTAATAATCAACGTATCATGTTAGCATGTAAATAATAGAAATGACCCACCTTTTGGATCTACCAAAAAGAAGTGTAATTTGCTCTTATCGACACTAGCTTATTCAGGGTGGTGGGTTTTTCAAATTTCATGTTGTGTTTCTTAAAATTTGGTGTACATAAAATGTGGTTCATAATGCCTTGTGATATGGACAATTATTCAACTTTGGTTCTCTTATGATCACAGTGGAGCTATAAGGTATAGGACAGAGCCAAACCTTATATATAATGTTCACTGTTGGCCATGAGATGACTCAAGAAAACAACATCACATGGTATGGACGCAGAAGTCATTTTCAGGGACTAGTACCTGGTAGCCTCATGTTTGTCCATGCATTGCCATAAAGCTAATCTAATGGTGTATCATCAAATATATTTCCATTCAAAACTACATATATCTCTTGGATGTATCATCAAATAGTATCACAGTGACAGACAGCAACTACGAAACCTTAATCAGACAACACCATGTGCCCTTGTCTTTCAATTGGTCCAATTACTCCTATTGCGTAACCCTCCTTCCATCTAACCATCTAATGGTGTCTTATCTATTCATTTCTCTATATATTCATGGCTGATTTATAGGATCAACACAGATCATTCACATCCTAGAACATTCCAACTCAAGAGCTTATTCTCAAGACTTTTCGTATACCATTCTCATCCCAAATCAACACAATGGGGTTTTGTTTAGATGGTATCCGAAAGGCATTATTTGCAACAAATCAAACATCTTCAAGTTGTGTGTTTTTCAAAGTAGATTATGAGAAGGCTTACGACTCTGTGAGGTAGGATTTTATATATTACATGCTAGAAAAGTGGATTTCCTGTATTAAAGCTTGTTTGGAATCAGCGTCGATGTCAATACTCGTAAACGGGAGTCTTACTAAGGAATTTTTTCCGAAGAAGGGATTGAGACAAGGTGATACGTTAGCTCCTTTCTTGTTTCTTATAGTGGCTGAAGGGTTAGCTGGGGTATCTAGGACCGCGGTTGAGAAAGACTTGATTGAGAGCTTGGAGATTGGGAATAAATCGGTAAAAGTGAATATGCTCCAGTATGCTGATGACACTTTGTTCTTTTGTAAGGCAAAGAGCAAAAGTGTATTTAATATAAAGGTTATGTTGAATTGTTTTGAGTTGGCATCTGGTCTGAAGGTGAATTTCTCCAAGAGTAGAATTGGTGGGATTGGGGTGGAGCAGACGGAAATTATTCACTTTGCGACTATTTTAAATTGTGAAGTGATGAGAATTCCTTTCAAATATTTGGGGATGCATGTAGAGGGATGTCATAAGAGGAGTGAGTTCTGGGATGAAGTGGTTAACAGGGTAAAGAAAAGGCTAGGAAGGTGGAAAGGAAGATGTATCTCGATGGCGGGGAGGATATGCTTAATTAAGTCTGTCTTGTCTTCAATACCTTTGTTTTATTTGTCTTTGTTCAAGATACCGTCTAATGTGTTAAAAGAAGATTGTGTGTCTGCAGAGGGATTTTTTGTGGGGTTGGAGGTTAGATGGAAGGAAGGTTGCATGGGTGGCATGGGATAAGATTTGTAAATCCAAGGATGCATGAGGGCTCGGTATTATCAATATCAGGCAAATTAATTTGGCTTTGTTGGGAAAATGGGTTTGGCACCTAAACACGGAAACGGGGGGGTTGTGGAAGGATGTATTAGATTCTAAGTATGGAGGTTAGAGAGGCTTGAAGGAGCAACGAGATATTAATAGTAAGGTCTCTCTGTGGTGGAGAGATTTAAGGAAGGTCTGGAGGTCTGAGGAATGGGGAGGGAAGTTTGAAGATCGTTTGTCTTTGGAAGTTGGTAACGGGAGAGAGGTATTGTTTTGGTCAGACAACTGGATAGGCTTAGAAAACTTAAAAGTAGATTTCCAAGGTTATTTTCATTGTCTGTTAATAAGGAGGCAAGATTATGTGATTGTGGAATATGGGGGAACGGGTCCTGAGAGTGGAAATTAAGGTGGAGAAGAGGTTTGTTTGCCTGGGAAGAGGAGCAAGAAAGTCAACTCTTAGAGTTGATCTCTAATAAGATGGTTGAGGTGGAAACAGTGGATAGATGGGTATGGAAAGATAGTGAGTGAACAAAATTTTCAGTTAAGTCCGCTTATGGGTATTTAAGGGGAGAAGGAAGAGAGGAAGTCTCAAGAAGATATAATTTTTTCTGAAAAATTAAGGCGCTTCCCTCAGCATATGTCACAGCTTGGAGAGTGATGGAAAACAAGGTTGCTTGTAAGGTTAATCTGGAGAGAAGAGGAATTGGGATTGAGAGTAATTTGTGTTGCTTGTGTAGGAGGTACGAGGAGTCAACAAATAATTTGTTTTGCGAATGCAGAGTTGCTTGGTTAATTTGGAATCTTTGTTATGATTGGTTAGGAGTAAGATCAATCGATTTTATGGATCCTAGGTCTCATTTTGAACATTTCAAGATTCTGGATGCACCCACTTCAGTTAATCTTATTATGGGCAACGTGTGGATTGCGTTGATTAGTGAAATTTGGAGGCATAGGAACATTAAGGTTTGGTCCAGGATCTCTTCAAAGATACCGTCAGCTAATTTCTCATTCTCTTATTGGGATTCTTGGCTTTTCAAGTCACATGTCGCACTCTCCAAGATGATGTCTCAATGTATGAGAGGCATGAAGAATGGATGACTCGTTATGGAAAAGTGTACAAGGACCCTGAGGAAAGGGAAAAGCGTTTCAGGATATTCAAGGAAAATGTGAATTATATTGAAACCTTCAACAATGCTGCCAATAAACCTTACCAGCTAGGCACTAATCAATTTGCAGACCTCACCAACGAGGAATTCACAGCAGGCAGAAACAGGTTGAAGGGGCACATGTGTTCCTCAATCCTAAGGACAACCACTTTCAAGTATGAAAATGTGACTGCAATTCCATCCACAGTGGACTGGAGGCAGAAGGGTGCAGTTACACCCGTGAAGGACCAAGGTCAATGTGGTAAGCAAATGCTTCATTCTTCATTCACATTTCCATGTCAAATTATAAACTCAATGATTGCTAACTATTAATTTATCTTGTAGGATGTTGTTGGGCGTTTTCAGCGGTTGCAGCAACTGAAGGAATCCATGCACTGACTTCTGGAAAATTGATCTCTTTGTCAGAACAAGAACTTGTTGACTGTGACACAAAAGGTGTGGACCAAGGGTGTGAAGGTGGTTTTATGGATGATGCTTTCAAATTCATCAGAAAAAAATAATGGAATAAACACTGAAGTGAATTACCCCTATAAGGGTGTTGATGGAAAGTGCAATGCAAAGGCAGAAGCGGTGGATGGTGCAACCATTAATGGGTGCGAAGATGTCCCCGTTAACAACGAGAGCGCCCTTGAGAAAGCTGTTAGCAGTCAACCAGTTTCTCTAGCAATTGATGCCAGTGGATCTGACTTTCAGTTTTACAAGAGTGGTGTGTTCAGTGGTTCGTGTGGAACTGAGTTGGATCACGGTGTGACTGCTGTGGGATATGGTGTTAGTGATGATGGGAGGAAGTATTGGTTGGTAAAGAACTCATGGGGAACAGAATGGGTGTGAAGAAGGCTACATTAGGATGCAAAGAGCTGTGGCTGCTGCGGAAGGACTCTGTGGGATAGCTATGATGCCATCTTATCCTACTACATGATTATAACTTGTACACTAATCTTCATAAATTACCTACACTTGTATTCTCTAATCAATCATTCACTAAAAATGAAATGAAAAAAAAAGGAAATGATGCTTATGAAAAAAATATTAAAATGATAGTATTGTGGGTTGTGTTCTCGCCGGTTGATCTCGGTTGGACTGGACGGAGAGCTCTGCTTCTGGTCTGACTCCTCTTGATGTACTGGAACAACTCTTCGCTGGAACAGAGGGGCTCCACCTATTGATCACATTTCGACAATCAACTAAGTGAGAGCATACAAAATAAATATTCAGTTTCAGTCTTAAGTATTCAGAAATAGCGTACCTTTACCGGGGGTCTCAAGCACCTTTTATAGATTTCCCTTCAATAGCTTCTACTAATAAGAACATAATCTCAACAGAAAGTCATATAATCATAATAGAAAAATCACTTGTTCACGTGCACCTGTTATCTTCGGTTGCTAACAACAGTATTTTGTTTACATGTGCACCATTATTCTCGGGTGCTAACAACATTATTCTCAACAAATTTTATTTGCATTTAATTACCGTATGTGCTATAAACAAATAGAATATTCCTTTTATTTTTAACTATATTTTTCGAGTTATTTTACTCTAGTGCTTGGGTCTAGCTCTTGGCCCACCCTTTGGGCCCATGTTGGACCGAAAATCGTGTTGACCATACCAAAGTATTTGGATATAGGTCTCGAGCACTCCTGTCCAGTACACAAGACCCCCAGGCTCGAGTCAAGCTCGTCTAGGAAGAGGCTTACCCGCATTTGGCGACTGACACAATGTTTTCCCCAGCGGGTAGGTGAGGCGCAGTTGTCGAAGCGTTTCTGATGAGATGTCTCACCATACTAGATCGTGGGCATACACGTGGCATGGCATCAACGTCCAGAAAGCATTGTCGCATCATTTCCCTCTTTAAACGCTAAAAAACCCATTTCCCTACTTACTTTTCACGTAACCTTCATACCTCAACACTCTTGCACTCTCAAACCTCTCATTCACTAGAAAACTTCCTTCACACTTCTTCTTTCCAATCAACTATCAGACCAGGTATTTTCCTTCAAATAATCTCTATTATCGAATACTCATTCACCTTACTGACTGCATTTTCTGAATTGGGATTTTCTTTCGATTCGCCTTCTTTGTCTTAACAGTTATTTCATTTGGACTCACTTTCTTTGTTTGAACTGTCATTTCCACTGGATTCATTTTCTCTGTCCTGGCTTGTTTCTTGTTTGTGTTTGTGTGCTAGTTATCTCTGTGATGGATTACAATGTTATGTACCCTTGGGCCAAAAAAGATCTTTTGAAAGAAACCACTTATTATACCACCCATCTACGTCTTAGAGAGTTAAGAGAGAATGGTTGTACCATGAGTAAGAGATATGAGAGTCATGTAAAACTCGTAGACTGTAGAGAAGGCAAGCCCATCTGCTGTGATGAGTCCTCGGACCACGAAGGTCTGTTCTGTTTCTTTTATCCTACCTTTTTCAAAAAGGTCCTCTTACATCTCCCTTTGTCCATCTTCAAAAAACAGCTTTTGACCGAGCTCAATGTCACCCCTGCCCAGCTACACCCTAATATTTGAGCATTCATATGTGTTTTTATTATTTTGTGTGCTTAATTTGGCATCTCGTCGTCTATTGAAGTCTTTTTATACTTTTTTGAAGCTAAACACAGAAGTAGTAAGTTGTGGGTGTCCCTAAATAGTGCCCCTAGAAGAGCCCTGCTTTCCCTATTCCAGTCTTCATATATGAATTTTAAAGGAAAATTCGTTAAAGTTCGAGCCTTGATACAAACCAAAAGATGACTAAGGGCACAACAAACACTTCCCAAAAGGGTCAGTCATCTCAAGATACAAAGTCAGGCCTCACCAAGCCTTGAGAAAGAATGAGGAAAAGAAGAAGAATCTATAAACTAGAATACCATAAGTTCTTTCTTTTTGTCTTCTTAAAAAATAGAATATGTTTGTAAATAATTTGGGCTCACTTTAGGGGTCCAAATAGCAAAGATAGGCTAGAATAAAGTGCCTTTAACATAATAGGGGGTGTAGTTATCATTTTAGTATGTTCCTAACCCTTTAGGAAGACATTTTGACCTGGTTTCTAGAAGGACAAGTCTAGGGTGTGGGTTTGACTCTACCCCCTTTTTAGTGTTTCTCATCCTACCCTTCATGCTTGTTCTCCAAGGCTCCTTCATCTATAAATAAGAGGCCTACCTCATTGTATTTTACAAGTTGAATTTGAATGAAGTAAAGAAACTCTACACAAATTGTGTGAGCTCTTAGTGAGGCTTATGTCCTCTTAGGTTTGAGGTCTTATCTTGAGTGATTGGGAAACTCTCAAGTGGCAGCCAACACACTCATCTTGGAGCACATCACCCTCCAAGTGGGGTGACATTTCTCACCCACCATCATAAGTTTTCTCATTCCAGTTTCCTTCCATTTCTCCATTCCATTTTATGTGTTTGTCTCTTAGTTTCTCTTCTTTGTTGCTCTTGGGTTTCACTCATAATCATGAGTATGGTGCATCATTTGGGAGGCTATGACCACCATTGATGTTAACCTTATGCCCATTTTCAATTTCGCAATTGCATCTCATTCTAACCATATCTTGTTTTTCTTTTTTGACTCTGTGAAGTGAACCTTCACACTTACATAACCACTTGGTTAAGTTCGTGTCCAATAGGAATCTTCCTTAGGTCCTAACCTTTAATTGTTAAAATCCCAATCTTAAGTAAAAAAGTGTCACCATGAATGAAAACATCTAAAAATCAACTCGCATCATGCCTCAATAGGAGATCCAACCCTTCTAGATGGATTTCCCCTATATTGGACCCCTGAACCCAGATTCCAGAGTTCTCGGCGCGTAGGGGATCTATCACCAAAAGATCAAGGGATCTGCCAATTCTTGTCGAGCTCGAAGGTCGTCTTCGACACCTTCTACTTAATAACCAAAGAGTACATTCCTAGTACTCTGAAAGCTTATACTGGTACTCCTCATTTCCCACTCTTGATGAAAATAACGCTGCTACTACTTATTAATTATTTACTTATTTACTTTGCAAAAAGAATGTTGACCCATATTAGCAAGGTGGAGCTAGCCAAGATGGTTAAAAAAATGAGGGTCGCTGCCAACATGCTCAAGGATTCTTTAACTTAGAAAAAGAAAGCTTCAGTAACCATTACTCAAGCTTTGATTAAGCAGGAGGAGGACACCACCTCGGGACTTGCTTTTAAAAGAAAAAGGAAAGCAACTGCTCCCCCTACCGAGCATTCTCACTTGGATGGTCAAACCCTCGATCAGGACATTGTTGCCTTAGAAGGCCAGGCCTCGCACCGAGATGTAATTGTCATCCAAGAAGGCGAGGCGGAGAGCTCTAAGAGTAAGAGCTTGTGGGAACCGAGCTCCGACGTCCCAACTTATGGTGAACACGTCTTCTTGCACAGGGATGACAAGGACAAGCTCATGGCCCTCGACGAAGACCACTTGCTTCGCGACACCATGAAGCAAATTTGGCAAACCTTTGCAATGGGTTTCTTGGTTGTTTCTAAAGCACGAATTCAGAAATCTGCTAAAGATCAAAGGGTTGTGGAGCTTCAAAGTGAAGTAAAAAACCTACGAGCCGAGATCAACCGTTTGAACGACCATGCCCAAGTTGAAGCCACACGCCTTACTAATATTCAAGAAGAAACCAAGCGACTTATGGCCGAGAAGGCTCAAGAAGCTACGAGCTTAGTAAAAGAGAAGGACAAACTCTTGTCCAAAATTGAAGAGTTGGAGAATGAGGTAACCCGTTTAGGGGAGGACCTCACCAAGGCTTGGGAATCTTTCAAGCAAGATGTTACCCAATCCTACCTTGTAGGATTCGAGGCAGCCATCGAACAAACATTAGTGATCCATTCCGATCTTGACTACTCAAAACTTGGCCCAGGTAAAAATCATTCATACCAATTCTTCATATACAAAATTATTAAGAGATTCTTCTACATATCGATTCCTTGCATATTTATAAAACATCTTTATCATTACAATAGATTTTATTAAGCAATTAAGCTTGCTTGGATTCTTTTGGGAGTGGATCTCTGACTCTTGGAATTGGGTTCTTAAGTGGAGAAGAGGCTTGTTCGATTGGGAAAACGATAAGGAATTTCATCTTATGAAGGAGCTTCAAGGCTCGCATCTTGTCTCAGGTAGGGAAGTTAATTACTTGGGTGTGGAAGCATGAAGCGGATTTGGGGTACTCGGTTCGTTGGCCTACAGTATTTTAAGGAAGTCTTGCATCAGTGAAAGTTCGTCCTTGTTCGAAGATTTTCAGAAGATTAAAGTGTTACCTTCGACTCTCTTTACTGCTTGGAGAGTGGTGGGTAATTCTATTGCTTCTAAGGCTAATTTGGTTAGACGTGGGGTTATAGTTGATTGCTCCTCCTGTTGTTTGTGTCAGGATGAAGTTGATGTTAGAATATATGACCTTAAACGAGAGTGGGGTGAATTGTTTAAGAGAGGATTTTGAAAACTTTTTGAGGTTTAACAAAATTCTTTGTGTGAATCCAGAACAAAAATCAAGTTAGCCAAGAATATAAGCAATAAAACAACAAAGCAACATAAAAACAATCGGTTGTTTGTACCAGTAAAGCTTAAAACAAAATTTAAATGAGTTTAGAGTAAGAGAGAGATACACCAACAATTTATACTGGTTCACTCTTAAGCCAAGAGCTACATCCAGTCCCCAGAAAACCACTGGGTAATCCACTAAGTAATCAAACCAGATTACAACACACAAACCACCAAAGTAGTGACCTAGAACCCTTCAAGAAACACACTCCCTTTGGCAACACACACCAAGAGTATTGATCTTGACCACCTCAAGAGCACATAACACTCTTTGGCAACACAACACAAGAAATACAATAGGTTGAGAAGGGATTACACTTGTTCACAGTACAAACTAAAATCAATACAATTGCAGTCCTATTCCACTCTCTTTGAAAAACCCAAAACTTGATGTGAATGTTCAAATCTTAGAATCAACTTTTTCACAACTGAAAAACTCAAATCTATTTCTCTTTCTTGTTTGAAAACATAAACAAACCATTTATATTTTCCAAAGATTGGTCAAAGCAATTAATGAAGGAGCGTATTCAGTTGAAAATCATTTATAGCACATTCAACAACCAAAACAGAATTCTGTTAGGATTTTCAAAGAAACATTCAGTTGAAACCACGAAACAACCGATTGTTTGGTTTGACAGTTAAGTCAACTAAACTAAAATAGTTTTCAACTTTTTTAAAACTCCTAAGAGTAAAACAACCGGTTGATTCGACAAAACAACATGTTGTTTTTCACTTAGTTGGAAAAACACTTTATTTTCTAAAAGGTTTTAAATCTCATCAGTGTTAGATTCAACAAAGGAGTGGATCACATTCTATTTTACCCAGATCCCTCCCAAACACAACAACAATACCAACCTTGCATCAAAGTCATTGGACTTGGATTTTACAAAGCACTAGATCACTCTTGATTAACAGTTGAGACTACAAGGCCTTTGTTTTTTTTGAATGCAAAATAGCTTGGTTAGTTTGGAGTCAGTGCTATGCTTGGCTTGGGATGGCGTCGGTAGATCATTTTGATTCTGGTTCACATTTCTTACACTTTATCTTGTGCAATGTTCTAGGCTATGTAAACGCTGCTTGGGGAAGCATTTGGGTTGCAATCATTAGCGAGATTTGAAGGCACAAGAATAATTACATTTTCAAGGGCAAAACGACGTATCATTCTGAATAATTTTCTTTAGCTCAATTAAAGGCTTGGTCTTAGATTACTTCTTATTTTGCTTCAGCTTGTTTTTCCTTTTCTAATTGGTGTCTTGATTTGGTTACGTGTTTGATGTCGATTTAAAGTCTATGTTAGTTTTTGGTTGTGTTTGAAGGCTTGGTGTTAATGTTATGTTTAAGTGTTTTCGTTGTTTTTGTGTTGCCTGGTTCTGGAAAGGTTATTGGGTCTTTCTTTTTTAGTAGTGTAGTTAGTATGTATACGGGTTGGATCACTCCTTAAGTGGTTCATATTTATTTATTTATTCTTTTTTTCGATAAAAAAAACCTTCTCATGAGATTCTTTAAAAACATCAAGTAATTGACTGTAATTTTCAAACATTTTAGAGGAAGAGGAACTTACACATCTAGTTTCAGATACATGTCCAGCCATCAAAAACAAGTTTTCTTCCTCATCATTCCTTGATCTATAGCAGGAAGACTGTCATCATTGTCTTGCCAACCTATGTATGCTCTTCTTGCTTTCCCTCATTTCTCTTGTTTCCTATCAGGTCCTTTTTCTTTGCTCAAAACATTTGGACATTCAATCTTGATATTTTCTTATTTACCACAACCAAAATAGGAATAGTGATAAGTGTCATAATTTAGTAATATTTCATACAAAAAGATAGGTACTTAGGACTTTAGTCGATAAAATAGTTATAATTCAACCTCTAATTTAGGAATTTGAACTATTTTATATATTTTTGGATTCTAAGATGAATATGAACGATTTATTCCCAAATTTAAGGAATCTAAGGGGAAATGGAAGTAAAATGGCTAAAGAAGAATGGAAAAGTTAAAGACAAGATGAAAAGGCAAAGTTGGAACATTGAAAACTCGCCCAAGCAAGATCACTCCATATGAATGATGACTACTTTACGACAAGTGTACCGCACCCTTAAGTAATAATTTCTCCCTAATGATGGTTATCTAATTCACAAGAAACAATTGAATTATCAAGTATAAGATTCAATAAATATAAAACAATAATATATTTTGTTGGATTATGATTACAAGAATTCTAAAGAAAGCAAGTTAAAAAGCTTGTTGGTTCAATTGGGAAAATTAGAATTGGGGTTCATCCTTCTTACTCTTTCTTATTTTCAAAAACATAGTTCTATTTTATCCTTTGATTGATGTTCATACCCATATCAAATTCATTTATATTGATTCCTCGCATATAAATTAAGAGAGTCTCCTGAATATCGATTCCTCGCATATTTATAAAAACTCTTTTTCATTACGATTCGATGTTGATAGCAATTAACATTTCAAATCTATTCCTAGAATTCAAATATGTTAAGCATTATCATTTGGTTCCGAAACTTAAAGATACTTTTCAGTCAAATCTAAGGATCTAAATAATGATAAACAAGCATTAAGAATAAAATGACAATACCAATCATCAATCAAGAACAAAATATTATATTTAAATACCAGCTCAATAAATAAGAGTTTGAACAAATTACTCCGAATCTCAAAGGGTAAAATTAGCCATTCATGTTGGCCATTACAAGCATGGAAAGCACAAAAAGAAGATCTAGGATGTTTCTCTTTGACAACTGTCTCCTCTAGGGTTTTCTATCTCCTTCTATTCTCCCAATTCATGTCTAAGATTGTGCCTCACACCTCATATTTAACCTAGTTAGGCTTAGGCTAAGTGACTTCTAGCCTAGGCGTAATTGGACTCGCCTAGGCGAGTTGGACGAAAACATGCCATCTTTGGAGTGATCTTGTGATACAATCCAAGTAGCCAAGAAGATGACCAAGGACTCAAGAGACAATTCATACTTTGAACAGTCATCTAAGCAATCAAGTCAAGACCCCACCAAATATCAGGCGGGCCTTACTAGAAGAAGAACTTGACATAGACCAGAACGTCAATTGTTCTTTCTTTTGGTCTTCTTAAAAGACAAAAACATGTTTGTAAATAATTTGGACTCACTTTTGGGGTCCAAATAGCAAAATAGGCTAGAGCATATTCACATAGCATAAAAGGGAGTGTACTTAGCGAAATTGACTTGTACTAAGCCCAATTTTTCAAGACAAGGCACCTAGAATTAGGGTTTTTAACCTACCTTCTACAAGCTAGGTGCGGTTTTGATCATGGTCAACACCCTAGGCAACCCCTCTCCCTTGTCATTTCTACCTTTCACCCATCTTTCCCACCACGACACCCCTTCCTATAAATAAGGTGTCTTGCCTCATGTATTTTCACCTAGATTTTGAATGTAGTAAAGTGGGAATCTTCTTAGGGTTCTCACCTTAAATTGTTAATCTCAAAATCAAAAACAAGAGCAACAAATTAAAATGTCCAATCCTACAATTAACTGACATCATGTGGTATCAAAGCCAGGTTATTTTGTGTTTATTTGCGTTGAGTTGATTTCGACACTTTATTTTCAGCACATTTAAATTCTTGATTTTACCTTCAAGCAATCCGCCTTTAAATTCCTTGTCATTTACAATTCCGCTTTTCATTCATTAAGCACTTTAAATTCCGCTTTTTGAATTTTATTTTGTGTCAAAAAATTTGTTCTTAGTGTTCTAGGAGTCTTAAATCCACTCTACTTATTTTGCTTTTAATTGTGAAGAGCTAAAATCAAATTAGAAGTTGTTTGAGTAAGTGGTTGATTTAATTCCAAACATACACTACAAGAAAATAACAATTTAGTCACCAAATTTCTTGACAGAAAATAAGTGGTTGCAGTTTGCAACCGAAATAGCCACCGAATACCCGTCATGTCAAATATGCGATTGAAATAGCGACCAACTAAATTATTAATGATGTTTGTTAGTTTTAAGACCGAATCAGCAACCGAACATGACAGTGACAAAATCATCGGTCCCTAAAGTGGTGGTTGTTTTGAATAAATTGGGAAAAAGATATCTGTGACCGAATTAGCGACCGAATATGTGATGTTTTAGCCACCAATTTTATTTCGGTCGGTAAATATTATTGCTTATTTTTTGCTATCGAATTAGTCATCGAATATGTTTGATTTTTAGCCATCGATTTTGTTTTCGTCGCTAAATATAATTGTTTATTTTTATCATCGAATCAGCCACCAAATTTGTTTATTTTTTAGCCACCGATTTTGTTTTGGTCACTAAATATAATTGTTTAGTTTTTGCCACCGAATCAACCACCAAATATGTTTATTTTTTAGCCACCAAATTTCTTTTGATCACTAAATGTAATTCTTTATTTTACTGATAATTATAATAATTATAATTCATTTTTATTTTAAAAAAACTATACTAGGATCATACTTTGGATATTCACGGGTAGTTATCAGTTTAAAAAATAATTAGTTGTATTAATGGTTTGTTTTTTATTTAAAAAAATATGTGTCCACTATATTTGTAATTTCTTAAATTTTAATAAAATTAATTAAATATTATTTTTAAAATATCAGCTCAAATAAAAATTCTAAACAAAATTACATAACAAAATGTACCGACCTGGTAGTCGGGAGTACTGACGTGGCGTCGAGCTATTATATAGGCGTGTTGGATGGGACACCTGGCTGGCAGAAGGGAAGGAAGTCGGGGGGTTCGTGTAGTCGCCAGTTATTAAGTTGGTGTGCTCCGATCTCCAGCATACCTCGGCGGTCACCGGGTTGAAGATGAAGTCGCCAGATGTGAACCCAGGCGACCAAGTGATTAGAGATCGCCGAAACAAGGACATCGCCAAAGTTGAAGGCAGATAGTCATTTCCCAGCTGGCCAGAGGATGAGGTCGGGAGACAGCTTATTTGAACATGTACGGTAAAGCAGGTAGGGCAGATCATGAAGGCGGCCGGTGAGACCACAGGGAAGGTGTGTACGAAGGCACCCGAACTCACCACCCAGAAGAGATCACGCTCCAAGGAAACTATGCACTCAGTAGTATCATGCATAAGTAACTTAGCCAAAAAACCTGAAGAGTAAGAAGTAGCGCCCAAGTCAAGGATGCTCCAGATGATGGCACGTGTACAGCTGGATGCGAGCCACGTGTCCAGATGTGTAACTGCCAGGAGAGAGAAAGTGCCCAGGTATATAAGAGTTTCCAACGAACTTTTGAGGTACGCACGTTCAGATTGTTTCTTTACGCTTGCGAGTCTTGAGTACGCTGAGAGAGAACTAGTCACGGTCCCTTAGAGTTCTTGAGTTTTTACTCTTAAGTAATTGGTGGTTCAGTCGCTGACTTGGGCGTCGGAGCGTGATCGGCCGCAGCGGCGCCGTTTCGTCTTTTGCAGGTTCTTGAGGTGGATCGCGGTGAAGGACGGAGGCTAACACGGCGCAGGAGTCGATCCAAGTTTGACGAGGCAAAGCTTCAGCGTTTTGGTCAACAGGCAGGATCATCAGGCGCCCACCGTGGGGCCGTGTAAAACCTGTTCCCATCCACAGCGTGAGTTCTTGGAGGTTTCTGCGGTTTCTGTTGGTTGTGTGCTGGTGCAACCATTGTCCGCTGTTCATCTAGGTTTTGTTCGGTAATTTCGCGTTGTCCACCGTTCGTTTGAGTTTCTGTTCGGTGAGGTGAGGTTTTTTTTGCTGCTGACGCGAGTTTTAATCGGTGAGATCTGAGTTCTGTTGCTCGTTCGGATTTTCGTGGAGGAAGTGTTGGTTTTTGGTGGAGTTGCGAGTTTCTGTGAAGGTTCGCTGTGTTCTTGAGGCTTTTCTAAGTTTCGCGAGGTTCTGACCGATTGATCGCTGAATCGATTGTCGCTGAAGAAGGTGTTGTTCATCGCTCTTTGTGGTTTGTCGAGTTTTCATGAGAAAGATGAGAAGCAACCGTTCAGGTCTAGTTGCGCCCGTTGCTGCTGAAGGCACCATGACTATGGCGCAGATGGTGGAAATCATGCGTTCGTTGCAGGCGAATGTGGAAGCCTCGCGCATAGAGCAGGCAAGAATGCACGAGGACCTGGTCGCCTCTCAGGCCAGGAATGAAGAGCTCAGCAGAGTTACTGAAGAATTGCGCCAAGCTCTTCAGGAGCAGCGAGGGCGCCCAGTCGCTGAAGAGGTCGCGCCGTCAACGCCGCCTCGCGTTTTTCCCATGCCTTTCGCTCAGGCGATTACAGACACGCCTATCCCTGCGAGTGTGGTACCTGTGAAGGCTGTTTTTACCGGCGTGGAGGATCCTGAGGCACATCTCACCACGTTCCATATGCAGATGATGCTGTCAGGAGGATCAGACGTCGTGTACTGCAAGATGTTTGTGAGCACACTCCAGGGGACGGCGCTGGAATGGTTTGTGAGCCTGCCTACAGGTCACATAACCAACTTCCAACAGTTTTCGAAGATCTTCGTCGAGCAGTACATAGTGAACAAGGCGCCGCCCAGGGTGTCTTATGATCTGTTTGACATAAGGCAGTACCAGGGAGAGTCCCTCAGGGACTACTTGAATCGTTTTGGGGCGCAGATGGTCCGCTTGCCGGCCAAGGATGAAGAGATGCTGGTATACGCATTCAAGAAGGGCGTGCTGCCGGGACCCTTCTGTGAGGCGTTGATTAGGGCTCACCCACCACGTTTGCTGAGGTTAGGCGACTTGCGGTGGCCCACATCGCCGATGAAAGTGAGGTCGTCGAGAAGAGGGGAAGCGTGGCCCCCGCCAGGCCACGTGCCCAGACCAGGATCCAGCCACAGAGGGTGCTGGAGACAGCGGCGGCCAAGAGGGATTAGAGGACTCGCCATCCTTATGATCCAAGGAAGAACAAGGGCAGGGGCCCAGGACGCTCTCAACCAGCACGCCGGGAGTACAATCGCCCACCAAAGCATAAGTTTGTCATGGGGTTGGCGGATCTGATCGCCATTCCCAATATATCAGCTCGGCTGAAGGCGCCCGAGAAGGTGGGCGACAAGGTATTGGGGCCAAAGCCAGACGCCTGGTGCGAGTTCCACCAAGGCTTTGGTCACACCGTGGACTCATGTTTGGCTCTAGGGTACCAGCTCGACGATCTGGTCAAGAGCGGTTTCCTAAACGACTACTTGCTGGATAGAAGGACGGGGGGCGCGTCGAGCTCCCAGCCCACAGGTGGTGAGGCTCAGCAGCACGAGATGCCTACCCACGGAGAAATCCACACCATTGCAGGAGGTTTCTCGGGTGGTGGATGCACCGCATCGCAGAGGAAGAAGTATGCGAGGTCTGTGATGACGGTGGATATGTTTGAGGACCACTCGCCGGATGTGGACATTACGTTCACAAAGCAAGATCTTCGGGACGTGGTGCCTCATGACAACGACCCCATAGTCATCTCGCTGATTACAGCAGGAAGGAAGGTCCACAGGGTTCTGGTGGACCAAGGAAGTTCGGCAGACGTGATGTTCTGGCCGACTTTCACGCAGTTGGAGCTACCCCTTGACCAGCTGAGGCCCTATGGAGGGTGTTTGTATGGTTTCGCTGGTGACCAGGTGGAGGTCAGGGGGTACATTGAGTTGAGGACTACGTTTATAGATGAGGCGGGTTCGAGAACAGAGAAAATCAAGTACCTTGTCGTGAACGCTCCTTCAGCATACAACATTCTGCTGGGAAGACCCACGCTCAACAGAATAGGCGCTATACCTTCGACCCGGCACATGAAGGTGAAGCTGCCGTCTATGGAGGGGGTGGTGATCACCATCAAATCCGACCAGAAAGAAGCAAAGAAGTGCTATGAGAATAGCCTGAAGAACAAGAGGTCCGTGAGTTACGTGACAACCACCCCGCCTCCCGGTGTGAAGCCCAGGCCGGCGGTAATAGAGGAGACCGCCGGAAGCGATGTGGTGATGGTGGATGCTGAGCTGGGGGAGGGGAACGCCGGTCTAGAGGAAGAAGAGGCGAGGAATCGCCCTGAGGAAGCGAGGGAGCTGGGAATCGCCAGGGCGGTGATCGCCAGAGAAACCAGACCAAAACCCGTCGAGCAGTGGCTCGAAAGGGAAATCGGGGGAAAGATCTTCAAGCTGGGAAGATCTCTGGAGGTTGAGCTCCAGGACCAGATCGCCAAGGTGATAGAGCGGCATCTGGGTGCGTTGGCGTGGTCCGCCTCGAACATGCCCGGGATCGATCCCGACTTCTTGTGCCATCATTTGGCGATGGACAGCCAGGTGAGACCAGTACGACAAAGGAGAAGGAAGTTCAACGAGGAGAGGAGGCAGGCGATTAGAGACGAAACCCAGAAGCTCCTCGCTGCAGGCCATATCAGGGAGGTGCAGTACCCTGAGTGGCTGGCCAACGTCGTGCTGGTAAAGAAGAGCAATGGGAAGTGGCGCATGTGCGTCGACTTCACTGATCTGAACAAGGCCTGCCCAAAGGATTCGTATCCTTTGCCGAGCATAGACGCCCTGGTGGACAGTGCTGCAGGGTGTAAGTTGTTGAGTTTCCGGGATGCCTTCTCGGGGTATAACCAGATCAAGATGCATCCCATGGATGAAGAGAAGACTGCCTTCATGACCGAGAGATCGTGCTACTGCTACAAGGTGATGCCATTTGGGCTGAAGAACGCGGGGGCCACGTACCAGAGGTTGATGGATCGCGTACTTGCACCAATGCTGGGAAGAAATGTGCAAGCATACGTAGATGACATGGTCGTGACCTCGCCGGAGAAGAGCAAGCACGTGGAGGACTTGGAGGAATTGTTTACTACGATCGCCAAGTTCAGGTTAAAGCTGAATCCCGAGAAGTGCATCTTTGGCGTGGAGGCTGGGAAGTTCTTGGGGTTCCTCTTAACTGAGAGAGGAATAGAAGCCAACTCTGATAAGTGTGCCGCCATCTTGGCGATGAGGAGCCCCACGACCGTGAAGGAGGTGCAGCAGCTCACGGGTCGGATGGCCGCCCTGTCTCGCTTCGTGTCGGCTAGCGGAGAGAAGGGCCATCCATATTTCTAGTGTTTAAGGCGGAATAACAAATTTACCTGGACGAAGGAGTGTGAAGATGCCTTCATCAAGCTTAAAGATTACCTAGCGAGCCCGCCGGTTTGTGCAAACCGCGGATGGGGCCCCTCTCAGGTTGTATTTTGCTGTGACTGAGAGGGCGGTGAGTGCGGTGCTCGCCCAAGACCAAGATCAGGCTCAAAAGCCTATTTATTTTGTCAGCAAGGTGCTGCAGGGCCCGGAGGTAAGATATCAGGCCCTGGAGAAAGCTGCACTGGCAGTGGTCTTTTCGGCGAGAAGGCTACGCCACTATTTCCACAGCTTCACGATACTGGTGATGACCGACTTGCCCATCCAGAAGGTCTTGAAGAAGCCCGACGTTGCTGGGAGGATGGTAAAGTGGGCGGTGGAGCTGTCGGAGTTCGACATCAAGTATGAGCCCCGAGGTCCGATTAAGGGACAGATCTTCGCAGACTTCGTGGTCGAGCTCTCGTCCAAAGCGACACGAGTTGAGGGGGATGACTTTCGTTGGGTGCTTTCAGTGGACGGATCGTCGAACCAGCAGGGTAGCGGTGCTGGGGTCATCTTGGAGGGACCCAACGGCGTGCTGATCGAACAATCCCTGAGGTTTGCCTTCAAGGCCAACAACAATCAAGCAGAATATGAGGCGCTGATCGCCGATATCTTGCTGGCCAAGGAGATGGGAGCTAGGGTGCTGATGGCTAAGAGTGACTCGCTGTTAGTCACGGGACAAGTAACGGGCGAGTTCCAGGCTAAAGATCCACAAATGGCGGCTTACCTGGAGTATGTACGGGAATTGAAGAGTTCCTTTGTCTCCTTTGAAGTGGTGCATGTGCCCAGAGAGCAGAATGCCCGAGCTGACTTGCTAGCTAAGCTCGCCAGTTCAGGCAAGGGGGGTAGGCAGAGGACGGTGATTCAAGAAACTCTGAAGACGCCTAGAGCATTTGTGGCAGATCACCTGGTTCTTCAGATAAGCAAGTCGACGGAGAAAGCGACGAGGAGTCACAGATCCTTGACTCAAGAGACCTTGAGGTCGCCAAGAATAAGAGCATGTCGGGGAGGAAAGGTGAACATGACGCAGGTCTGCACGACCCATGAGTCAGACACCTGGGTAACACAGTACAAGCGATGTCTGGCGGATGGCCTTCTCCCGCTGGATCCGACAGAGGCTAGGAAGATAAAGAAGAATTCTAGCAAGTTCACAATGATTGATGGCGAGCTGTATAGGTTTGGGTTCACTCACCCACTCCTGGAATGTGTGCATGGCGAGAAATGTACGAGAATTATGGCAGAGCTCCATGAAGGGATATGTGGAAGCCACGTCGGGGGTCGAGCTCTGGCCGCAAGGACTCTCCGTGCAGGTTACTACTGGCCAACGATGAGAGAAGATTGCAAGAAGTATGCACAGTGTTGCAAGCAGTGTCAGCAGCACGCCGATTGGCACAAGGCGCCTCCCGAGGAGTTGAAGTCGATTTACAGCCCTTGGCCGTTTCACATGTGGGGGATCGATATTCTGGGACCCTTTCCACTGGCGATTAGGCAGATGAAGTACTTGGTGGTGGCGATTGAGTATTTCACCAAGTGGATCGAAGCAAAGCCAGTGGCCCAGATCACCGCGCACAAGATCGAGAGCTTTGTGTGGAAGAACATCGTGTGCCGATTTGGTGTGCCCAAGCGCCTGGTGTCAGACAACGGAACTCAGTTTGCAAGTCACCTGTTGAAGAAGCTGTGCGAAAGGGTGGGAATTCAACAGGTATTTGCATCTGTCGAACACCCTCAGACGAATGGCCAAGTAGAGTCAGCCAACCGGGTGTTGCTAAGAGGTTTGAAGAGAAGGCTAGAGAAAGCCAAAGGAAGTTGGGCTGAGGAGGTACCTCGTATAGTCTGGGCATACCACACCACCGAGCAGTCAGGAACCCATGAGACCCTGTTCAGTTTGGTTTACGGGTGCGACGCAATGATTCCAGTGGAGATCCAGGAGAGCTCGCCGAGATTCCAGAACTTTGTAGCGGAAGACTCGAATGAGGAAAGAAGGCTGAATCTGGATTTGCTGGATGAGGTCAGGGAGGAGGCGAGATTGAAAGCTGAGGCAGTGAAAAGAAGGATTGAACGAAGATATAACTCGAAGGTGATGTCAAGACAGTTCAGAGAGGGCGACCTGGTGATGAGGAAGGCCCACCAGTACGAGATGGAGAACAAGCTGTCGCCTAAGTGGACGGGACCGTTCAGGATAACCGAGGCGCTCGGGAGCGGCGCCTACCGCTTGGAAACGTTGGAAGGAGGGGCGATTCCTCGCACTTGGAACGCCACGCACCTCAAGTTATATTACAGTTAAGAACTTTGTAAGTAAAAACAAACACGAAGAGCTTTACAATGTTTCTGTTAAAACAGTTTGGAGGGGGCACTCTTTTTTCCCTAAGGAGGGTTTTTTGAGGCCGCCCAATAAAGAAGAGTTTTCAAAGTAAAGTATTTTAGATTGCATGCTTGTTGTTTTCCGAAAGTTTTGAAGAAAGACCTTGTCACTTATATGTGATTTAAGGCGAGTTGAAGTTATGTTGCATGCTTTCTAAAAAGTTTCTAAGTCCCCATCGTCTTTCGGCGATTAGCGGTATAGTTAAAGTTTAAAGTCCTCATCGTCTTTCGGCGATCGGAGGCACCAGTTAAAAGACCTCAACATCCTCGCGCGTCCTGAGGCGAGATAAAGACCTCCTCGCCGTCGAGCGAGTGCAGGCGAGGAAGAGTAAAAAGTCCTCAATGCTTCCAGAGGAGAGAAGATGTGGCCTCTGGGGCAATGTAGAGGCACCAGTAAAAAGTCCTCAGTGCTTCCAGAGGAGAGAAGATGTAGCCTCTGGGGCAATGTAGAGGCACCAGCAAAAAGTCCTCAGTGTTTCTAGGGGAGAGAAGATGTAGCCCCCGGAGCAATGTAGAGGCGAGTTAAAGACCTTCTCGCCGTCGAGCGAGTTCAGGCGAGTTAAAGACCTTCTCGCCGTCGAGCGAGTTCAGGCAAGATAAAATCCTTCTCGTCTTGAACGAGTTCAGGTATGGAGTAAAGGGTGGAAGAAGTTCAGAGGGTGGCTAATGTAGGTTCGAAGAGGACGCCCAGCCACTCGGTTCCTTGTTCTGAAGCTTAGGGAGGTAGAGAAGGATCCGAAAGGCACCTCTACCCCCGGATGAGGGAACAATGGCCAAGTTGTGAAGGCAAGAGGAAGCTGGTCTCGCTAAGACTCTTTGGCGACCAGGAGAAATTCAAGCGATAGCGAGAAGCCAAGGCCCGTTTTGATAAGGCAGATCAGGTAAGCTGTGCCTTAAGCGGTCAGTTGAAGTAAAACTTGCTGTTTAGTGAATAATTTTACGACGAGGTTCGCTGCTTTTAAAGTTTACGAGTTATTAGAATGTTGTTATTCGAAAGTTGATAGTTTGAGCAGCAAGTAAACAAGTTGCGCCCGCAGAATTGCCAAGTTAATTTCGTTTGAAGTAAATTGTACAAGGAAAGATAAGTCAAACAGAGAAATTGCAAGAAGAGGCAGAAAAGCTTTATAATGAAGTGTATCAGTTCAAATTACATGTACTAAAAGGAGGAAAGTTATTACAAGAAGTTTGTATAAGAGAGAGACAGGTGAGTAAATGATGGAGGGAAGCAGCAAGCAGTTAGTCTTCAGAAGGAACGATCTTCCCATCCACCACTTCGTTGTTCAGCGACACCATGGAGAGATCCAAATCAGGGTACTGGCAGGCGAATTGTTCCAAGGCAGCATCGAACCCAGCAGCGAGAATTTGGCGGAGCTCAGCTCGAGTTCTTCAATCTGCTTCTTGAGCCCCTCATTCTGCTGCGTCAGTTCTTCAGCCCTCTCCCGAGCTTGAAGAAGGTCTTCAGTAACCCTCTTGTTCTCCGCCTGCGCTTGGACCAGCTCTGCGGCGACCCCTTCGTTTTCCTTTTTGGCCTCGACGAGTTTGGCCATGGTGTCGTCTCTCTCTTTCTCAAATTTCCCCAAGAGGACCTCCCGATCTACGGACCTCTTCTCAAGGTTTTCTACCTTGGTGGCATCTGCTTTAATTGACGCCTCTAGGCTAGCCACCTTGAGGCGATAGGGGACCAACTTGCTCTCCAGCTCGATCTTCTCTTGAGCTAAGAGGTGCACCCTATGGCGTAGATCGGTGGCCTCCTTGTGCGCCACCCGCAGCTCGGTGCTCATGGCGTCCTCCACTCGGGAATGATCGATCTCCGCGAGCATAAGATTGCAGGACAACTTCTCCGCCTCGATCCTTATTAGGCGATTCTCCTCTTGGAGCACGGAGATGTCATCCTGGAGTTTCTTACTGGAGCTCTCCACAGCTTTTGATATGATGGAGGGGAAATCCTCTGCCATCATCTTGAGTTTTGCTGAGAAGGGTTCCCACACCCTTTTGACCTCAAGGGAGAGGTTTGCTCGCGGAAGCACCGGGGGAGCCTGTTGCTGGTTCTCGCCACCACCTTCTTGAGTTGGCTGTTGAGTTGGAGCTTCTTGACGTGGTGGCGACGAGGGGGACACGGTGATGATAATGGGCGAGTTGTGAGCCCCTTCATCCCCACCCGCCGCAGTTTCGGCGATTGAGGCAGTTGAAGGAGGACCCCCTCCAGCAGATACATATGGCGTGGAGGCACTTGGGGGGTTCTCCATGAAGTTGGGCTCAGCAGCCTCAACCACAGGAAATGCAGCTGCCAAGGGAACTGCTTGGACTGGTGATGCGGGAACTCGGGGAGGAGGCGGTGTTGGAGGTGGAGCTGGCTGAGAAGGCGGTGTTGATGTTGGAGGAGGAGGTGGAGCAGGTGGTGAGGAAGGCGCCACCCTCCTTCTTTTGGTGATGAGGCCATCTTCAGTTGCCTCATCGTCTTCTTCTTCGTCCTCATGAACCACT
This sequence comes from Phaseolus vulgaris, assembly GCF_000499845.2. Classification (NCBI taxonomy): domain Eukaryota; kingdom Viridiplantae; phylum Streptophyta; class Magnoliopsida; order Fabales; family Fabaceae; genus Phaseolus; species Phaseolus vulgaris. Next base: position 34,029,119 of record NC_023749.2, on the reverse strand, counting down.
TGAGGGGTTTTCCTCTTTGGCTTTCTGAGGAAGAGTTTTTTGCGTTGTGGGGCGGGTTGGGCCTCTGAAGGAGCTGGGCCTTTAGGCGGCGATCTGCCCTGGGCAGCGGCGATCTCCACCACTGAATTGGGAACGGTCTGGGAGACCGACGCCAACCCATGGGCTCGGGCGAGCGCCCTCAATTCAGCCAGTTTTCCTTGCCCAACATGAGATCTGCATAATACAAAGGTATACAGGTCAGCTCGAAGAGAAAGATAAACGCATGAGCAAGTATGCAGATGAGACAAACAAGTGATGCAGAAAACATAACCCAAGTCTTGTGCACAATAGACAAGACGCCCAGCAACAGTTAACGGAGGTGCAGCACAGGGCAAAGACTTAAGCGTTGAGGTAAACACTAACCTATGCGAGCCTCAAGTTGATCTTCGAAGAACTCGAAGGAAATGAGCGCAGTGGTGAGGAAGGTGATGTTAGCATCTGCCACGCTCTTCCAGAAGAGGCACAGATCTTTGTCCAAAACGCCCATGCTGTCAGGGCTTCTTGGCCTCCTGAAGCTTCCTTTAGAGTCTTTGTTTCCCTTGTTTACCCAGTACAAGAGAAAGTCGTCGAGCAGCGAAGCGTCCTGGTCATTTTGACGTACTTGGATGAATTTCCCCTTCCAATCCTTGTAGGATTGCTGGAAGATAGAGAGGATCGACCTCCCAGCAATCCCGTTCAGACTCACCCAAAGGCGATCACCCGGATGCTTAGCTTCAAAAAGGAAAAGGAAAACGTCCGCTGACGCTGGCAGTCCCAGATGTGCGCATATGATTTGAAACACCCGCACGAACGCCCAGCTGTTGGGATGAAGCTGGGCAGGGGCGAAGTCGAGCTCGGTCAGCAGCTCTCGCTCGAAACGAGTGAAGGGAAGTCAGAGCTTCACCTTCTTGAAAAACGTCGTGTAGAGAAAGCAAAACGACTCGCCATCGCTCGCTTTGTCGTCAGCGCAGATCGGCTCCTCAGGGTGGCAAGGCAGCACAGCCATTTAATTATCGTGCTCCTTGTGAAAAGAAAGATCCGACTGGTCCCCTTTCGTCAGTCGGAGCACCGCCATCGCAGAGTTTATTGAAGAAGTTTCTTTCAGCAAAGCCGAGCTGGCCCAAGGGTAAAGCTTTTTATAGTCTGGAGTAGGGACGAAGGCTCCTCCGGCGACCGGTGGAGTAGTCTGAGCCAGGTCAGGGCGAGAGGTTGCAGGCCTCTCAGCCTGGGAAGAAGAAGCACCAGGTGCTCGTGGTGGGTTATGAGCTTGAGACGGAGGGTTTCGTGACGAGGGAGGAGGATTTGGGGTGATCTTTGAGCGAGCCATCGCGGAAACTGCAAAGGAAAAAGAAAGGGAAGGGTGAGCGAAGTTTGCAAAGGCTGACTCGATTGTGAAAGAAGGATGAAAAAACGAACGAACGAAGGTTCGTTGTAACGGAGACGAAGCCCTAAGTTACGAGAAGGGAGAAGCAGAAGAAACAACCCACAGCGTATGCACCAGGCAGTTAATGGATGATGCGAATCGGTTAAAATGCAGGAAAACTCAACAGAAGAAGTAAATGGAGTACCTTTCGATGATCAGAAGAACGCTGAAGGAAGTTCAGGATCCAGAAGGTTGAAGAGCGTCGTGGGTTTTTTGCAGAAGAAACTCAAAGCGTTTGAGAAGGCAAAGAGGTGATGGAACAGTAGAAGTGAAATGGGTTTAAGGGTTTTTCGAATGGGTTTTGGAAGCGTAAACGACAACTAGAGATAACCGTTGATGAAGCCACGTGTCGAGCGATTGGGAGAATGTTTGGTGGAGCGTCAGGAAAGCAGAAAGTACAAACGTTTGGAATTCTGCGCCAGCGCCACGTAGATCGGTAGTGACGTGACTCCTTTAGTCTTTTCGCTGGACAAGTCTTCGCTTAAGACTGGAGGGCTTGTGTACCGACCTGGTAGTCAGGAGTACTGACGTGGCGTCGAGCTATTATATAGGCGTGTTGGATGGGACACCTGGCTGGCAGAAGGGAAGGAAGTCGGGGGGTTCGTGTAGTCGCCAGTTATTAAGTTGGTGTGCTCCGATCTCCAGCATATCTAAACCGGCGGTCACCGGGTTGAAGTTGAAGTCGCCAGATGTGAACCCAGGCGACCAAGTGATTAGAGATCGCCGAAACAAGGACATCGCCAAAGTTGAAGGCAGATAGTCATTTCCCAGCTGGCCAGAGGATGAGGTCGGGAGACAGCTTATTTGAACATGTACGGTAAAGCAGGTAGGGCAGATCATGAAGGCGGCCGGTGAGACCACAGGGAAGGTGTGTACGAAGGCACCCGAACTCGCCACCCAGAAGAGATCACGCTCCAAGGAAACTATGCACTCAGTAGTATCATGCATAAGTAACTTAGCCAAAAAACCTGAAGAGTAAGAAGTAGCGCCCAAGTCAAGGATGCTCCAGATGATGGCACGTGTACAGCTGGATGCGAGCCACGTGTCCAGATGTGTAACTGCCAGGAGAGAGAAAGTGCCCAGGTATATAAGAGTTTCCAACGAACTTCTGAGGTACGCACGTTCAGATTGTTTCTTTACGCTTGCCCCTTAGAGTTCTTGAGTTTTTACTCTTAAGTAATTGGTGGTTCAGTCGCTGACTTGGGCGTCGGAGCGTGATCGGCCGCAGCGGCGCCGTTTCGTCTTTTGCAGGTTCTTGAGGTGGATCGCGGTGAAGGACGGAGGCTAACACGGCGCAGGAGTCGATCCAAGTTTGACGAGGCAAAGCTTCAGCGTTTTGGTCAACAGGCAGGATCACAAAATATTATTATTAATGAAATTATTCCTTTTAAAAAAATGTAAATTACGCCACATAATTAAATTTAAATAAAATTATCTCTTTAAAATAAATTTAATTTTATAAAAGTAAATAAATTTTCAGATTAAATTGTAAATAATTTTTTAATTATTAATATTTTTTTATTAATAGCACTTTTATCACTTGTTTCTAAAAAAAATTTGTTTAAATAAAAATTATTAAAGAGGTAATAACTATATGCAAGTTAGAAACCATGAAATTAGATAATAGTTTTATTCATTCCTAATAATAAATAATGTAATTAGATAAAAAATTGGGATGTTGAAATTAAATTTACGTATTGAAAAATTTGTGTCATCAAACTAGAAACTCTTAAATATTATTATTTAAAAAAAATTCTTTTAATTTGCTTTTCTTTAAGCTTTTAGGGCATTGAATGAAGATGAGGAAGCTGCAGGTGTTGGTCGTGGTGCGAACGAAGATGCGAGCGGAGAAGGAGGAGGAACCTGCGGGTGGTAGTCGTGAGGTGAGTGGAGGTGCGAACGGATGTGCGAACGAAGGTACTTTGATTGCTTGCATTAATTTGATTCTCAAGCCTTTTGTCACAAAAATAGCATAAATCTAATAGCTGAAATCAGAGGCAGCTTCTCCACTAATTTATGTCAGTCTTTTAGAGTGAGATAAATTGTCAATTCAAGAAAGAATTTATACGCTGGAAGACGTCTTCGGTGCAAGGAACTGTGAGGCCACCCATGGGATTATTTAGGAAACATTCTTAATAATTTTGTATGTGGGGAAATGATATTAATGATTTTTATATGTGCATCAATGTAAACCAAGATGAAATGTTATATGCTTTTATTTATAAAAATACAAACGAGTGAAAAGGATGAACCCCAATCCCAATTTAATTTCTTACAAATTTCTAATACAAACAAACCTTTCTTACAAACTTTGACACATCTTTTCATATTTTCTGAATATTATACTTGAGATTTTAGAATTGTTCCTTGTGAATTTCACATTCTTTCTTGGGGACAATTTATTACTTTTGACTCGGTACACTCTCGTAAAATAGTCATCAAGTTTTTGGCGTAGTGGTCGGGGAACAATTTTAATTTTAGAGTATGAATTCCTAAATATTGTGAATATTTTAATTATTTATTGTTTTTAATTTTAGTTTATTTTATTTTTCAGATTTGTTTTATGTTTTATAATTTACAAATTTTATTATTTTTATTTCTAGTTACTCCTTGTGCTAATCCTTTAGTGAGTTGTCTGATATGCTATTAAAAGCGCAGGTTTCTAAAGACCAATTGTAATACGAATAATAGATTGAAAAGGCAGCAATGAAGATCAAGGTTAAAAAGAGAAAAGAAAACTAGTAGAAATTAGAGAAGAATCCTCCACCAGTACTATCCTTCACGTTGAAATTTTTCAAAAGGAAAGCAACATGGCTAAAGAACAACCACCACTGCCTAAAAGAACACTTGGAGATTATGCTATGGAACAGGAGCCAAGACATTTTTGTAGTATTGCAATACATGCTACCACTAAGGCCTTGGTGATGAAACTTGCATTCTTCAATCTATTAAGTATCCATCAATTTACAACAATGGACCACGAGGATCACGAGGATCTATATACACATTTGTCTACATTCTATGAATTGGTGAGAACAATAGAGTTTAAATCAAGTAATATATGGAAACAAAAAATAATAATAAAATATTCACAATATTTAGGAATTTGTACTTTAAAATTAAAAATCATTCATATCAATTCTTCGCATACAAAATTATTAAGAAACTCTTCTAAATATTGATTCCTTGCATATTTATAAAACCTCTTTATCATTACAATAGATGTTATAAAGCAATTAATATTTCAAATATATTCATAACATTTAAATATGTTAAGCATTATCATTTAGGTTAGATGCTTAAAAGTACTATCTATTCAAATCTAAGGATCAAAATCATGAATAGTTTAAAGATTTGAGAATAAAATTATATAATACCAATCATCAATCAAGAACTGAATATTATAAATAAATATAACCTCAATGCATAAGAGTTTGAACAGATTAAGGAAAAATTAGGCATTTATTCCAAAAATAATTTGCAAATACAATTTATTACAGTTTTTTCAGTCTTCCAAGGCTTGTCTTAAAAATTCGTTGACTTTTTGTCAACTGCTTTATGAACAAAACATGGATCAGTTTCCATCCAATCGTGGATGGATGTATGATAGGTGTCATAGAAGAAGAGGTTCTTTGAAAGAGTCTTTTATATAAGATGTTGAAGACTTTATAACCAAAGCTTGCCAATAAGAATGTTATCAAAATTATGGGGGAATACAATGTTCGTGTAGTAAGTGTGATTGTACAAGAGTTTTAGAGGAAAGACATGTGAATGTTCACCTTTACAAACATGGTTTCAAATCTAATTATTAAATTTGGACTGATCATGGTGAAGATGTCTTAGATGGTGACTTGTATAATAACAATAATTGCATGGCTTTGGGAATGGATGGTGCAACCAAATACTCAGCAGAATCAGATCCAAGATAATGATGATGAGCAACAAAATTCACCCGGTCAGGATTATAATAATTATTAGCTTCTTAAAAAATTTTAATGACTTCAATTTCCTTTTATTAGATGTTTTTTTTTTTTCGTTTGAATAAAATATATTTGGATATTTTGAATATTTGGAAATAGTATTGTATTCTATCATGCTTTCCAATGTATGGGCATGTCTGAATGTTGATGAATATTTGTCTTTGAATGAATTCTATTGAAAACTGGAATACTTTTGGTATATGTGGTGTGGAAGTGATCTCCAGTGCTATCAAATATAAAAAAAAATGAATTAAAGTTACATATATCTGATCCTGCCTGTTGACCGGAGCGCTGGAGAATGCCTCGTCAAGGATCGACGTGCGCGCCGCTTATCACTTCCGTTCCTCCTCTGGATCTATCTCAAGAACCTGCAAAGAAACGACACGGCGCCGCTGCGGCCGATCGCACTCCGACGCTCAAGTCAGTGACGGTATCACCAAATACTAAGAACTGGAACCGTGCAAATCTCTCTCACAAACAGCTCTGTCACTCGCAAGCGTAAAGTGTATGAACTGAACGCGCGTACCTTAGAAAATCTGTTAGGAACTCTTATATACCTGGTGGTTTTCTCTCTCCTGGCAGTTACAGGCTTGGACACGTGGCCTGCATCCAACCGTACACGTGCCATCATCTGGAGGCTCACTGACTTGGCGCTGCTTCTACTCTCATTTTGGCTAAGTTACCTATGCATGGTACTGCCCAGTGCATAGCTAACTCAGGAGTGCGATCTCTACTGAAACTGGCGAGGTAGGGCCTTCATACACCTTCCCTGTGGTCTCGCCGGCCGCCTTCATAATCTGCTTCTCCTTTAACTTCGGCGATGTGCTTGTTCTGGCGATCTCCGACTGTCTGGTCGCCTGAGTCCGCATCTGGCGACTTCATCCCCAAACTGGCGATCGCCTATTCTGGTACGCTGGAGACCGGAACACGCCAACTTAACTATCGGCGACTACACGTGTCTCCCGACTTCCTTCCCAACTGTCAACCTGGCGCCTATACTGTAGCAGGATGCCACGTCATCACACCCGACCACCAGGGCGGTACATAAGCCCCCCAGTCTTAAGCGAAGACTTTGTCTAGCGAAAAGACTGAAGAAGCCTTCGTTAACACCGGTCTACGTGGCATGGGGCGCAGAATTCCAAGCGATATAGTACTTTCTGCTGCTCTGACGCTCCACCAAACCCTTCGCGCATCGCTTGACACGTGGCTCTCATCAACGGCTATCTTCATCTGCCGTTAGCGCTTCCCCAAACCGTTTCGAAAACCCTTAAACCCCTTACGCTCCTACTGTTCCATCACTTTCTTCACACTTGCGTACGCTCTTATTTCCCTCTGCGAAAGCTCTCGACGTTCCTCGACGCTCTAGATCACCACCTCCCTTCAACATTCTCCTGATCATCGAAAGGTAACTACTTTCCCTCATCTGCTGTGTTTTCTCGCATTTTCACCGATTTGCATCATCCTGTAACTGTCTGGTGCATACGCTGTGGGCTGTTTTCCATTTCTCCTTCTCGTAACTTAGGGCTCTACCGATCGTCGCAACGAACTCACATTCGTTCGTCTTTCACCTTCCCTCCCTGATCGAGTCAGCCTTTGTAACCCTCCTGATTATTTTTCCTTTCTTCTTCGTTTGCAGTTTGCTACCATGACTCGCACGAAGATCACCCCGAACCCCCCTCCGTCAGCGCGAAACCCTCCTTCTCAAGCACACGACTCTACGCAAGTTCGTGGTGCCCCCTCTTCGCAGGCTGTGAGGCCCGCGTCTTCTCCAACCACTCTGGCCCAGGCGACTCCACCAAACGCTGGAGGAGCCCCCACCCCACTGCCAGACTTCAAGACGTTATACTCATGGGCTAACTCAACCCTCTTAAAGGAAACGTCGTCGGTGAACACCGCGGGAGCGGTTCTGCGATTGACCAATGGGGACGAGGCCCACCAATCATTCCACAAGGAGCACGATGAGAGAATGATGGTGCTGCCTTGCCCAGCCACTCTGCCAGTGTGTGCCGATGATAAAGTGAGCGCCGACGGGCCCTTCTGCTTCGTCTACACCACTCTCTTCAAGAAAGTTAAACTCAGGTTCCCTCTTACTCGATTTGAGAGGGAACTCTTAACCGAGCTCAACATCGCTGCCGCCCAGCTTCACCCCAACAGCTGGGCGTTCGTCCGAGCTTTTGAGGTAACGTGCGCCCACCTGGGGTTGCCTGCGTCAGTGGACGTATTTTTATTTCTGTTTGAGGCCAAACACCCAGGCGATCGCCTTTGGGTCAGTCTGAACGCCATTGCTGGGAGATCCATCTTCACCATCTTCCAGCAGTCGTATAAGGATTGGAAGGGGAAGTTCATCCAGGTCCGCGCAAACGACAAAGACCCTTCCCTTCTCGACGGTTTCCCCTTGTACTGGGTGGACAAGGGGAAAAAAGAGTCCAAGAGCTGCTTCAGGAGGCCCAGAAGTCCTGACAGCATGGGAGCTTTGGACAGAGACCTTTGTCTCTTCTGGAAGAGGGTGGCAGATGCCCACATAACATTCTTGACCCCCACCCTGATTTCCTTCGAGTTCTTTGAGGACCAGTTGGAATTTCAAATAGGTCAGGACGCTACATCTTTGTCTTCACATTGCTTCTGATATTGTTTCTGGGCGTCTTGTGCGACACACACAAGACTTTGGTTTTATCTTTTCTGCATATGCCTGCTTTTGCTGTTTCATTGCCTTGTACACTTACTCCATTCTCCTTTAAGCTAACTTATGCACTTTCATTTTACGCAGATACCATGTTGGGTAAGAATATGCTCGCCGATCTAAAGGCGCTCGCCCGCAACCACGGGTTGGCGACCGGCTCCCAGACGGTTCCCAACTCGGCGGTCGAGAAGGCCATCATCCAGGGGCGATCACCGCCTAAGGCGCCCACTCAACGAAAGAAACTGGTCCTTAAGAGGCCAAAGCGGAAAGCCCCCCAAGTTGTCCAAGAGGATGAGGAAGAGGACGACGAGGTCACAGAGGATGGCCTTGTCACGAAAAGGAAGAGGGTGGCACCATCTTCCCCACCTGCCCCGCCCCCTCTTCCAGCTTCAACACCACCATCAACACCCGCTCCTCCTCCTTCACCACCAGCACCACAAGCCCCTTCACCACCAGTCCAAGCAGTCCCATTGGCCACTGCGCCACCTGCAACTGAGGCCCAAGAGCCAAACTTCTTAGAGGACCCCCCAAGCGCCTCTACTCCACATATATCAGCAGGAGGGGGCCCTCCTTCCAACACCTCAGCTGCAGGAGTCGTTCCAATCGGGGATGAGGCCGTTCACACCTCTCCAATCCTAATCACCGAGTCCCCGATTGCGTCGCCGCGCCAAGAAGCAAACACCGAAAATATTGCTAAGGAAGGCGGCGACGAGAACCCTCAACAAGCCCCCCTGGCGCCTCTCCAAGCTGCAAATCTTTCTCTCGAGGTCACGAGGATGTGGGAACCTCTGACTGCTAAGCTCAAAACCATTGCAGAGGATATCCCATCAATCATAACGAGAGCTGTGGAGAGCTCCACCAGGCGGCTACAGGATGACATCTACAACCTCAAGACCGAGAACAGCACAATGAAGGTCGAGGTGGAGAAGGTGTCATTCAGCCTAACGCTCGCGGAAATGGAACATTCTCGAGTGGAGGATGCCCTAAACACCGAGCTTAGGCTTGCGCGCAAGGAAGCTGTTGACCTTCGCCGCAAAGTCCATGAACTTGCCCAAGAAAAGGTCGAACTTGAAAGCAGAATCGTGCCTCTGCGTACCAAGGCGAGCAACCTGGAGGCTCAAATTCAAGCCAATGCCGATAAGGTACAGAAGCTGGAGCAAAGGTCGATCGACCGCGAGAAGCTACTTGGGCAAGTAGAGAAAGCAAGAGACGACGCCATGGCTGATCTCTCCGAGGCAAACAAAGAGAAGGTGAAGATGGTTGCCGAGTTGGCCCAGGCTCAAACAGAATCTAAGAAGGTGGCTGACGACCTTCTTCAAGCTCAAGAGACCAACAAACAACTCCAAAAACAGGTCGAAGAGCTGGAGCAGCAGAACAAGGAGCTTAAGCAGCAGGTTGAAGGATTTCAAAAGCAAATTGAAGAACTTCAAAAGCAAATTGAAGAACTTCAAAAGCAAATTGAAGAACTTAAGCTAAGCTCTGCTCAGATTCTGGTTGCTGGGTTTGATGCCGCTCGAGAACAGTTTGCATGCCTCTTCCCTGATCTTGACCTTAGCATGGTGTCGTTAGACAACGAAGTAGTAGATGGGAAGGTCGTTCCCGCCGAAGGCTCAACCAACTCTACCCCATCTGCTTCTTTATGAATTCACTTGTATTTATCTTGTAAAAACTCTTGCACATGTATTTTGAACAGCTACTTATTTCAATAGCGAAATTTGGATATGTCTTCTGACTTCTCTTGAGCGCTTTACTTTCTTTGTATGCCTAACTCTGCTACGTTTAACTTAGCGATTTTGCAAACATGACCTTTGGCGTAACTTCTTCGAGCTGATTCAAACTTAAGCAATAATCACCTTAAACAACTTGTACTCTTGAGGCACTAACCTTATCATAAGAATACCTTCCAAGCAACGAACTGTAACTCAATCATTGGTTCAAACAACGTCCCGCTCGTCCTGCTTTATCAAACAAGTCTTTCAATCTTTTCCCGATCGCCAAGACCTCTTGGCAACACCAACTTTTCCCAGCCTCATGCTTTGGCAATCGTTTCTTTACCTGGGGTAGAAACGCCCTTTGGGATCTTCCTTTGCCCCCTTGAACTTCAGAGCAAAAGACCGGTTGACTAGGCGTTTTCTTCGAACCTACCTTAGCCGCCTTTCAAGCTTCTTCCACCCTCTTCGCCATACCTGAACTCGTTCAAGACGAGAAGGATTTTATCTTGCCTACGCTCGCATGTAAGCGAGAAGGTCTTTAACTCGCCTGAACTCGCTCATCGGCGAGAAGGTCTTTAAATGGCCTTAACTCGCTCAACGACGAGAAGGACTTTGTCTGGTGCCTCAACTTGCCCAGGGTGTACATCTCCTCCCCCCTGGATGCACTGAGGACCTTTTCTTTCTCATGCCTGCACTCGCTCGACGGCGAGGAGGTCTTTGATGGGCCTTAGTTCGCACAACGGCGATAAGGACTTTATCCGGTGCCTCAACTTGCCCAGGGCGTACATCTCCTCCCCCCCTGGATGCACTGAGGACCTTTCTCGCCTGCGCCCGCACAACGGCGAGGAGGTCTTTAACTTGCCTCTACGTTGCCCCGGGAGTTACATCTTCTCGCTCCCAGAAACACGGAGGACTTTTTCTCTTTCTCGCCTGCACTCGCTCAACGGCGAGGAGGTCTTTTAACTTGCCTCAAGACGCGTGAGGGCGTTGAGGTCTTCCATCTGGTGCCTCCGATCGCCGAAAGACGACGAGGACTTAAAAACTTAACTGGTGCCTCCAATCGCCGAAAAACGATGAGGACTTTTAAAAACTTAACTGGTGCCTCTAGTCGCCGAAAAACGATGAGGGCTTTAAAACTTTTAGAAAACACGCGACATATCTTTTCGTGCCTTAAATCATGTACGAATGACAAGGTCTTTCTTCGAAACTTTTGGGAATAACACATATGCAATCTGAAAACACCTTATACTTCGAAAACTCTTCTTTTATTGGGTGGCCTCATTAAAAACCCTCCTTAGGGAAAAAAGAGTGCCCCCTTGAAACTGTTTTAACAGAAACATTGCAATATAACACTTGTGTTTGTCTTTACTTACAAAGCTCTTAGCTATAGTACAACTTCAGGTGTGTGGCGTTCCAGGTACGAGGGATCGCCCCCCCTTCCAGCGTCTCCAAGCGATAGGCTCCGTTCCCGAGTGCCTCGGTTATTCTGAACGGTCCAGTCCACTTGGGTGATAGCTTATTCTCCATCTCGTACTGGTGGGCCTTCCTCATCACCAGATTGCCTTCTCTAAACTGCCTTGGCATCACCTTCGAGTTGTACCTTCGCTCGACCCTTCTCTTCACCGCCTCAGCCTTCAGCCTTGCCTCCTCCCTGACTTCATCCAGCAGATCCAGGTTCAGCCTTCTCTCTTCATTCGAGTCTTCCTCTACAAAGTTTTGGAATCTCGGCGAGCTCTCCTGGATCTCGACTGGAATCATGGCATCACACCCATAGACCAAGCTAAACGGGGTCTCATGGGTTCCTGACTGCTCGGTGGTGTGGTACGCCCAAACTATACGGGGTACCTCCTCAGCCCAACTTCCCTTGGCTTTCTCGAGCCTTCTCTTCAAACCTCTCAGCAACACCCGATTGGCTGATTCCACCTGGCCATTCGTCTGAGGGTGCTCGACGGATGCAAACACTTGCTGAATTCCAACCCCTTCACAAAGCTTCTTCAACAGGTGGCTTGCAAACTGAGTCCCATTATCTGATACCAGGCGCTTAGGCACTCCAAACCGGTACACAATATTCTTCCATACAAAGCCTTCGATCTTGTGCGCGGTGATCTGGGCCACTGGTTCTGCTTCAATCCACTTGGTGAAATACTCAATCGCCACCACCAAGTACTTCATCTGCCTGATCGCCAGTGGAAAAGGTCCCAGGATGTCGATTCCCCAAGTATGAAACGGCCAAGGGCTATAGATCGACTTCAACTCCTCGGGAGGCGCCTTGTGCCAATCGGCGTGCTGCTGGCATTGCTTGCAGCACTGGGCATACTTCTTGCAATCTTCTCTCATGGATGGCCAATAGTAGCCTGCACGGAGAGTCCTGGCGGCCAGAGCTCGACCCCCGACGTGACTTCCACATATTCCTTCGTGGAGCTCTGCCATAATTCTCGTGCACTTCTCGCCGTGTATACATTCCAGGAGTGGGTGAGTGAACCCAAACCTGTACAGATCGCCATCAATCAGTGTATACTTGCTGGAATTCTTCTTTACCTTCCTAGCTTCTGTTGGATCTAACGGGAGGAGGCCATCCGCCAGGCATCGCTTGTACTGTGTTATCCACGTGTCTGGCTCATGGGTGGCGCAGACCTGCATCACGTCCACCTTCTCTCCCCGACAAGCTCTGACCCTTGGCGATCTCAGAGTTTCTTACGTCAAAGACTTATGGCTCCTCGCTGCCTTCTCCGTCGACTTGCTTATCTGAAGGACCAGGTGATCTGCTACGAATGCCCTCGGCGTCTTCAGTGTTTCTTGGATCACTGTCCTCTGCCTACCCCCCTTGCTTGAGCTGGCGAGCTTAGCAAGCAAGTCAGCTCGGGCATTCTGTTCTCGGGGCACATGCACCACTTCAAAAGAGGCAAAGGAACTCTTCAATTCCTGCACATACGCCAAGTAAGCCGCCATTTGTGGATCTTTAGCCTGGAACTCGCCTGTTACTTGCCCTGTGACTAGCAGCGAGTCACTCTTAGCCATCAGCACTCTGGCTCCCATTTCCTTAGCCAGTAGAATCCCGGCGATCAGCGCCTCATACTCTGCTTGATTGTTGCTGGCTTTGAAGGCGAATCTCAACGATTGTTCGATCAGCACGCCGTTGGGTCCTTCCAATATGACTCCAGCACCGCTACCCTGCTGGTTTGACGATCCATCCACCGAGAGTACCCAACAGAAATCGTCTCCTTCAACCCGCGTCGCCTCTGAAGAGAGCTCAACTATGAAATCAGCGAAGACTTGTCCCTTGATCGGGCCTCGGGGCTCATATTTAATGTCAAATTCTGACAATTCGACTGCCCACTTCACCATTCTTCCTGCGACGTCAGGTTTCTTCAAGACCTTCTGGATGGGCAGGTCAGTCATCACCAGTATTGTGAAACTGTGGAAGTAGTGGCGCAACCTCCTCGCCGAAAACACCACAGCCAATGCAGCCTTCTCCAGGGCCTGATATCTCGTTTCCGGGCCCTGCAACACTTTACTCACGAAATAAACAGGCTTCTGAGCCTGATCCTGGTCCTGGGCGAGCACCGCACTCACCGCCCTCTCAGTCACAGCGAAATACAACCTGAGAGGGATTCCCGCCAGTGGTTTGCACAGAACCGGCGGGCTCGCCAAATATTTCTTTAGCTCGACGAAAGCTTCCTCGCACTCTTTCGTCCAAACGAACTTGTTGTTGCGCCGCAGACACTGGAAATAGGGATGTCCCTTTTCTCCGCTCGCTGACACGAAGCGGGATAGGGCCGCCATCCGACCCGTTAGCTGCTGGACTTCTTTCACTGTAGTCGGGCTTCTCATCGCCAAGATGGCGGCACACTTGTCCGGGTTGGCCTCTATTCCTCTTTCAGTTAAAAGAAAACCCAAGAACTTCCCAGCCTCCACGCCGAAAATGCACTTCTCCGGGTTAAGCTTCAACTTAAATTTGGCGATCGTCGTGAACAACTCTTCCAAGTCTGCTACGTGCCTGCTCTTCTCCTGCGAGGTCACGACCATGTCATCAACGTAGGCTTGCACGTTCCTTCCCAGCATCGGTGCAAGTACTCGATCCATCAGCCTCTGGTACGTGGCCCCGGCGTTCTTCAACCCGAACGGCATCACCTTATAGCAGTAGCACGACCTCTCCGTCATGAAGGCTGTCTTTTCTTCATCGAGGGGATGCATCTTGATCTGATTGTAGCCCAAGAAGGCATCCAGGAAACTCAACAACTTGCACCCTGCAGCATTATCAACCAGGGCATCAATGCTTGGTAAAGGATACGAATCCTTTGGGCAAGCCTTATTCAGATCGGTGAAATCGACGCACATGCGCCATTTCCCGTTGCTCTTCTTCACCAGCACGACATTTGCCAACCACTCAGGGTACTGGACTTCCCTGATGTGGCCTGCAGCGAGGAGTTTCTGGGTCTCATCCTTGATCGCCTGCCTCCTTTCTTCATTAAATTTCCTCCTTCTTTGCCGCACCGGTCTCACCATGTTGTCCATCGCCAGATGATGGCACAAGAAGTCGGGGTCGATTCCGGGCATGTCCGAAGCGGACCAGGCAAACGCGTCCAGATGTCGTTCAATCACCTTGGCGATCTGGTCCTGGAGATCGACCTCCAGAGATCTTCCGAGCTTGAAAACCTTCCCCCCGATCTCCTTCTCAAGCCACTGCTCGATGGGTTTGGGCCTGGACTCTCTGGCGGCCACCGCCTTGGCGATTCCCAGCTCCCTTGCTTCCTCCGGGCGATTCCGCGCCTCTTCTTCCTCCAGGCCAGCATTCCTCTCCCCCAGCTCAGCATCTACCATCTCTACGTCCCTTCCGGCGGCCTCCTCCATTACCGGCGGTCTGGGCTTCACACCGGGAGGTGGGGTGGTTGTGACATAGCTCACTGATCTTTTATTTTTCAGGCTATTTTCATAGCACTTTTTCGCTTCCTTCTGATAAGACTTTATCGTGATCACCACCCCTTCCATGGACGGCAGCTTCACCTTCATATGCCGAGTCGATGGAATTGCGCCTATCCTGTTGAGAGTGGGCCTTCCCAGCAGGATGTTATATGCTGAAGGGGCGTTTACGATGAGGTACTTGATTTTCTCCGTCCTCGACCCAGCCTCATCGGTAAACGTGGTTCTCAGCTCGATGTACCCCTGACCTCCACCTGGTCGCCAGCGAACCCATACAAGCACCCTCCATAGGGCCTTAGCTGGTCAAGGGGCAATTCCAACTGCGTGAAAGTCGGCCAGAACATCACGTCTGCCGAACTTCCTTGGTCCACCAGAACTCGGTGGACCTTCCTCCCCGCCGTGATCAACGAAATAACAATGGGATCGTTGTCATGAGGCACAACGTCCCGAAGATCCTGCTTGGTGAACGTAATGTCCACTTCGGGCGAGTGATCTTCAAACATGTCTACTGACATCACCGATCGCGCGTACTTTTTCCTCTGCGACGCGGTGCATCCACCACCTGAGAAACCCCCTGCAATGGTGTGGATCTCCCCATGGATAGGCATCTCATGTTGCTGGGCTTCTCCACCTGCCGGCTGGGAACTCGACGCCCCTCCGGTCCTTCTGTCCAGCAGATAGTCGTTTAGGAACCCGCTCTTGACCAGATCGTCGAGCTGGTATCCTAAAGACAAACACGAGTCCAGGTTGTGGCCAAAGCACTGGTGAAACTCGCACCAGACGTCCGGCTTCGACCCTAGCACCTTGTCGCCCACCTTCTCGGGCGCCTTCAACCTAGCAGATATGTTAGGGATAGCGATCAGGTCCGCTAGTCCCATGACGAATTTGTGCTTAGGTGGGCGATTGTATTCCCGGCGTGCTGGTTGTTGGCGTGCTGGCGGTTGGCGCGCTTGGCTTCTTCCCTTGTTTCTCCTATCGTAAGGATAGCGAGTCCTTTGATCCTTTCTGGCCGCCGCTGCCGTTTCCAGTACCCTCTGTGGCTGGATCCTGGTCTGGGCGCGTGGCCTAACGGGAGCCACACTGCCTCTCTTCTCGGCGACCTCACTCTCGTCGGCGATGTGAGCCACCGCAAGTCGCCTGACTTCAGCAAACGTCGCTGGATGAGCCCTGATCAAGGCTTCGCAGAATGGCCCTGGCTGCACGCCCTTTTTGAAGGCATAAACTAGCATTTCTTCATCCTTGGCCGGCGATCTGACCATCTGCGCTCCGAAGCGATTGAGGTAGTCTCTGAGGGACTCCCCATGGTACTGCCTTATATCAAACAGGTCATAGGACACCCTGGGCGGTGCCTTGTTCACAATATACTGCTCGACAAAGATTTTCGAGAATTGCTGAAAATTAGTTATGTGGCCATTAGGCAGGTTCACAAACCACTCCATCGCCGTTCCCTGGAGCGTGCTCACGAACATCTTACAATAGACGGCATCCGACCCTCCCGACAGCATCATCTGCGTGTGGAACGTGGTCAGATGAGCCTCTGGATCCTCCACGCCGGTAAACACAGCTTTAACCGGAACCACGCTCGTGGGAATTGGCGTGTCGGTAATCGCCTGAGCGAAAGGCATTGGGAACACACGAGGCGGCGTCGACGGTGCCACCTCTTCAGCTGAAGAACGACCCTGCTGCTCCTGAAGAGCTCGACGTAGCTCTTCAGCTACTTTGCTGAGCTCCTCGTTCCTGGCGCGAGAGGCGACCAGGTCTTCATGTATCCTCGCCTGCTCGACGCGCGAGGCTTCTACAGTGGCCTGCAATGAGCGCATCATTTCTGCCATCTGCGCCATGGTCATGGCGGCGTCGCCTTCAGCTGCGACGGGAGCCACGGGACTGGAACGATTGCTTCTCATCTTTCTCATTAACTTCAGCGAACCACAGAAGTATAGCAAATAACACTTCAACCACGAACGAATCAGCGACCGATCGGAGAAGATTCAAGAAACTGCGCAAGGACTTCAAGAAACCGCGAACCTTCAAAGAAAAACGCAGCTTCACCAAAACCACCGTTCCCCCGCGAACCAAACAACCACTCGAAAGAACTCGAATCCACCGATCGAAAAACCAAACGAACGGTTTAAAACACAAACTTCACCGAACGAAACTCAAAGAAACCAAGAACGACGGTTGCACCAGCACACAAACGCGCAGAAAACCTCGAAAACCTCCACGAACTCACGCTGTGGATGGGAGCACGTTTTACACGGCCCCACGGTGGGCGCCTGATGATCCTGCCTGTTGACCGGAGCGCTAGAGAATGCCTCGTCAAGGATCGACGTGCGCGCCGCTTATCACTTCCGTTCCTCCTCTGGATCTATCTCAAGAACCTGCAAAGAAACGACACGGCGCCGCTGCGGCCGATCGCACTCCGACGCTCAAGTCAGTGACGGTATCACCAAATACTAAGAACTGGAACCGTGCAAATCTCTCTCACAAACAGCTCTGTCACTCGCAAGCGTAAAGTGTATGAACTGAACGCGCGTACCTTAGAAAATCTGTTAGGAACTCTTATATACCTGGTGGTTTTCTCTCTCCTGGCAGTTACAGGCTTGGACACGTGGCCTGCATCCAACCGTACACGTGCCATCATCTGGAGGCTCACTGACTTGGCGCTGCTTCTACTCTCATTTTGGCTAAGTTACCTATGCATGGTACTGCCCAGTGCATAGCTAACTCAGGAGTGCGATCTCTACTGAAACTGGCGAGGTAGGGCCTTCATACACATTCCCTGTGGTCTCGCTGGCCGCCTTCATAATCTGCTTCTCCTTTAACTTCGGCGATGTGCTTGTTCTGGCGATCTCCGACTGTCTGGTCGCCTGAGTCCGCATCTGGCGACTTCATCCCCAAACTGGCGATCGCCTATTCTGGTACGCTGGAGACCGGAACACGCCAACTTAACTATCGGCGACTACACGTGCCTCCCGACTTCCTTCCCAACTGTCAACCTGGCGCCTATACTGTAGCAGGATGCCACGTCATCACACCCGACCACCAGGGCGGTACAATATCCATATGTAAACCTGCACACACTTAGATACGAATAAATGCTTATGTAAAACTGCGCATACTTACATATAGATTTTTTTGTAGGTAAACCTACACACACTTACATATGGATTTATTTGTATGTAAACCTGCACACACTTACATATGGATTTTTTTGTATGTAAACCTGCACACACTTACGTACAGAGTTTTCCATAAGTAAGTACATACGAATTTTACGTACAATTAATCTAAAATCTATATGTGATAGTTACATACATATTTTTGTCCATATGTAACTATGTTTTACATACGGATTTAGTGTCTTATATATGGATTTGACCTGTATATAATCCCAAATTTTCTTGTAGTGTGTATTCAAGTGATATTTACTTATAATATTTTGTTCTTGATTGATGATTGGTATTGTAATTTTATTATTAAAGTTTGAATGTTTATTCATGATTTTTATCCTTAGATTTGATTAGAAAATACTTTTAAGCATCTGACCTAAATTGTAATCCTTAACATATTTGAATATTAGGGAGACATTTGAAATGGTAATTGTTTTGTGACATTTGTTTGTAATGATAAGTGGTTTTTATAAATATGCGAGAAATTAATATTTAGGAAACATTCTTAATAATTTTGTATGTGAGGAAATGATATTAATGTTTTTTATATGTGCATCAATGTCAACCAAGATGGAATGTTATATGCTTTTATTCATAAAAATACGAACAAGTGAAAAGCATGAACCCCAATCCCAATTTTTCCAATTGACTCATCCAAATCATTTACTTTGCTTTTATTTAATTTCTTACAAATTTCTAATACAAACAAACCTTTCTAACAAACTTTCACACATCTTTTCATATTCTCTGAATATTATACTTGAGATTTTAGAATTGTTCCTTGTGGATTTGATATTCGTACTTAGGGATCATTTATTACTTCTGACTCAGTACACTCTCGTAAAATAGTCATCAAGTTTTTGGCGTAGTTGTCGGGGAACAATTTTAATTTTAGAGAATGAATTCCTAAATATTGTGAATATTTTAATTATTTATTGTTTTTAATTTTATTTTATTTTCAGATTTGTTGTATGTTTTATAATTTTAAAATTTATTATTTTTATTTCTAGTTACTCCTTGTGCTAATCCTTTAGTGAGTTGTCTTATATGTTATTAAGAGGGCAAGTTTCTAAAGACCAATTATAATATAAATCATAGATTGAAAAGGCAGCAATGAAGATCAATGTTAAAAAGAGAAAAGAAAACAAGTAGAAATTAGAGAAGAATCCATCACCAGTTCTATCCTTCACGTTGAAATTTTTCAAGAGGAAAGCAACATGGCTGAAGAACAACCACCACAGCCTAAAAGAATACTTGGAGATTATGCTATGGAATAGGAGCCCAAACATTTTTGTAATATTGCAAAACATGCTAGCACTAAGGCCTTGGAGATGAAACCTGCATTCTTCAATCTAATAAGTATCCATCAATTTACAGCAATGGACCACGAGGATCACGAGGATCCATATACACATTTGTCTACATTCTATGAATTGGTGAGAACAATAAACTTTAAATCAAGTAATATCTAGAAACAAAAAATAATAAAAAAATATTAACAATATTTAAGAATTCATACTTTAAAATTAAAAATCATTCATATCAATTCTTCGCATACAAAATTATTAAGAGAGTCTTCTAAATATCCATTCCTTTCATATTTATAAAACCTCTTTATCATTACAATAGATGTTATAAAGCAATTAACATTTCAAATATATTCCTAGCATTTAAATATGTTAAGCATTATCATTTAGGTCAGATGCTTAAAAGTCTTTTCTAGTCAAATCTAAGGATCAAAATCATGAATAGTTTCAAGCTTTGAGAATAAAATTATATAATACCAATCATCAATCAAGAACTGGATATTATAAATAAATATCACCTCAATACATAAGAGTTTGAACAGATTAAGAAGGAATTAGCCATTCATGTTGGCTATTACAAACATGCAAAACAAGAAAAGAAGATTCAGGGTGTTTCTCATTGATGGATTTTCTATCTCTTAATATCCTCGAAATGATGTCTAAGGTCACTGGTGCAGAAAAGCAAAACGAGTGCGACTATTTTACATTTATAAGGGCGGCTATATAACCGCATTTGATGAGCACGCATTTGATGAGCCTTAGGGTCTCCCCGAGGTGGCGTGGGTACTACGCGAGTCAGATTACTCCCTACTAGTACTAGAATTATGGCCTTGAAGCCACCTTTCTCTTTCTTTGTTACTGTTTTGGGCTCCGTCTTAACCTGGTGATGCCTTCTCTTGGCGACGCCTTGCCCGAACGACCCTAAGGCTACCTTTTTTTTTGTGTTTCCCATCCTACCCTTCATGCTTGTTCTCCAAGGCTCTTTCATCTATAAATAAGAGGCCTACCTCATTGTATTTTACAAGTTGAATTTGAATGAAGTAAAGAAACTCTACACAAATTGTGTGAGCTCTTAGTGAGGCTTATGTCCTTTTAGGTTTGAGGTCTTATCTTGAGTGATTGGGAAGCTCTCAAGTGGTGGCCAACACACTCATCTTGGAGCACATCACCCTCCAAATGGCGTGACATTTCTCACCCACCATCATAAGTTTTCTCATTCCAGTTTCCTTCCATTTCTCCATTCCATTTTATGTGTTTGTCTCTTAGTTTCTTTTCTTTGTTGCTCTTGGGTTTCGCTCATAATCATGAGTATGGTGCATATTTTGGGAGGCCATGACCACCATTGATGTTAACATTGTTCCCATTTTCAATTTTGCAATTGCATCTCATTCTCACCATATCTTGTTTTTCTTCTTTGCCTCTGTGAAGTCAACATTCACACTTACTTAACCAGTTGGTTAAGTTCGTGTCCAGTGGGAATCTTCCTTAGGTCCTCACCTTTAATTTTTAAAATCCCAATCTTAAGGAAAAGTGTCATCATAAATGAAAACATCTAAAAATCAACTCACATCATTCCTCAACAGGATATCCAACCCTTTTGCATGGATTTCCCCTATATTGGACCCTTGAGCCCAAATTCCAGAGTGCTTGGCGCCTAGAAGATCTATCATCAAAAGATCAAGGGATTTGCCAATTCTTGTCGAGTTTGAAGGTCGTCTTCGACACCTTCTACTTAATAACCAAAGAGTACATTCTCGGTACTCTGAAAAATTATATTGGTACTCCTTATTTCCCACTCTTGATGAAAATAACTCTGCTACTACTTATTAACCATTTACTTATTTACTTTGCAAAAAGAATGTTGACCCATATCAGCAAGATGGAGCTAGCCAAGATGGCTAAAAAAATGAGGGCAGTTGCCAACATGCCCAAGGATTCTTTAACTCAGAAAACGAAAGTTTCAGTCACCATTACTCAAGCCTCGACTGAGCAGGAGAAGGACACCACCTCGGGGCTTGCTTTAAAAAAAAAGAGAAAAGCAATTGCTCCCCCTACTGAGCATTCTCACTTGGATGGTCGAGCCCTCCATCAGGATGTTGTTTCCCCAGAAGGCCAGCCCCGCATCGAGATGTAATTGTCATCCAAGAAGGTGAAGCAGAGAGCTCTAAAAGGAAGAGCTTGTGGGATCTGAACTTCGACATCCCAACCTATGATGAACACGTCTTCCTGCCCAGCGATGACAAGGATAGGCTCATGGCTAGGGATGGCAAAGCGGGGCGGGCTAACTTTTTCAACCCGCTAACCCATATTATCTCGCCCTGCATAACCTGCGGCCCGCGCAGGCTAGCAGTAAGGTGGGACAGGCTGGCCCGCTAACCCAAAAACAAACAAAAATTAATTGGCACTTGGCAACAGGGGCAAGTTGGGCAACGCATTTAGGTTTTCAAAAACATTTCAAAGAAACACGATTACTCACATCACAAGGGCTCAGTTGTTGCTCCAAACATAAACGCTCTCTCTTATTGGCAACGCTGCTGGCGCTCACTCCGCTAGCACTGCCAGTCGCCCCGCCTACGCTGCGACTTCGCTCGCACCGTTACCGGACCGCACCGCTGCTGCCGCCACTCCTCTTCCACCACACAAAGCAGGTTCTTTTTTCTACAAATTAATTGGAGATTTGTGTGGTTTGAAATTTTGATATAAATTGGGGATTTGTGTTTATTTAATTTAAAATTTTGATATAAATAGGGGATTTGTGTTTATTTGGTTTGATTTTTTTATTTAAATTTGGGATTTGTGTTTCTTTGGTTTGAAATTTTGATATAAATTGGGTATTTAGGTTTATCTGCATATAAATAGGGATTCTATATTTTCCAACAGGATCTCAATTTGCAAATTGATTGTAATGGATGAAGAATGTAACATGCCTCTTTGTGAATTTGAATTCGAGGAAGATGATAATACTGAGAAACAATCTGAAGCTGTTGAACTTGGGAAAAAGAAAAGGGATAAGACTAGCACATCTGATTATTGGAGGTATTTTACTAAGATTGGGGAGGGAAATGATGGAAAAGAAAGGGCAAAGTGCAATAGTTGCAACAAAATATATGTAACTGGTGGAAGAAAATATGGGACTTCTCATTTAAATCGTCATATTATGAAATGTGTTAAAAGAAAATCTGAAGATGTGGGTCAAATGATTTTGGATATGCAGGGAAAGTTGAAGGCAAAAAAAAATAGATCAATTGTACATCGGGAATAGTTGTCTAGTCTAGTTATTAGCCACAATTTGCCTTACAAATTTGTTGAGGATCTCGAACTTAGGACTTGGATAAACTACTTGTGTCCTGATGCAATCATGATTTCTAGAAACACTATTAAGGCTGATATAGGGAGAATGTAGAAAAAATAATGCTTAAGGAATTGCTTGCTTCCATTCCTAGTAGGATATGCTTAACTTTTGATTTATGGACATCTATTAATACTGAGGCTTTCATATCATTGACTGCACATTTTGTTGACCTAAATTGGAAGTTAAATACCAAGCTACTAAACTTTTGTCATATGCGTCCCCCTCACACAGGTTTTGAGTTGTCTACGAAAATTAACGAAATTTTACAAGATTGGGGACTAGAGAAAAAAGTGTTTTGTATGACTTTTGATAATGCTTATGCTAATGATGTTCTCTAAAATACTTTAAAAAGTCAACTTATTTTGCAAAATGGTTTGATATGTGGTGGTGAATTCTTTCATCTTCGTTGTTGTGCACATATTGAATTTAATTGTTCAAGAAGGATTAAAGTTGCTTGGTGATGTTTTGGACCAAATTAGAAATTGCATCAAATATGTGATGGGTTCGGAAATGAGAATGGTGAAATTTAAACAATGCCTTGAAAGGTTTAGTGATATTGATGCATCATTTGAGTTGTGTCTTGATGTCCCTACAAGATGGAACTCCACTTATTTGATGATTAAAAATGCTCTTAAATATCAACGTGTTTTTGGAAGCTTGCATTTGGTTGATGAATCTTATAAATATTGCCCTACAAGGAAGAATGGGAGAGATTTGGAAAAATTTGCAAGTTCTTGTTACCCTTTTATGATATCACTAACTTGATTTCTGCTACAAGTTATCCTACTTCCAACTTGTATTTTTTACAAGTTTGGAAAATTCAGTGTTTGTTGATGGAGAATGTGAAGGATGAAGATGTACTAATTAAGAACATGGCTAAATTGATGATAGTAAAGTTTGAGAAATATTGGGATGAATATAGCGTTGTACTTGCATTTGGTGTAATTTTAGACCCAAGGATGAAGTTAGAAACATAGAAAAATTATTCACTTACTTGGGAACCAAAATTGGAAAAGATCAAGGAAAAATTATACAAACTTTTTGTTGAATATTCTACCAAAGGTTTCACAACATCATCAAGTGTTCAAAAGCAAAAACAAGGACAATCTTCACTCTCATCATCTATGTCTAAACCAAGTCTTTTTTATGTAAGTTATTTACTTTAATAATACTTATTAATGCACTTTAATTCATTTTTAATTCTTTTTGCAGCAATCCATTATACTAACTTATTACATCATTATAGGAATTAAAAATGTGCAAGATTCAAGTAGCTAATAAAGTTGGAAGGTCACAACTTGACACTTATTTGGATGAACCAACTTTGGATTTTGACTATTTAGAGCAGATGGATATATTAGATTGGTGGAAATATAATAGTCAACGTTTTTCTGATCTTGCTTTAATGGCTAGAGATTTGTTGAGCATCCCTATAACCACAGTTGCATCAGAATTTGCATTTAGCATTGATTCTCGAATTCTTAACAAGTATAGGAATCGACTTTTGCTTGAAAACGTGGAAGCATTTATCTTATTTTTATTGTATTATTTTTATGGAAAATTAATTAATTAATTGTCATTGTTTTAATGTATGCAGATGACGGGGATGATTATAATTATGAAAAAATAGATGAAAGTTCTTCTAAGGCGGCATCCAATGTTATTGAAATGGAAGAATATCAATAATGTTTATGTTTAATGTTTTTGAATTAATGTTTATGTTTATGTTTAATGTTTTGGAATTAGGTATTTTTAATGTTTTGGAAGTGGAAGAATATTGATATTTGATTTTTATCTTAATATTTTTAATGTTTTGATTTTTGACTTTGTTTGAAATGGAAGAAAAAAAAATTTATGTTTGATAATAACAAATATATAGGTTCAATTTGACAATTTTTCAAGAGCAAAATGTAAAAAAAAAAAAAAAAAAACATAAACGCGGGCTGACCCGCAAATGCGCAGGCCAACTCTTATGTGAGGCTGGATAGAAATTCTAGCCCGCGATAACTTTGCAGAGGGGGGCCAACCCGGTCCGCATTTTGCGGGCCAAGTGCGGGACGGGCTGGCTCGCTTTGCCACCCCTACTCATGGCCCTCGACGAAGACCACTTGTTTCACGACACCATGAAGCAAATTGGGCAGACCTTTGCAATGGGTTTCTTGGCTGTTTCTAAAGCACGAAGTCAGAAATCTACTGAAGATCAAAGGGTCGTGGAGCTTCAAAGGGAAGTAAAAAACCTACGAGCCGAGATCAACAACTTGAACGACCATGCCCAACCTGAAGCCACACGCCTTACTAATCTTCAAGAAGAAACCAAGCGACTTCTAGTTGAGAAGGTTCAAGAAGCTACGAGATTAGTAGAAGAAAAGGACAAACTCTTATCCAAAATTGAAGAGTTGGAGAATGAGGTAACCCGCCAAGGGGAGGACCTCACCAAGGCTTGGGAATCTTTCAAGCAAGATGCTACCCAATCATACCTTGTAGAATTCGAGGCAACCATCGAACAAGCATCAGTGCTCCATTCCGATCTAGACTACGCAGAACTCGGCCCGGGTAAAACTGTGGTCGATGGCCAACTAAGGGATGATTAACTTAAATATTTTATGGTCTGTAATATGCTAAACTCTCTTACCATATGAACAGTTTGAACACTTTATGATTTTATGTTACTAGTACCTTTGCTTTTTCTCATTTTACGTCATTGACTTGCTTTGTCATGTATAGTTATTTTGATACCTTTACAAATGCGTTATGTACTCCTTAACTTATCTTAACACACATCATATAGTGAGGTTTTGCTAGCTTGAGTATGAAAATAACAACTTTCTTGCCTTATTGCAAATTCCTTTACACAACTACTAACAATACACACGCAAATACCTTATTACTCATACTAATTCATCTCTACATCCTGAGCATGAAGTAATAAGTATAACGAAAATCTAACTTAGGCGAGGCTAAGCATGAAAAGGCAGCAATGAATTTTTATTTCTAGTTACTCCTTGTGTTAATCCTTTAGCGAGTTGTCTTATATGCTATTAAGAGGATAGGTTTCTAAAGACCAATTGTAATATCAATCATAAATTGAAAAGGAAGCAATGAAGATCAAGGTTAAAAAGAGAAAAGAAAACAAGTAGAAATTAGAGAAGAATCCTCAACCAGTTCTATCCTTCACATTGAAATTTTTCAGTAGGGAAGCAACATGGCTGAAGAACAACCACCACAGCCTAAAAGAACACTTGAAGATGAAACCTACATTCTTCAATCTATTAAGTATCCATCAATTTACAGCAATAGACCATGAGGATAACGAGGATCCATATACACATTTGTCTACATTCTATGAATTGGTTAGAACAATAGACTTTAAATCAAGTAATATATGGAAATAAAAAATAATAATAAAATATTCACAATATTTAAGAATTCGTACTTTAAAATTAAAAATCATTCATATCAATTCTTCGCATACAAAATTATTAAGAGAGTCTTCTAAATATCGATTCCTTGCATATTTATAAAACCTCTTTATCATTACAATAGATGTTATAAAGCAATTAACATTTCAAATATATTCCTAGCATTTAAATATGTTAAGCATTATCATTTAGGTCAGATGCTTAAAAGTCCTTTCAAGTCAAATCTAAGGATCAAAATCATGAATACTTTCAAGCTTTGAGAATAAAATTATATAATACCAATCATCAATCAAGAACTAAATATTATAAATCAATATCACCTCAATACATAAGAGTTTGAATAGATTAAGGAAGAATTAGTCATTCATGTTGGCTATTACAAACATGCAAAACAAGAAAAGAAGATTCAGGGTGTTTCTCCTTGATGGATGCCTCCTATAGGATTTTCTATCTCTTAATATCCTCCAATTGATGTCTAAGGTCACTGGTGCAGAAAAGCAAAACGAGTGCGACTATTTTACATTTATAAGGGCGGCTATATAACCGCATTTAATGAGTACGCATTTGTAAATGGAAGAGATAAGAAGGCGGCTATATATATAGCCGCATTCGTAACTTTGATTTATAAATGCGGCTATTTACATAGCCGCATTTATAAATCGAATTTACGAGAGGCATTTATGGTTTCTTTTCTTTTTCGCTGTTGATTGGGTTTCTAATCAAAGTTCTCAACTTTGATCTTTTCCGAAGAATATGGTTATTATTTTAGCATTTCTTTTGATCTCTTGGTGCATATTATACATCTTCGTATTTCATCTCAACGGAAGTCCAAAAAAGACAAATAAAAATTCTCCATGTGAATGAACAATAGGTGGAGACTTTTATGTTGGTCATTCTTTAATACGGTGGGGTTTCACACGTCCATTCAACTCTATCCTTGATAGAGGCACTGAAGACAACACCATGTGATATCACATATGCCTATGCCCTCTATCCTTTAACACTATTCCTCTCAGGGATTTGGGTTTTCCTTCCCACAATCTTAAAAACTATATATACACTATCCCTTGTCTTCTCAAACAACACATGTCATTGCAACCCTCAAGCTTCAACACTTGGATTCCTTCCTTCAAGATTTGAGATTCTTCTACTTCATTCAATCAAGCACAAAAAATGGGTTTCCGATTACCTGCTATTCGACGAGCCTCATTCACAGCTAGCCAAGCAGCTTCAAAATCTTCAGAAGTCCCAAAGGGCTATCTTGCAGTGTATGTTGGAGAGAAACAAAAGCGGTTTGTGATTCCCATATCATACTTGAACCAACCTTCATTTCAAGGCTTGTTGAGTCAGGCTGAAGATGAATTTGGATATGATCATCCCATGGGTGGCCTCACAATTCCTTGCACCGAAGACGTCTTCCAACGTATAACTTCTTTCTTGAATTGACAATATATCTCACTCTTGAAGACTGACATAGATTAGTGAAGAAATTTTGTACAATAGGCATCTCCTCAGCTTGTATACCTTTTTCCCTTTCTCGAGAAATAGGGAAAACAACAGAATGAAAAAATCAAATTCTATAATTCTTTTGTTTATATGCCATGAATTCAATCAACATGTAAACATCTCCTTTTCTATGGACAAACATTTAGAATCAGAACTTCATATTTCGTATAGCTTATATTTACTTGGTTGATTAACAATACTATGCCAATGATACATATACCGCTATGCATAATTGAACTGAGTAAAAATTCTTTCACACGGAATTCAATTGCCGTTCTCTTTCTGAATCTCTTCATTACTACTTTCTATTTAGCTTCCTTGTGTTGTGGTTATGATATGTATAAATCTTTAAGTCATAACTGTGACTCTTTTCCATTGGATAAATTGATTAATAACAAGGGGAAGAAGTGCGAAATGTGACTTTGAATGATCTGCAAATTTTGCTGATGGAGATACAAATAGATTAGAAGGGACAGATTTGTACATATGGCTTTTTTTGTTTTATTATATACTTACAACAGCTTCATTACAAAATTTAACTTGATACGTATATACCAGCGTGAGTCACAATTGTGATACAAATGAAGAAACCCTTTTGTTCCAAGGACTCTTGTTTTATTGGTTTGATAACTTTAAACCTATGCTTCTTGCATTGTAAGAACATAGTTCCTAAAGACATACACTAAGACATAGCATTCATGAATGATATAAGAGAAAGCTTTCGTAACTGGAGTAGGCCACCTCTATTATTCATAAAAGAAGAAATGTTGATGTAAAGCACAATTTTATTTTTCACCTGCTTTAACAATGACTACCTCGTGCTTTGAATTTGTTTTCTTCATAAAGTTCACAAAATGATGATGTGTATATTTCTTGATAAAATTTACTTTCTTGTACATGAATTTTTTCTTATCAGTATAAAGTCTTGCTTTTAAACAGAACTGAAGCATGGTCATACAGATTGAAGTGCAGATTTAAACTAAAAATGAAACTACAGGAGCCGCTTGAGTTGTTGAATTCAATTTAATTAAAAAAATTATATACAAAGATTTTGTAATTCGGTTTCTCTCCCTCTTTTGCAAGAAAGGGAGATGTTTACAAGCTCAGAAGATCGTATTGTGCAAAATGCCTCTACTAATCTATGTTAGTCTCCTAAAGTGTGAGATTTAAGGTGAATTCAAGCATGAAGTTATACGTTGGAAGACATCTTCGGTGCAAGGAATTGTGAGGCCACCCATTGGATGATCATATCCAAACTCTTCCTCAGCTTGACTCAACAACTCCTGGAATGAAGGTTGGTTCAAGTATGATACGGGAATCACAAACCGCTTCATTTTCTCTCCAACATAGACTGAAAGATGGCCCTTTTGTGCATCCACTGCTTTAGAAGATGCTTGATTTGCTGCGAATAAGGCCTTTCTGATAACAGGTAAACGAAAACCCATTGTTGTATTGATTTCAGAAGATAACGGATTTAAGAGAAGTCTTGGGAAATTTGAATGCTTTCGGATGTGAATGATTTGTATTGATCCTAAATGCTTGAATAAGTGAATATATATACAGATAAAAGATTATGCAAAAAGTATGAATTGGTTACTTGAATTATTGGTGAAGGAGGGAAATAAAATAGGACTCATGGGACCAAATGAGAGACATGGCATGTGGTGTTGTCTTTGATGACTTTTCTTAATAATCAACGTATCATGTTAGCATGTACATAGTAGAAATGACCCACCTTTTGGATCTACGAAAAAGAAGTGTAATTTGATCTTATCGACACTAGCTTATTCAGGGTGGTGGGTTATTCAAATATCATGCTGTGTTTCTTAGAATTTAATGTACATCAAATGTGATTCATAATGCCTTGTGATATGGACAATTATTCAGCGTTGGTTCTCTTATTATCACAGTGGAGCTATGAGGTATAGGACAGAGCCAAACCTTACATATAATGTTCACAGTTGGCCATGAGATGACTCAAGAAAACAATATCACATGGTATTGCCGCAGAAGTCGTTTTCAGGGATTAGGAAATAATGATCGTCAAATTATCCACCTTGTTAGAAATTCTGTTTTTTTAACTGTTTGTTATTCTGTTTTAATTCTGTTTTAATTGTTGATTTAATATTTCTAGGTAACTGCTCATAAAATTAGTTAAGAGTTTGTTACTGCAGTTACTATAAATGTAATTGTTAGCAAAGATAATCTCTGAAATATTCTAAAAAACCAACACACCTGATAACCTCATGTTTGACATTTCCATTCAAAACTACATATCTCTTGGATGTATCATCAAATAGTATCACAGTGACAGACAGCAACTACTAAACCTTAATCAGACAACACCATGTGCCCTTGTCTTTCAATTGGTCCAATTACTCCTATTGCGTAACCCTCCTTCAATAATTCATGCAGCCAATGGTGTCTTATCTATTCATTTCTCTATATATTCATGGCTAATTTATAGGATCAACACAGATCATTCACATCCTAGAGCATTCAAAACTCGAGCTTATTCTCATCCCAAATCAACACAATGGGGTTTCGTTTACATGCTATCCGAAAGGCATTATTTGCAACAAATCAAGAATCTTCAAAAGCAGGGAATGTGCCAAAGGGCTATCTTGCAGTCTATGTAGGAGAGAAAATGAAGCGGTTTGTAGTCCCCTTATCATACTTGAATCAACCTTCATTTCAGGACTTGTTGAATCAAGCTGTTGAAGAGTTCGGATATGAACATCCCATTATTGGTGGTCTCTCAACTCCTTGCAGTGAAGATGTCTTTCGACGTATAACGTGTTGCTTCAATTGACAAATAGTAGTATACTTTTGGACACTGACATAGATTAATGAAGACATTTTGTAACATAGACGTCTTCTCAACTTGTAGAGATCTCCCTTTCTTGAGGAAGAGAGGGGAAAGACCATTCAAATGACAAATTCATATTTCTTAGAGCATTTCTTTGTGTGGTTAAACCGCACTCTGTCAATACTATATATACACAAACCTTCCTTCTGTGTCATTGTAATGATTTACAATTGTTTCATACAATTCAATTTTCTCTCTCTCTAACACCTGTGCCTTCCTACTTTTCTCTTTGATTCATTTATGGTCCTCATGCCTTTTAGCTTAAATGTATGCGTGGCTCACTCAGGATGACATGTATATAATTTTATTAGATTTTGATATGCATTGGCAATATGCATGGAGATGAAACAATAAAAGTGTCAAAGCTGGATTTTTATAATTCCAAAAATTTCCGATACACGCAAGGCATTCCTTTGAAAACTACTCTGTCATCGTTTGCCATGTTAGTGCCTCTACGTTATCACTCTTAGACAAATAATTTGTCCAGATACATACAAAACTTCTTCAGAGGTACACTGTGCTCTTAGAGCTTGAGTTGAAAACAAGCACATTAATTAGTTTAACATTCAAAGTTATCTTTACTATAAATACCACAACACAATATATTTTTCATACATTTCACTAGCCAACCTCAAGCATTTGTTCCCATAATTGTCACACTACAGTACCCATCATGGTTACCAAAATTCATTTGTGTCATATTTCACTTGCAATGCTTTTCTGCATGGCGTTCTGCGCTTTACAAGTCACATCTCGCACTCTGCAAGATGCCTCCATCTATGAGAGGCATGAGGAATGGATGGCTCGTTATTCCAGAGTCTACAAGGACCCTCAAGAAAAGGAAAAGCGTTTCAAGATATTCAAGCAAAATATGAATTACATTGAAGCCTTCAACAATGCAGCCAATAAACCTTACAAGCTAGCCATTAATCAATTTGCAGACCTCACCAACGAGGAGTTCATAGCACCAAGAAATAGATTCAAGGGGCACATGTGTTCCTCAATCATAAAGACAACCACTTTTAAGTACGAAAATGTGACATCAGTACCATCCACAGTGGATTGGAGGCAAAAGGGTGCGGTAACACCGGTCAAGGACCAAGGCCAATGTGGTAAGTCCTGGATAATTCATTTCCCAAGTCAAGTCAAATTACATTGAATCATTACTATGTAACTATTAATTTACTTTGCATTGTAGGTTGTTGCTGGGCGTTTTCTGCTGTTGCATCGGCAGAAGGAATTCATCAACTCACCACTGGAAAATTGATTTCTTTGTCTGAACAAGAACTTGTTGATTGTGACACAAAGGGTGTGGACCAAGGTTGTGAAGGTGGTCTTATGGATGATGCTTTCAAATTCATCATCCAAAATAACGGACTCAATACTGAAGCCAATTACCCTTTCAAGGGCGTTGATGGAACCTGCAATGCAAAGGCGGCATCTAGTCATGCAGCTACCATTCGAGGCTACGAGGATGTCCCAGCCAACAATGAGAAGGCACTGCAAAAAGCTGTAACCAATCAACCAGTTTCTGTAGCAATTGATGCTAGTGGCTCTGACTTTCAATTTTACAAGAGTGGTGTCTTCACTGGTTCATGTGGAACAGAGTTGGATCACGGTGTCACTGCAGTGGGATATGGCGTCAGCGATGATGGAACTGAGTATTGGTTGGTTAAGAACTCATGGGGAACTGAGTGGGGTGAAGAAGGCTACATTAGGATGCAAAGGGGTGTAGATTCTGAAGAAGGACTGTGTGGCATAGCCATGCAAGCATCGTACCCCACTGCATAATTATAAAATTTAGACCCTGTTAAGCTATTTTCAATTCTAGGTATCTTTTTCACCATTGATTTCTGCTGTTGGTCCTGTATGTTATTAATCAATTTATCCAATGAAAAAGGAGTCATGGTTATGACTTAAAAGATTGATACAATACAAACTAAATTATCGTAACCACGACACAAGGAAGCTAAATACAAAAGTAGTAATGAAAATTTGTTATCCATAAAGCAAAAAGTGCAGACTGAAACTAAAATAGAAAATACGGAGGAGCTGCTTTAGTGATTGAATTCATGCCATATAAACAAAAGAATTATACAATTTGATTTGTCATTCTGTTTCTTTTCCCACTTTCTCAAGAAAGGGAAAAAACTTTACAAGATGAGGAGATGCCTATTGTACAAAATTTCTCCACTAATCTATGTCAGTCTTCAAGAGTGAAATATATTGTCAATTTAAGAAAGAAGTTATACGTTGGAAGACGTCTTCGGTGCAAGGAATTGTGAGGCCACCCATGGGATGATCATATCCAAATTCATCTTCAGCCTGACTCAACAAGCCTTGAAATGAAGGTTGGTTCAAGTATGATATGGGAATCACAAACCGCTTTTGTTTCTCTCCAACATACACTGCAAGATAGCCCTTTGGGACTTCTGAAGATTTTGAAGCTGCTTGGCTAGCTGTGAATGATGCTCGTCGAATAGCAGGTAATCGAAAACCCATTGTTGTGCTTGATTGAATGAAGTAGAAGAATCCCAAATCTTAAAAGAAGGAATCCAAGTGTTGAAGCTTGAGGTTTGCAATGGCATGTGTTGTTTGTGAAGACAAAGGGATAGTGTATATATAGTTTTTACGATTGTGTGGGAAGGAAACCCAAATCCCTGAAAAGAATAGTGTTAAAGGATAGAGGGCATACGCATGAGATATCACATGGTGTTGTCTTCCGTGCCTCTATCAAGGATAGAGTTGAATGGACGTGTGAAACCCCACCTCATTAAACAGTGACTAACATAAAGTCTCCACTTGTAACAAAACTGAATCCTAACTGTGGTTCATTCATTAGTCGGTATTCCATAATTTTATAGACATGCTGTAAACATGTTTTCTCACTATGTTTTATAGCAGCTGGAATATATTTTGTTGGTGATGAATTATAAAGCAAGGGATACCTAAATATCATAGATCATTATATATGTTTCTATGGTTACATTTGTAGTTTCTACAATGTTGTAGGTCATGAAGGTTTTTATTAGGAAGACTACAGGAGTGGAGGAAAGTGAATCAAGAGATTATTTTCATACAAAAGAATAAGCCGCCAACGAAAGATTTTGGAGTAAGACTTGATGTGGTTGAGTTTAAATCCTTATCTCAGGAAGACAATCTGAGCCTATTAGCGGAGCTCTCCGAGAAAGAAGTAAGGGACGCGGTGTGGCAATGTGAAGGTTCAAAGAGTCTTGGACCTAATGGATTCAACTTCAACTTCATCAAGAAAAGTTGGTAGTTTCTAAAAGAAGATCTTATGGCAGCTATGGCTCATGAAACAGGTTCTATCCCGAAGGGGTGCAATGCTTCTTTCATAACTTTAGTTCCTAAAGTTAGGGACTCTGTAAGGCTTGAGCAGTATCTTCCTATATCGCTAGTAGGTGCTATGTACAAAATCATCTCTAAGGTCCTGGCTGGCAGAGTAAAGAATGTCCTACCCTCAATTATTGATGAAAGTCAATCGAGTTTTATAAAGGACAAAGGGATTCTTGATAGCGTGTTTATGGCTAATGAAGCGGTAGAGGATCTAAGGAGGCGTGGGAGAAGTGGTTTGTGTCTGAAGGTGGATTTTGAGAAAGCTTATGACTCAGTCAGATGGGTTTTCTTTTATGATATGCTACAAAGGATGGGGTTTCACAGTAAGTGGATTAGTTGGATCAGAGGATGTGTGGAAAGTGCCATAGTATTTGTGTGCTTGTTAATGGGAGCCCTACGGAGGAATTTAAACCATCTAGAGGACTGAGGCAGGGTGACCCTCTAGCTCCTTTCCTCTTCATAGTAGCAGCAGAAGGCTTGGCCGACTTAGTAAGGCAAGCTGTTAAGGCTAGTCTACTCTCTGGCATTAAGATCGGTCGAAAGGAGGTTGAGTTGTGCATCCTTCAGTTTGCATATGACACTGTGTTTTTCTGTGAGGACTCCTACACCAATGTGGTGACTCTGAATCCTTAGGGGGTTTGAGTTAGCATCAGGCTTGAAGATTAACTTCCACAAGTCAAAACTAATAGGCATCAATGTCCCTAGAAATACTCTTGTTTGCTACACAAAGACCTTGAACTGTGCTCAGATGGGAATACTGTTTAAACATCTGGGGCTTGAAGTGGGAGGAAATCCAAGGAAGAAAAAGTTCTTGGAGCCGGTGCTAAACAATTTAAAATCAAGGCCCAATGTGTGGAAAGGGAGATTCTTATCCATGGAAGGGAGAATTTGTCTAATCAAATATGTCCTTACTTCTGTTCCGCTTTACTACCTATCCCTGTTCAGAGTGTCGGATACGGTTTGTAAAAGCATCACTAGTATCCAAAGGAGGTTTCTATGGGGTTGGGGGAAGGAGAACAAGTCAATCTCTTGAGTAAGCTGGAAAGTTTTGTATAAACCAAGAGAGGAGGGTGGTCTGGGTTTGAAAGACATCCGAAAGTTTAATTCTTCCCTCCTGGCTAAATGGAGATGGCGTTATATATCGGATGAGAAAGGGAGGTGGAAGGATATGTTGGTTGTGAAGTATGGCTCGGACTACAACATTAACAAACACCAGTGAAACTACAATCCTGGTGGTGGAGAGACTTACTTAAAGTCTGTAGGGAGGGTGGAGGAGATGGATGGTTTCTTAATGAAATTGGGTGGAAATTAGGACGTGGAGACAAAGTAAAGTTCTGGGAGGATGTGTGGGTTGGAAATTCTAATCTCAAAACAATGTTCCCAAGATTGTGTTTCTTTGTCTTTAAATCAGGGGCATAAGGTGGAAGAGGTAGGTGAGTGGGAAGATTCGGTTTGGCGATAGTGTTTAAGGTGGAGGCGTGCAAGATTTGAGTGGGAATCCTTGCTGGAAGCAGAGCTTGTAATACACATGTTCTTGCCGGTTGACTCGGTCGCCGGTAGACTTCTGCAAGCGAGCTCGGACTTCATCTGCCTCGTGGTGGAACTCGTGCTTTCCTTAATGTTTGGATGTTGTTCCTGTTGAGACAGAGGGCGCCCTAACGACCGATCGCACTTCGACGATCAAGTCATTACAGGGCTTATAAGAAACAAGAAGTATCTAATATAATGCTTAGTAAAGTGTTAGCCATGCGTTAGAAACAGCGTACCTTCTCCTAGGGTTTCAGCCCCTTTTTATAACCGCACATGTAGCAGTTGCACTTGAGATAAACAAATATTAACTGACAATAAGCACATTATCTTATATCTCTAACAGAAAACCACCTGCCACATGCACCAATAACCTTTAGGTGCTAAATTGCAGGCCACATTCGGTTATATTTATCATAAATCTTTATAAAATATCTCTTTATATTTTATCATATATCTTTATAAAATATCTCTTTATATTTTATCTTTAAACACATGCACCTTGAATTTAAATCATAGCACAACATTAGAAAACTAGGCACATTAACCAAACAGGCCCAACACCGCTACCTTAACTCTTAGTCCATGGCCGAGATGACCTCTGCCCTACCCGAGAACCGAGTAGTAGCCGGTCCAAGACCGAGGACCGAGTTCCTGTCCAGTACACAAGGCCCTAGTCTCAAGCTGAACTTGTTTCAGTGAAGAGACTAAGTTGCTCTGCGCCTGTCTCAATGCCTCAAACCACAACGGTGGCGAGCGGTGACTTGAGAGTCGCTATGTACCTGTTCGGGTGCTCGAGCCACAGCGGTGGAGAGCTGTGACATGAGAGTCGCTATGTGCCTGTTCGGGTGCTCGAGCCACACCGGTGGCGAGCTGTGACTTGAGAGTCCATGTACCTGATCGAAGGCTTCAACCACAACGATGGCGAGCTGCGATCAGGGTGCCCATGTCCAGATTGTCTTTGAGCCAAGGGTCAGCGCACCTAAGTCTCAATGTACCTGTTCGAAGGCTCGAACCACAACGGTGGCGAGCTGCGACTTGAGAGTCGCTATGTACCTATTCGGGTGCTCGAGCCACAAAGGTGGCGAGCTGCGATCAGGGGTGCCCATGTCCTGATTGTCTCTAAGCCAAGGGTCAGCGTACCTGTTCCGCGATGTCCCTATTAGAGGACCCTGCATGGTGTAAAAGTTTGATGTTGTACTGCCCTTTACCGTCGAGCTATTGTGGGACATAATCATTTGTCATTCTCGACACACGAGTTCTGGAAAATTTGTGATAGTTAATCTTTGTTGCATGTTGTAGATCGTGAACTAGTACACCAGGTAAGTTCCTAGGAAAGAGAGGTGGGTCACCAATGGACGTGCTTAAATACCAAGTCTTTCCTCGCCAGAACTTTCCTAGACATGTACTTTTTCACTACTATGCTCTATAACTAGTAACAAGAATAACTTCTCTACTGTGAGAGATCATGATTATGATAACACTATCACAACAGTTTTAAATGATAACTAATCTTTCTGGTCATCTTCAGAGTAACATGATAACAAATTCTTAAATATACGTTATTTCCATGATAATATGATAACATATTTAAACAATAATAATTATATATTTCATCTTCAGAATAACATGATAACATATTCTTAAATATCCGTTATTTTCATGATAATATGATAACATATTTAAACAATAATAATTATATCTTTAATCTTCAGACTAATATCACAACAGATTAAAAGATAATAATCATTTATCTTTGGAATAACATCACAATAGATAAAAATATAATATCAAAACAGATAAAATATAATATCACAACAAATAAAATATATTTTTCATCTTCTATCTTCAGAATAATATCACAACAGATAAAATATTCTTTTATGTTACCTTTTCTGGGCTAACCAACACCTGAGCCGAGCTCACGACTTACCTCTCGTGCCCAAACACCGAGATGACCTCCCCCAAACACTTGGGTCGAGATGACGTGCTCTCCTGCTTGGTACACATGCCCTTCTCTTACCTGCCACTAGGTAATCATTTACTCACGGGGCGCCTATACTCGAGTTGTTGTGCTGACACCGAGCTAGGTGAACTTACCTTTGTTGTGCTTAAGCAAATCAACAAACAAATCAATCCCACAGAACGCCTATGCTCGTACTTATACCGAGCTAGGTCGACTTATCATGTGCCAACTCAGATAAATCAACAAAGCTAAATGCATCATCTTCCAAAAACAATTTTATCACACATTGTTCAAAAAGAAAGCATTAAGCAAGAATATCTTAGCTGAAATACAACTTGAGGTTTGCCACATTCCACGCTCGAGGAATGGCCTTAATTGGTGATAAGTGTCTAAATTCAGTAATATTTCATATTAAAATATAGGCACTTATGAGAATTTATTGCTAATTTATATAAAATAATTCCTAATTTATGAATTTATACCTTTTTACATTTTTATGAGCTTAATTTGAATAAGAGCATTTTATTCCCAAATTTGGTGTTAATTGTAGATTTTTAGGGACGATTGAAAATTTGGAGTAAAGGAGAATAATTGAGCTAAAAAGAGAAAGCTGGAAGGTGTCAGAATGGAAAAAGATGCAAAGAAAGATTGAGCTTTTATATGTTTTATCACTTAAGGTTCAACCCTAGTGTGCCAGATTGAGAGGAAAACACCATAGAGTGAATTGTAACCCAATAGGGAGAATGGAAGGTGCAAGAAGTATGCGTGGCTAATTCTACCCTTTGGGATTGAGAGTAATTTGCTCGAACTCTTATGTATTAAGGTGATATCTTATATATTAATATTCAGTTCTTAGTTCTTGATTGATTATTGGTATTGTTGTTTTACTTTTAACCTTCCGTGACAAATTGAGAATCCTAAATCTGACCGAGAGGTATTTTTAGGGTTTGGACCTAAACAACAATACTTAACATATTTGAGTATTAGGAATAGACTTGAAATGTTAATTGTTATTAAACATTTGAGCTTCGTTCTAAGTTGTTCTTATAATTATGCGAGGGAACGATAGTTAGGGGACATTCTTAAGGATTTTATATGCGAGAAATCGATATAAATGATTTTTATACGGGCATCAATTTCAATCAAAGATCTTAATATTGACATGCTAATCAAAATACATGAGAGTAAGAAAGATGAAACCTAATCCCTATTTTTCCAATTAAAGCAACTAATTCTTTGTTTGTTTTCTTATTAATCAGTGCCAATATAATCAACTCAAAACTCTTTTTATTGTTTTAGTGTTATATTTAGCGAATATTGTACTGCCTAATTCACTGTTACTTGTGGAATCGATATCCGTCTTTAGGGACAATTATTACTTCTGACAAACGTGGTGCACTTGCCGGTAAAAGTCATCAAGTTTTTAGCGCGTTGTCGGGAACAAGTTTAATTTGTTGAGTATAGTTTCCTAAATATTGTGAATATTTTAATTATTTTGATTTATTTTAATTTTGTGTTTATAGTTGTTACTTTTTTATTTTGTTTTAAACAGATTTGTTTTTATTTCATTTGATTTTATTTTCATTTTTGGATTTGTTGTTATTATTTTAATTCTTATTTTCATTTTATTTGTTTCTATTTATTTTCAGATTTATTTTGAGTTTTCTTTTGATTTTGTTTTTATTTTAGTTCTTTTTTAGGTTTAATTACGTAGTTTTATTTATTTGGTTTAATTATTTATCATTACTAATATTAGTTTTTATTTTTACGTAAATTTAGTTTACGTAGTATCTTTAAAGTAAGTTGTTTAGGATTATAATTTTCTATATTTATTTTTTTACTTATAGTATTTATTTGTTAGTTTAAGTTAGTTATTTTATTGTATTTTTAAGTTTTTATTTATTTTTGTTTTATATTTATTCATATTTTTTTGTTTTCTTTTATCTTGTTTTTATTTTTTATTTTACGTAAGTTATTATTTTATTTATATTTTTTCTGAATATTTTTGTTATTTTTTTCCTAACTTCATTTTAGTGTTTTATTTTGTTTTTTATTTATTTTATTTTCCAGATTTTTTTTATTTTTTTATTTTTATCTTCAAATTTATTTTGAATTTATTTAATTTAATTTTTTTAATAGAAAAAAAATACACTATTTTTTTTCTCCACTAATATGTTTTAGGAAGAAAGCAACATGGTAGAAGAACAAGCACCAAGGCATTTTTCTAGTATTGCAATACCTGCTACCGCCAAGGACTTGGAAATAAAACCCGCTTTTCTCACTCTCATCATTACCCATCAATTCAAAGCAATGAATCATGAGGATCCTGTTGAATCAAGTGTGATCAAAAGCTTTGAAGAATCCTAATCCTAGTGTTTGATGGAAGGCTGAAGTTGCTTGAAGTTGTTGATGTGTTTTAGAGTAGGATCTGTGTAGTTTATCTTTGTAATCCACTCTTTGTTGAATCTAAAGCTTAAGTGTTTTCACATCTTTTATGTTTAAAGTGTTTTTTAAACTAAGTGGAAAACAACATGTTGTTTTGTCGAAACAACCAATTGTTTTACACTTAGGTGTTTTTGAAAAGGTTGAAAACTGTTTTGGTTAGTTGACTTGTTGTCAAACCAAAACAATCGATTGTTTCATGAAATCAATCGATTGTTTGTTTGAAAATCTTAAACAGAATTTATTTTGTTAGTTAATTGTGCTTTAAATGATTTTCAAACTGAATACTCTCCTGTTTTAAATTCTTTGACAAATATTTGAAAGCTATAAATAGTTTGAAAAGAAAGAATTAGAAAACAGTGTCAAATCACTAGAAGAAGAATTAGAAAATTCAAAAACAGATGGCCATGTAACATATGGAGATAACAACAAAGGAAGAATTCTTGGAAGAGGCTCTATAGGAGATAAGAGTATCTTGATTATTCATGATGTCTTGTATGTAAAGGGACTAAAGCACAACTTGCTCAGCATTAGCCAACTATGTGACAAAGGCTATCAAGTAATCTTCAAGACAAACTCTTGTAAAATCTGCCTTCCTAACTCAAAAGAGGTAATGTTGATTGGTAAGAGAATAAAAAATGTCTATCTCTTGGAAATTTCTTCTCCTTGTTCTATAAATTGTCTTCTTTCTAAGCATGATGAATCTTGGTTATAGCATGGAATAATTGCTCACATTCACATGAATCACTTAAACAAATTAATCTCAAAAGATCTTGTGATTGGGTTGCCCAAGCTTAAGTTTGAGAACGACCACATATGTGAAGCTTGTCAAAAGGGGAAACAAGTTAAAAATTCTTTGAAAATTAAAAATTTTGTTTCATCTTTAAACCCCCTTGAGCTGCTCCATATGGATTTGTTTAGACCTTCAAGAACCATGAGTCTTGGTGGCAACTATTATGCTCTTGTTATTGTGGATGATTTCTCTAGGTACACATGGACTCTTCTTCTTAGAATCAAAGAGTGATGCCTTCTCTGCCTTCAAAAAGCTTGCTAGAAGGTTACAAAATACAAAAAACAACAACATTGCCTCTATTAGGAGTGATCATGGAGGGGAATTTCAAAATTTGAAATTCAGCAAATTCAGTGAGAAGATGGGGATCCTACACAACTTCTCTGCACCAAGAACTCCTCAACAAAATGGTGTGGTGGAAAGAAAGAACAAATCTCTTGAAGAGTTAGCAAGAACCACACTAAGTGAATCCTCCTTACCCAAGTATTTTTGGGTTGATGTTGTTAGCACCTCTTGCTATGTAATGAATAGAGTGCTAATAAGGCCAATCTTGAAGAAAACTCCCTATGAACTCTTCAATGGAAGGAAACCAAACATCAGTCACCTTAGAGTTTGATGAAAAACCTAGGAAAGTTTGATGAAAAAGTTGATCTTGGAATCTTTATTGGCTATTCCCTATATAGTCATGCATATAGGGTCTACAACAAGAGGCTCATGACTGTAGAAGAATATGTTCATGTAGTCTTTGATGAAGTTGATCGCAAAAGCATTCAAATCTCACAGAACAACATAGAAGAGGATAAGAAAAACATCAATCTGGAGAAGTTGGACTGTTGTGCAGGAAAACAACCGGTTGATTCATAAAAACAACCGATTAAAATTCTGCAGCAGAGTGAGTTACCTAAAGAAATGGAGAATACCCATAGATCTGTCAGTGGAGAACATCATTGGGCAGATAAAGGAGGGTGTTTCTACACGTAGCTCAATCTCAAACTTCTGCAGAAACACTGCTTTTGTCTCTCAAGTTGAACCAAAGTCTATTGAAGAAGCTCTCAAAGATGAAAAATGGGTGGAAGCTATGCATGAAGAGCTGAATCAGTTTGCTAGAAATGATGTATGGTTTCTGGTTCCTAAAACAGTTGAGATGAACATCATTGGATCTAAGTGGGTTTTCATAAACAAGCTTGATGAGGTTGGAGTAATTACAAGGAACAAGGCAAGGCTAGTTGCCAAAGGCTACAATCAAGAGGAAGGGATTGACTATGGAGAAACCTTTTCCCCTGTTGCAAAATTGGACGTTGTGAGGTTGCTGCTGGTTTTTGCTTGTATTAGTGGATTCAAACTCTTTCAAATGGATGTGAAGAGTGCTTTTCTCAATGGCTTCATCAATGAAGAAGTGTATGTTGAGCAACCACCGGGTTTTGAAGATCATCAACACCCTAATCATGTCTTTAAGCTGAAAAAGGCATTGTATGGGCTTAAGCAAGCTCCAAGGCATGGTATGAGAGGCTTAGCAATTTCCTTTTGTCACATGGTTATGAAAGAGGAAGGATTGACAAAACTCTCTTCATCAAGAAGTCAAATTCTGAAATTATCCTTGTGCAAATCTATGTTGATGACATCATCTTTGGTGCTACACAAGATAATTTCTGTGAAGAATTTGTGGCAGCTATGCAAGGTGAGTTTGAAATGTCTATGATGGGGGAACTTTCTTTCTTTCTTGGATTGCAGGTCAAGCAAACAAAGGATGAAATCTTTCTATGTCAATCAAAGTATTGCAAAGAAATTCTCAAGAAGTTTGAAATGGAAAGTTGCAAGGAAGAAAGCACACCTATACCTTCAAGCTGTTATATGGATGCAAATGCTGCTAGAAAAGGGGTAGAACAAACAAAATACAGAGGTTTAATTGGTTCCTTACTCTATCTTACAACAAGTAGATCGAATATCATGTTTGTCGTATGTCTTTGTGCAAGATATCAAGCAAATCCAAAGGAATCTCACTTCAAAGCTGCAAAGAGGATTATTAAATATCTCAAAGGAAGAACCAATGTTGGTCTATGGTATCCTTCTCACTCTCCTATACACTCAATTGGTTATTCAGATTCTGATTTTGCAGGGTATAAGCTAGACAGAAAAAGCACAAGTGGCACTTGTCATCTTCTTGGATCAAGTCTCATCTCTTGGCATAGTAAGAAGCAAGCTTGTGTGTCTCTTTCTACTGCAGAGGCTGAATACATTGCTGCTGGAAGCTGCTGTGCACAAATTCTTTGGCTTAAACAACAACTTGGAGATTTTGGATTGAAGATCAGCAA
Source organism: Phaseolus vulgaris (assembly GCF_000499845.2). Lineage (NCBI taxonomy): Eukaryota > Viridiplantae > Streptophyta > Magnoliopsida > Fabales > Fabaceae > Phaseolus > Phaseolus vulgaris. The sequence continues at coordinate 33,986,369 of NC_023749.2, read as the reverse complement.
GGTTCCTTTGCTTTGTGACAACACAAGTGCTATAAATCTCACCAAAAATCAGATTCAGCATTCAAGAACTAAGCACATTGAGATTCGCCATCACTTCTACGAGATCATGTGAACAATGGAGATTGTGAAGTGAATTTCATTGAAACAAAACTGCAATTGGCTGATATCTTCACAAAACCACTACCAAAAGAAATGTTTTTCTTCTTAAGAAATGAGTTAGGCATTCTTGACTCTCAAAATCTCTCTTAAAACTGTGCTTCAATTTTATTTGTGAAGACAAATAGGGGGAGAATTGGTGTGTTTTTGTGTTGTCTATCCTTTATAATAATGTTTCAAACTGTTAAAACTCTCAAAACTCTGAAATTAAAATTGTTTTCTGCTTCTGCTAACAGAAACAATCGATTGAATTGAGGACACAATCGATTGTTTGTCTGATACATTGCTTAGTAATATTGCTTTTCTAACCTACTGCTATAGATGTTGTGTATTGTATAAAGCTTTGTCTTGTAAGAACTGCTTCAGATTCAAACAAGTCCAACACAAGCAACCAAGGAACTGTCTTCATCAAATAGGGGGAGATTGTTGAATCAAGTGTGATCAAAAGCTTTAAAGAATCCAAATCCTAGTGTTTGATGGAAGGCTGAAGCTGCTTGAAGTTGCTGTTGTGTTTTAGAGTATGATCTGGGTAGTTTATCTTTGTAATCCACTCTTTGTTGAATCTAAAGCTTAAGAGTTTTCAAATCTTTTAAGTTTAAAGTGTTTTTTAAACTAAGTGAAAAACAACCTATTGTTTTGTGGAAACAACCGATTGTTTTACACTTAGGTGTTTTTGAAAAGGTTGAAAACTGTTTTGGTTGGTTGACTTGCTCTCAAACCAAAACAATCGATTGTTTCGTGAAATCAATCGATTCTTTGTTTGAAAATCTTAAATAGAATATGTTTTGTTCGTTAAGTGTGCTTTAAATGATTTTCAAACTTAATGCGCTCTTGTTTTAAATGCTTTGACCAATATTTGAAAGCTATAAATAGTTTGTTAATGTTTTATAACAAATAAGGAAAGAGAAAAACAGATTTGAGTTTTTCAGAGATTGCTTTCAAGATTTGAGTTTTCACCTTTGAGCTTTGGTTTTCTCAAGAGATAGTGGAATAGGATTACATTTGTATTGATTTCAGTTCATTTTGTAACAAGTGTAATTCGTTCTGAATACTTTGTACATTTTGGTGTTGTAAAGCCAAGAAGGGTTGTGTGCTCTTGAGGTTGTCAAGATCAACATTCTTGGTGGGTGTGCTAAGCCAAAGGAAGTGTGTTTCTTGAGGGGATCAAGGTCACTTCTTTGGTGGTGTTTGTGTGTAATCTGTAATTGATTGCTTAATGGATTGCCAGTGGATTCTGGGGATTCGATATAGCTCTTGGTTTAAGAGTGAACCAGTATAAACTATTTGTGTATCTCTTTCTTCTCTTAAACTCTTTTAAATTCAGTTGTTATTGTTTTACTGGTATAAACAACCGATTGTTTCGCATAAACAACCGATTGTTTTTCTAGTGCTTTGCTGTTTTGAGCTTTCGTTTCTTGGCTAACTGAATTCCTAATCTGGTTTCTTGCAAAGAATTTCATTCTAGCTTAAAATTTTTTCGAAAACCCCCTTTAAACAATTCAACCCCCCTCTTGTTTAAAGCCAAACATTCTAACAGATCCATGTTCACATTTGTCTACATTCTATGAATTGGTGGGAACAATGGACTTTCAATCAGGTGATCTTGAAAATGTGTATATGCGCTTGTTTTCTTTATCATTGGCAGGAAAGGCTAAGGATTGGCTCAGATCACTTCCAAATCAAAGTGTCACTAGTTGGAAGAATGTAGAGGCTAATGGTCATTGTTCTTATCAGAACAATTCATTTGAAGCTGAGGATCCATCCATGCTTGAAAGAATGAGTAAAGTTGAAGACGCTCTGACAAAGCTTGTGATAAGGGAAGAAAATATCAAGGCAACAATCAGGAATGTAGAGATCCATATGGGAAAAGTGGCCAAACAATTTGAAGAAATAAAAAGTGGCCGGTTTTCAGTTGATAGCCAAATCAACCCTAAAAAGCATTGCAATAATGTAGTAACTGAAAAGAAAGATGAGACAGGGTTAGAGAGAGAAAAGAAAAGAAGTGAGGAAGAAAAAATTAAAAATAAGGAGAGAGGTGTTCTTGAAAAAGATTTATCATATCTTCATCCTATTTCAAAAAAAGAGAAGGAAAGAAAATTCTTTGATAAATTGCTCCCTAAAACTTATTTTGCAGGAAATTTGAAGCAAGATTCAACATTTGAAAGATTTCGAAAGAATAGGAGCTATATTGAAGAAAGAAATATAGAGCTGGAGGATAGATATAGTGCCAATATTAAAAAAGGCTTGCCTAAAAAATTCAAGGACCCAGGGAGTTTTAACCTTCCCGTGTCTATAGGTGCTTTATTTGTAGACAATGCTTTATTGGATTTGGGAGCAAGCGTAAATATAGTTCCTTTGGCAATGCTGAAGAAAATAGGTGATTTGGAGATTAAACCCACCAATATGAATTTAAAGTTAGCTGATCAAGTAACCAAGTATCCATATGGTGTGGTTGAAGATGTTCTTGTCAAGGTGGATAAATTCACATTCCCTATGGATTTTGTTATGATGGACATGAAAGAAGATGAGGAGGTTCCCTTGATACTTGGAAGACCCTTTATGAAGACTGCTACAATCATAGTTGATGTTGACAAAGGAGAACTTCAAGTTAGAACTCAAGATGAGGAGGTAATTTAAATTTTTTTTATAGTCTTAAAAATTTTAAGGCAGGGGAAGAATGTGTACAAAAGGATGCAACAAAGGGAGTTTTTCACCTTGAAATAAATAGGTGTCAAGCTAGATGACGTTAAACGAGCACTTACTGGGAGGCAACCCAGCCCACATTTTAGGTTTATGTTGTTTTATTACCTGATTTTATTTAAAATAAATTAAAAAATTAAATAATATAAAAAAAATCCTATATGCCTCCTAATCATTTTGTAGGTTATGTATTTTGACCTAGGGACAGGTTCCATTATTTAGGGGGGCAGATCCAGCAAATGAAGCATGACTGTAGATAAAGATTTTAACAAAAAGTTGGATGACTTCTTAAAGAGAGAAGATTGAACAAAAATATGAATATTAAATAGTGAAAATAGAATGGCTAACCGCACAACAGATTGAGCAGCTAACCGCACAAATGGATAAATTTCCCCAACAATTATATGTTGTTCATTCATCTCAAAGTCAGAGTCAATCAATCAGGTGTGAGTTTTGTGAAGGTGATCATCCTAATGGTCACTGTTCTTATCAGAACAATTCACCTGATGCTGAGGATCCACCCATGCTTGAAAGAATGAGTAAAGTTGAAGACGCCCTGACTAAGCTTGTGATAAGGGAATAAAATAGCATGGCAACAATCAGGAATATAGAGATCCAGATGGAAAAAGTGGCCAAACAATTTGAAGAAATACAAAGTGTCCAGCTTTCAATCGACAGCCAAACCAACCCAAAAGAGCATTGCAATAATGTAGTAACTGAAAAAGAAGATGAGACTAAGGAGTTAGAGAGAAAAAAGAAAAGAAGTAAGGAAGAAAAAATCAAAAATAAAGCGAGAAGTGTTCTTGAAAAAGATTTATCATATCCTTATCCTCCTTTAAAAAAAGAGAAGGAAAGAAAATTCTTTGACAAATTGCCCCCTAAAAATTATTTTGCAAGAAATCTGAAGCAAGATTCAACATTTGAAAGATTTCGAAAGAATAGGAGCTACATTGTAGAAAGAAATATAGAGTTGGAGGATAGATACAATGTCCTTATTCGAAAAAGCTTGCCTCAAAATTTCAAGGACCTAGGAAGTTTTAATCTTCCAATGTCTATAGGTGCTTTATCTGTAGACAATGCCTTGTTGGATTTGGGGGACAGTATAAATCTAATTCCTTTGGCAATGCTAAGGAAGATACAAGATTTGGAGGTTTAACCGACCAAGATGCAATTATATTTGGCCGACATATCTATCAGATATCCATATGGTGTGTTTGAAGATGTTCTGGTGAAGGTGGAATAGTTCATGTTCCCTGTGGATTTTGTTGTCATGGACATAAAAGAAGATGAAGAGGTTCCCTTGATACTTGGCAGACCCTTTATGAAGACTGTTAGAGTTATAGTCGATGTTGACAAAGGATAACTTCAACTTAGAGCTCATGGAGGTAACTTTTCATCTTTTTGGTGGTCTTAAAAAATTTAATACAGGGGAAGAATGTGTACAGAAGGATGGATCAAAGAGAGATTTCCACCTTGAAATAAATAGGCGTCAAGCTAGATGACGTTAAACGAGAGCTTACTGGGAGGCAACCCAGTCCACATTTTAGTTTTATGTTGTTTTATTACCTTTTTTATTTTATTTTTCAAAAAAAATTAAAAATTAAAATTTTTAAAAAATAATAATAAAATAAATAAAAAATCCTATATACCTCTTAATCATTTTGCAGGTTATGTATTTTGACCTGGGGGCAGGTTCTATTATTCAGGGGGCAGATCCAGCAAATGAAGCAAGACTGTAGATAAAGAGTTTAACAAAAGTTGGATGACTTCTTAAGAAGAAAGGATTGAGCCAAAATATGGTTTTATCTTTCTAATTCTCTTTTCTTTTTTCAATTATTTGAATTTTGTCTTATTTTTCTGTAAATTTTTTGGTTATTTTGTTTTCTTTTTATTTGTTTAGTTGTTTATTTGCTTATTTGGTAATTTGAATAAATTTGGTTTTGTTAGTTTTATGTCTTGAATTATATTTCTTGAATAAATTTCAATTTAATTTTTTGTTTTCTAGTTTTGTTTTTCTCAAATAAAAAAGAACTAGAATACTAATTTTGAATTGTGGAAAAAAGAATTTGTGTTATATATTAGATAATGAGATGAATTAGACATAGGTTAGAAAAGAAAAAATGATTGAATCCCTATTCAAATGTAGTTGAAATTATGATACATGAAAATTTAACAGGATGATTGATTAGAACAAAGAATGACATGACAAAAAGGAATGAGACAATTTAAACCGAGTGAGTGTGTGAACCTTAAATAGATTTGAGAGTTTTACTGATGAATTGACAGTTGTGGTTGCTTAATTTTTTATTTTTGTTACATCATAAAAGAACATGAAAATTATTGAGGCATTTTTTTATGTTAAATAGGAACCAAGGGACAAATAGCCAACCTTTATCTTATTAGAATCCCTTTTTTTTTATGTATCCCCTTTGGGCCAATAAATTTTTTGTTAATATTACACCTTAACCTTTAATGATATATTTTCCTACCCTTTAACATGTTTAAGGAAGGAGAACATAGATGCAATACATATAGAAAAGGGAATGGTTGGTTCTGATTGTGAAAGCTTAAAAAGTTGAAAATAGGAAGAATCTTTTCTTATTATTAAAAAAAAGAAAAAAGAGGAAGAGAAACAAAAGAAGAAAAAGAAATAAAAAGGAAAGAAAAAAAATCATTATGAAAAGTCAGAAAGAAAATAAGGAAAAAGGTGACATCGAAAGAAAGTGGTAATTAGATAACATATATGTTTTCTATAATTGAATTGTAGGTATGTTCTTCTTCTTTAAGATGTGCATTTTGTTATCTAAGAAAAACCAATATTTTTTGGAATCCCAATATCATTACAACTCTGTAAAAGACCTCAAGATTCATGTTTCTAATATGTTTGTGATTTGAAGATGAAATGAAAAGCAACTGTGATTTGTTACGATTCAGTGAAAATAGAGAGAAACACTTACCGGTGAGCATATGAGAAGATATTCCTTGATGAATTGTCATTTATTTGTTTTGATTTAATCCTAGAAGTTGATTGTGTCTATATTTTTCTATATTTGAATTTGGAAGCACCATAAGTTTTTAATTTGATCTGTTGTTTAGTGAATTAAGCTGTTTGATATTTAAATTCAAATATATTCATTTACTTTTGCTTGAGGACAAGCAAGATTCTAACTTGGGGAGAGTGATAAGTGTCTAATTTCAATAATATTTCATATTAAAATGTAGGCACTTATGAGGATTTATTGCTAATTTACATATAAAATAATCCATACTTTATGAATTTATACCTTTATTACATTTTTTATGAGCTTTATTTGAATAAGAGCCTTTTATTCCCAAATTTGGTGTTAATTGCAGATTTTTAGGGAGGATTGAAGATTTGGAGTAAAGGAGAATAATTTGAGCTAAAAAGAGAAAGTTGGAAGGTCCAGAATGGACTAAGATGCAGAGAAAGATTGAGCCTTTTTTATGTTTTATCACTTGGCCCGTTAACGCGAGACAGGAATCGACCTAACCCTAGAAAACTAGGATAAATATGGGGCTAGAGGCTCAATCCTAGTGTACCAGATTAAGAAGAAAACACCATAGAGTGAATTGTAACCCAATTGGGAGAATGAAAGGTGCTAGAAGTATTCGTGGCTAATTCTACCCTTTGGGATTGAGAGTAATATGCTCAAACTCTAATGTATTGAGGTTATATCTTATATATAAATATTTAGTTCTTGATTGATTATTGGTATTATTGTTTTACTTTTAAATTTCCATGACAAATTGAGAATCTTAAATATGACTGAGAGGTATTTTTAGGTTTCAGACCTAAACAACAATACTTAGCATATTTGAGTGCTATAGATAGACTTGAAATGTTAATTGCCATTAACGTCTGAGTGTGATTCTAAATTTTTTTATAAGTATGCGAGCAATAGATATTTAGGAAACATTCTTAAGGGTTTTATATGCGAGAGATCGATATAAATGAATTTCCTACGGGCATCAAATTCAATCAAAGAACTTAATAACATGCTAATCAAAATCCATGAGAGTGAGAGAGATGAAACTAATCCCTATTGTTCCAATTGAAGCAACTAATTCTTTGTTGACCAGTGCCAACATAACCAACTCAAAACTCTTTTTATTGTTCTGTTGTTATATTCAGTGAATATTGTACTCGATAACTCACTGTTCCTTGTGGGATCGATATCCGTCCTTAGGGACAATTATTACTTATGAAAAACACGGTGCACTTGCCGTAAAAAGTCATCATAAATATGTGTGTTTGGTCCATGTGCTTTAGGTGGATTGGTATCTTGTTTGTCCAACATAACGATATAAAGACCCTTTTGAGAGTTTCCACTTGTTCCAGTTTAGTAATAATCATGATCTGGTTTGGAAAGAGGTATGGACATCAGTAGTCAGGTCTATCTGGGACCAAAGGAATTTGGTTGTGTTTAAGCAATGTGTAGTAGATGCGGAAGAGATGTTTCAAAAAGCCCAACTCAAATCATGGTTATGGATGAAGCATAAGTCAGACTCTTTTAATTACTCCCTAGTGGATTGGATCTTGAACCCAATGTCTTGCATCAGAAGTGTTAAGTAAGTGGGTTTCAGAAGGAGTTAAGCTGCGTTGAAAGAGGAAGGAGGTGCCCAAGGTGGTTCTGGTGTGAATTGGTGTTGTGTAGGTTGTAGAAAAGACGCTGGTTTTGATGGTGCTACTGATGAAATTTCTGCTCCTAGTGTAGTAGAAGGCCTTGAATAGTGACCTCTTAAGTTGGAGCTGCAAAATCTGTTGGGTTAGGAATTGATGACTGTTGTTTGGAAGTTATTTATGAAGATGAAGCTAGTTTGTGTGTGGCAAGCTTCTCAAGTTGTTTTTATCCGGCTTTGTGTGGTTTTATGCTGATGAAGAAACTAATGGAGCTATTTGCAAGCAAATTAAGCAAAGGTTCGAAGAAGATTGGTAATGAAGCCGAAGTAGATATTGAACGGGTGAATCGAACAAAAAAAGATTAAATCCTTTGGCACGTAATGCAACAGCAAGTTTAAGACAACATGGTGCTGGTTTTTCGGTAGGGGAGGATGAGGTAATATGGAAATGTCCAACGTCTACGTACTCCATAAGGGATAACAGTGGCAATGCAGTTTACTGGATGATCTGGTATTGATTCAAAGAGGCAGGGTAGGTTCAAATCAGAGGTAGTAACTGGTTTAACTATGTCTGGAGCTGAGTGTGATGTACCTGAAGGTGCTGAGGTGCTGCAGAAGTTGGTTTAATTTATATGGAAAAAGTTGTTGGTTGGCTGGAGGTGAAGTTTCCTTAGTTTTATGCAAGAAGCCATTTAATGTAGCAGGTTTCATCTGTGATCTTGAAGCTTTCTAGCTTGGCTGCTTGTGCATCACTCAAGGGATTTATATGGTTGTTGATTTAGCTTCAAGGATGGCGCATTTACTGGATGAAGCTGCTGGTTGGAGAGGTAAGTTGTCTGGTTTTATTTGGTAGATGCAGGGAAGAACCAAATCAAGTGCAATGGTTGGTTTGCCTATGTATGGAGTTCTGAATGGTGCACATGGAGGTGTTGATATGCTGCCAAAACTAGGTTATTTTTAATGGACAAAGTTGTTGGTTGGTGCTTCCAACAAGGGCCTATCAGGTGCAGTATTTGTTAACCTTTGCTAGTATGGCTGGTTGGACAACATGTAGTTCAACAATCAAGATACGGAGTTGCTGGTTTTTGAGTTTTTATTGCTTAGTTTGGGTTTGTTATGGATCTCTAGCGGGCTAGGGGGTTTGTGGTTTGTTACTATAGTAGTTGTGCTTTGGTAGCAATTTGATGTTGTTTTTTCCGGTTTTGTATACGTGTTGGGACACTCCTAAAGTGGTCCCCTTTAATTCAATTAATTCTTTGCTGATAAAAAAAATTAAAAAAAAAATAAGCCGCCATGGAGGGGTGTAACCACCTATGGATAATCAATCGGTTGGGGAACTAGGTATGCACACATGATTCAGATTCAAACATTCATTATAAGAAAATAATTAAATATAAACTAATTTTAGAGACAAAAAATAATTATTTACTATATTAACTAAATTTAATACTATTTTGAAGACTAAAATTTTTATTGGTATCTAAATTAGTTTCTATTATGGATAAATAGCTTATAAGTTGGTACCTAATTAGCTACCAAGATTTTAGTTACCAACTTTAGAATCTAAATAATTAGTAGCTAAAACATGCTTACCCCTTTCAAAACTTTCTTAAGGTTTTTATGAGATATTCAACCTTCTTTTGAAGAGATTCACAAATTTTACAAGCTTTTGCAACAACACATTTACAAGAATAGTTTTTATAAATGATTTCCAAATTTTCAAAATTAGTTTTGGTGTTACTTAACTCTTCTTCTAAAGATTTGACTTTATTTGCTAACCAGTTGTTCAAACCTTTTAAATTGTTATTTGACATGGCAGGGGTGTCAAGGAAAGCAATCGAGCTGAACTTGGTTGATAGTTTGGATATCAGGGTGAAGAAGGTAAAGATGAATATGCTTCAATTTGCGGATGACATTTTGTTCTTTTGTGAAGCCAATATTAAAAGCGTGTTTACAAAGTAATGTTGAATTGCATTGAGTTAGCATATGACCATAAGGTTAACTTCTTGAAAAATAGGATTTGAGGGTTGGGAGTGGATAAGTATGAGATCCAACAGTTTGTCGTGTTACTCAATTGTGACGTGATGAATACTCTTTTCAAGTAAATGGGATCAACTGTGGGGGGTTTCCATAAGAGAAATGCATTTTGGGCCGACATGTTAGAAAGCATGAAAAGCATATTCAATAGTTGGAAAGGTAGATTCCTTTTATGAGTTGGAGAATCTTTGATTAGGCTGGTAGTAGCTCTCACCCTCCTGATACGTTCACCCATCTCTAATTTGCCGATGTTGGACAACATCCTTTTTGCAAAAGAAAAAAAGTAAGTGGTTAAGCACAATAATGGAGTTTATGTCACCAAAGGTAATAAACCAGGAGCACTAGTATAGGATTTCAAGACACTAGGAAGGTACTATTTGTTCAGGAGGAAGGAAGTGTCAAAAACAACCTTCAGATTCACCAAGAATTCGCATACTCCCTGGTCTTGAGGGGACAAATCCTCCAGGCACCAAGCACTCTGGAATCTTGGTTCAGGGGTCCAATATAAATGCAACCCCTCCAAAAAGGTCGAATCTCCTTTATGAACTCAAATCTTTAGGAACTTGCCTTTGAAATTTTTCTAAGAAGACTGGAAGAGTGTGAGCAAAGATCTTTCAAGGACATCATTTAAGGATACCCATAATTGGTGGCCCAAGTGCTTGGCCTCAAAGAAGTAAAGGAAAACTTCTAGAGTCGGTGAAATGCCAAGTTGTGAACACAAAATAGTAAAGGCACGAATGAATGTCCAGTTATTCGGGTGTAGCTAGCCTACAGCTACATTGAGCTCGATTAGCAATTCATTTTTGAAAATTGACAAAGGAAGACGCAAACAGATTTTCTTAAAGAGGGTGGCATAAAATAAGCAAAATGGACCTTTGGGGTCCGAGAATTCATAACATACAGGCTCATCCTCCCTACATTCTACTATTCTTATGAACCTATCGTGCCTCTTACCAAAGGAACAACCACTCTTTCTTAAACTCCTAATATGCTCACGGGTAGTATTGAAGGAAGATTCGGTTAAAAGGTTCCTTTGGGCCCAAGGGTACATGGCATTGTAATCCATTGCAATTATATCTAGAACACAAAAGCACAATCACAAAACAAACACCAGCACAGTTCAAGCAAAGAAGGAAAAGAATGCAAAATGAAAGAAAATTCCAGTTCAGACAGAGCAATATGTAGGATGAGTAAATATTCAACAATAAAGATTGATAGAAGGAAAATACCTGGTAAGATGGCTGGTTGAAGGAAGAAGTGTGAAGGGAGAGTTCTCTGGTGTGGAAAGTTTTGAGAATGCGAAGAGTTTGAGAGAAGAAGGTTAGCGTAATGAGCAAGGAGAAATGGAACAATGTGGCGCTAAGAGGAATTCGACTAATGTATATACGAAGAGTAGAATTCGAAATGGTAAGGTTTTCTCCACTGTTGATGCTGCGACACGTGTACACTCGGGATTAAGTATGGTAAGACGTCACCTCATAAATGCTTCATTTATTGTGCCTCACCTACGCACTGGGGAAAATGTCGCGTCAATTGCCAAAACGCTAGAAAGCCTTTTCGCCTAATTAAGCTCGGCTCGAGCCTGGGAGCTTGCGTCCTAGACAGAAGGGCTTGGGACCTTGGTCCAAGCATTTGGGTATGGTCGGCTCGACTTTGGGCTCTTAAGGCAGGTCATGAGCTCGACCCAATTTCATTGGTAGACCCAGTGCAAAATAATTAAAGTAGAGAAAATAATGAATTTGGTCAGATGCTAATATAAAGTTGTTAGTTAAATAAATATATCCATAAAGCTATTATTTGAATATATAGAGATATTAGCTAAGTGGTGAACACCCGAGAATAAAGGTGCACAAGATTTTCTTCTGTTGTTACCACCGTGAGTAAAGGTGCCCGTAGGCAGAATATTGTTTCTGTTATGCTTCAGTTGAGATTATATTCTTGTGAAAGAAAGTTGTTAAAGGGATAACTATAAAAGGGACTTGAGACCCCAAGAAAAGGTATGTTGTTTCTGAGTGCTAGATATTGAAACTGATTATTATTTTGTATGCTCTCACTAACTTGATTGTCAAAGTGTGATCAACAGGTAAAGTCCCCTCTGGCTCAGCAGCGCCTTGTTCCAATGCACCAAGAAGAAACAGACTAGAAGCTGAGCTTACCCATCCAGTAAACTCGAGGTCAACCGAGAACAATAATTATTTGTCAAGTGGCTGTTATACAGTGTGGGAGTAGTTCAAAGTTTGGAATTATAAGAGTATGGAAATTTGATTGTTTCGAGTGCATGCATGCATACTGCTAATGCATAACCGAATATCTATATTGGGAATCAGTGTCCTCTCGACCAAACAAAGGGACTATTTAGTGGATAATTATCAAAATATTTTATCCATACTGGGAATATGTTATGTTTATTAATTTAACAATGTTATTATAATAATTTAATGTGGTTAAAAGTTTTATATGTACTCATTGGACTAGTATTCAATTTCCTGTTTTGGAAAAAAATATTAAATTAAAATTAAGTTTTATAATAATATAAGGTATCTATATGAATATAAATATTAGTTAAATTATGTTAAAGTGTATATTTTTCTGTATTTATGTTCGATATAACTTAGAAAGTAAATATATACTATCAATTTGATTTAGAAGATTCCAAGTTTTTATTTGGTTATGCATTAGCAATTTTCCTGCACAGTTGATAAATCTTTGAAAGCTCCATTTTTTATTGCTCCAAAACTTTTCCAACACGCACAGTCCTCTTGAAAGGTAGTTTGGCAGTATGGTACTTGGAAGCATCTACGCTTGACAAACAATTTTTCCATAACAGCACAACAAGAGTCTAATTTCGTAGGCACGTACAAGAAAGAGGTGCTTTGAGATTTAAGTATAAAGCTTAAAAACTAATTTAGAATTCAACGTTAAAATTCTGACGATCAAGTGAATCAGAGCATACAAAATAAATATTTTGTTTTAGTCTCAAGTATTCAGAAACAACATAATTTTATCGGGGGTCTCAAGCCCTTTTTATAGATTTCCCTTCAACAGCTTCTATAATAGAAAAATCACTTGTTCACGTGCATCTCTTATCTTCGGTGCTAACAACAGGAAAATATATTGTCTACATGTGCACCATTATTCTCGGGTGCTAATAACATTATTCTCAACAACTTTTATTTGCATTTAATTATAGTATGTGATATAAACACACAAAATATTCCTTTTATTTTTAACTATATTTTTCGAGTTGTGTTACTCCAGCGCTTGGGCCGAGCTCCTGGCCCACCCTTTGGACCATGTTGGACCGAAAATCGAGTTGACCATACCAAAGTGCTTGGACAGAGGTCTCGAGCACTCCTGTCCAGTACACGAGCCCCCCAGGCTCAAGTCGAGCTCGTCTAGGAAGAGGCTTACCCACATTTGAAGGATGACACGACGTTTTCCGTAGCAGGTAGGGGAGGCGCGGTTGCCTAAGCGTTTCTGATGAGATGTCTCACTATACTGGATCGTGGGCATACACGTGGCATGGCATCAACGGCCAGAAAATACTGTCGCTTCATTTCCCTCTAAAAAACCCATTTCCCTACTTACTTTTCACGTAAAAACCTTCATACCTCAACACTCTTGCGCTCTCAAACCTCTCCTTCACCAGAAAGCTTCCTTCACACTTGTTCTTTCCAATCAGTTATCACATTAGGTATTTTCCTTCAAATAATCTCTATTATCGAATACTCATTCACCTTACCGATTGCATTGTCTGAATTGGGATTTTCTTTCGATTCGCCTTCTTTTTCTGAATAGTTATTTCATTTGGACTCGCTTTCTTTGTTTGAACTGTGATTTCCTCTGGATTCATTTTCTCTACCCTGGCATGTTTCTTTTTTGTGTTTGTGCTTGTGTTCTAGTTATCTCTGCGATGGATTACAATGTTATGTACCCTTGGGCCAAAAAAAATCTTTTAAAAGAAACCTCTTATTATACCACCCATCTGCGTCTTAGAGAGTTAAGAGAGAATGGTTGTACCATGAGTAAGAGATATAAGAGTCACGTAAAACCTGTAGAGAGTAGAGAAGGCAAGCCCATCTATTGTGATGAGTTCTCGGACCCCGAGGGTCCGTTCTGTTTCTTTTATGCTACCTTTTTCAAAAAGGTCCTCTTACATCTCCCTTTGTCCATCTTCGAAAAAGAGTTTTTGACCGAGCTCAATGTTGCCCCTTCCCAGCTACACCCTAATATTTGGGCATTCATCCATGTTTTTATTATTTTGTGTGCTCAATTTGGCATCTCGTCGTCTATTGAAGTCTTTTTATACTTTTTTGAAGCTAAACACACAAGTAGTAAACTATGGGTGTCCCTGAACGGTGCCCCTGGAAGAGCCTTTCTTTCCCTCTTCCAGTCTTCATATAAGAATTTTAAAGGCAAATTCGTTAAAATTTGAGCCTTGATACAAACCGACAAATGACTAAGGACACAACAAGAGCTTTCCAAAAGGGTCAGTCATCTCAAGATACAAAATCAGGCCCCACCGAGCCTCAAGAAAGAATCAACAAAAGAAGAAGAAGCTATAAACAAGAATACCAAAAGTTCTTCCTTTTGGTCTTCTTAAAAATATTATATGTTTGTAAATAATTTGGTCTCACTTTAGGGGTCCAAATAACAAAGATAGGCTAGAATAAAGTGTCTTTAACATAATAGGGGGTGTAGTTATCATTTTAGCTTGTTCCTAACCCTTTAGGAAGACATTTTGACCTAGTTTCTAGAAGGACTGTGCGGGTTTGACTTGGTCAAACCCTAAGGCTACCCCTTCTTTTTGTGTTTCCCATCCTACCCTTCATGCTTGTTCTCCAAGGCTCCTTCATCTATAAATAAGAGGCTTACCTCATTGTATTTTACAAGTTGAATTTGAATGAAGTAAAGAAACTCTACACAAATTGTGTGAGCTCTTAGTGAGGCTTATGTCCTTTTAGGTTTGAGGTCTTATCTTGAGAGATTGGGAAGCTCTCAAGTGGTGGCCAACACACTCGTCTTGGAGCACATCACCCTACAAGTGGCGTGACATTTCTCACCCACCATCATAAGTTTTCTCATTCCAGTTTCCTTCTATTTCTCCATTCCATTTTATGTGTTTGTCTCTTAGTTTCTCTTCTTTGTTGCTCTTGGGTTTCGCTCATAATCATGAGTATGGTGCATCTTTTGGGAGGCCATGACCATCATTGATGTTAACATTGTTCCCATTTTCAATTTTGCAATTGCATCTCATTCTCACCATATCTTGTTTTTCTTCTTTGCCTCTGTGAAGTGAACATTCACACTTACTTAACCAGTTGGTTAAGTTCGTGTCCAGTGGGAATCTTGCTTAGGTCCTCACCTTTAATTTTTAAAATTCCAATCTTAAGGAAAAGTTTCATCATAAATGAAAACATCTAAAAATCAACTCACATCATTCCTCAACAGGATATCCAAACCTTCTACATGGATTTCCCCTATATTGGACCCGTGAGCCCAAATTCCAAAGTGCTCGGCGCCTAAACGATCTATCATCAAAAGATCAAGGGATTTTCCAATTCTTGTTGAGCTTGAAGGTCGTCTTCGATACCTTCTACTTAATAACTAAAGAGTATTGTACCGATCGGGTAGTCGGAAGTGATGACGTGGCAGCAAGCGATAATATAGACGTGTTGAGTGGAACACCTGGCTGACAAAAGGGAAGTACGTCGGGAAGTCGGTGTAGTCGTCAACCGTTTAGTTGGCATTCTCCGATCTCTAGTATGTATAACCGGCGGTCACCGGGCTTGCGTCATAGTCGCCGTATGTGAGTTTAGGCGATCAAGTGGTTAGAGACCGCCGAAAGGGGCACATCGCCGAAAGATCAAGAAGGCTTGCTTAAGACTTTCAAGGGGTACTAGTACGAAGGACGAAGTTATCAGATGATCATTCCCTAGCCAGAGGTCGAGGCAAGGGAACAGTTTACCAGAACATGCACGATGTGCAAGTGAAGCAGATCGTGATAGCAGCAGGCGAGACCACAGAGAAGGTGTGCATGGTGACACCCCGTACTCGCTGCTTAAGGGGTCGCGCTCCAAGGAAGCTGTAGTTACTCCTCGCGTGGGTAACTTAGTCGAATAGCTTGAAGGGTAGAAGTGACGCTCGAGTGGAGAGGAATCCAGATGGTGACACGTGTACAGTTGGATGGGAGCCACGTGTTCAGAGGTGTAACCGTCAGGAGAGAGAAACGCTCAGGTATATAAGGAACTCTTAACAGATTTTGAGGTACGTTTTCGAGAACACTTGAGTACGTTGAGAGAATATTTGCACGGTTCCTTAAGTTTTGTTTTTCTCTCTTAGTATTTGGTGATTCCGTCACTGACTTGAGCGTCGGAGCGCGATCGGCCGCAGCGGCGCCACTCTGTTTCTTTCAGGTTCTTGCGAGGAATTGAGGCTTGAAGGACAGAAGCTAACGTGGTGCGAAGCTGATCCAGAAGGAGAAACCTTCGACGTGGCAAGACTCTTGCACTCGAGTCAACC
Source organism: Phaseolus vulgaris (assembly GCF_000499845.2). Lineage (NCBI taxonomy): Eukaryota > Viridiplantae > Streptophyta > Magnoliopsida > Fabales > Fabaceae > Phaseolus > Phaseolus vulgaris. The sequence goes on along the minus strand of NC_023749.2, from coordinate 33,970,313 downwards.
GGCAGGATCAAGTATATTCTCGGTACTCTGAAAACATATATTCGTACTCTTCATTTGCCACTCTTGATGAAAATAACTCTACTACTACTTATTAACCATTTAGTTATTTACTTTGCAAAAAGAATGTTAACCCATATCAGCAAGGCAGAGCTAGCCAAGATGATTAAAAAATGATGGCAGCTGCCAACGTGCCCAAGGATTCTTTAACTCAGAAAAAGAAAGTTTCAGTCACCATTACTCAAGCCTCGACTGAGCAGGAGGAGGACACCACCTCGGGGCTTGCTTTAAAAAAGAAAAAAAAAGCAACTGCTCCCCCTACTGAGCATTCTCACTTGGATGGTCGAGCCCTCCATCAGGATGTTGTTCCCCAGAAGGCCAGGCCCCGCACCGAGATGTAATTGTCATCCAAGAAGGTGAAACAGAGAGCTCTAAGAGGAAGAGCTTGTGGGATCTGAACTTCGACATCCCAACCTATGGTGAACACGTCTTCCTGCCCAGCGATGACAAGGATAGGCTCATGGCTAGGGATGGCAAAGTGGGGCGAGCTAACTTTTTCAACCCGCTAACCCACATTAGCCTGCCCCGCATAACATGCGGCCCGCGTGGGCCAGCAGCAGGGCGGGACGGGCTGGCCCACTAACCCACAAACAAAAAAAAAATTAATTGGCACTTGGCAATAGGGGCAAGTTGGGCAACGTATTTAGGTTTTCAAAAACATTTCAAAGAAACACGATTACTCACATGACAAGGGTTCAGTTGCTGCTCCAAACATAAACGCTGTCTCTTATTGGCAACGCTATTGGCGCTCACTCCGCTAGCACTGCCAGTCGCGCCGCCTATGCTGCGACTTCGCTCACACCGCTGCCGGACCGCACCGCTGCTGCAGCTGCTACCGCCTCTCCTCCTCCACCACACAAAGCAGGTTTTTTTTCTACAAATTAATTGGAGATTTGTGTGGTTTGAAATTTTGATATAAATTGGGGATTTGTGTTTATTTGATTTAAAATTTTGATATAAATTGGGGATTTGTGTTTATTTGGTTTGATTTTTTTTATTTAAATTGGGGATTTGTGTTTATTTGGTTTGAAATTTTGATATAAATTGGGTATTTGGGTTTATCTGCATATTAATTAGGGATTCTATATTTTCCAACAGGATCTCAATTTGCAAATTGATTGTAATGGATGAAGAATGTAACATGCCTCTTTGTGAATTTGAATTGGAGGAAGATGATAATACTGAGAAACAATCTGAAACTATTGAACCTGGGAAAAAGAAAAGGGATAAGACTAGTACATCTGATTGTTGGAGGTATTTCACTAAGATTGGGGAGGGAAAGGATGGAAAATAAAGGGCAAAGTGCAATAGTTGCAACAAAATATATGTAACTGGTGGAAGAAAATATGGGACTTCTCATTTAAATCGTCATATTATGAAATGTGTTAAAAGAAAATCGGAAGATGTGGGTCAAATGATTTTGGATATGCAGGGAAAGTTGAAGGCAAAAATAAATAGACCAATTTGTACATCAGGAATAGTTATCTAGTCTAGTTATTAGCCACAATTTGCCTTACAAATTTGTTGAGGATCTCGAACTTAGGACTTGGATAAACTACTTGTGTCCTGATGCAATTATGATTTCTAGACACACTGTTAAGGCTGATATTGGGAGAATGTTGAAAAAATAATGCTTAAGGAATTGCTTGCTTCCCTTCCTAGTAGGATATGCTTAACTTTTGATTTATGGATATCTATTAATACTGAGGCTTTCATATCATTGACTGCACATTTTGTTGACCTAAATTGGAAGTTAAATACCAAGCTACTAAACTTTTGTCATATGCGTCCCCCTCACACAGGTTTTGAGTTGTCTAAGAAAATGAATGAAATTTTACAAGATTGGGGACTAGAGAAAAAAGTGTTTTGTATGACTTTTGATAATGCTTATGCTAATGATGTTCTCTAAAATACTTTAAAAAATCAAATTATTTTGCAAAATGGTTTGATATGTGGTGGTGAATTCTTTCATCTTCGTTGTTGTGCACACATATTGAATTTAATTGTTCAAGAAGGATTAAAGTTGCGTGGTGATGTTTTGGACCAAATTAGAAATAGCATCAAATATGTGATGGGTTCGGAAATGATAATGGTGAAATTTAAACAATGCCTTGAAAGGTTTAGTGATATTGATGCATCATCTGAGTTGTGTCTTGATGTCCCTACAAGATGCAACTCCACTTATTTGATGATTAAAAGTGCTCTTAAATATCAACGTGTTTTTGGAAGCCTCATTTGGTTGATGAATCTTATAAATATTTCCCTACAAGAAAGAATGGGAGAGAGCTAGAAAAATTTGCAAGTTCTTGTTACCCTTTTTATGATATCACTAACTTGATTTCTGCTACAAGTTATCCTACTTCCAACTTGTATTTTTTATAAGTTTGGAAAATTCAATGTTTGTTGATGGAGAATGTGAAGGATGAAGATGTACTAATTAAGAACATGGCTAAATTGATGATAGTAAAGTTTGAGAAATATTGGGATGAATATAGCGTTGTACTTGCATTTGGTGTAATTTTAGACCCAAGGATGAAGTTAGAAACATTGAGATTTTGCTTTCAAAAAATTGATTCACTTTCTTGGGAACCAAAATTGGAAAAGATCAAGGAAAAATTATACAAAGTTTTTGCTGAATATTCTACCAAAGGTTTCACAACATCATCAAGTGTTCAAAAGCAAAAGCAAGGACAATCTTCACTCCCATCATCTATGTCTAAACCAAGTCTTTTTTATGTAAGTTATTTACTTTAATAATACTTATTAATGAACTTTAATTCATTTTTAATTCTTTTTGTAGCAATCCATTATACTAACTTATTACATCATTATAGGAATTAAAAATGCGCAAGCTTCAAGTAGCTAATAAAGCTGGAAGGTCACAACTTGACACTTATTTGGATGAACCAACTTTGGATTTTGACTATTTAGAGCAGATGGATGTGTTAGATTGTTGGAAATATAATAGTCAATGTTTTTCTGATCTTGCTTTAATGGCTAGAGATTTGTTGAGCATCCCTATAACCACAATTGCATCAGAATTTGCATTTAGCATTGGTTCTCGAATTCTTAACAAGTATAGGAATCGACTTTTGCCTGAAAACGTGGAAGCAATCATTTGTACTTCTAGTTGGAAACATGGATTTTCTTAGGGTAATTCAATTATTTTAATTTATCTTATTTTTATGAAAAATTAATTAATTCATTGTCATTGTTTTAATGTATGCAGATGACGGGGAATATTATAATTATGAAAAAATATATGAAAGTTCTTCTAAGGCGGCATCCAATGTTATTGAAATAGAAGAATATCAATAATGTCTATGTTTAATGTTTTTGAATTAATGTTTATGTTTATGTTTAATGTTTTGGAATTAGGTATTTTTAATGTTTTGGAAGTGGAAGAATATTGATATTTGATTTTTATCTTAATGTTTTTAATGTTTTGATTTTTTACTATGTTTGAAATGGAAGAAAAAAAAATTATGTTTGATAGTAACAAATATATAGGTTCAATTTGACAATTTTTCAAGAGCAAAATTTAAAAAATAAAAAAACACATGAACGCGGGCTGACCCGCAAATGCGCATGCCAACTCTTATGTGAGGCTGGATAGAAATTCTAGCCCGCGATAACTTTGCAGGACGGGCCAACCCGATCCGCATTTTGCGGGCCAAGTGCGGGGCAGGCTGGCCCGCTTTGCCACCCCTACTCATGGCCCTCGACGAAGACCACTTGTTTCATGTCACCATGAAGCAAATTGGGCAGACCTTTGCAATGGGTTTCTTGGCTGTTTCTAAAGCACGAAGTCAGAAATCTACTGAAGATCAAAGGGTTGTGGAGCTTCAAAGGGAAGTAAAAGACCTACAAGCCGAGATCAACAACTTGAACGACCATGCCCAACCTGAAGCCACACGCCTTACTAATCTTCAAGAAGAAACCAAGCGACTTCTAGCTGAGAAGGCTCAAGAAGCTACGAGCTTAGTAGAAGAGAAGGACAAACTCTTATCCAAAATTGTAGAGTTGGAGAATGTGGTAACCCGCCAAGGGGAGGACCTCACTAAGGCTTGGGAATCTTTCAAGCAAGATGCTACCCAATCCTACCTTATAGGATTCGAGGAAACCATCGAACAAGCATCAGTGCTCCATTCCGATCTAGACTACGCAGAACTCGGCCCGGGTAAAACTGTGGTTGATGGTCTGTAATATTTTATGGTCTGTAATATGCTAAACTCTCTTACCATCTGAACAGTTTAAACACTTTATGATTTTATGTTATCAGTACCTTTGCTTTTTCTCATTTTACGTCATTGACTTGCTTTGTCATGTATAGTTATTTTGATACCTTTACAAATGCATTTTGTACTCCTTAACTTATCTTAACACACATCATATAGTGAGCTTTTGCTAGCTTGAGTATGAAAATAACAACTTTCTTGCCTTATTGCAAAAGCCTTTACACAACTACTAACAATACACACACAAATACCTTATTACTCATACTAATTCATCTCTACATCCTGAGCAAGAAGTAATAAGTATAACGAAAATCTAACTTAGGCGATGCTAAGCATGAAAAGGCAGCAATGAATTTTTATTTCTAGTTACTCCTTGTGTTAATCCTTTAGCGAGTTGTCTTATATGCTATTGTACCGACCTGGTAGACGGAAGTAATGACGTGGCGTCGAGTTATTATATAGGCGTGTTGGATGGGACACCTGACTGGCAGAAGGGGAGGAAGTCGGGGGTTCGCGTAGTCGCCAGTTATTGAGTTGGCGTGCTCTGATCTCCATCACACCTAAACCGGCGGTCACTGAGTTGAAGATGAAGTCGCCAGATGTGAACCCAGGCGACCAAGTGACTAGAGATCGCCGAAACGAGGACATCGCCGGAGATGAAGACAGTTAGTCATTTCCCAGATGCCCAGAGGATGAGGTCGGGAGATAGATTACTTGAACATGTACAGTGAAGCGGGTAGGGCAAATCATGAAGGCGGCCGGCGAGACCACAGGGAGGGTGTGTACGAAGGCACCCGAACTCGCCATACAGAAGGGATCGCGCTCCAAGGCATCTATGCACTGAGTATATCATGCATAAGTAACTTAGCCAAAGAAGAGTCAGAAGTAGCGCCCAAGTCAAGGATGCTCCAGATGATGGCACGTGTACAGCTGGATGCGAGCCACGTGTCCAGATGTGTAACTGCCAGGAGAGAGAAAGTGCCCAGGTATATAAGAGTTTCCAACGAACTTCTGAGGTACGCACGTTCAGATTGTTTTCTTTACGCTTGCGAGTCTTGAGTACACTGAGAGAGAACTGGTCACGGTTCCTTAGAGTTCTTGAGTTCTACTCTTGAGTAATTGGTGGTTCAGTCGCTGACTTGGGCGTCGGAGCGCGATCGGCCGCAGCGGCGCCGTTTCGTCTTTTGCAGGTTCTTGAGGTGGATCGCGGTGAAGGACGGAGGCTAACACGGCGCAGAAGTCGATCCAAGCTTGACGAGGCAAAGCTCCAGCGTTTTGGTAAACAGGCAGGATCATCAGGCGCCCACCGTGGGGCCGTGTAAAACCTGTTCCCATCCACAGCGTGAGTTCTTGGAGGTTTCTGCGGTTTCTGTTTGGTTGTCTGCTGGTGCAACCATTTTCCGCTGTTCATCTAAGTTTTGTTCGGTAGTTTCGCGTTTTCCACCGTTCGTTTGAGTTTTTGTTCGGTGAGGTGAGGTTTTTCGCTGCTGGCGCGAGTTTTAACCGGTAAGATCTGAGTTCTTTTGCTCGTTTGGATCTTCGTGCAAGAAGCGTTGGTTTTTGGTGGAGTCGCGAGTTTCTGTGAAGGTTGGCTTTGTTCGTGAGGTTGTTCGAAGTTTTTGCGAAGTTCTGACCGATTGATCGCTGAATCGATCGTCGCTGTAGAAGGTGTTGTTCATCGCTCTCTGTGATTCGTCAGGATTTCATGAGAAAAATGAGAAGCAACCGTTCAAGTCCAGTTGCGCCCGTTGCTGCTGAAGGCGCCATGACTATGGCGCAGATGGTGGAAATCATGCGTTCGCTGCAGGCGAATGTTGAAGCCTCGCGCATAGAGCAGGCAAGAATGCACGAGGACCTGGTCGCCTCTCGGGCCAGGAATGATGAGCTTAGCAGAGTGACTGAGGAACTGCGTCAAGCTCTTCAGGAGCAGCGAGGGCGTCCAGTCGCTGAAGAGGTCGCGCCGTCAACGCCGCCTCGCGTTTTCCCTATGCCTTTCGCTCAGGCGATTACAGACACGCCTATCCCTGTGAGCGTCGTACCTGTGAAGGCTGTCTTTACCGGCGTGGAGGATTCTGAGGCACATCTCACCACGTTCCATACGCAGATGATGCTGTCAGGAGGATCAGACGCCGTGTACTGCAAGATGTTTGTGAGCACACTCCAGGGAACGGCGCTGGAATGGTTTGTGAGCCTGCCTACAGGTCACATAACCAATTTCCAACAGTTTTCGAAGATCTTCGTCGAGCAGTACATAGTGAACAAGGCGCCGCCTAGGGTGTCTTATGATCTGTTTGACATAAGGCAGTACCAGGGAGAGTCCCTCAGGAACTACTTGAATCGTTTTGGGGCGCAGATGGTTCGCTCGCCGGCCAAGAACGAAGAGATGTTGGTCTACGCGTTCAAGAAGGGCGTGCTGCCGGGACCCTTCTGCGAGGCGTTGATCAGGGCTCACCCCGCCACATTTGCTGAGGTTAGGCGACTTGCGGTGGCCCACATCGCCGATGAAAGTGAGGTCGCCGAGAAGAGGGGAAGCGTGGCTCCCGCTAGGCCACGTGCCCAGACCAGGATCCAGCCACAGAGGGTGCTGGAGACAGCGGCGGCCAAGAGGGATCAGAGGACTCGCCATCCTTACGATCCAAGGAAGAAAAAAGGCAGGGGCCCAGGCCGCTCTCAACCAGCACGACGGGAGTACAATCGCCCGCCAAAGCACAAGTTTGTCATGGGATTGGCGGACCTGATCGTCATTCCCAATATATCAGCTAGGCTGAAGGCGAGAAGGTGGGTGATAAGGTGTTGGGACCAAAGCCAGACGCCTGGTGCGAATTCCACCAGGGCTTTGGCCACACCGTAGACTCATGCTTAGCTTTAGGATACCAGCTCGACGACCTGGTCAAGAGCGGGTTCCTGAATGATTATTTGCTGGATAGAAGGGCAGGGGGCGCGTCGAGCTCCCATCCAGCAGGTGGTGAGGCTCAGCAGCACGAGATGCCTACCCATGGAGAAATCCACACCATTGCAGGAGGTTTCTCGGGTGGTGGATGCACCGCATCACAGAGGAAGAAGTATGCGAGGTTTGTGATGACGGTGGATATGTTTGAGGACCACTCGCCGGATGTGGACATTACGTTCACAAAGCAAGATCTTCGGGATGTTGTGCCTCATGACAACGACCCCATAGTCATCTCGCTGATCACAGCAGGAAGGAAGGTCCACAGGGTTCTGGTGGACCAAGGAAGCTCAGCAGACGTGATGTTCTGGCCGACTTTCACGCAGTTGGAGCTACCCCTTGACCAGCTGAGGCCCTATGGAGGGTGTTTGTATGGTTTCGCTGGTGACCAGGTAGAGGTCAGGGGGTACATAGAGTTGAGGACTACGTTTACAGATGAGGCTGGTTCGAGAACAGAGAAAATCAAGTACCTTGTCGTGAACGCTCCTTCAGCATACAACATTCTGCTGGGAAGACCCACGCTCAACAGAATAGGCGCTATACCGTCGACCCGGCACATGAAGGTGAAGCTGCCGTCTATGGAGGGGGTGGTGATCACCATCAAATCTGACCAGAAAGAAGCGAAGAAGTGCTATGAGAACAGCCTGAAGAACAAGAGGTCGGTGAGTTACGTGACAACCACCCCGCCTCCTGGTGTGAAGCCTAGGCCGACAGTAATAGAAGAGACCGCCGGAAGTGACGTGGTGATGGTGGATGCTGAGCTGGGGGAGGGGAACGCCGGTCTAGAGGAAGAAGAGGCGAGGAATCGCCCTGAGGAAGCGAGGGAGCTGGGAATCGCCAGGGCGGTGATCGCCAGAGAAACCAGACCAAAACCCGTCGAGCAGTGGCTCGAGAGAGAGATCGGAGGAAAGATCTTCAAACTGGGAAGATCTCTGGAAGTTGAGCTCCAGGACCAGATCGCCAAGGTGATAGAGCGGCATCTGGATGCGTTTGCATGGTCCGCTTCGGACATGCCCGGGATCGATCCCGACTTCTTGTGCCATCATTTGGCGATGGACAATCAGGTCAGACCGGTACGCCAGAGGAGAAGGAAGTTCAACGAGGAGAGGAGGCAGGCGATTAGAGACGAAACCCAGAAGCTCCTCGCTGCAGGCCATATCAGGGAGGTGCAGTACCCTGAGTCGCTGGCCAACGTCGTGCTGGTAAAGAAGAGCAATGGGAAGTGGCGCATGTGCGTCGACTTCACTGATCTGAACAAAGCTTGCCCAAAGGATTCGTATCCTTTACCAAGCATAGACGCCCTGGTGGACAGTGCTGCAGGGTGTAAGTTGTTGAGTTTCCTGGATGCCTTCTCGGGGTATAACCAGATCAAGATGCATCCCATGGATGAAGAGAAGACTGCCTTCATGACCGAGAGATCGTGCTACTGCTACAAGGTGATGCCATTTGGGCTAAAGAACGCGGGGGCCACGTACCAGAGGTTGATGGATCGGGTACTTGCACAATGCTGGGAAGAAATGTGCAAGCATACGTAGATGACATGGTCGTGACCTCGCCGGAGAAGAGCAAGCACGCGGAGGACTTGGAGGAGTTGTTCACCACGATCGCCAAGTTCAGGTTAAAGCTGAATCTCGAGAAGTGCATCTTTGGCGTGGAGGCTGGGAAGTTCTTGGGTTTCCTCTTAACTGAGAGAGGAATAGAAGCCAACCCTGATAAGTGTGCCGCCATATTGGCGATGAGGAGCCCGGCCACCGTGAAGGAAGTACAACAGCTTACAGGTCAGATGGCCGCCCTGTCTCGCTTCGTGTCGGCTAGCGGAGAGAAGGGCCATCCATATTTCCAGTGTTTAAGGCGGAATAACAAATTTGCCAGGACGAAGGAGTGTGAAGAAGCCTTCGTCAAGCTTAAGGGGTATCTGGCGAGCCCGCCGGTTTTGTGCAAACCGCTGGTGGGAACCCCTCTCAGGTTGTATTTTGCTGTAACTGAGAGGGCGGTGAGTGCGGTGCTCGCCCAAGACCAAGATCAGGCTCAAAAGCCTATTTGTTTTGTTAGTAAGGTGTTGCAGGGCCCCGAAACGAGATATCAGGCCCTGGAGAAGGCTGCACTGGCAGTAGTCTTTTCGGCAAGGAGGTTACGCCACTATTTCCATAGCTTCACGATACTGGTGATGATCGACTTGCCCATTCAGAAGGTCTTGAAGAAGCCCGACGTTGCGGGGAGGATGGTGAAGTGGGCGGTAGAGCTGTCGGAGTTCGACATCAGGTATGAGCCCCGAGGTCCGATCAAGGGGCAGATCTTCGCAGACTTCGTGGTCGAGCTCTTGTCTGAAGCGACACGAGTTAAGGGGGATGACTTCCGTTGGGTCCTTTCAGTGGACGGATCGTCATACCAGCAGGGTAGCGGTGCTGGGGTCATCTTGGAGGGACCCAACGGCGTGCTGATTGAACAATCCTTGAGGTTTGCCTTCAAGGCCAGCAACAACCAAGCAGAGTATGAGGCGTTGATCGTCGGTATCTTGCTGGCCAAGGAGATGGGAGCTAGGGTGCTGATGGCTAAGAGTGACTCGCTGTTAGTTACGGGACAAGTAACAGGCGAGTTCCAGGCTAAAAATCCACAAATGGCGGCTTACCTGGAGTATGTACAGGAATTGAAGAGTTCCTTTGTCTCCTTTGAAGTGGTGCATGTGCCCAGGGAGCAGAATGCCCGAGCTGACTTGCTAGCTAAGCTTGCCAGTTCAGGCAAAGGGGGTAGGCAGAGGACGGTGATTCAAGAAACTGTGAAGACGCCTAGAGCATTTGTGGCAAATCACCTGGTTCTTCAGATAAGCAAATCGACGGAGAAAGCGGCAAGGAGTACCAGGTCTTTGACTCAAGAAACCTTGAGATCGCCGAGAATAAGAGCATGTCGGGGGGAGAGGGTGAACATGACGCAGGTCTGCGCTACGCATGAGCCAGACACCTGGGTAACGCAGTACAAGCGATGCCTGGCGGATTGCCTTCTCCCGCTGGATCCGACAGAGGCTAGGAAGATAAAGAAGAATTCTAGCAAGTTCACAATGATTGATGGCGAGCTGTATAGGTTTGGGTTCACTCACCCACTCCTGGAATGTGTGCATGGCGAGAAATGTACAAGAATTATGGCAGAGCTCCATGAAGGGATATGCGGAAGCCACGTCGGGGGTCGAGCTCTGGCCGCAAGGACTCTCCGTGCAGGTTACTACTGGCCAACAATGAGAGAAGACTGCAAGAAGTATGCGCAGTGCTGCAAGCAATGCCAGCAGCATGCCGATTGGCACAAGGCGCCTCCCGAGGAGTTGAAGTCGATTTACAGCCCTTGGCCGTTTCATACATGGGGAATCGACATCCTGGGACCATTCCCGCTGGCGATCAGGCAGATGAATATTTCACCAAGTGGATCGAAGCAGAACCAGTGGCCCAGATCACCGCACACAAGATCGAGGGTTTCGTGGGGAAGAACATTGTGTGCCGGTTTGGTGTGCCCAAGCGCCTGGTATCGGACAATGGGACTCAGTTTGCAAGTCACCTGTTGAAGAAGCTGTGTGAAGGAGTGGGAATTCAACAAGTATTTGCATCCGTCGAGCACCCTCAGACGAATGGCCAAGTAGAGTCAGCCAATTGGGTACTACTCAGAGGCTTGAAGAGAAGACTAGAGAAAGCCAAAGGAAGCTGGGCTGAGGAGGTACCCCGTATAGTCTGGGCGTACCACACCACCGAGCAGTCAAGAACCCATGAGACCCCGTTCAGCCTGGTCTATGGATGCGACGCAATGATTCCAGTGGAAATCCAAGAGAGCTCGCCGAGATTCTAGAACTTTGTAGCGGAAGACTCGAATGAGCAAAGAAGGCTGAATCTGGATTTGCTGGATGAGGTCAGGGAGGAGGCGAGATTGAAAGCTGAGGCGGTGAAAAGAAGGATTGAACGAAGATATAACTCGAAGGTGATGCCAAGACAGTTCAGAGAAGGCGACCTGGTGATGAGGAAGGCCCACTAGTACGAGATGGAGAATAAGTTGTCGCCTAAGTGGACGGGACCGTTCAGAATAACCGAGGCGCTCGGGAACGTCGCCTACCGCTTAGAAACATTGGAAGGAGGGGCGATTCCTCGCACTTGGAACACCACGCACCTCAAGTTATATTACAGTTAAGAACTTTGTAAGTAAAAACAAACACGAAGTGCTTTACAATGTTTCTGTTAAAACAGTTTGGAGGGGGCACTCTTTTTTCCCTAAGGAGGGTTTTTAATGAGGCCGCCCAATAAAGAAGAGTTTTCAAAGTTTAAAGTGTTTTAGATTGCATGCTTGTTGTTTTCCGAAAGTTTTGAAGAAAGACCTTGTCACTTATATGTGATTTAAGGCAAGTTGAAGTTATGTTGCATGCTTTCGGCGATTGGCGACATCAGTTAAAGTTAAAGTCCTCATCGTCTTTCGGCGATCGGAGGCACCAGTTAAAAGACCTCAACGCCCTCGCGCGTCCTGAGGCGAGATAAAGACCTCCTCGCCGTCGAGCGAGTGCAGGCGAGGAAGAGTAAAAAGTCCTCAGTGCTTCCAGAGGAGAGAAGATGTAGCCTCTGGGGCAATGTAGAGGCACCAGTAAAAAGTCCTCAGTGCTTCCAGAGGAGAGAAGATGTAGCCTCTGGGGCAATGTAGAGGCACCAGCAAAAAGTCCTCAGTGTTTCTGGGGGAGAGAAGATGTAACCCCTGGGGCAATGTAGAGGCACGAGATAAAGACCTTCTCGCCGATGAGCGAGTTCAGGCGAGTTAAAGACCTTCTCGCCGATGAGCGAGTTCAGGCGAGTTAAAGACCTTCTCGCCGATGAGCGAGTTCAGGCAAGATAAAATCCTTCTCGTCTCGAACGGGTTCAGGTATGGTGTAAAGGGTGGAAGAAGTTCGGAGGGTGGCTAAGGTAGGTTCGAAGAGAACGCCTAGCCACCTGATTCCTTGTTCCGAGGCTCAGGGAGGTAGAGGAGGATCCGAAAGGCGCCTCTACCCCCAGATAAAGGAACAAGGGCCAAGTTGTGAAGGAAAGAGGAAGCTAGTATCGCCAAGAGTCTTTGGCGACCAGGAGAAATTCAAGCGATGGCGAGAAAGCTAAGGCCCGTTTTGATAAGGCAGATCAGGTGGGCTGTGTCTTAAGCCATTAGTTGGGTTGAAGCTCGTTATTCGAAAAAGTGATTTCGCGCTAAGGTTCATTACCTTGAGGTTACAAGTTGTTAGAATGTTATCATTCGAAAGCTGATGGTTCGAAGCAGTTAGTATACAATCGCGCTCGCGGAGTTACTAAGTTAATTTCATCTAAGAGATTTATGCGAGGAAGATAAAGTTAACGAGAAGAGATTATAAAAAGAAGCGGGAAATGTCATAACATAAGTAGCATCAGTTCAAAATACATGTGCAGAAAAAGGAAAAAATTTATTACAAGTCAAATATGTGTAAAGGAGAAAGCATAGGAATAATGGATGGAGGGAAGCAACTAGTCTTCAGAAGGAACAATCTTCCCGTCCACCACTTCGTTGTTGAGAGACACCATGGAGAGGTCCAGATCAGGATATTGGCAGGCGAACTGCTCCAAGGCGGCGTCGAACCCAGCAGCAAGAATTTGGGCGGAGATCAGCTCGAGTTCTTCAATCTGCTTCTTGAGCCCCTCGTTCTGCTGCTTCAGTTCTTCAGCCCCCTCGCGAGCTTGAAGAAGGTCTTCAGTAACCTTCTTGGATTCCGCCTGCGCCTGGGCCAGCTTTGTGGTGATCTTCCCATTCTCCTCTTTAGCCTCGGCAAGTTTGGCCATGGTGTCGTCTCTCTCCTTTTCAACTTTCCCCAAGAAGACCTCCCGATCTGCTGACCTCTTCTCAAGGTTTTTTACCTTGGCGGCATCTGTTTTGATCGACGCCTCCAGGTCAGCCACTTTGACGCGATAAGGGACCAGCTTGCTCTCCAGCTCGATCTTCTCTTGAGCTAAGAGCTGCACCTTATGGCGTAGATCGGTGGCCTCCTTGCGTGCCACCCGAAGCTCGGTGCTCATAGCATCCTCCACTCGGGAGTGATCGATCTCCGCGAGCAAGAGGTTGCAGGATAACTTCTCCGCCTCGATCCTTATTAGGCGATTCTCCTCTTGGAGCACGGAGATGTCATCCTGGAGTTTCTTGCTGGAACTCTCCACAGCTTTGGATATGATGGAGGGGAAATCCTCCGCCATCATCTTGAGTTTCGCTGAGAAGGGTTCCCACACCCTTTTTACCTCAAGGGAGAGGTTTGCTCGTGGGGGCACCAGGGGAGCCTGTTGTTGGTTCTCGCCACCACCTTCTTGAGTTGGTTGTTGAATGGGAGCTTCTTGGCGTGGTGGCGACGGCGGGGATTCGGTGATGATGATAGGCGAGTTGTGAGCACCTTCATCCCCGCCTGGTGCGGCTTCCGCGGTTGAGGCGGTTGAAGGAGGACCCCCTCCAGCAGATACATATGGCGTGGAGGCGCTCGGGGGGTTCTCCATAAAGTTGGGCTCGGCAGCCTCGATCACAGGAAATGCCGCCGCCAAGGGAACTGCTTGGACTGGCGATGTGGGAGCTGGGGGAGGAAGCAGTGTTGGAGGTGGAGTCGGCGTGGAAGGTGGTGTTGACGTTGGAAGAGGAGGTGGAGCAGGTGGTAAAGAAGGCGCCACCCTCTTCCTCTTGGTAATAAGGCCATCTTCAGTTGCCTCATCGTCTTCTTCTTCATCCTCTTGGACCACCTGAGGGGTTTTCCTCTTTGGCTTCCTGAGGATGAGCTTTTTGCGTTGTTGGGCGGGCTGGGCCTCTGAAGGAGCTGGGCCTTTAGGGGGCGATCTGCCCTGGGCAGCGGCGATCTCCACCACTGAATTGGGCACAGTTTGGGAGCCCGATGCCAACCCATGGGCTCGGGCGAGCGCCCTCAATTCAGCCAGTTTTCCCTTGCCCAACATGAGATCTGCATAATACGAAGGTATACAAGTCAGCTCAGAGACAGAAATAAACACATAAGTAAGTATGCAAATGAGGCAAACAAATGATGCAGAAAATAAAACCCAAGTCTTGTGCACAACCGACAAGACGCCCAGCAGCAGTTAACAGAGGAACAGCACAGGGCAAAGACTTAAACGTTGAAGCACTAACCTATGCGAGCCTCGAGTTGATCTTCGAAGAACTCGAAGGAGATGAGCGCAGTGGTGAGGAAAGTGATGTTGGTGTCTGCCACGCTCTTCCAGAAGAGGCACAGATCTTTGTCCAAGGCTCCCATGTTGTCGGGGCTCCTTGGCCTCCTGAAGCTTCCCTTGGATTCTTTATTTCCCTTGTTTACCCAATACAAGGGAAAGCCGTCGAGCAGCGAGGCGTCCTGGTCGTTTGGGCGCACTTGGACAAATTTGCCTTTCCAATCCTTATAGGATTGCTGGAAGATAGAGAAGATCGACCTCCCAGCAATCCCGTTCAGACTCACCCAGAGGCGATCTCCTGGATGCTTAGCTTCAAACAGGAAAAGGAAAACGTCCACTGACGCTGGCAGTCCCAGATGTGCGCACATGATTTGAAACGCCCGCACGAATGCCCAGCTGTTGGGATGGAGCTGGGCGGCGGCGATGTCAAGCTCGGTGAGTAGCTCCCTTTCGAAACGAGTGAAGGGAAACCTAAGTTTCACCTTCTTGAATAAGGTGGTGTATATGAAGCAAAACAACTCGCCGTTATTCCCTTTGTCGTCTGCACAAACTGGCACCTCGGGGGGGCAAGGTAGCACCATCATCTTGTCGTCGTGCTCCTTGTGGAACGACAGGTGGGGCTCGTCCCCTTTCTTCAATCAAAGAACTGTCCCAACAGAATTTACTGAGGAAGTTTCCTTCAACAAAGTCGGGGTGGCCCATGGGTATAGCTTTTTGAAGTCTGGGGAAGGAATGGAGGCACCTCCGGCGACCGGTGGAGTAGCCTGAGCCAGGTCAGGGCGAGAGGCTGCAGGCCTCTCAGCCTGGGAAGAAGAAGCACCAGGTGCTCGTGGGGGGTTGTGTGCTTGAGACGGAGGGTTACGTGACGAGGGAGGAGGATTTGGGGTGATCTTTGAGCGAGCCATCGCGGAAACTGCAAAGGAAAAAGAAAGGGAAAGGTGAGCAGGGTTCGCAGAGGCTGACTCGATCGTGAAAGAAGGATGAAGAAACGAACGAACGAAGGTTCGTTGTAATGGAGACGAAGCCCTAAGTTACGAGAAGGGAGAAACAGAAGAAACAACCCACAGCGTATGCACCAGACAGTTAATGGATGATGCGAATCGGTTAAAATGCAAGAAAACTCAGCAGAAGAAGTAAAGGGAGTACCTTTCTATGATCGGAAGAACGATGAAGGAAGTTGAGAATCCAGAAGGTTGAAGAGCGTCGTGGGTTTTCGCAGAAGAAACTCAGAGCGTTTGAGAAAGCAAAGAGGTGATGGAACAGTAGAAGTGAAATGGGTTTAAGGGTTTTTCGAATGGGTTTTGGAAGCGTAAACGACAACTAAAGGTAACCGTTGATGAAGCCACTGGTCGAGCGATTGGAAGAGTGTTTGGTGGAGCGTCAGGAAAGCAGAAAGTACAAACGTTTGGAATTCTGCGCCAGCGCCACGTAGATCGGTAGTGACGTGACTCCTTTAGTCTTTTCGGTGGACAAGTCTTCGCTTAAGACTGGGGGGCTTGTGTACCGACCTGGTAGACGGGAGTAATGACGTGGCGTCGAGTTATTATATAGGCGTGTTGGATGGGACACCTGGCTGGCAGAAGGGGAGGAAGTCGGGGGGTTCGCGTAGTCGCCAGTTATTGAGTTGGCGTGCTCCGATCTCCATCACACCTAAACCGGCGGTCACCGAGTTGAAGATGAAGTCGCCAGATGTGAACCCAGGCGACCAAGTGACTGGAGATCGCCGAAACGAGGACATCGCCGGAGATGAAGACAGATAGTCATTTCCCAGATGCCCAGAGGATGAGGTCGGGAGATAGATTACTTGAACATGTACAGTGAAGCGGGTAGGGCAGATCATGAAGGCGGCTGGCGAGACCACAGGGAGGGTGTGTGCGAAGGCACCCGAACTCGCCATACAGAAGGGATCGCGCTCCAAGGCATCTATGCACTGAGTATATCATGCATAAGTAACTTAGCCAAAGAAGAGTCAGAAGTAGCGCCCAAGTCAAGGATGCTCCAGATGATGGCACGTGTACAGCTGGATGCGAGCCACGTGTCCAGATGTGTAACTGCCAGGAGAGGGAAAGTGCCCAGGTATATAAGAGTTTCCAACGAACTTCTGAGGTACGCACGTTCAGATTGTTTTCTTTACGCTTGCGAGTCTTGAGTACACTGAGAGAGAACTGGTCACGGTTCCTTAGAGTTCTTGAGTTCTACTCTTGAGTAATTGGTGGTTCAGTCGCTGACTTGGGCGTCGGAGCGCGATCGGCCGCAGCGGCGCCGTTTCGTCTTTTGCAGGTTCTTGAGGTGGATCGCGGTGAAGGACGGAGGCTAACACGGCGCAGAAGTCGATCCAAGATTGACGAGGCAAAGCTCCAGCGTTTTGGTCAACATGCAGGATCAGCTATTAAGAGGGCAGGTTTCTAAAGACCAATTGTAATATCAATCATAACTTGAAAAGGAAGCAATGAAGATCAAGGTTAAAAAGAGAAAAGAAAACAAGTAGAAATTAGAGAAGAATCCTTAACCAGTTCTATCCTTCACATTGAAATTTTTCAGTAGGGAAACAACATGGCTGAAGAACAACCACCACAGCCTAAAAGAACATTTGGAGATGAAACCTTCATTCTTCAATCTATTAAGTATCCATCAATTTACAGGAATGGACCATGAGGATAACGAGGATCCATATACACATTTGTCTACATTCTATGAATTGGTTAGAACAATAGACTTTAAATCAAGTAATATATGGAGACAAAAAATAATAATAAAATATTCACAACATTTAAGAATTCGTACTTTAAAATTAAAAATCATTCATATCAATTCTTCGCATACAAAATTATTAAAAGAGTCTTCTAAATATCGATTCCTTGCATATTTATAAAACCTCTTTGTCATTACAATAGATGTTATAAAGAAATTAACATTTCAAATATATTCCTAGCATTTAAATATGTTAAGCATTAGATGCTTAAAAGTCCTTTCTAGTCAAATCTATGGATCAAAATCATGAATAGTTTCAAGCTTTGAGAATAAAATATATAATATCAATCATCAATCAAGAACTAAATATTATAAATAAATATCACCTCAATACATAAGAGTTTGAACAGATTAAGGAAGAATTAGTCATTCATGTTGGCTATTACAAACATGCAAAACAAGAAAAGAATATTCAGGGTGTTTCTCCTTGATGGATGCCTCCTATAGGATTTTCTATCTCTCAATATCCTCCAAATGATGTCTAAGGTCACTGGTGCAGAAAAGCAAAACGAGTGCGACTATTTTACATTTATAAGGGCGGCTATATAACCGCATTTGATGAGCACGCATTTGTAAATGGAAGAGATAAGAAGGTGGTTATATATATAGCCGCATTCGTAAATTTGATTTATAAATGCGGCTATTTACATAGCCGCATTTATAAATCGAATTTACGAGAGGCATTTAGGGTTTCTTTTCTTTTTCACTGTTGATTGGGTTTCTAATCAAAGTTCTCAACTTTGATCTTTTCCGAAGAATATGGTCATTATTTTAGCATTTCTTTTGATCTCTTGGTGCATATTATAATCTTTGTATTTCATCCCAACGGAAGTCCAAAAAAGGAAAATAAAAATTTTCCAATGAAACGCAAATATATAACGGAGCAAGACGGCAACAACGACGAGAAAGGCACATCAGAAAGAGCAAACAAAAACCTTCCCAAGCATGACCTTAGCAATGGCAAAGACAAAACATAAGAGAACCGCAAAACATACCAAAAAAAAAAAATCAATCGATGCATTATGAAGATAAAAAATGGATTAAAAACATGCATGCATTGTTGGTGCGACCTTCAATACTTGCCAACTAATATATAAACAGTTATCATATAAGACAATTGTAGATTGTTTCCTTGTGTGTCAACATATTGCATAATTCTCAATCTAAGTACATAATGACTAAAATCCTAAACCAGTATGTGATCTTGTGGCAAGCCTGTGTACATACTTACCCTACCAATTAACATCCATATGTGGTTACACCCCTCCATGGCAGCTTATTCTTTTACACATGCATGTACATAATGTCTTGATTCTTTTTCCTCCACTCTTGTAGTTTTCCTAATAAACTTTCATGACATGCACCATTGCAGTAACTACAAATGTCTTTTATTTTGCCTTTTGTTTTCTATTATTAGTAACAACTCCCGATTCCATGTAGAAAGATCTTTTATATGTTGATTCAGTGTATTTAAATTGCTTGAAATATAAGAGATGCATTCCTTCAACCTCAGAAACATATAGAATTATCTAGATATTTCGTTACCCCTTGCTCTAAAATTCATCACCCACAAAATACATTCTAGCTTCAATCAACATAATGTGAGAAAACATGTTTACAGCATGTCTATAAAATTATGGAATACCGATGAATGAATGAACAATAGGTGGAGACTTTTATGTTGATCGTTGTTTAATAAGGTGGGGTTTCACACGTCCATTCAACTCTATCCTTGATAGAGGCACTGAAGACAACACCATGTGATATCTCATGCGTATGCCCTCTATCCTTTAACACTATTCCTCTCAGGGATTTGGTTTTCCTTCCCACAATCTTAAAAACTATATATACACTATCCCTTGTCTTCACAAACAACACATGCCATTGCAACCCTCAAGCTTCAACACTTGGATTCCTTCCTTCAAGATTTGAGATTCTTCTACTTCATTCAATCAAGCACAAAAAATGGGTTTCCGATTACCTGCTATTCGACGAGCATCATTCACAGCTAGCCAAGCAGCTTCAAAATCTTCAGAAGTCCCAAAGGGCTATCTTGCAGTGTATGTTGGAGAGAAACAAAAGCGGTTTATGATTCCCATATCATACTTGAACCAACCTTCATTTCAAGGCTTGTTGAGTCAGGCTGAAGATGAATTTGGATATGATCATCCCATGGGTGGCCTCACAATTCCTTGCACCGAAGACGTCTTCCAACGTATAACTTCTTTCTTGAATTGACAATATATCTCACTCTTGAAGACTGACATAGATTAGTGGAGAAATTTTGTACAATAGGCATCTCCTAGCTTGTAATCCTTTTTCCCTTTCTCGAGAAAGAGGGAAATGAAACAGAATGACAAATTCAAATTGTACAATTCTTTTGTTTATATGCCATGAATTCAATCACTAAAGCAGCTCCTCCTATTTTCTGTTTTAGTTTCAGTCTGTACTTTTTACTCAATGGAGAAATTTCACATTTTAGGAGACTAACAATGGCCGTCTTCTCAACATGTAAACATCTCCCTTTCTATGGACAAACCTTTAGAATCACAAATTCATATTTCGTATATGTTGGTGTTGAGGGAATAAAACAGAGTAAGATATTTGTGAACAGAGAATATAAATTTTATTTCACTACTATTTTTTAAATAAGAATACAATCTCTCTAAATAGTCTTACAATAGACTTCTCAAATTCTACCTTCTCTATCATAAAACCTATACTATAATTTACATTTAAATCATAGTATAAATGACATTCAAAACTAGAATTAAAGATAATAATTATTGGCTATTCAAATGCTAAAATAAAACTGATGACAGCTAACGGCTTTGAGTTTAATGCTAACAATTCCCTCTTAAACTCAAACATTTCATATTTTTCATTCAGGTTGTTATCGCTCACACTTCCAAATTTATATTTTTCCTTACCCCAACTGCCTCCAATATTATATTTTTCCAGTAGTCACCATACTGTCCTTGATTAGAAGCAACTTCAATTTTCTTCATTGCATCAATCCGTGCAGAATTTTGAATTGAATTAGTTTTAATTTTCCAAATAAAATATTCTCCACTTTCACCCTTTGAGTTAAAAGGATTTAAGAAAGACTTTGACTTCAATGAGCTTTAAAGATAATGATTATACCAGGTTATCAAATTTTGCTTCAACACTCTCCAATAATTGTCCCATACTGAGAATATTACTCTTCAAGTCAGGTACATAAATTTCTGTGACACTTTCTTTGGATTTAAAGGCCATGTGCTCCTCCTCCATTGGATTGAGAGCAAAACTTTTTCCCTTCATTTCAACTTTAAACAAATCTCTGCCATCAACATCTTTGATTAAGCAATGTTTATTTTCAAACATCACTTTATAGCCTTTTTCCAACAATTGACCAACACTCAAAAGATTTTAATCAATCTATGGCATAAAAAGAACATTTGTAATGATTTTTATACCTTTATAGCTTGTGATAGCTATTGCGCCTTTTCCTTTTACTGCAAGGTGTTCACCATTTCCAATCCTCACCCTTTTAATATCAGTAGTTCTCAATTCCTTGAAGAGTTCCTTGTCATGTGTCATGTGGTTGGTGCAGCCACTGTCAATTAGCCAAGATGCACTTGAAATATTGCTGCAAAAAACAGTTGCAACGAAAAGTACATCCTCCTCCTCATTTGCAATTTGAGCATCTACATCTTGTTGTTCACTTTGGTTTCTACAAATGATTGCTTCATGCCCAAGTTGATTGCACTTGTTGCACTTAGCATCAGGTCTTCTCCAACACTTAAACGGTGGATGACCTAACTTGTTGCAATGCTTACAAGGAGGATAATTTTTACCTTTGTTTCTCCAGCCACCTTCATGTTTGACTAGTAAGGCTCCTTCTACTGCTCAATCTTGTCTCATAGCTCTTCTTTGTTCTTATGCTTGTAAAGCATTTAAGAGCTCTGCAAGAGAAATCTTTGATAGGTCCTTTGTAATCTCCAGGGTTGTTATGGTGGCTTCAAACCACTCTAGAATGGTTACAAGCAGTTTTTCCACAATTCTTGAATCTTTTAACACAGATCCAAGCAACCTCACTTTGTTGGCAATGCTTAGAAGTCTGTCCGAGTACTCTTTTACGGATTTTGACTCCTTCATTCTCTGCAATTCAAACTCTCTGATTAGATTCAGGGTTTGCATTCCACAAATCCTCTCATCACCTTCATATTCTGCCTTGAGGTAATCCCAAATTTCTTTTGCTGACTTCAAGCACATTATCCTTGTGAATACCATAGGAGATATAGTTGCAAATAGACATGCTTTTGCCTTTGATTTCTTCATCTTTTTTTCCTTCTGTGATTTTATTTGTGCCACCGTAGGGTTTTCTGGAAGGGACTGAATTTCATAGTCCTCTTCTACAGCTTCCCATAAATCCAATGCTTCTAGGTAGGTCTCCATACAAACAACCCACATTTGATAATTGTCTCCATCAAAGACAGGTGGTGTCATTACTGAAAAATTTGATCCTCCTTCCATTGGTGCACTCTACTAACCTCACAGATCCCTCAAGAAAATAGATCTGATACCAATTGTTGGTGTTGAGGGAATAAAACAGAGCAAGATACTTGTGAACAGAGAATATAAATTTTATTTCACTGCTACTTTTCAAATAAGAATACAATCTCTCTAAATAGTCTTACAATAGACTTCTCAAATTCTACCTTCTCTATCATAAAACCTATACTATAATTTACATTTAAATCATAGTATAAATGACATTCAAAACTAGAATTAAAGATAATAATTATTGGCTATTCAAATGCTAAAATAAAACTGATGACGGCTGACGGCTTTGAGTTTAATGCGAGCTTGTAATCCTTTTTCCCTTTCTCGAGAATGACAAATTCAAATTGTATAATTCTTTTGTTTATATGCCATGAATTCAATCACTAAAGCAGCTCCTCTCTATTTTCTGTTTTAGTTTCAGTCTGTACATTTTGCTCAATGGATAACAAATTTCACAATTTAGGAGACTAACAATGGCCGTCTTCTCAACATGTAAACATCTCCCTTTCTATGGACAAACCTTTAGAATCACAAATTCATATTTCGTATAGCATATATTTACTTGGTTAATTAACAATACTATGTCAATGATACATATATTTATAGGATAAACACAGATCATTCACATCCTAGAGCATTCCAAACTCAAGAGCTTATTCTCAAGACTTTTCGTATACCATTCTCATCCCAGATCAACACAATGGGGTTTCGTTTACATGGTATCCGAAAGGCATTATTTGCAACAAATCAAGCATCTTCAAAAGCAGGGGATGTGCCAAAGGGCTATCTTGCAGTCTATGTCGGAGAGAAAATGAAGCGGTTTGTAGTCCCCTTATCATACTTGAATCAACCTTCATTTCAGGACTTGTTGAATCAACCTGTTGAAGAGTACGGATATGAACATCCCATTATTGGTGGTCTCTCAACTCCTTGCAGTGAAGATGTCTTCCGACGTATAACGTGTTGCTTCAATTGACAAATAGTAGTATACTTTTGGACACTGACATAGATTAATGAAGACATTTTTTAACATAGACGTCTTCTCAACTTGTAGAGATCTCCCTTTCTTGAGGAAGAGAGGGGAAAGACCATTCAAATGACAAATTCATATTTCTTAGAGCATTTCTTTGTGTGGTTAAACCGCACTCTGTCAATACTATATACACACAAACCTTCCTTCTGTGTCATTGTAATGATTTACAATTGTTTCATACAATTTATTTTCTCTCTCTCTAACACCTGTGCCTTCCTACTTTTCTCTTTGACTCATTTATGGTCCTGATTCCTTTAGCTTAAAGCCTACTTTGTATCAGAATGCAAAAACTGGGACATCTTCCTAGCCAGTAATAGTTTGCAGGATCATTGACTTCTTAACGCCATATCAGAATCTATTTTTAAGCCCGTTTAAATTCACTTCTAAATAGTTAGTCTAGAAAATGTGTTCTGGAAGTTTCTATATGATTATAAGTATTTGATGGTATTTATAATCAATTTTACGTTAAATATTAAACCAATAATTATTTGTCAAGTGGCTGTTATACAGTGTGGGAGTGGTTCAAAGTTTGGAATTATAGAAGTTTGGAAATTTGATTGTTTCAAGTGCATGCATGCATTCTGCTAATGCATAACCGAATATCTATATTGGGAATGACTGTCCTCTCTACCAAACAAAGGGACTATTTACTGGATAATTACAAAATATTTTATCCATACATCCATACTGGGAATATGTTATGATATTATTATTAATTTAACATTGTTATTATAATAATTTAACATTGTAGTGATTGAAAGTTTTATATAAGTATCTATATGAATATAATTATTAGTTTAATTATTTTAAAGTGTATATGTTTTTGTATTTATGTTCGATATAACTTAGAAAGTAAATATGTATTATAAATTTGATTTAGAAGATTCCAAGTTTTTATTTCATTATGCATTAGCAATTTTCCTGCACAGTTGATAAATCTTTGAAAGCTCCATTTTTTATTGCTCTAAAACTTTTCCAACACGCACAGTCCTCTTGAAAGGTAGTTTGGCAGTATGGTAGTTGGAAGCATCTACGCTTGACAAACAATTTGTCCATAACAGCACAACAAGAGTCTAATTTCGTAGGTACGTGCTTTGAGATTTAAGTATAAAGCTTAAAACTAATTTAGAATTCAACGTTAACATACCTATATAAACACCAGAAACAATCCTAAATACCATAACAAATCTTTCACACACTTCACTCAGCGGCAAAGTAGTTATTCCAATTACTGTCACACTCAAGCCACCATGGTTTCAAAAAATCAATTCTATCATATTTCATTGGCGTTGCTTTTCTGCATGGGATTCTGGGGTTTTCAAGTCACATGTCGCACTCTCCAAGATGATGTCTCCATGTATGAGAGGCATGAAGAATGGATGACTCGTTATGGCAGTGTGTACAAGGACCCTGAGGAAAGGGAAAAGCGTTTCAGGATATTCAAGAAAAATGTGAATTATATTGAAACCTTCAACAATGCTGCCAATAAACCTTACCAGCTAGGCACTAATCAATTTGCAGACCTCACCAACGAGGAATTCATAGCAGGCAGAAACAGATTCAAGGGGCACATGTGTTCCTCAATCCTAAGGACAACCACTTTTAAGTATGAAAATGTGACTACAATTCCGTCCACAGTAGACTGGAGGCAGAAGGGTGCAGTTACACCCGTGAAGGACCAAGGTCAATGTGGTAAGAAAATGCATCATTCTTCATTCACATTTCCATGTCAAATTATAAACTCAATGATTGTCTAACTATTAATTTATCTTGTAGGATGTTGTTGGGCGTTTTCAGCGGTTGCAGCAACTGAAGGAATCCATGCACTGACTTCTGGAAAATTGATCTCTTTGTCAGAACAAGAACTTGTTGACTGTGACACAAAAGGTGTGGACCAAGGGTGTGAAGGTGGTTTTATGGATGGTGCTTTCAAATTCATCATAAAAAATCATGGAATAAACACTGAAGTGAATTACCCCTATAAGGGTGTAGATGGAAAGTGCAATGCAAAGGCAGAAGCGGTGAATGGTGCAACCATTACTGGGTACGAAGATGTCCCCGTTAACAACGAAAGCGCCCTTGAGAAAGCTGTTAGCAGTCAACCAGTTTCTGTAGCAATTGATGCCAGTGGATCTGACTTTCAGTTTTACAAAAGTGGTGTGTTCAGTGGTTCGTGTGGAACTGAGTTGGATCACGGTGTTACTGCTGTGGGATATGGTGTTAGCGATGATGGGAAGAAGTATTGGTTGGTAAAGAACTCATGGGGAACAGAATGGGGTGAAGAAGGCTACATTAGGATGCAAAGAGATGTAGCTGCTGCAGAAGGACTCTGTGGGATAGCGATGATGGCATCTTATCCTACTGCATGATTATAACTTGTACACTACTGTTCATAAATTTCCTACACTTGTGTTTAACTCTATATTCTCAAATCAATCATTTACTAAAATTGAAATGAAAAAAAAGGGGAATGATGCTTATGAAAAAATATTAAAATGATAGGATTGTGGGCTGTATTCTCGCCGGTTGATCTCGCTTGGACTGGATGGAGAGCTCCACTTCTGGTCTGACTTTTCTTGGTGCACTGGAACAGAGGAGGCTTTACCTGTTGATCACACTCCGACGATCAACTAAGTGAGAGCATACAAAATAAATATTCAGTTTCAGTCTCAAGTATTCAGAAATAGGGTATCTTTACCGGGAGTCTCAAACCCCTTTTATAGATTTCCCTTCAATAGCTTTTACTAATGAGAACATAATCTCAATAGAAAGTCATATAATCATAATAGAAAAATCACTTGTTCACGTGCACCTCTTATCTTCGGGTGCAAACAACATAAACATATTTTCTCTACATGTGCACCATTATTCTTGGGTACGAACAACATTATTCTCAATAGCTTTTATTTGCATTGAATTACCGTATGCGCTATAAAAAAACATAATGTTCCTTCTATTTTTAACTATATTTTTCGAGTTGTCTTACTCCAGCACTTGGATTGAGCTCTTGGCTAACCCTTTGAGCCCATATTGGCCCAAAAACCGAGTTGACCATACCAAAGTGCTTGGACTGAGGTTTTCAACAATCTTGTCCATTACACTAGCCCCTAGGCTCGATTCGAGCTTGTCTAGGCGAAGAGGCTTACCAGCATTTGGCGGCTAACACGACGTTTTCCCCAGCGGGAAGGCGAGGTGCGGTTGTCGAAGCGTTTCTGATGAGATGTCTCACCATATTGTATCGTGGGCGTATAGGTGGCATGGCATTAACGGCCAGAAAGCACTGCCGCTTCATTTCCCTCTTTAAATGCTAAAAAACCCATTTCTCTACTTACGCTTCATGTAACCTTCATACCTCGGCACTCTTGCGCTCTCAAACCTCTCCTTCACCAGAAAGCTTCCTTCACACTTCTTCTTTCCAATCAGCTATCACACCAGGTATTTTCCTTCAACTACTCTCTATTATCGAATACTCATTCACCTTATCGATTGCATTGTCTGAATTGGGATTTTCTTTCGATTCGCCTTCTTTGTTTGAACAGTTATTTCATTTGGACTCGCTTTCTTTATTTGAAATGTGATTTCCTTTGGATTCATTTTCTTTGCCTTGAACTACTTGTGTCTTGTTTGTGTTTGTGCTTGTTTTCTAGTTATCTTTGTGATGGATTACAGTGTTATGTACCCTTGGGCTAAAAAATTAGGGCAGTTGGCAACATGTCCAAGGATTCTTTAACTCAGAAAAAGAAAGCTTCAGTCACCATTACTCAAGCCCCGACTGAGCGGGAGGAAGAAACCACCTCGGGGCTTGTTTTTAAAAGAAAAAGGAAAGCAACTGCTCCCCCTACTGAGCATTCTCACTTGGATGGTCGAGCCCCCCATCAGGACATTGTTCTTTCAGAAGGCCATGCCCCGCACCGAGATGTAATTGTCATCCAAGAAGGCGAAGCGAAGAGCTCTAAGAGGAAGAGCTTGTGGGATTCGAACTTCGACGTCCCAACCTATGGTGAACACGTCTTCCTGCCAGCGATGACAAGGACAAGCGCATGACCTTCGACGAAGAACACCTCTTTCGCGACACCATGAAGCAAATTGGGCAGACCTTGGCAATGGGTTGCTTGGTTGTTTCTAAAGCACGAAGTTAGAAATCTACTGAAGATCAAAGTGTCGTGGAGCTTCAGAGGAAAGTAAAACACCTACGAGCCGAGATCAACCGCCACTACAAAAAAATGTGTAAATAGTGGCGGTTTTAATATGGCGGTTATTAATAACCGCCACAAATTTCAGTATAATACGTCATTTCATTATCCGCCACAATTATCTTTTAAATTATGTCATTTTTAACCGTCACAATTTTCCTTCATATTTGAAAACTTGCTTTCACTTGAAAATGATTTTTTTTTTAAAATTACTTTATTCTTTTTTTTTAAAACTTACTTTCACAAAAACTAATTGAATTGAGTTTTAAAAATTGAAAATTGAATTTTTGAAAATTGAATTTTTTTTTGAAAACTTAAGAAAATAATTTTTTTTTAAATGGATTTTTTTTAAAACTTACTTTATTCCTTTTTTTAAAGTTACTCTCACGAAAACTAATTGAAAATTGAATTTTTGAAAATTGAATTTTTTTTTTTAAAACTTAAGAAAATAATTTTTTTTTGAATTTCAGTTTGGAAAACCTAACGCTCTTCACTCTCATTCCTCTGCCTCCACAACACTCTCGTCCCTATGTGGAGAACCCTTAGCGCTCTCTCCCTCTACACAAACCCTAGCGCTCTCTCCCTCCATACGAACCCTAGCGCTCTCTGCCTCCACACGTTTATTGTCACAAAACCCTACTCTCGCATCCGCCATCGCCACCTCCTTGCAGGGATTCAACACAATCAAACCCTATCGCCTTCAGAAGTTCAAATTACGCCTCTGATGTGAAGAGGTCGTTTTGAAGGTAATTAAATGCTTGCGCATTCTCTTATCAATGTCGACCATCGGCTTCATTGATGTTTTGGATGTGCTTGCTTCGTAGATTATTTTTTGAATGTTTCGTGCTTTGTTTGATGTGTAATTGAAGGAACTGACATGGGCAGTTTTGATTCTCTTCTCTATAGATCTCCTCTCTTTTTATATTATGATCCTTGTGAAATTGAAAACATAATTGTCAAGCTTTCCTTCACAGGTAATAGCTGTACTTAGTTATCATGATCTGATACTTTCTCATATAGGTTTCTATTTTTGAAAACTTAGATATGAAAATACGATGATTTCTGCAGGGGAGGACTTATGGTTTCAATGGAGCACTTATAAAGGCCACTAGAATATCAGGAATGCGAAATTTCAATATAAATGTATGCAGATATGTTCCGTGATAAGTTTCTTGTACTATATATTTTTCAGAGGGAAAGGTCAACTGATTTCTCTGTGATCATGAAGGGTAGGATTTTGGCCTTTTACCAATCAAAGCAGCTACCTGGGGACCTTTTGTTCTTCTCAATTTGGAAAAAGAGAATGTCTCTCAGAAGAAAGTTGATAGCCATAATGTGTCAAAGGAATGGCAGGATAGCTGTTCAGAAGTACTGAGTTCCAGTGGAATTGATTCTTCACTAAGTTATGTTTGCAGACGTGAATACACAATTGAATGCAATTGGAAGGTATGAATTGACTATTTGATTCAATTGATTCTTTTTCTTGGAAGTTATTGTTTATTATGTGAGCTACGGTTACATTTTCTTTATAATTATGTGATCAGATTTTTATCTGGTTTATGAAACTTCACTCTCACGTATAGTAGGTAAAACCTATTTGCTTTATCTCACAAGTGAACATTCTCTACAAGAAATTTTAAACATCAGCTTTTATTATATCCACCATGTTGTTTGTATGATTCAATGGGTTTTTTTTCTAAGACTTTAGCAATTTCAGGGTTTTTTTTTAAGGTATTCTGTGATAACTAACTTAGATGGTGGCTATCATGTGCCGTATGCACATAAAGGCCTTGTTTCTGATCTTAAGATGGATTCCTATTCTATCACTGTAAGCTTCTTTGCTGTCTTTAAAAAATCTTTTCATTTTACATGCTATTGTACTGTAGCATGAAAAATTGAGTCATGTAGATGGTTTTTTGGGACCCTTGTTACATGACTTTTTCATCCTTTTCTGCAACCAGAATAAAGAATTTTCTTTATCAGTCTACTAACTAAAATAATTTTCTAAAGTGAGCTAAAATAATAAATACTTTTGGCACTGGATTTTTTATTTCTTTTGTTACACATCTGGTTGCTTATGTTCTAAAAAGATTGTTTATGAATGAGACAACAGATGTTTGAAAAGGTTAGCATCCAAAGTTGTGAAGGTAGCTCAGAGAAAAGCAAAGAGAATTATGATCGACTTGGAAGAAAAGCTATATACGCTTTTATTTACCCAAACTTCATGATTAATAGGTGCTTGTTTTGTTGTTGTTTAGGCATGGTAGATCATTTTTTCAGTCATCTTATTCATTTAAACAAGAAATTTTGATATATTCAAGTGTATTATTTGTTTTGCAAATTAGCATGCTTTATAACTTGGGGTGCTTGCTGGCCTTCATAGGTACGGACCTTGGATGGACACCAATCTTGTGGTTCCACAAGGACCCAACAAATGTCAAGTAATATTTGACTACTATCTTGAACGCTCTCTGAAGGTAACTTCTAGTTATGTAGGCATATAATACCCGATATTCTATCCATGATTCAGAGTCTCTAAAATGTATCTGTTGTTAACTTACTGCACTATCAACCCCATTGGACTAAGGATAACAAAAACTTGTTTTCTTATATGGGCTCCCTTTTGGTCTATCAGCAGAAAATTATTTATACTCTTAATAGTATATATATAAAATAACTATCTATTACATAAATCTCTACATAATTTTATATATATTTTGTTGGCAATAAAAAAAATATTTTATGTACATAATCTGTACATAAATGTTAAACGATTTTACTATAAAGTAACAATATATATATATATATTCGTTTTTATGAGTATTTAGAGGGACAATTAGAGGAGCTGTAGAAGATTTTTTTCCAGGTTAGATTTTGTGGCCCATTCATATTGTTCAAATTGAAGAGATTTCCCGACCAACGGAGACGTGTATATGGACTATTGATTCACTTCCTTTTTATTAGCTTTTCTCAGTTATTTATGTAATTAAATTTGTGCTGTATATTCTATGATAAACAAGTTAAATGTTAGTCAATGATATTTGCAGCTATCAGGAAGCAATTGAGGACATTACAAAAAAAATGGGTGCTGGCATGGCCAAATTTACACATGAAATACCTTTTGACTTTGACTCCATGTTCAGGTGTGTTGATGTATGGGTTTCTTATTTGTCACTTCAATTTAATTTTATAATCCAGGATTTGAAATATGAGGAGAACTCTGTTAAGGCAGTACAATGCTTAAATGACAGGGTCACTAAAGCTCTGATGCATGCTGAAGATTCCTTAATATACATGTATGCTTTAAGAGGCTCGTCTATATTTCGTTTTTGTGCTATACCCCAGGTACTGTTCTTTTACTTAGTTACTTCTGATGGAACTGTTATTTAGTTCATGTCACTCTATGTTGCAATGATATACAATAATTTATATGCATTTTTTATATTGTTTGCATACCATGTTATGTTTCAGAAGAGTTAAATCATTTCAGCTTCCTCCCTATTCAGTTCAATAAAATATGAAAAAGTAAAATTAATATATTATGCCAGTTTCTTTTAAGATTTAGTTAAGACTTCCCAAAAGATGTGTTAATAACAATCTATTATACAATTTTTAGTTAAGTGTTTTACCTATACATAGTGGTAAGCCAAGAAACAGAATATCTTTTAATAGAAACTTCATGTACAATAATTGTGAGAGTACAGATTGTCTTCCTGTGGTTGAGTGATTTTAATAGATCATGATTGTGTGAGGGTTTAGCTATATAGCCTTGCTGGTTTTAGTTAATAATACTACGTGGAATAAGAAATTTGTTCTTTTGAGTTGCATATGTTCTAGAGGAAGAAGCTGCTTGGGTGGATTTACAGGGTACAATCTGATGCTATGTGGAACCTATTTTTCTTTAAGCACTATTAATTTTTTTTTGGGGTCAAAGGGGTGTTAGTTTCGTCATATTCATTTTATGTTTAATGAATCTAGCAATAGTTATTTTGATAATCTTTCCCTAGTAATTTTGATGTTTATTTGACATGTGCTGCACTGTGACAGATAATGGCAATTGGAACACTAGCGTTATGTTACAACAACATTGAGGTCTTCAGAGGGTGTAGTTAAAATGAGGAGAGGTCAGAACAACTATTTCGATACTGAAGTCTTTTATTGGTGTCTTTTATTTTATAATTATAAACATACAAATTCATTAACTTAAAATTATTTATTTCAGGCATCAGATTATGGAAGTGGTGCTCCATCACCTAATCAAGTAATAAGATCAAGTGCTGGAAGCAAAACTGATTAGGATGTGTGTTTTAATTTTAAACTTGATTAGGGATGTATGAACTTTTGAACAATTATGTGTTGTAATTTTAAACTTGATTAGAAATGTACGACCTTTATATGTGTTTTAATTTTCAATTATATATAAATTTTTGAACATTATTATGTGTGCTTTAATTTTCAATGAAAATGAATGAATGATTATAACTTTATACATTATTTTATTTTATTATGCAAAAGTGGTGGTTAAATTTTATAATTGTACAAAACAGATTATAAAAAAGATTATAAAAAAGTGGTGGTTAAAATTTATAATTGTATAAAACAAATTATAAAAAAAAGTGGTTAAATTTTATTTATTCAGTATTAAAATTACGTCAGTTAAAAACACCACTACTTATATATACTATGGTGTCATAATTTTCTTCAATGCTTGTAAATTGCGACAGTTATAACAGACACTACTTACATATAAAAACCGTCACAACTTACACTATGTTTAAAGTGACGGGTGTTGCGGCGGGTAACATAAAACCGTCACATTAAACTTTGTGACGGCCAGTTCTATGGCGGTTTGGGAAACCGCCACAAGCGTATATTGTGGCAGTTATAAACGTCACTTTATACGAAAAAAACCGCCACAATATACACTTTTTTTTGTAGTGCGCTTGAATGACCATGCCCAAGCTGAAGCCACATGCCTTACTAATCTTCAAGAAGAAACTAAGCCACTTTTTTGCCGAGAAGGTTCAAGAAGCTACGAGCCTAGTAGAAGAGAAGAACAAACTCAATGGTTCGTGTGGAACTGAGTTGGATAACGGTGTGACTGCTGTGGGATATGGTGTTAGTGATGATGGGAGGAAGTATTGGTTGGTAAAGAACTCATGGGGAACAGAATGGGGTGAAGAAGGCTACATCAGGATGCAAAGAGCTGTGCCTGCTGCATGATTATAACTTGTACACTACTCTTCATAAATTACCTACACTTGTATTCTCTAATCAATCATTCACTAAAAATGAAATGAAAAATTAGTCATGTGAGTAATGATATTATATATGCTTTATCTATTTATTTAATTAGTAATTGTTAACCAACATTTAACGCGCGCAATAGTATATATAAAAGGTGAGGCTTTCCTCTCTCATTCTGTTCAGAAACAATGGCAGAAGAATTAGCAACCACGATTCCGCAATCGCAAGGAAGCTCCATGAAGAAACGGCCTTCGAAGAAGGACAAAGTGTTGCTGGAGGACTATCTCCACCTCCTTCATTCTCGTCAAACTCTTCACCTAACAATCAATCAACTCAATCAGGTTCCATTCATTCTATGTACCTTTCAATTCTTATTTTCATTGACAATTTTCTCTCAACACTCTGCATTTCATTCTTATTTTTCTTCTTCCTTCTGCCACAGGTCATCCGCATTCACGGTTTCAAGAAAATTCATCACGCTCCCAAGGTTCTATTCTCCATCACGCTAATCTTATGTTCTGTTTGGTTACTAACAATATTTCGCCGGAAACGTTGCCTCTTTTACCGTTTTGTTCTTAATTTTTTATTCTTCAATTCCTTTTAAATTCAACACGTTTTAAGATTAGAAGTTCTAGACTACCTTAGTTTATTAGTTCTCTGTCCACAAATCTCCAAACAACAAGAGATGGTTATCGAATAGGTTTTCGTCTTGAGAAATTGCAAAAACCTATCTGGATTCCTTGCGCAGAAGGTGCTGGTGGAGGCGGTGGAGTCGCTGGATCTTGTAAATGTGCCACGTTCGACCCTGTGCGACAGCGTTTCGGCGTTCGCGGCAGTGGCACTGGAGGACGTGGTGGCAGATTTGGCAGAGCTGAAATGGCAAGAGTGCTGCGTAACCTCCGTCGAGAGAATCAGTCTCTCGGAAGGCAAGAGCGTGTTGCCTGCTTCCTCCGATCAGAGCTTCGGATTCGGGAGGCAGTCGAAGAGGATGGACGAAACCCGTGACCTAATCCCTGAAAATTTCCAAGGAAGGCTGAAACCGACGAAAATGGCGCCGAAGCGTAAGAAGAGTAAGGTTGCCGCTCTGGACTCTGTTGCCTCAGCTGTAGATTCCGCTTCTCTGGCTTCCTGCTAAGTCGATGAATCACCACTGCATCCTTCGCCATCTTTCCTTTTTTTGGTTATGGTATGTTAATGTTTCCAAAGCGTTACACCATTTAAATTGAAATTGGTCTATTACGTAGGACTACTAAAACGTTAGATAAAGTGAGAGATTCTAAATGCGTGTAAATGTCAAGTGATTTTCCAAATATTAAATACTGAATGAACATAGCACACTACTGTAAACATTAATTATTTTCCTTTCTTTATACCTAGGGTAGCAATATCGGCTGACCTTCGCTAGGAATGCGGATATTTTCATTGGTCCGTCCCACAAATGAAATAATTGGGGGTTTCATAAGAATTTTTTTTATTAAAAAATTAATTTTTATTAATTATTTAAAATTTATTGAAATACGAATATTGTTAGAAAGTTTGATTAAAAATAATTTAAGTTTTTGTTTTGCATATATTTTTTCTTATATATGTATGTGTAAGAGCATTCTATAAAAATTTTGCTACAAAATATTTCAATGAAGATAACTAATTTATTAACTATTCTATTGAAATTTATTTTTTTATATTATTTTTATTAATAAAATTTAAATATAAAATTTTACATAAAAATTAGATTCACTGTTACTCTTAATACTAACTCTTTTATATTATTAAAATAAAACATTCATTTTTAATACATATTTTTTTTTAGTACATTAAATTCAATTCTTTAAAATAAAATAAAATAAAAATCACTGTAACATATGATTTTTTAAAAAAAATAAAAAATAATTATTTTTTTATTTACGCGGATGAGCAACCTTAACTCGCACCAATTAGAAATCATACGGCAAAACGGATTAGAATGTTAGATTAATGAACCTACCAAACACTTGTTTGGTAGTTGGTTGTAGGTAGACTCAATAACCCACATTTTGATATATATAAAAAAACAATATTAGAATAATAAAACATAAAGTTATCTTTTACAACAATAAATAGTATTATTGAATTAAGTTTGATTGAATAGTATCGAAATTATAAGGTGGCTTACCAACATTATTATATATGTGCTTGACAGTTTGATATATACTATAGATCTTATCGTCCTAAAAATATAAGATAGAAGTCTTATTTATACGTCACATTACTTTTAAAGTGAATTTTTAAAATTATGAATTATTTCAATTAAAAATATCGTAATGTTTAATTAAAAACAATTTCAATGTAAATACTGGTATCTAGACATAATACTTGTTATAATATAATAATGTTTTAAGGATTATTATACTAATAAATTTTAAAGTATAATATGTGATTTTTAACTATTGTAATTTAAATATTAAATTATTTACAATTATTTATTAACATTTATAATTTAATAATTTAATAAAATTATTTTTTATAGTTACTAGTAAAAATATAATAAAATATAACAACAGACAAAGTTAACTAACCAACAACTTCATTCATTGTTTTGGTTTAACAAAACAAAAGTGCATCTAACAATTACATAGTTAAAATATCCAAAACAAAAATCAGAATATTCTAAAAGTTTTGATATCACAACAAACTTTTCTAAATTTGTAGTAATTTTTCTAATTAGTCTTGCTTTCTCCACTTAATTCTTTTATTTTATTTGGTGATGGAGTATCACTTTCAACATCCCGAAAATAAATAAAAAATAATTATAAGTTATTCAATTTTAATACTTATTAAAATAAATTTAGACAATAATATAAGAAATTTAAGTCATTTCTTAAGTAAACTACCATTATATTTCATTAATATAGGCATGTACCAAAATGAGCGCTCATTGCAGCGGAATGTTCAGGAACGTCATGACCAGAAACAATATAGACAAGTAGTTGTTTACATTTGATTTTTGATAGTTGCAAGTTTATTTTTCATCTTCACAATATTGTCCTCTATATTTGGTGAAGTTGCAATATATGAAGCAAAGTTCATCACATAGTCTTGTAATGGATTGCATAGAAGCAAGGGTAGCACAAACTTCATATGATAGTCTTCTAACTCGACATGGATGTTCTTTACTAAATATGACACTAATTAGATTGTTTGGACATTTATTTGATCTAGATTCTGAATTTTTAAAATTAGCTTACCAAATTTGTTTCCTCCATAAAATTGGAATAATAACCAGAAGCCATTTAAAAGTCATATCAAACCACTTTTTCCAAATTATATATTCATCATAACTCACATCAAACTAGATTTTAGAATTTGTATAGTAACTAACTGATTTATACAAGGCATACCCATAAAGCAACAAATTGAACTAACCATAACAATAACAATAAAGCATAAACTAGACAAAATTGAACACAAAGTTATACCATAAACTTAGTTCGAATTAGCCAAACTCATAAAATTGCCTTCAAACCACAACTTTACCTAAGTTTATGAAAAAATAATATAATTCCCAATCGTAGAAAAAATCCCAAAGCAATCATATTTTCCTTCAAATGATAAAGCCAATCATTATAAGCAAACAATGAAAAAGTATCATATAGCCTAAGCATTTAACCTCTTAGAAATTTTCAAAGTATGTACAAGTTTTAGTTTCTACCATGCAATATTCATTACTACACTTGCAAGCTTTTGATATAGAAAAATCATTACTGTAAAAACACAACACAAACCTTTATTGCTTTACAAATACAACAATGGGAATCAATTAATGATCATCACGCACATCAGATCATATATATATTTAAGTAGACCAAATCTCCCACATGAAATACCTTATATATCCTTTTCTAATCCGCATATAGTTTCATTTTATTCTGAACTTTTTGTAAATTGAGGTGCAAGATTTTAACAATCAGTTCTCTAATTTTTATGGTGTAATCAATTGCTTCCACCAGAGAATCTCCCTGCAAAGTGGTATTGGGCATTGAAGGAGGATAACCATATAATGCTTTGAATGTTATCATTCTAGTGTTGTGTGAATTTTGGTATTGTACCATAATTCAACTGAAAATAAATGGTCAACCTATTTGTTTGGAAAGTCCTCGGTAACACAACCTAAATAATCTTTCAAAACTCTGTTGACAACTTCCATTTGGCCATTGGAATTGGGGTGAAAATTAGTGGATTTCAACAATTTGACTGAATGATGTGACATAAACTCTTTCCAAGAAGGCACTATTAAAAATGGCATCTCTGTTTTTCACAAGGCCATCCATGTAGTTTGACAACTGTGTCAAAGAAAAAGTGTACCACTTTAGGTGTGTCAAAAGGGTGACCTAACATATCACAATGATAATTGTCATTCCCTTAGATTTTGGAAGACCAATTATAAAATTTATTAAAAGGGATTTCCATGCTCTATCATAGAGAGCAGTTGTAGTAATCTAGGCAATTGTAACAGAGGCTTATTTTTTTGACAAATTACACATTTCTGGACCCAAACTCTAACGTCTTTATGTAGCCCTTTCCAATAAAACTATTCTCTAATCCTTTTATAAGTGAGATAATCACCTGAGTGTCCCCCATCAATGTGTTATGAAAATGGTGCAAAAAATGTCTTCTTATGACAGAAGTTGCTCCAACAATTATCTTTCTTTTTCTCTGAAGAATCAATCCGTGTAATGTTTGTACGGTATTTGGTGTAATTCATAAGTGTGACTATTTAGTGAAATTTCATTAAAAAAAGTTAGGTACCTATAGTTTTAATTGTTGATTAATTTATCATCCAAATCTAATTATCAAAGAGATCTAACGATGGCAAGATCATGTCGTTTCGAACGTCAAAGCTAAGGAGGTTTTCCATGTTTTTGACCAACTTCTGAATAGGCTTTTCTAACTCGGAAGATTCTAAGTGTCTATGAGTCGACCCACCGATAAGTAGATTTAATGAGTATGTTTCGTTTTAATATACTTGTGTTTTTATTCACTATGTTGACCTTGAGTTCGTGAATGTGCTGAAACAATTAAGGCGACAAGCAGCGAAGCGGCAGAAGGGGTCGCTCAAGAATATAGGGATGGGTAATACCACTCCTATTATTGATTTGGTTCCCGCTTCTGGGGATGAGCCCTCGATGGCCAAGGAGAGCATCTTGGTGGTGAGCCACTGAACGAGGTTGAATACTCTCTTCAAGAGTTTTTTGATCCCTTGTAAACTTCATTTCGATTTTTAATATTTCTTGGGCCCGGATGTGGACAAAAAACAATTTGAATGTGTTTGTTTAGTTTATGCTATGTTTTTCTTTATTCGAGTGTTTTATATTTTTCTCATGCCCACCAATAGCTCGTATGACGACTGATAATATTTATTGAATGCGATCTCTTCAATTTGAACTTGTAATAGTTAATAGATTGAAACTCTGACCGAATGGTGTTGATAGCAACCAATAAAATTGAATAAGAATCTTCATACATTTTCTTTAAATAACTTCTAGTCAAATTAATCTTAAAATTTATTATGTCATTTGATATTAAAATATAGGCACTTATGAGGATTTATTGTTAATTTATATATAAAATAATTCCTAATTTATGAATTTATATCTTTTTATATTTTTATGATCTTTATTTGAATAAGAGTATTTTATTCCCAAATTTCGTGTTAATTTTAAGTCCAACCAATAGGCTCTCCTCATTGATGTTTATATCAAACAATTGACGTCGTAGAGAAGGTTCCCCGACTTTAACTAGGATCATATCCTTTGAACCATAGGTCAGACTGTATCGAGTGATGATGATGATGACATGTGGTATGCCAAAACGACAAATTATATTCTTCCATACGAAATTTCGAACGTTTCGTGCTGTAATGGTCGTTAATAGCTCAACCTCTCTCCACTTAGTAAAATAATCAATTCCTACTAAAAGAAACTTACATTGTCCTTTACCTAGCTTGAAGGGCCCAATGATATCCATTCCCCATTTTGCAAAGGGCCATGAGGAAAGGATACAATGTAGGTTATCGGGTTTCTGGTGAGATAAAGTATCCTACTTGATGTGATTCCAATAGCAAGATATAGATGATTCTTTGACATTTTATGGAATCAACTTGAGTTGGAGATAGCTTAGGCACTTTTAATAGAATTGGATCAATGTTCTAAGTTTCAAGAACTCACCAAAACTTGCACCAAACACCAAACTCACATGGAAGACCCATTTCTTGCCAATTGAACCGATTAAAAGATGTAAAAATGCAAATGAACCGATTAAATTTGCTTAACAAATGAAATGAACCGATTAAAATGCTTCAAAACTGAAATGCACCGAACAAATCCAAGGAGAAAGAAGATGAACCAATTGAAACATGAAAATAAGCAAGAACACGCCACTTGAAGTGTGAATGCTCCAAGATAAGTGTGCAATGCCGCCACTTGAGAGAACCAAGGCACTCAAGATGAGACTAGGAAGAGGAGAAATCAAATCTCACTCACTCAATCACCAAATTGGGAGAGTTTCTTTACTACAAATTCCAAATCTGAATTGTGAATGACCTAAGCCCTCCTTTTATAGGAGCAAGGGCTGGTCATGAAGCTTACATCATAAGCTAACCAAAAGACTCTTCATATGCTACTTACTAATAGCGCCTAAATGAAGCATGAAGAGTACTCTTCTAGAAAATTCTAAACTAATGCCTAAAGATGCTTTTACAAAAGAGGTATCTAAGGTTTCCCTCTAAGCACCTTTCCTAAAAACTATGTATTTAAACATTCTATATTATTTACAAATTTATAAAAGAAACTATAAAGAGAGATATTTAAATGAAGCCTATTCTTGAAAACTTGTAGACTTCTTTGGCTTTAGGCTTGATCCTCTCTTTATTTTATGTCTTCGTTTAATTTTGAAAAGACTAGAAGGAAGAACTTCAAATGTGTAGGTGAATGACCTCTCCCTTCATTAATAAAAGCCTCCTTTATTTGATTCTCATCAGTACCCCTGACACTTTAAGCATTTATGAACAAACACTGTACAGTCGCCCTGCACAATCGACCAGTAGTATCATGTCCGTAGTACCTTAGCAGCCATTGTTCTTGCTCTTGAATGATTCCCACATATGCCTTCGTGTATTTCACGCATGACATAGTCGGCTTGATCTTGTGATATACATTTCAATAGGGCCGAGTATATCCTTGTCTATAGAGATCAGAACCAATGAAGATAAACCAAGCAGTCTGTTGTCTCATTGTCTTCTTCTCTTGTGCACGACATTCACTATTTCCTAAAAAGCATTTGATAGGTGTTATCCAGGTTTCTTTTTCATCAATAGCCAAGTATTCGTCTGTGCTGAAACTGGGATTTTTGAGATTTATGTAGATGACCGGCCGGTGGAGCCCTTTCTTTTTAATAGTAGCCAACCGCAAAAGCATGTCACCCCTAACATTATGCTCGTGGAGAATGTGTTCGATTTGAACACTTTTGAATTTAGGCATTAAATTCCGACCGAGGTGGTAATACTTCTGCAATAAAGACTCTTTTACTTCAAACTCTCCTTTTAAGTTATCCAACCACTAGCTGAGAGTCGCTTCTACAAAGAAGTTTTTAAGCTTCCATATCATATGCTAAATTGAGGTCGGCTAGAATAACTTCATATTTTGCTTGGTTTTTTGATGTTTTGAAACCAAACTTCAATCCTTGTTCGAGGAGAATACCGCTTGGACCTTCGAGCACCACACCTGCTCCGCATGAATTTTCAATGGATGAACCATCCACATGTAAGGTCCATTGGAGATTTTCATCCTCGGTCTATCGGGGGCTAAGTTTAGCCGTGAAATCGGCTAAGGCTTGAGATTTGATTGTCCCCCTTGGTTGATACTGGATCTGAAATTCAGATAATTCAACCACCCATCCAATTATTCGTCCAGCCAAATTGGGCTTAGCTAAGATCTTCATAATAGGATATTCGGTCTTCACTATTATACGATGATTTTGAAAATACATTCAAATTATTCATGCGACGTGATGTGAGTTGATTTTAGGATTGTTCATTTTTGGTGTGACACTTTACTTAGATTGGGATTTTAAGCAAGAATATGGTGAGAACTCTGAGAAGATCCCCACTGGACACGAACTTAACCAAGTGGTTAAGTAAGTGTGAAGGTTCACTTCACAAGAGCAAAAGGAAAAGACAATTATAAGGTGAAAATGATGCTAGAAGGTGCGACATTAAAGAACAAGGAAAGGAAACCAAATAGAATTGTCGAATGGATACAAGGAAAACCAAACAAGAACATGATACAAAGAGTAAAAATGGAATGACAATGGAAGAATAGATAAAGGAAGGAGAAAGCTTATGTGATGGATTTGAGAATTGGAACACGCCACTTGGAGTGTGATTGACCTCCAAGATAAGTGATGATAGCCGCCACTTGAAAGCTCTCGATACTCACAAGATAAGACCTAAATGCTAAGAGGAAATAAAACCTCACTAACACCTCACACAATTTGTGCATAGTAACTCTTCTTCTATTAATTTCAACATGTAAAATACACTAGCTGGGCCTCCTATTTATAGGTGAAGGAGCCTTGGAGAACAAGCTAAAGGGGTAGGATGGGAAAAGGGAAAAAAATGGGCAGCCTTAGGGTTTGACTAAGTCAAACCCGTATCCTAGGCTTGTCCTTCTAGAAACTAGGTCAAAATGTCTTCCAAAAGGGCTAGGAACAAGCTAAAATGCTACCCACACCCCCTATTATGCTAAAGGTACCTTATTCTAGCCTATATTTTCTATTTGGACCACCAAAGTGAGCCAAAATTATTTAGAACTTGTTTTATTCTTAAGAAAACCAGCAAAAAGAACTTGAGATGCTCTGGTCTTTGTCCATTTCTCCCTCTAGTGAGGTCTTCACTTGAATGTTGAGATGACCTTTCATAGTGTGCATCCTTGGTCATCTTCTTGTTGTCTTGGTTTGTATCACGGTAACAACTATTGTTAGGGCTACCTTTTCAATCATCTTATAACGAACCTTTGCACTATGTAGGACTCGAGTAATGAAATAAATCAATCGTTCCTCCTTTTCAACCTCTTATACTAGAGTTGCATTGACCGTTTCCTCTGAGACTGCAAGATATATTATAATTGGTCTCTGAGTATCTAGTTTTTGTATGACCGGGGAGCTGCCAAGAAGGCTTTTAAATGAAGAAAGATTTCTTCAAATTCGGTCGTCCATTTAAATTAGCTGCCTTTCACAAAAGTTGGACGATAGGCTTAGTTTTTTTTGCTAACTTCGACACAAATCTAGAGAGAGTCGTCAATTGGCCGATCAATTTCTAAATTTCCTTTACATTTTCAAGGCTTTTCATTTTAGTGATAGCCCTACACTTTTCTGGATTTGCTTCAATACCAGGATGGGTAAGCATAAAACCCATAAATTTTCCTCCTTCTACTTCGAGTGCACACTTGTCGGGGTTAAGCCTCATACCATGATCTCGAAGGGCTTTAAAACCTTCTTTTAGATCTTGGATGTGTTGCAAACATGAGTCAAATTTGACTAATATGTCGTGCACATAAACTTCAACATCCTGGCCGAGCATGCCTTTAAAAATGTAATCCATCAATCTCTTATAAGTTGCACCAACGTTCTTTAGGCCGAATGACATGACTTCATAATAGAAGTTGTCGCAATCGGTCATGAATGTTGTTTTTCCTTGTCTTTTGCATACATTTGGATTTGATTGTATCCAAAATACACATCTAGGAAACTTAAAATATGATGACTGGCTGTTCCATCAATTAGACGGTAGATGCTTGGTAAAATGATAAGAATCCTTTAGACAACCTTTGTTGAGGTTGATGTAATTCGTATACATATCCTCCACTAACCATTAGATTTTTTGACCATGACCACATTTGCCAACCATATGGTGTAGTGTGTTTTTTTTATGAAACCTGCTTTGACAAGCTTGTCGTCTTCTTTGGTTGCAGCATTGCGCTTCTCTTCACCCATTTTTCTTTTCTTCTACGCGATCAATCTTGCTTCTTTGTAAATTGAAAGACGATATGTAATGACGTCCGAACTTACTCCAGGCATATATGAGGCTATCCAAGCAAACAAATCAGCATTGTCAATAAGTATTTGACTTACTAATTTTTCGTCAATCGGCTTTAGCGAAGTCCCTATATGTTTTGCATGTTCTTCATCACGTAGGGATAGCAGGCGAAAATCCTCGTCAGGTTCAATGTGAGCATCATTCAATTGGGGGTCGAGATCGACCAACGTAACCATATGCTCTCTTCTGGTAGATTTTATTTTGCAAGACCAATCTCTAATCGGCCCTCTGGACCTTGGTGAGTGTCCTCTTCTATATTCTCTTGGCCGACCGCGTGGTGATTCTCTATAACGTAGTCGATTGGTAGGCTCGACTTTCAAACTTGTTACATAGAAATCTTAGGCTACTTTTTTTTATCAACATGAACGATGACTATGTCACCTGAAGCCGATGGGAACTTCATAGCTAGGTTCGGAGTTGACACTATTTCCCGAAGGCGGTTGATTGACGACCGTTCGAGCAAGATACTATATGAAGTATTAGCAGTAACCAAAATATAACTGATTTTGATTGTTTTATAAAGGTATCTGCCTTCACCGAACATTGTATACAAATCTGTGTAGCCTCGAGTGTCAACATGTTTTCCTGAAAACCCTACTATTTGATCATCATAGGGTTGAATTTATAATTCTGGAATCCTCATTCTTTTGAAAGTTTTCCAGTATAAAATGTTGACCGAACTGCCTTGATCTACCAAAACCTTGGCAATGGCAAATTTGTCGATCTCTACTGGGGGTCGTCTTGAGCTAGACCAATAGTAGTAAAATCATCATCTGTAGAGAGAATTGGAGGTACTCTCGGTCATTCTCTGATAGTGGTTGAATGGACTAAATGGATAGCTTGGAGATGTTTCTTGCGGGTTGAACTGGAACATCCCTCGGATGCAAATCCTCCCACGATCGTTTTTATTACTCCACGAACGCATTGTCTCGAATGGAATCTAGGGCTTTCGCTCCTTGGCAATGAATGTCGAGAATAATGACGTGATCGCTCCTTCTTAACGCCACGCCCACCGAGTGCAAATCCTCCAGTGATCGTGTTTATAACTTCAGGAACGTCGCGTCTTGAGCGATCGTCAAGTCTGGGACTTTCGCTTCTTCTTGAACGATCACCCCTATTGAGGCTCTCGCTCCTTCTTTGTTGTTTTGAGGGACGTCGATCGTCCTCAAGACGTCGTGATCTTTATTCTTGACCATGCTAGGGGTATGGTTCTCTTTATTCCTTTCTAGACACATACATTTCTCTTTGTGGAGATCGGTATGAGCTTATTTTTTTTTGTTTGAACAAACTTGAGCAAGTTGCCAGCTTGAACGAGTTCTTATATTTTATCCTTCAAAGTTGGGTACTCTTCGATCGTGTGACCAAAGTTGCGATGATACCAACATTGTTTAGACATGTCAGCATCCCTTGGACTCTGTAGTTTTTTCAATGCCGGAATTAGGTCGGCTTGCAAGGCTTCATCCTTTACTTTTCCCCGATTAGCATTTAATAGGGTGTAAATATGAAATCGAGGACCTCAGTTATCTCTGGATTTTTCAAACCGACTAGGTATATATTGAGTACCTCGGTCTTTCTCCTTTCCCTTGACTCCTCCATTGTCTGCTCAAGCGTTCTTGTGATAATCATGTAGATCCTCAATTTGCATGAATTTGGTTGTTTGATTTTTCAATTCATCTAAATTTTTTTTTGGTTTCTTTATCAAACTATTAGTGAATTGTTCGGGTCAGAGAGCCGAGATCAAATGATGCATGGCTATCTCTAGCATGAGGTTTTCGATGCTCACATATAATTTGTTGAATCTCTCCATTAATGCCCACAAGGGTTCTCTTGTCTGACATTGAGAAGAGCTAAAGATGACATGTGATGTGGTCATCTTGTAGCGTAGTGAGTGTTAAATTTGGCTAACAAAGCTTTGAAACTATCCATTGAAAAAGGTACTCTTACGATCAATAAGTACTCAGTATTCAGAGTATGTATCAAAAACTGATTAAAAGCATACCTTACACCTATAGAGGGTTTATTTATAGTGCTTAGTCATATGTCATCTATTGTAATGGGCCGAATCTATGATATATTATTGTTAGCTTATTTTTAGGAAGGTTCCCTAAATTCTTGGGGTGTTGCTCGAATTTTGTGGGACGTGTTCTGGATTCTCAGGGAGTTCTTGCAACTACCTTAACTGTTATTTCTTGTAAATGCTTTAAATGTGTCTTCAACCGATTAGTCGATCACTAAGACCGACATGGCTTGTCTGGTACCAACCCCGATACATAATGTATTGTATAAAGTGGATTTTTAAAGTTATAAATTATGTAAATTAAAATTGTGGTAATGTTTTAATTATAAAAAAATAGTGTAAATAGTGGTGTATCTAAATATTATTATTCTCGTTATAATATGATGTTTTAATGATTATTATTTTAATAAATTTTGAAATATAATTTGATTATTTTAATAAGTTC
Source organism: Phaseolus vulgaris (assembly GCF_000499845.2). NCBI lineage: Eukaryota > Viridiplantae > Streptophyta > Magnoliopsida > Fabales > Fabaceae > Phaseolus > Phaseolus vulgaris. Next base: position 33,925,533 of record NC_023749.2, on the reverse strand, counting down.
ATTATAGCATCGTTAGGATCAATCACCGCTTTTTGAGGTATTGCCCTACTTAGAGTTTGGTGCTCCGTCATGTTTTGTCCTTAAAAGACGCCTCGGTAGGTTAAGGGAGGAGGGTGTATTTTAATTGCCCTTGGCCTCGACGTGTACAAGTTGACCTAGGTAACATAGGTGTCGACATGCTCGTCCGGGTCGCCACTGTCGTCACACTTATCAATCATTGGGCTCTTCCAGTTATATGGCAGTGACACTTGCATGATTGACTCGATGAAGGGATGCCGACGTGACGACAGTCTCATGGCTCCGCTGGAGGTAGTATACACCGTGTGGTGATGTGAACTGTTTTTTCCATTCATTTGTGTCAGTGTCTTACTTTTGGAGTGTCCATGGTTTCTCGAGTCTTCCTAAGCTGTTGATGTGTGCCGGAGTTCCATCTTTTTGTTCATTGCTAACCTATGTTTTGACATGGACGCTGTTAGAATATATGACCTTAAACAAGAGGGGGGTGAATTGTTTATGAAAGATTTTCGCAAACTTTGAAGGTATAATGAAAGTCAATGAAGAATCACAGAGAAAGAAACTAAGGAAAACAAAGCACAAAGTTGTTTTAGTTGATTTCCAGAAAATCAAGCGGTTGTTTTTGCGATTCAACCGGTTGTTTTTATCAGCAGTTAATAAAAACAACTTAAAACAGATATGTAAGATTAGGGAAAGAGAGAATCACACAAACAAATTTATACTGGTTCACTCTTACACCAAGAGCTACATCCAGTCCCCAGAAACCACTGGGTAATCCACTATGCAATCAAAACTAGATTACAAACACCACACACCAAAGTAGTGACCTTGAACCCCTCAAGAAACACACTACCTTGGAAACCACACCAAGAGTGTTGATCTTGAACACCTCAAGAACATACAACACTCCTTGGCAATACAAGTACAAAAATATAGAAATCAAGGAAGAAGGGAATAAAATACACCTGGGTATTACAAAGCTTAAAGTTCAGAATTACAACCCAATCCTATTTCACACACTTAAGAATGATCCAAAGCTCTTTCAAATCTTGGAAAAATTGTTTTTGATATACCAAGATTAGGAGCATAAAACAACCTTTATATATACCAATCAAGTGGTCAAAAACATTTAATAAAGGAGCCAAGGTAGTTAGGATCATTTAAAACATATTAAAACCACTTAACAAAATTCTGTTAAGGTTTTCAGAAAAACAATCGATTGTTTTGTCGAAACAATCGGTTGAATTGACTTTGACAACAAAGTCAAGCTTTTCAAAAACTACTAAGGTAAAACAACCTGTTGTTTCGAAATTTCAACAGCTTTTTATAAAACCCATCTTTTCAAAAGGTTGAAGATTCAAATGAACTTGGATCATCTTAAGGAGTGAATTAACAAGTTTCAAACAACTAGACAACACACACACACCCATCAACAAGGTCTTCAAGCTTTCCTCTTGGATTTGGAGACATCAAAGCATCTTGTTCAACAGTCGCTGCTTTTACCGAATGACCGTAAGATCGTTTAGGGTGACCCGCACTCGACCTCTCGATTTATGGTAGAACATAGGGTATTACTTGATATCTTGTTTAAAGTTATCTCTAAATCCATATTAAATGCATAAGGTGTTAAAATTATCTCTAAATTTCTATTAAAGGCATAAAGGGATTCCTAACTATACCATTTTTAAAAGGGTCGATTTGCCTCTTATTTTCTGTTGCAGAATTAATCAAATTTTGACCCAAAAGTCCTACTTTTAAAATAAAAATGGTTTGCAAGTTAGGATTTATGTGATTTTGATTCTTTTGAATCAATGTCCTTGCTCCAAATACATTATTAACAGAAAATGGAGAAACATGCTCCATTCTAGTGATTATGGTCGAAACAACATGTGTTAATACAGGACTTGTTGATAGACTTGCATTATGATTGTATTTCTTGCATAATCAGATTACTGTTATTGGTAGTTTGTGAATTTTGCTTATGATTACATAGATTAATGGAAATTATGATTATGTAATCTCATACAAACTTAAATCTACATCTAAATGTTGGAATGTGTTATTCCTTTTGTTTGCGGCTCTATCTCTGTTGGAATGTGTTCTTCCCTATATAAGAAACAAGAAGTAACTAGTTTCAGTCTTAGAAACGACATACCTTTACTTGGGATCTCAAGTCCTTTTATAGCCTACTCTTGTAACAACTTTCTATCACGAGAATAACATCTCAACTGAAAGCATGCTCAATAAGAAAATATTTTGTTTTAGGGCCCACTCTATTAGTGTCGCAACTGAACAAAAAATTTCCTCTATGGAGTGCATAAAATCTTAATAGAATAACCACCAGGGTACCAACTCATGTACCAGCATCAGGGTCCAATCCGTTTCACGCAGGCACCCTCGACGAGGCACTACGCATCATACATGCAACCTAACTCATCGTGCCCTAACACACATGGGCTTAGGTTCAGAGAAAACGTTTTACTCATAGTAGATCCATACGCACTAAGCGCACCCCTAGGTCCATTATTACCCCTTGCTAATAGCCTAGGCCTTACGCACGAGGGGTTACATTGAGTATACAGGAAAGAGTTGACACACACATCTTGAGCCCATCCACATGGCCCATCAACTTGGCCCAAAAGCCGACCTGACCTATCTAAGGCAGATGCTGAGCTCCGACTAGCGAGCACTGAGTTTTGGGTGCTTTTGTCCAGTACACAAGGCCCCGAGGCTCGAGCTGAGCTTGCTTCAATGAAGAGGCTACTTGATACCCCTTGGTGGCTTACGTGTCTTGTGGGTAGTGGCGCATGTAGCGCAACGTACGAAACGTTTCTGAGAGGACGTTTCATCACGAGCGCACATGTGGCCTTTCATCAACGATTGGGAAACATTTTCGCTTGCCCTTCCCCAGACTAGGTATTATAACGTTAGAAAAACTTCGTCGTTTCTCACTGTTCCATCTTCCTTTCACAAATCTTTCGTGTCTTCACTCAAACTCTCTGAACCTTCTTTCTCAACCTGAGCAACCTCCTCGCCTTGACTCGTTTTTCAAACCAAGGTACCCCCTTTGATTCATGGCTTATGATCCTGCCGGTTGACCTAGCGTAAGAGCGTTGCCTCGTCACGAACCTCCTCACTAGCTCGACTCCACGTGGCCTTGAAGTCCACACCATAGAAAACCTCTTTGAGAACCTGAAAACACAAGGTGGCGCCTCTGCGGCCGGTGGCGCTCCGACGCTCAAGTCAGTAACAAGAACACCCAAAAACTCAGAGAAAATATGCTTTGTAGAACCGTACTAAAGGCACACAGCCCTAGCAATGAGCCGTAAAGAAAACGTACCTCTGCAAATTCTGTTAAGTTTACCTTTATAGCTAGGTTTCTTCTCTCTCCAGGCCGTTATGCTTTTGGACGCGTGGCTCGCATCCAGCCCTGCACGTGTCGCCATCTGGACTGGGATACCAGGTAGCACCCAGCCCTACCCGTGTCATCATCTGAGCTAGGGTAACTCGAGCGTCATTCTCATACCGCATCCAACCCTACACGTGTCGCCATCTGGGTTGGAGGCAACTTGAGCATTATTTCTGTGTAGTAGCCAGCCGCGCGGCTAAGTCCTTTACTCAAGGAGCAAGCTAGCACGCAATATGCCCTAGAACACCACCTGACAAGGCGAGTATCGGGTGCAGCAAAATGCACCATATCTATGACATCGCTTGTCGTTAGTGGTACCTTCCTTATTGCTACACCATGCATGTTCTAGCTGGGGGAACCTTGCCACCAGCAAATGTCCACTCTGGGAATCCTGTCGCTGATGGACAAGTTGTTCCCTTCAGCCTACTCGACCTCCATGCCCCATGCTAGCGCAACAATCATCTCGTTGGACTTACACGCTTGGACTTGCTCTTCTGAGTTCCCAGCAGCCTTAACTGAGTCTGTTGGGAAATCCGGCGACATGCTTCTTGCGGCGATGTCAGGCCACCCGGTCGCCAATAGTCTAACACGTCAACGTTATACAATCTTGGCGACAACCGATCATGTACGTTGTAGCACGCTGCTTCCACGAGCGGCGACTACACTAGCTTCTGAACCACTTGCCCTTCTCTAGCCACGTGCTCTGCTAAACACGCCTCACGTAGTCACGTGCTAGACACGTCATCACACCCGATGACCTGGTCGGTACAGCTTATGTACTGGCATCATTTAATGCTTTCTCCATGATTATATCAACTGTTTTGTGACTATTTTGCATTAATTCGATTTTGATTGTTATGTCTGTTTAGCTTCATCATCCTCCTTGAACCTTTAATCATTTTTTGAATGTGTGTTAGTCCTCTGCTTGTTTTTTTTTCTTGTTTTAGATATTCTAAGTGATGGATTACCGTAGACTATACCCCTGGGCTTCTAATACCCTTTTAGGAGAAACCTCTATTTACACTTCCTACGAGGAAATAATGCTTTATATGAAAAGCGAGCATCCAAAAAAGTGCATCTTAGGTAGGGAGAACGATAGAGGCCTTAATCTTGTGCCCTATAGGGAGGGTGAGCTGATCAACTGCGATGAATCATCGGATCCAGATTGTCTTTTTTACTATTTTTACACCACCGTTTTCAAAAAAGTTTTTCTCTATCTTCTCTTATATAACATCGAAAAAGAACTTCTCACCGAAATAAATGTCACCCTAGCCCAGCTACACCCAAGTAGCTGGCCATTTGTTCGGGGTTTTCCATTCTCTGCACCCAGTTCAGCCATCTACCATCATTGGAGGTCTTCTTACACTTCTTTGAGGCCAACCGCCTAGGTCGCCAGTTATGGGTGTCCTTCAACGGGGTGTTGCGAGACCCTTGTTATCACTCTTCCAGCAGTCTTACAAGAGTTTCAAAGGCAAATTCCTAAAAATCCGCAGCAATAAAAGGGACCCAACTCTTCTAGATGGATTCCCCTTATAATGGACTGAGAAACCATGATTTCAAGGGGCCAGATGCTTGGAGGATATGCCCCAATAGGACCGAGAGGTGTGTTAGAAAAGATGGCTTTAAACTAGAGGGGGGTGAATTGTTTAAAAGGGTTTTCGCAAATATTTCAAAAACTAGAATGAATTTATCTCAAAAACCAAATGATTCAGCAATTCAGTTAGCCAAAACAGTAAGCAAAAGCTATAGACCAGAAAAACAATCGGTTGTTTCGTAGAAACAATCGATTGTTTATACCAGTAAACAACAAACAAACTGAATTTAAAGAGTTAGAGATAGAGAGATTGTACACAGTTGTTTATACTGGTTCACTCCAAATCCAGAGCTACATCCAGTCTTCTCAGAAACCCTGAGGATATCCACTAAGCAAACACCACTTGATCACTTACACAACAACCAAGAGAATGACCTTGAACACCTCAAGAAACACACTCTCCTTGGCCAACACTAAGATTGTTGATCTTGAACACCTCAAGAACACACATCCAATCTCAGCAAACACAGAAACAAAATTGTTCAACAGAGTACAAGGATTACACTTGTTACAGAAGATAATCTGAAATCAATACAAGCAGAATCCTATTCCAGCACTTTGATCAATCACAAACAACTTAGCAATCTCAACACTTTGAAAAACTCTCTTAGAAAAACTTTGTCAAAGATTCTTAATTCTTAAATCTATTTTTCTGAATATATTCAAAGATGTAGTTTGTTATCAAATCTTAACAAACTCTTAAATTGCATTAAAAGATTGGTTAAAGCATTTAATGACTGGAGCGTAAACAGTTAAATCATTTAAAGCTCAGTCAAAGAGAACAATTTTTCTGTTATGGTCCCAAAAAAACAATCTGTTGTTTCCTCAAATCAATCGGTTGTTTTGGTTCTTAACAGTTTAACCATTCAAAACAATTTTCAAACTTTTTCTCAAAACACCTAAGTACAAACAATTGGTTGTTTCGACAAAACAATCGGTTGTTTTTACTTAGTTTGAAATCATTTTGTTTTCACAAAGATTGAGAATGCTAATGCTTTAGATTTAATCATAAGGTGGATTACAACATATAAACTACCCCAGAACAAAGCTTAAACCAGCACAACAACATCAAGCACAACAGAGGCTTCAACATCCTTCAAAGGATTTGGATTCTTCAAAGCTTGAACACCACTTTGTTCAACAATCTCCCCCTATTTGATGAGGACAAATCCCTGATGCTTGTGTTGTGCCTGATTAAATCTGAAGCAGTTCCTGCAATAGAACTTTGAGCAAAACATTGAACTTCTGATATTTTGTTAGGATACAGATTAACAGTTAAAGATCAAAACACTTAATATCAGAAACATATTACATAACTCAAACTGTTTTATCAACTGAAAACAGAAACTTAAATCACCACATCATATATCTCCCCTTATTTGTCTTCACAAATAGACAAAGATAAAAGATAAAACAAAATATTGTTTTCATTACATCAGAATTAAAGCAGCAACATCATAAGGAAGGAAATTGTACCGCCCTGGTGGTCGGGTGCGATGACGTGGCATCCTGCTACAGTATAGGCGTGTTGACAAGGCGCCAGGTTGACAGTTGGGAAGGAAGTCGGGAGGCACGTGTAGTCGCCGATAGTTAAGTTGGCGTGTTCCGATCTCCAGCTTACCAGAATAGGCGATCGCCAGGTTGGGGATGAAGTCGCCAGATGCAGACTCAGGCGACCAGGCAGTCGGAGATCGCCAGAACAAGCACATCGCCGAAGATGAAGGAGAAGCAGATTATGAAGGCGGCCGGCGAGACCACAGGGAAGGTGTATGAAGGCCCTACCTCGCCAGTTTCAGTAGAGATCGCACTCCTGAGTTAGCTATGCACTGGGCAGTACCAGGCATAGGTAACTTAGCCAAAATGAGAGTAGAAGCAGCGCCAAGTCAGGGAGCCCCAGATGATGGCACGTGTACAGTTGGATACGAGCCACGTGTCCAAGTCTGTAACTGCCAGGAGAGAGAAAACCACCAGGTATATAAGAGTTCCTAACAGATTTTCTAAGGTACGCACGTTCAGTTCATACACTTTACGCTTGCGAGTGACAGAGCTGTTTGTGAGAGAGATTTGCACGGTTCCAGTTCTTAGTATTTGGTGATACCGCCACTGACTTGAGCGTCGGAGTGCGATCGGCCGCAGCGGCGCCGTATCGTTTCTTTGCAGGTTCTTGAGATAGATCCAGAGGAGGAACGGAGGTGAGAAGCGGCGCGCACGTCGATCCTTTGACGAGGCATTCTCCAACGCTCCGGTCAACAGGCAGGATCATCAGGCGCCCACCGTGGGGCCGTGTAAAACGTGCTCCCATCCACAGCGTGAGTTCGTGGAGGTTTTCGAGGTTTCCTGCGCGGTTGTGTGCTGGTGCAACCGTCGTTCTTGGTTTCTTTGAGTTTCGTTCGGTGAAGTTTGTGTTTTAAACCGTTTGTTTGGCTTTTCGATCGGTGGATTCGAGTTATTTCGTTTGGTTGTTTGGTTCGCGGGGAAACGGTGGTTTTTGGTGAAGCTGCGATTTTCTTCGAAGGTTTGCGGTGTTCTTGAAGCTCTTGCGCAGTTTCTTGAGTTTTCTCCGGTTGATCGCTGATTCGATCGTGGTTGAAGTGTCATTTGCTGTATTCCTGTGGTTCGCTGAAGTTAATGAGAAAGATGAGAAGCAATCGTTCCAGTCCCGTGGCTCCCATCGCAGCTGAAGGCGACGCCGCCATGACCATGGCGCAAATGGCAGAAATGATGCGCTCATTGCAGGCCACTGTAGAAGCCTCGCGCGTCGAGCAGGCAAGGATACATGAAGACCTGGTCGCCTCTCGCGCCAGGAACGAGGAGCTCAGCAAGGTAGCTGAGGAGCTACGTCGAGCTCTTCAGGAGCAGCAGGTTCGTTCTTCCGCTGAAGAGGTGGCACCGTCGACGCCGCCTCGTGTTTTCCCAATGCCTTTCATTCAGGCGATTACCGACACGCCAATTCCCACGAGCGTGGTCCCGGTTAAAGCTGTTTTTACTGGCGTGGAGGATCCAGAGGCTCATCTGACCACGTTCCACACACAGATGATGCTGTCAGGAGGGTCGGACGCCGTCTATTGTAAGATGTTCGTGAGCACGCTCCAGGGAACGGCGATGGAGTGGTTTGTGAGCCTGCCTAATGGCCACATAACTAATTTTCAACAATTCTCGAAGATCTTTGTCGAGCAGTATATTGTGAACAAGGCACCACCCAGAGTGTCCTATGATCTGTTTGATATAAGGCAGTACCATGGGGAGTCCCTCAGAGACTACCTCAATCGCTTCGGAGCACAGATGGTCAGATCGCCGGCCAAGGATGAAGAAATGCTGGTTTATGCCTTCAAGAAGGGTGTGCAGCCAGGGCCATTCTGCGAAGCCTTGATCAGGGCTCATCCAGCGACGTTTGCTGAAGTCAGGCGACTTGTGGTGGCCCACATCGCCGACGAGAGTGAGGTCGCCGAGAAGAGAGGCAGCGTGGCTCCCGCCAGGCCGCGCGCCCAGACCAGGATCCAGCCACAGAGGGTGCTGGAAACGGCAGCGGCGGCCAGAAAGGACCAAAGGACTCGCTATCCTTACGATAGGAGAAATAAGGGAAGAAGCCAAGCGCGCCAACCGCCAGCACGCCAACAACCAGCACGCCGGGAATACAATCGCCCGCCTAAGCACAAATTCGTCATGGGACTAGCGGACCTGATCGCTATCCCTAACATATCTGCTAGATTGAAGGCGCCCGAGAAGGTGGGCGACAAGGTGCTAGGGTCGAAGCCGGATGTCTGGTGCGAGTTTCACCAGTGCTTTGGCCACAACCTGGACTCGTGTTTGTCTTTAGGGTACCAGCTCGACGATCTGGTTAAGAGCGGGTTCCTAAACGACTATCTGCTGGACAGAAGAACCGGAGGAGCGTCGAGTTCCCAGCCGGCAGGTGGAGAAGCCCAGCAACACGAGATGCCTATCCATGGGGAGATCCACACCATTGCAGGGGGTTTCTCAGGTGGTGGATGCACCGCATCGCAGAGGAAAAAGTACGCGCGATCGGTGATGTCAGTGGACATGTTTGAAGATCACTCGCCCGAAGTGGACATTACGTTCACCAAGCAGAATCTTCGGGACGTTGTGCCTCACGACAACGATCCCATTGTTATTTCGTTGATCACGGCGGGGAGGAAGGTTCACCGAGTTCTGGTGGACCAAGGAAGTTCGGCAGACGTGATGTTCTGGCCGACTTTCACGCAGCTAGAATTGCCCCTTGACCAGCTAAGGCCCTATGGAGGGTGCTTGTATGGGTTCGCTGGCGACCAGGTGGAAGTCAGGGGGTACATTGAGCTGAGAACCACGTTTACCGATGAGGCTGGGTCGAGGACGGAGAAAATCAAGTACCTCATCGTAAACGCCCCTTCAGCATATAACATCCTGCTGGGAAGGCCCACTCTTAACAGGATAGGCGCAATTCCATCGACTCGGCACATGAAGGTGAAGCTGCCATCCATGGAAGGGGTGGTAATCACGATAAATTCTGATCAGAAGGAAGCGAAAAAGTGCTATGAAAATAGCCTGAAAAATAAAAGATCAGTGAGCTATGTTACAACCACCCCACCTCCCGGTGTGAAGCCCAGACCGCCGATAATGGAGGAGGCCGCCGGAAGGGACGTAGAGATGGTAGATGCTGAGCTGGGGGAGAGAAATGCTGGCCTGGAGGAAGAAGAGGCGCGGAATCGCCCGGAGGAAGCAAGGGAGCTCGGAATCGCCAAGGCGGTGATCGCCAGAGAATCAAGGCCCAAGCCCGTCGAGCAGTGGCTCGAGAAGGAGATCGGGGGGAAAGTTTTCAAGCTCGGAAGATCTCTGGAGGTCGATCTCCAGGAACAGATCGCCAAGGTGATTGAACGGCATCTGGACGCGTTTGCCTGGTCCGCTTCGGACATGCCCGGGATCGATCCCGACTTCTTGTGCCATCATCTGGCGATGGACAACATGGTGAGACCGGTGCGGCAAAGAAGGAGGAAATTTAATGAAGAGAGGAGGCAGGCGATCAAGGATGAGACCCAGAAACTCCTCGCTGCAGGCCACATCAGGGAAGTCCAGTACCCTGAGTGGTTGGCAAATGTCGTGCTGGTGAAGAAGAGCAACGGGAAATGGCGCATGTGCGTCGATTTCACCGATCTGAATAAGGCTTGCCCAAAGGATTCGTATCCTTTACCAAGCATCGATGCCCTGGTTGATAGTGCTGCAGGGTGCAAGCTGCTGAGTTTCCTGGATGCCTTCTCGGGCTATAATCAGATCAAGATGCATCCCATGGATGAAGAAAAAACAGCCTTCATGACGGAGAGGTCGTGCTACTGCTATAAGGTGATGCCGTTTGGGCTGAAGAATGCGGGGGCCACGTACCAGAGGCTGATGGACCGAGTACTTGCACCAATGCTGGGAAGGAACGTGCAAGCTTATGTCGATGACATGGTCGTGACCTCGCAGAAGAAAAGCAAGCACGTTGCAGACTTGGAAGAATTGTTCACGACGATCGCCAAGTTCAAGTTGAAGCTCAACCCGGAGAAATGCATTTTCGGCGTGGAGGCTGGAAAATTTTTGGGTTTTCTCTTGACTGAAAGAGGAATAGAAGCCAATCCGGACAAGTGTGCCGCCATCTTGGCGATGAGAAGCCCGGCTACAGTGAAAGAGGTCCAGCAGCTGACAGGTCGGATGGCAGCCCTATCCCGCTTCGTGTCAGCAAGCGGAGAAAAGGGACATCCCTATTTCCAGTGTCTACGGCGCAATAACAAGTTCGCTTGGATGAAAGAGTGCGAGGAAGCTTTCGTCAAGCTGAAGGAATATTTGGCGAGCCCGCCGGTTCTGTGCAAACCACTGGCGGGAATCCCTCTCAGATTGTATTTTGCTGTGACTGAGAGGGCGGTGAGTGCGGTGCTCGCCCAGGACCAAGATCAGGCTCAGAAGCCTATCTATTTTGTGAGCAAGGTGTTGCAGGGCCCAAAAATGAGATATCAGGCCCTGGAGAAGGCTGCGCTGGCTGTGGTGTTTTCGGCGAGGAGGTTGCGCCACTACTTCCACAGCTTCACAATACTGGTGATGACTGACCTGCCCATCCAGAAGGTCTTGAAGAAGCCTGACGTTGCAGGAAGAATGGTGAAGTGGGCAGTGGAGTTGTCAGAGTTTGACATTAAATATGAGCCTCGAGGCCCGATCAAAGGGCAAATCTTTGCAGATTTTGTAGTCGAGCTCTCTTCAGAGGCGACGCGGGTTGAAGGAGACGATTTCCGTTGGGTACTCTCGGTGGATGGATCGTCAAACCAGCAGGGTAGCGGTGCTGGAGTCATATTGGAAGGACCCAACGGCGTGCTGATCGAACAATCGTTGAGATTCGCCTTCAAAGCCAGCAACAATCAAGCAGAGTATGAGGCGCTGATCGCCGGGATTCTGCTGGCTAAGGAAATGGGAGCCAGAGTGCTGATGGCTAAGAGTGACTCGCTGCTAGTCACAGGGCAAGTAACAGGCGAGTTCCAGGCTAAAGATCCACAAATGGCGGCTTACTTGGCGTATGTGCAGGAATTGAAGAGTTCCTTTGCCTCTTTTGAAGTGGTGCATGTGCCCCGAGAACAGAATGCCCGAGCTGACTTGCTTGCTAAGCTCGCCAGCTCAGGCAAGGGGGGTAGGCAGAAGACAGTGATTCAAGAAACTTTGAAGACGCCGAGGGCATTTGTAGCAGATCACCTGGTCCTTCAGATAAGCAGGTCGACGGAGAGAGCAGCGAGAAGCTATAAGTCTTTGACGCAGGAAACTCTGAGATCGCCGAGAATTAGAGCATGTCGAGGAGAGAAAGTGGACGTGATGCAGGTCTGTGCCACCCATGAGCCAGACACTTGGATAACACAGTACAAGCGGTGCCTGGCGGATGGCCTCCTCCCGCTAGATCCAACAGAAGCTAGGAAGGTAAAGAAAAATTCCAGCAAGTATACATTGATTGATGGCGATCTGTACAGGTTTGGATTCACTCACCCACTCCTGGAATGTATACACGGCGAGAAGTGCACGAGAATTATGGCAGAGCTCCACGAAGGAATATGTGGAAGTCACGTCGGGGGTCGAGCTCTGGCCGCGAGGACTCTCCGTGCAGGCTACTATTGGCCATCCATGAGAGAAGACTGCAAGAAGTATGCCCAGTGCTGCAAACAATGCCAGCAGCACGCCGATTGGCACAAGGCACCTCCCGAGGAGTTGAAGTCGATCTATAGCCCTTGGCCGTTTCATACTTGGGGAATCGACATCCTGGGACCTTTTCCACTGGCGATCAGGCAGTTGAAGTACTTGGTGGTGGCGATTGAGTATTTCACCAAGTGGATTGAAGCAGAACCAGTGGCCCAGATCACCGCGCACAAGATCGAAGGCTTTGTATGGAAGAACATTGTGTGCCGGTTTGGAGTGCCTAAGCGCCTGGTATCAGATAATGGGACTCAATTTGCAAGCCACCTGTTGAAGAAGCTTTGTGAAGGGGTTGGAATACAGCAAGTGTTTGCATCCGTCGAGCACCCTCAAACTAATGGCCAGGTGGAATCAGCTAATCGGGTGTTGCTGAGAGGTTTGAAGAGAAGGCTCGAGAAAGCCAAGGGAAGTTGGGCTGAGGAGGTGCCCCGTATAGTCTGGGCGTACCACACCACCGAGCAGTCCGGAACCCATGAGACCCCGTTTAGCTTGGTCTATGGGTGTGACGCCATGATTCCAGTGGAGATCCAGGAAAGCTCGCCGAGATTCCAGAACTTCGTGGAGGAAGACTCGAATGAAGAGAGAAGGCTGAACCTGGATCTGCTGGACGAAGTCAGGGAGGAGGCAAGGCTGAAGGCTGAGGCGGTGAAGAGAAGGGTCGAGCGAAGGTACAACTCAAAGGTGATGCCAAGGCAGTTTAGAGAAGGCAATCTGGTGATGAGGAAGGCCCACCAGTACGAGATGGAGAATAAGCTATCACCCAAGTGGACTGGACCGTTCAGAATAACCGAGGCACTCGGGAACGGAGCCTATCGCTTGGAGACGTTGGAAGGGGGGGCGATCCCTCGTACCTGGAACGCCACACACCTGAAGTTGTACTATAGCTAAGAGCTTTGTAAGTAAAGACAAACACAAATGTTATATTGCAATGTCTCTGTTAAAACAGTTTCAAGGGGGCACTCTTTTTTCCCTAAGGAGGGTTTTTAATGAGGCCACCCAATAAAAGAAGAGTTTTCGAAGTATAAGGTGTTTTCAGATTGCATATGTTTTATTTCCAAAAGTTTCGAAGAAAGACCTTGTCATTCGTACATGATTTAAGGCACGAAAAGATATGTCGCGTGTTTTCTAAAGTTTTAAAGTCCTCATCGTTTTTCGGCGATTAGAGGCACCAGTTAAGTTTTTAAAGTCCTCATCGTTTTTCGGCGATTAGAGGTATCAGTTAAGTTTTTAAAGTCCTCATCGTTTTTCGGCGATTAGAGGCACCAGTTAAGTTTTTAAGTCCTCATCGTTTATCGGCGATCGGAGGCACCAGATGAAAGACCTCCTCGCCGTCGAGCGAGTGCAGGCGAGAAAGAGGAAAAGTCCTCCGTGATCCTGGGAGCGAGAAGATGTAACTCCCGGGGCAACGTAGAGGCAAGTTAAAGACCTCCTCGCCGTCGTGCGGGCGCAGGCGAGAAAGGTCCTCAGTGCATCCAGGGGGGAGGAGATGTACGCCCTGGGCAAGTTGAGGCACCGGATAAAGTCCTTATCGCCGTTGTGCGAACTAAGGCCCATCAAAGACCTCCTCGCCGTCGAGCGAGTGCAGGCGTGAGAAAGAAAAGGTCCTCAGTGCATCCAGGGGGGAGGAGATGTACACCCTGGGCAAGTTGAGGCACCAGACAAAGTCCTTCTCGCCGTCGAGCGAGTTAAGGCCGTTTAAAGTCCTTCTCGCCGATGAGCGAGTTCAGGCGAGTAAAAGTCCTTTTCGCCGATGAGCGAGTTCAGGCGAGTAAAAGTCCTTCTCGCCGATGAGCGAGTTCAGGCGAGTTAAAAGACCTTCTCGCTTGTGTGCGAGTATAGGCAAGATAAAATCCTTCTCGTCTTGAACGAGTTCAGGTATGGCGAAGAGGGTGGAAGAAGCTTGAAAGGTGGCTAAGGTAGGTTCGAAGAGAACGCCTAGCCGGCCAGTCTCTAACTCTGAAGTTCAGGAAGGTAAAGGAAGATCCCAAAGGGCATTTCTGCCTCAGATAAGGAAATGACTGCCAAAGCATGAGGCTGGAAAAAACTGGTGTTACCAAGAGGTTTTGGCGATCGGGAAAAGTTCAAGCGACGGTGAGAAGGTTGAAAGACTTGTTTGATAAAGCAGGTCAAGTGGGACGTTGTTTGAACCGATAATTGGGTCACAGTTCGTTGCTTGGACACTTTTCTTATGATCAGGTTAGTGCCTCAAGGGTACAAGTTGCTTAAAGCGATCATTGCTTAAGTTTGAATCGGCTCGAAGCAGTTACGCCAAAGGTCATGTTTGCAAAATCGCTAAGTTAAGCGCAACAGAGTTAAACATACAAAGAAGGTAAAAGCGCTCAAAAGAAGTCGGAAGAATATCCAAGTTTCGCTATTGAAATGAATAACTGTTCAAAACACATGTGCAAGAGTTTTTACAAGGTAAATACAGGTGAATTTATAAAGAAGCAGATGGGGTGGAATTGGTTGAGCCTTCGGCGGGAACGACCTTTCCATCTACTACTTCATTGTTTAATGACACCATGCTGAGGTCGAGATCAGGGAATAGGCATGCGAATTGCTCCCGAGCGGCTTCGAATCCAGCAGTCAGAATCTGAGCAGAATTTAGCTTAAGTTCTTCAAATTGTCCTTGAAGCTCTTCAACCTGTTTCTTGAGCTCCTCGTTCTGCTGTCCCAGCTCTTCAGCTTGTTTCTTGAGCTCCTTGTTCTGCTGCCCCTGCTCTTCAATCTGTTTTTGGAGTTGTTTGTTAGTTTCTTGAGCATGGAGAAGGTCGTCAGTAACCTTCTTGGATTCTGTTCGAGCTTGGGTCAACTCGGCAGCCATCTTCTCTTTTTCCTTGTTCGCCTCGGTGAGATCAGCCATGGCGTCATCCCTTGCTTTTTCTACTCGCCCAAGCAGCTTCTCGCGGTCGATTGACCTTTGCTCCAGTTTTTGTACCTTATCGGCGTTAGCTTGAATGTGAGCCTCCAGGTCGCTCGCCTTGGTGCGCAGAGGCACGATTCTGCTTTCGAGTTCAACTTTTTCTTGGGCAAGTCCATGGACTTTGCGGCGAAGGTCAGCAGCTTCCTTGCGCGCAAGCCTAAGCTCGGTGCTGAGGGCATCCTCTACTCGGGAATGTTCCATTTCCGCGAGCGTCAGGCTGAATGCCACCTTCTCTACCTCAACCTTCATTGTGCTGTTTTCGGTCTTGAGGTGGTAGATATCGTCTTGAAGCCGCCTGGTGGAGCTCTCCACAGCCCTCGTTATGATCGATGGGATATCCTCTGCTATGGTTTTGAGTTTGGCGGTCAGAGGTTCCCACATCCTTGTAACCTCGAGGGAAAGGTTCGCGGCTTGGAGAGGCGCCAGGGGGGCTTGTTGAGGGTTCTCGTCGCCACCTTCCTTAGCAACATTTTCAGTGGTTGTTTCCTGGCGTGGCGACGCAATCGGGGACTCGGTGATTAGGATTGGAGAGGTGTGAGCGACCTCATCCCCGATTGGAACGATTCCTGCAGCTGAAGTGTTGGAAGGAGGGCCCCCTCCTGCTGATATATGTGGTGTGGAGGCGCTCGGGGGGTCCTCCAAGAAATTTGGCTCTGGGGCCTCAGTTGCAGGTGGCGCAGTGGCCAATGGAACTGCTTGGACTGGTGGTGAAGGGGCTTGTGGTGCTGGTGATGAAGGAGGAGGAGCGGGTGTTGATGGTGGTGTTGAAGCTGGAAGAGGGGGGGGGCAGGTGGAGAAGATGGTGCCACCCTCTTCCTTTTCGTGACAAGGCCATCCTCTGTGACCTCGTCGTCCTCTTCCTCATCCTCTTGGACAACTTGGGGGGCTTTCCGCTTTGGCCTCTTAAGGACCAGTTTCTTTCGTTGGGTGGGCGCCTTAGGCGGTGATCGCCCCTGGATGATGGCCTTCTCGACCGCCGAGTTGGGAACCGTCTGGGAGCCGGTCGCCAACCCGTGGTTGCGGGCGAGCGCCTTTAAATCGGCGAGCATGTTCTTACCCAACATGGTGTCTGCATGAAATGAAAGTGCATAAGTTAGCTCAAAGGAGAAAGGGGTAAGTGTACAAGACAATGAGACAGCAAAAGCAGGCATATGCAGAAAAGATAAAACCAAAGTCTTGTGTGTGTCGCACAAGACGCCCAGAAACAATATCAAAAGCAATGTCAAGACAAATATGTAGCGTCCTAACCTATTTGGAATTCCAACTGGTCCTCAAAGAACTCGAAGGAAATCAGGGTGGGGGTCAAGAATGTTATGTGGGCATCTGCCACCCTCTTCCAGAAGAGACAAAGGTCTCTGTCCAAGGCTCCCATGCTATCAGGACTTCTGGGCCTCCTGAAGCAGCTCTTGGACTCCTTTTTCCCCTTGTCCACCCAGTACAAGGGGAAACCGTCGAGGAGGGAAGTGTCTTTGTCATTTGCGCGAACCTGAATGAACTTTCCCTTCCAATCCTTGTACGACTGCTGGAAGATGGTGAAAATGGACCTCCCAGCAATGGCGTTCAGGCTGACCCACAGGCGATCTCCTGGGTGCTTGGCCTCGAACAAGAATAAAAACACGTCCACTGACGCGGGCAACCCCAGGTGGGCGCACGTTATCTCGAAAGCTCGGACAAACGCCCAGCTGTTGGGATGAAGCTAGGCGGCAGCGATATTGAGCTCGGTTAAGAGTTCCCTCTCAAATCGAGTGAGAGGGAACCTGAGTTTGACCTTCTTGAAGAAAGTGGTGTAGACGAAGCAGAAGGGCCCGTCGGCGCTCACTTTATCATCGGCGCACACTGGTAGAGTGGCGGGGCAAGGCAGCACCATCATTCTCTCATCGTGCTCCTTGTGGAACGATTGGTGGGCCTCGTCCCCATTGGTCAATCGCAGAACCGCTCCCGCGGTGTTCACCGACGACGTTTCCTTTAAGAGGGTTGAGTTAGCCCATGGGTATAACGTCTTGAAGTCTGGCAGTGGGATGGGGGCTCCTCCAGCGTTTGGTGGAGTCGCCTGGGCCAGAGCGGTTTGAGAAGACGTAGGCCTCACAGCCTGCGAAGAGGGAGCACCACGAACTTGCGTAGAGTCGTGTGCTTGTGAAGGAGGGTTTCGCGCTGATGGAGGGGGGTTCGGGGTGATCTTCGTGCGAGTCATGATAGCAACTGCAAACGAAGGAGGAAGAAAAAATAATCAGGAGGGTTACAAAGGCTGACTCGATCATGAAAGGAAGGTGAAAGACGAACGAATGTGAGTTCGTTGCGACGATCGACAAAGCCCTAAGTCACGCAGAAGGAGAAATGGAAAAACAGCCCACAGCGTATGCACCAGACAGTTACAGGATGATGCAAATCGGTGAAAATGCAAGAAAACCCAACAGATGAAGGAAAGTAGTTACCTTTCGATGATCGGGAGAATGTTAAAGGGAGGTGGTGATCTAGAGCGTCGAGGAACGTCGAGAGCTTTCGCAGGAGGAAATGAGAGCGTATGCAAGTGTGAAGAAAGTGATGGAACAGTAGGAGCGTAAGGGGTTTAAGGGTTTTCGAAACGGTTTTGGGAAGCGCTAACGGCAGATGAAGATAGCCGTTGATGAGAGCCACGTGTCGAACGATGCGCGAAGGGTTTGGTGGAGCGTCAGAGCAGCAGAAAGTACTATCGCTTGGAATTCTGCGCCCATGCCACGTAGACCGGTGTTAACGAAGGCTTTTTCAGTCTTTTCGCTAGACAAGTCTTCACTTAAGACTGGGGGGCTTGTGTACCGCCCTGGTGGTCGGGTGCGATGACGTGGCATCCTGCTACAGTATAGGCGTGTTGACAAGGCGCCAGGTTGACAGTTGGGAAGGAAGTCGGGAGGCACGTGTAGTCGCCGATAGTTAAGTTGGCGTGTTCCGATCTCCAGCTTACCAGAATAGGCGATCGCCAGGTTGGGGATGAAGTCGCCAGATGCAGACTCAGGCGACCAGGCAGTCGGAGATCGCCAGAACAAGCACATCGCCGAAGATGAAGGAGAAGCAGATTATGAAGGCGGCCGGCGAGACCACAGGGAAGGTGTATGAAGGCCCTACCTCGCCAGTTTCAGTAGAGATCGCACTCCTGAGTTAGCTATGCACTGGGCAGTATCAGGCATAGGTAACTTAGCCAAAATGAGAGTAGAAGCAGCGCCAAGTCAGGGAGCCCCAGATGATGGCACGTGTACAGTTGGATACGAGCCACGTGTCCAAGTCTGTAACTGCCAGGAGAGAGAAAACCACCAGGTATATAAGAGTTCCTAACAGATTTTCTAAGGTACGCACGTTCAGTTCATACACTTTACGCTTGCGAGTGATAGAGCTGTTTGTGAGAGAGATTTGCACGGTTCCAGTTCTTAGTATTTGGTGATACCGCCACTGACTTGAGCGTCGGAGTGCGATCGGCCGCAGCGGCGCCGTATCGTTTCTTTGCAGGTTCTTGAGATAGATCCAGAGGAGGAACGGAGGTGAGAAGCGGCGCGCACGTCGATCCTTTGACGAGGCATTCTCCAGCGCTCCGGTCAACAGGCAGGATCAGAAATAAAAACCAGAAAGATTAGCCAAAAAACAATCGATTGGTTATCGAAACAATCGGTTGTTTTTCCTTCAATCTTTTTCATCAGCAAACTGAAGATCAAAAATTTGATTCTGAACAGCTTCAATCTGTTCATCCAGTGTCATAAACCTTGCATCCATGTTGTCAAATCTAGTGTCAATCCTTTGGAAATTACTAACACAGAGATCATGAAGGCTCCTTTGATTTTCAGCAAAGCTATCAAGCCTATCCATCATGAGTCTTTCAAAAGACGACATGGTTGGCATTCTTTCTCCTTGATGTCCATCATCAGCACTTGGTCCTGCATATTGAAAATCTTCAGGTGGATTTTCATGTTGAACATCCATATCAGCAGGTTCATCTTGTTCAAGATTTGCAACACCACTAGATGAGGCACCATGATCACCATCCTTGCTTATCCATTTTCCACCTACTTTTGTAAAACCCATCTTGCTGAGTGATCCATTGTTCAACTCTTGAGTTGACTTGACCAGCTCAGAAGTTTCATCTTCAAGATTAACTTCAAAATAGAGTAGAAATTTAGATATCAAAACAACATATGGATAGTTATAATCACCTAACCTCATGGCTTTTTGCATGTGTTCTTTGATTATATGAATCCAATTGATCTTGATTTTCTTGGTGATGCATAAGATATAAACCAGATCTTCTTCAGTTAGCACAGAATGATTACTCCCCCTTGGAGTTAGAATCCAAGTTATAATGAGAGCAAGCAATCTCTCATCAAGTTTCAAACCTCCAACCGAGCATGTACTAACTTGAGCACGATTATTCTTCAAGCAACTTTTGTAGAATTGGATTTTGTTAAAATCCTCCACCACACCAAGGTTTCCCTTGTTGATTCTTAGACCAGAAAACTTAAGTTTGTGTAGAATACTCCCACCAAATCTGGATAAATGTTTCCCTTCATCTCTAGAAACTTTCTGAAAGATTGATCCTTGAGCAGCCTTCTCACATTATCAAGCTTTTGACTTTTCAGCCAATCAAAACATACAACCTTGGGGTTGTTTATCTTCTTGATACTTGTTTCATACCTATACTTCTCAATGAGATCATTATCTCCAAAAAAACCAGCCTTCTAGCCCCTTCAGACCTTACAACCCTTGTTTTGACTCTTTTTGAGGTGGGAGGAGTTGATTCCATGACAGTAGAGACGAAAACAGAGGAGAACACTCTTCACAAATTTTTGCAAGAGATGTTGCAAGAGATGTTGCAATTGGTTGTTCTTAGTTGAAGAATTCTGCACTGGATTTTATAGCAATAAGATAATCAAAATGAATTTAATTTCATTAAAGGGTACCTGATTTTCAGAGAGAGAGGACTTGACTCTGATCTGCACAGACAAAGTCAGAAAAAGCTAAAAATCACATGGTCTTCACATGTGATCTTTGACTAGTCATTAAGGCTCTTGAATTTCCAAGACTTTGGAATATTCTCCTTTAAGACTGTTGTAGCTTCTTTCTGAATGTAATCAGCTTTTAATTACAGGTTCTTTGACCAAGATTCTCCCTTTGAATTGGTCTGCAACGAATAGAAATTCAAAATAGCAATTAAAAGAATTTCTTCACAGTGCTGTCAGACCCAAAACAATCGGTTGTTTCGAAGAAACAATCGGTTGTTTTTCTGCAGCAATTAAAACTGTTTTTGAATTTTAACCATGAGCAGAAGCAGTTCAAAGCAGATGATATTAATCATTACAAGATTGTTTTAACCATGAGAAGGAACTTTGAAACAGAAATTGAGAAAAAAAATAAAGGAAAGTCTTATCCTTATGTTGATTCTTCAATGAGCCATGTGCTTTTTGATCAAGAAACTTCTTTTCACTGTTGATGTCTTTTGCATAGTATTGATTCAGCTTCAATGACTGCCTTTTTCTTCAACAGCTTGATCAGATGACTCAGTTCCTCCTTTTCTCTTTATTTTTCCTGTATAAGCAATTTCAAGTAGCAAGATTTGGTCACCTTACAAATTTGGGTCCGTTTGACTTTTCTTTGCAGTTAGAAACATCACATCCCTTTGGAATCCATTTCATAAAACCTTTTGGAACAGAATATTTTCTAATTTTACAGAACCTAACCGAGTGGCCTTTCTTCATGCAGTAAAAGCATGTAACAACCGGTTGTTTCGTCTTAACAATCGGTTGTTTTTCTGATTTTCTTGAAAAACTTTTTGAAAATCTATCTTGCTTGTTCTGTGGATTAAAGCCTAAACCAGCCTTTCCAAAAACACAGCTTTGAGATGCCAAGACATTCTCAAAGTTTGATTTCCCCTTTGAAAGCTTGTCCACAGTTTCAACAAGATAGTGAACCTTTTTCTCAAGATTTTCACAATTTGTGCAAATGAGAGTATCACACTTGCAAGAGGCATTTTTGAAATGATTTTCCAATTTTTCAAAATCACTTTTTGCTTTTTCCAGATCCTCTTCAAGTGACTTAACTCTCTTTTCAAGCCAACTGTTAAGATCTTTCAATCGGTTGTTTGAAAGAACCAATCTATTAGCTTCATCATGTGTTTCTTGAAAAGCTTCAAGCAATTCACTATAATTTTGTTCATTTAAGGAAGGACATGAACTTATCTCACTTGAGCTGCAAGATTCATCATCATTTTCAGCTACCAAACATATGTTTGCTTTTTCATCTTCACTTGATGAAGAACTTGATGATGACACCTCATTTTCATCCCAAGCTATGTAGGCTCTTTTTGTCTTGCCTTTCTTCTCCTTGTAACTAGTCTTTTTCTCTTTGCTCTTGTTGGGACAATCTGCCTTTATATGACCTTTCTCACCACAACCAAAACAAGTATAGTTATTTGAATTGAATTCACTAGGTTTCTTATTTCCATACCTATCCTTGTTGTTGTCTTTGTTGCGGTTTCTCTTTAGGAATTTGCTGAATTTTCTTGACAGCAAGCTAAGGTTTTCCTCATCACTATCATCACTTGAATCTTGCTTTCCCTTGTGTTTGGATGCTTTCAAGGCTATGCTCCTTGTGTGCTTATCTTCACTCTCTTGAACATTGAGTCTATTCATCTCTAGCTCATGTTCCCTAAGCTTTCCAAACAATGAAGCAACACTTAATGATGCTAGATCTTTAGATTCGGAAATAGCAGTTACCTTTGGTTGCCATGCTCTATCAAGACATTTCAAGATCTTTATGTTCAACTCTTCTTTGTCAAAGGTCTTGTCTAGGCTCATAAGGTGATTGATGATGTGCGTAAACCTTTTCTGCACCTCAGCAATTGTTTCTCCTTTAAGCATTTTAAACATCTCATACTCTTGGATGAGAGCATGCTTTCTAGCTCTTTTCACCTCATTTGTTCCTTCATGAGTGACTTCCAAAGTGTCCCACATTTCTTTTGATGATTTGCATTGTGAGACCCTGAAAAACTCATCAGAATTTAAAGCAGAAGTTATAATATTTTTGGCAATGCAATCGAATTTGGCCTTTTTTCTTTTTGCATCAGTCCATTGAGACCATGGTTTCTCAATGACAGATCCATCTTTTTCAAACTTTGGGATAAAAGGGTCATTTTCAATTGCATCCCAAATTCCTTTGTCAAGAGATTCCATAAATATTTTCATTCTTAATTTCCAAAACTGGTAGTTCAAACCACAAAACAAAGGTGGTCTATTAATTGAAGCACCTTCCCCAAACGGTAGTCTATCAACCATTTAAAAAGATTTTTAGGATCAACTTGAATAACTTTCAAGAACCAAGCTCTTGATGCCAATTGTTAGAAAAGATGGCTTTAAACTAGAGGGGGGGGTGAATTGTTTAAAAGGGTTTTCGCAAATATTTCAAAAAATAGAATGAATTTATCTCAGGAACCAAATGATTCAGCAATTCAGTTAGCCAAAACAACAAGCAAAAGCTATAGACTAGAAAAACAATCGGTTGTTTCGTAGAAACAATCGGTTGTTTATACCAGTAAACAACAAACAAACTGAATTTAAAGAGTTAGAGATATAGAAATTGTACACAATTGTTTATACTGGTTCACTCCAAATCCAGAGCTACATCCAGTCTTCTCAGAAACCCTGAGGATATCCACTAAGCAATCACCACTTGATCACTTACACAACAACCAAGAGAATGACCTTGAACACCTCAAGAAACACACTCTCCTTGGCCAACACTAAGATTGCTGATCTTGAACACCTCAAGAACACACAACCAATCTCAGCAAACACAGAAACAAAATTGTTCAACAGAGTACAAGGATTACACTTGTTACAGAAGATAATCTGAAATCAATACAAGCAGAATCCTATTCCAGCACTTTGATCAATCACAAACAACTTAGCAATCTCAACACTTTGAAAAACTGTCTTAGAAAAACTTTGTCAAAGATTCTTAATTCTTAAATCTGTTTTTCTGAATATATTCAAAGATGTAGTTTGTTATCAAATCTTAACAAACTCTTAAATTTCATTAAAAGATTGGTCAAAGCATTTAATGAGTGGAGTGTAAACAGTTAAATCATTTAAAGCTCAGTCAAAGAGAACAGTTTTTCTGTTATGGTCCCAAAACAAACAATCGGTTGTTTCCTCGAATCAATCGGTTGTTTTGGTACTTAATAGTTTAACCATTCAAAACAATTTTCAAACTTTTTCTCAAAACACCTAAGTACAAACAATCGGTAGTTTCGACAAAACAATCGGTTGTTTTTACTTAGTTTGAAATCATTTTGTTTTCACAAAGATTGAGAATGTTAATGCTTTAGATTTAATCATAAGGTGGATTACAACATATAAACTACCCCAGAACAAAGCTTAAACCAGCACAACAACATCAAGCACAACAGAGGTTTCAACATCCTTCAAAGGATTTGGATTCTTCAAAGCTTGAACACCACTTGGTTCAACAAGGTGTGCCTCTTCTTATCCAGCTTGAAGTTGGTTTTTGACATAGCCACCCTCATAACCAAAGAGTTCTCCCCAGTGGGACTTAAAGCATACATTGGTATCTCCCCCTCCTTTACTCTTGTTGGCGTTGACTTGTATATCTGTGTACTTAATTCCCCTATTTTCTTATGCAGACAACATGTTGGGTATGCTTAACAAGAAGGACTTGGTGGCCAGGGCCAAAAAGAAGAAGGCCACTGCCCAAGCTTCACCTGCTAAAGATTTGTAGCTCAAGGCTGCTGTTGAGGTTGTTCCTTCTGGTGATGTAGAAACCTACTCTGGGCCAGTCTTCAAGAGGAGGCGAAAGGCTATTGCTGAACCTGCAGAACACTCTGCCTCAGATGGCCTCACACCTTCTCCTCAAGCTCCTTCACCCAGTTCACCTCCTTCTCGGGACATAGTGGTGCATGAGAGTGCAGGTGCAAGTGCGCTAGAGGGAGGATTGTGGGATCCTACTTTGAATGTGTCCACCTTCCTCAAGAAGGGCCTGTTATATGACAAAGCCAAAGAAAAGCTTGAGAACTTGGAGGAGGATCGGCTGGTGGAGCAGGCGGTGAGGCAACTGGGACAAGCCTTGGCTGCGAATTGCCTGGCCATGTCCAAACTAAGGGGGTGGAAAGGCTCGACCAAGGAGGAATCCCACAAGGTTGTTGAGCTCTCGCAGTGATTTGGTGGGCTCCCGCAAGAAATAGAGGAGCTTCAAAGGTTGCAACAAGAGGCCAAGACCCTCTTGGCTTAAAAGTCCAAGGAGGTCTTGGAAATATCTCACAAGAATGCGGAGCTCCAGGATGAGGTGGAAAGATTGGAGGAGGAGCTAACTAAAAGGGGCGAAGAGCTTGTCCAAAAGGACGAGAAGCTGGAGAAGGTCAATGAGGCTTTCACCGATGATGTTGCTAACTCATATCTGACAGGTTTTGAGGACGTGGTCGCCCAGGCTTCGAGGATCTACCCTAAAATGGATTTCTCCTAACTTGGTTTGGAAAGACCGTGGTAGATGGGCGATTGATGGATGAGAAGGAGTAGAGCCTTGAGTCTTCTTGTAATCAGCTGGCTTTCGAAACTCTCTGAACAATTTCTGCACCTTTTTTTATATATCAATACTCTTATTTATTTAACTTGCTTGTCTTTGCCATACCTCGACTAGTGTATCAACAATGCATGTCTCGATAAACATGACTATCATAACTTAATCAACGAATAATAACATAATCAACCACCTTATCAATGTAATACATCGATTCAACATGGTAAATCATAATGCTCTTGGTGGAGCTATCTCATGGATGACCTGTACCTTATAACTGCAAAGGATGTCACACTTGCTCGAGTGTTGACTAGCTACATGAGCAAGGGATTAGGGCTTTCGATTCGGTCGCGCAGAACTTGTGCACTTGGAAAGCTTATTTGCTTTCTTCACACATCCTTCCCCAAGACTAGGGGCGACTTGAGCATCTGACTTGGGGCCAATCTCTACACCAAGTCTACTCTTAACAATTTTTTGGTGCATTGCTACCCCACAGGGTCAATCTTGGTTCTTTTCCACAGAGCGCCTGAGATTGGATTGTTCCACCAACGCCGAGGTGGGTTGCTCTCTATACCTTTAGTTGCGTGCTCTTAGGCACTGTTAATTGTGGCTCAATACCTCCTGGACTCAGAATCATACTGAGGAGAGAGCGTACTACCTCATGGTATATGTTTAGGGTGCCTGGACTCAAAATCTTATCGAGCCAGGTCATCTTTCCCAGGTTAAGCCAAACAATCTTAGTTATGGCTAACTATGATTCGGGGCACATGAGCTTAGAGTCTTACTGAGCAAAAGTCGTCCTATCTGATATCTAGTTATAGATATTTCATTCGTAACCTTTTGGCCTTTAGAATATCTGAACTGGGTGTTAGCTCACACACCATGTCTACTCTATTAAGGCCTTTTGATTGGAGTATTTGACATAGGTGTTTGACTTACACATCGAGTCTGCTCTTAAACAATTTTTATCACTTGGAGTATCTGACTTGAATATTGGCACAACAAGTCTACTCCTAAACTCCGAGGTAGGTTAGTTCACCTGCCCTCGGATAAATAATCTTCATTCCATTCAGAGTGCCTAGCCTCAGAGTCTTACTGAGAAAAGGTTTCCCCATCTGAATAGTATGATCGTCGAGTCACCTAGGCCCAAGAATCTTACCAGAGGAATAGATGACCTCGTTTAGTTGTCGATCATGAACACATTGTGGTTACTCGGATAACATACCAGTCAGGTCGCCTTCTTGTGTGTTAACGAAGTATCCTGGAAAAACATCTTTCCAAGAATAACTCAGCTTGGACCTTTGTTTCTGCTCCACCCTTCTCTTCAAGGCTTCAGCTTTGACACGTGCTTGCTCTCGCACCTCGTCGAGTAAGTCTAAGTTTACCTTCCTCCCTTCGTTAGACTCTTCTATTACGAAGTTCTGTAATCGTGATAAGCTCACCTGTATCTCCACAGGGATCATGGCGTCTGATCCATATACCAAACTGAAGGGTGTTTCCTTCGTGGTGGATTGTGGAGTGGTGTGATAAGCCCACATGATTCGAGGTACCTCTTCTGCCCAGGTTCCCTTAGCCTTCTCCAACATCCTCTTCAAGCCTTTGAGCAAGACTCTGTTTCCAGACTCAACCTGTCCGTTCGTCTAAGGATGCTCTACCGAGGCGAACACCTACTTGATGCCGAGCTCGGTGCACAGCTTGCATAGCTGTTGGCTCGCGAACTGGGTGTCATTGTCAGACACTAAACGTTTTGGATCCCAAAACGATAAACAATGTTCTTCCACACAAAGTGTTGATCCTTGTAGGTAGTTATCTGTGCAACTAGTTCGGCTTCTATCCACTTGGTGAAGTATTCAATCGCCACCACCAGGTACTTCATTTGACGAATTGCTAGTGGGAATGGACCTAAGATATTTATCCCCTAAGTGTGGAAAGGCAAGGGGCTATGTATGGATCGCAACTCCTTTGGGGGTGCATGATTTCAATCAACGTCCTTCTGACATTGATCGCATCGTTAGGCATACTTCATGCAGTCTTCCCACATGGTCGGCCAGTAGTACCCCGTCCAAACAGCCTTTAGGGAGAGAGCTCGTCCCCCGACATGACTTCCATAGATGCCTTCATGGAGCTCTGTCATGATGCGCGTACATTGATCCCCGCTTACACAGGTGAGGACAGGATGAATGTAGCCATGTCTGAACAGCTTTCCATTTATCAGGGTATATTTGTCTGAGTTCTTCTTAATAACCTTAGTTTCCACGGGCTCTGCCAGGAGCATGCCATCAGCAAGGAAACGCTGATATGGTGTTATCCAGGTTTCGCTCACGCCGACTTGACAGACGTTCAACGATTCCTCTCCTGACAAGCCATAGGCGCTTACCTCGGACACCTTTAGCGTTTCTTGCGTCAACGATCGATGTCCTCTTCTTCCACCCTCCAAAGTCTCCACATGTTGGACCTCACCCGCACAACCTGCAGTGGTTCTGGGTGACTTCAGAGTCTCATGAATGACCGACCTCTGGCGACCTCCTTGCCTGAGCTGGCGAGCTTGGCCAGCAGGTCTGCTCGTGCATTTTGTTCCCTCGGGATATGCACTAATTCAAACATGGGAAAACTCTCCCTTAAGAGCGTGACATACCTTAAGTACGAGGCTATCTGTAGATCTTTAGCCTTGTACTCACCTGTGACTTGCCCGGTCACTAGCAGCTAGTCACTTTTCACCAGCAAACTCCGAGCGCCCAACTCCTTGGCCAACAACATTCCAGCTACCAGCTTTTCATACTCAGCCTGGTTGTTGTTGGCCTTGAAAGCACATCTAAGGGCCTGCTCGATCAACAATCCATTTGGTCCTTCCAGGATTATACCAGCTCTGCTACCTTGCTGTTTAGAAGATCCATCCACAAAGAGGACCCACTGGAAATATCCACCGTCTACATGAGGGGCTTCTGAGGAAAGCTCCACTACAAAGTCAGCATAAACCTAGCCCTTGATAGGCCCCTTAGGTTCGTATTGTACGTCGAACTCGAACAGCTCGACCGCCCAGTGCACCATCTGACCTGCTATGTCAGGTTTTTGAAAGACTTTCCGTATGGGAAGGTCGGTCATGACAGTCACTGTGAAACTCTGGAAATAATGGCGGAGCCGTCGAGCTGCAAATACAACCGCCAGGGCTGCTTTCTCAATAGCCTGATATCATATCTCGAGCCCTTGCAGCACCTTGCTGACGAAGTATATCAGCTTCTGAACTTGATCATGTTCTTGTACTATAACCGAGCTAATCTCTCGCTCTATCACTACGAAGTAGAGACGAAGGGGAGTACCTGGCAGCGGCTTACAAAGGACAGGTGGGTTGGCTAAGTACTCCTTTAGCTTGAGAAACGCATATTCACATTCACTAGTCCACATGAAGCGGTTGTTCTTCTTCAGACATTGGAAATAAGGATATCCCTTTCTCCACTTACCAACAAGAATCGGGACAGGGCAGCCATTTGCCCAGTCAACTGCTATACCTCCTTTACAGTGGCAGGGCTCCTCATCCCTATGATTATCGTGCACTTATCAATGTTTGCTTATCCCCCGCTCAGTGAGCAAAAACCCTAAGAATTTCCCTGCCACCACCTAGAATACAGACTTTTCGGGATTCAACTTCAAATCATACTTAGCTATTGTCGCAAATAGCTCATCCAAATCAGCAACATGTTGATCTTTTTCTGGTTAGGTGATGACCATGTCGTCCACATATGCATGCACATTTCACCCTATCATAGGGGTGAGAATCCTATCCATCAACCTCTGGTAGGTTGCATCGACGTTCTTCAACCCAAAACGCATGACCTTGTAACAACAACTGGAGAGCTCCGTCATGAACGCAGTCTTGCTCTCATCGCGGGGGTGCATACGGATCTGGTTGTACCCCGAGAATGCATCTAGAAAACTGAGAAGTTGACAACCCGAGGCGTTGTCCACTAGGGCTTCAATGCTAGGCAGCGAATATAAATCCTTAGGACAGGCCTTGTTCAGATCTGTAAAGTCGACACACATCCTTCACTTCCCATTGGCCTTCTTGACCAACACAACATTCGTCAGCCACTCAGGGTACTAGATCTTCCTTATGTGGTCGGTGCTAAGCAACTTCTGGGTTTCTTCCCTGATGACCAAGGGTCTCTCTTCATTGAACTTCCTTCTCCTTTGTATCACGGGCCTGACCTTCGCGTCCATCGTGAGTCGGTGGCACAAGAAGTCAGGGTCGATGTCGGGCATGTCAGAGGCGCACCATGCAAAAGCGTTTAGGTGCCTCGCTATTACCCCGACAACTTGATCTTGCATCTCCTTGCCCAACGATGTGCCGAGCTTGAACTTCTTTCCCTCAATCTCTTAATCCTGAACCTAACCTGCAGGCTCAGGCCGCCTCTCGCTGGCGATTTCTACACGAGTGGTCCCTTCAGGCCCCTATGGCTGGGTGGCAACCACGCATATTGCTCTTTGTTCTTCAGGTTGTTCTCATAACACTTCCTCGTCGCCTTCTGATCAGACCTGATAACGATTACTCCTCCCTCAAGGGAGGGCAACTTCATCTTCATGTGCCTCGTTGAGGCCACCGTGCCTAACCTGTTCAAGGCACGTCTGCCCAAAAGCATGTTATAAGCCAAAGCTGCATTAACAACTAAGTACCTGATATTGATTGTACGAGATGAGGTGCCATCTGAAAAAGTTGTCCTCAACTCCACATGTCCTCTTACTTCCACTTGGTTCCCAGCGAAATCGAACAGACAACCGTCATAAGGTCTCAACTGATCGGGCGACAACTGCAGCATGTTGAAAGTAACCCAAAACATCACGTCGATCGAGCTCCCCTGATTGATAAGGACCCTATGTACTCCTCTTCCCACAATCATGATCAAGATCACTACTGGATCGTCCTCATGTGGGACTACATCTCTCAAGTCAACCTTGGTGAACAAGAGGTCGGGCTCGACCGACTGATCAGGATCTCGTTTTTCTACCGTCATCACCTCCCTTGCGTACCTCTTGCGTTGGGAGGCGGTGCAGCCTCCTCCTGAAAATCCTCCTGAGATTGTATTAATCTCGCCATGGACAGGTACCTCGTGCCTTTGGTCCGCTGATTGGAGCTCCTCCTTTGAACCCTCCTTGCTCCCTTCTAAGTATTCCTTCAGGAGCCCATCCTTCACCAGCCCTGCCAACTGGTAGCCAAGGGCTATGTAGTGCTCCACATCATGCTCGAAGGCTTTGTGGAAATCACACCAGATCTCCTTGCATGGCCCCAAATTCCTATCAGATTTTGGGGGGAACCTCAACTGGTTTGCCATACCTGGCATAGCCAATAGCTCCTTGTAAGACATTTTGAACTTGGGTCAAAAAGGCAAGTCATCCTTCGCCTTCGACCTAACTTGGTTCTTTCTCGGCGCATAAGGTGCTCGCCGGGTGTCTGACCTTTTCATGGTCACAGCCTCATGCACTCTCATTGGTTGGGCTTCACCACCCTCTCTCTCTAGGTTTGGCCTGCCCAGCATACGAGCTCCCGCGCTTTATTGTCACAGCTTCTTCCACGACAATGTGGCAACAGCTCGTCGTCGGATCTCCCAAAAGGTCCTTGTCCGGTTTCTGATCAATGAGTCGCTAATTGGCCCTGACATGATCCCCTACCCAAAGGCATGAACCATCAAAGCCTCGTCCTAAGTCTGGAGTTTTACCACGAACGCTTCAAACCTGTTCAGGAAGTCCTTCAAAGACTCTCCTTGCCTCTGTTTCACCCCGAAGAGGACAAAAGGGACAGGCGGTCGGGCTCAGTTGACGATTAATTGTTCATTGAATAGAGCAGAAAACTGATCGAAAGAAGTGATATGGCCCTTTGGGAGGCCAACGAACCACTGTAGCAATGTGCCTGTAAACGTGCCCATGAACAACTTGCAATGCATGGCGTCCGTTCCTCTCGAGATCCTCATCTAAGCATTGAATGCTGTGAAATGGGCCTCCGGGTCTTCTGTACCTGTAAAAACAATCTTGAGCGTCATGAAACTAGTTGGCACGACGACGTCCATGATCACCTGTGAGAACGGCATGAGGCCGACCTTTTCTTGAATCGTTGGGATTCGCTCTCCCATGGAGCGTTATCCCAGCCGTTGTAGGTCCCTACACAATTCTTCGTTGGCTTTGCGTAGTTCCTCGTTGCTTGCTCGTGACACATCTAGCCTCGCCCTGAACTGGTCTTGCCTAAGTACCTGTTCAACTCAAACCTCTGCCATGAGCCTCTCCTGGTTAGCCGTGGATGTCGCCACTGTCTCTTGAAGGGTGCTAACGATCTCCATGAGCTGTTGTAGGGTGGGGTTGTCACTCTCTTCTAGTCCTACCGGACCTTGCCTCGTATTCCTCATCACGCGTAAAAGCTTGAGCACTACTGCAGGTGGGACGTGGTTTTATCGGGCCCCACAGTGGATGCCAAATGTTCTTGTCGGATGACCTAGTCGCCGGTTGACTCCAATCCCAAGCTCTGACTCTGTCTATCTCTGTTGGAATCTGCTCTTCCCTTTGTTCGCGCCTCAAGGGGGCTCTACCTGTTGATTGCACTCCGACGATCAAGTCAATACAAGGCTTTATAAGAAACAAGAAGTAACTAGTTTCAGTCTTAGAAACAACATACTTTTACCTGGGATCTCAAGTCCCTTTTATAGCCTACCTCTTGTAACAACTTTCTATCACAAGAATATCATCTCAACTGAAAGCATGCTCAACAAGAAAATATTTTGTTTTAGGGCACACTCTATTAGTGTTGCAACTGAACAAAATTTTTCCCCTTTGGAGTGCATAAAATCTTAACAGAATAACGACCAAGGTACCAACTCATGTACCAGCATCAGGGGTCCAATCAGTTTCACGTAGGCACCCTCGGTGAGGCGTTATGCATCATACATGCAACCTAACTCATCGTGCCCTAACACACATGGACTTAGGTTCAGAGAAAACGTTTTACTCGTAGTAGACCCATACACACTAACCGCACCCTAGGTCCATTATTACCCCTTGCTGACTGCCTAGGCCTTGCGCACGAGGGATTACGTTAAGTATACAGGAAAGAGTTGACACACACATCTTGAACCCAATCACATGGCCCATCAACTTGGCCCAAAACCTGAGTTGACCTGTCTAAGGCAGATGCTGAGCTCCGACCAGCGAGCACTGAGCTCTAGATGCTCTGGTCTAGTACAAATCTTAACTAAAAATAATTACACTGCTGGTGGGAAACTTCGAACAACAATAATGATGAATTGTCATTTTTGAAACATGAGGATATAAATCTCAGTTGGTTCTTTAGAAGCTATGTTCTTCTCACAAACATGACATCGTATATTCTTAGCTGACCCTGCATTCAGGTGGATTCTATCATTCGTATCTTTTGAAACAAACTCATTGAATATAATACATTTATATTCAGGTGAATTGTGATGAGATAGGAGCCATGGCACCAAATGAGAGACAAGGCACATGGTGTTGTAGAGAACTCTCTTCAGAATAAATGTAACATGTTAGAGTACATAATACAAGTCCACCCTCTTTGTGTACGATAAAGAAGGTTTGATGTTGAAACTCATTCAAGGTGGTGGCCATCGTTGACATCATTTATGCAAATGTCATGCAGTGTTGCTTACAATTTGAAGTACAGAGGAGATAAGAAGAGAATCAACATTGAATGCACGATCATATAATGATACAATATGAACCAATTAGTCTTCTTTTTTCATAGATCCACAAGGTGGGACTTGTGTTATCTATTATGACACGTTACGTTGCAATTTAAGAAAGTCCTTGTGGACAGCACCACATGCTATGTCTCTCCTTTGCTCCTCTGACTGCTATCTCATACCCATCCTTCACCAATAATTCAAGTAACCAATTCATGCATATCCTTTTATCTATATATACTCATGGCTGTAAGCATTTAGAACCAACACAAATCATTCACATCCTCAACACTTTTCTCAAACCCTTCTGTTCTCTTATCAATACAAAATGGGTTTTCGTTTTCCTGGCATCAGAAAGGCAATATTTGTAGCAAATCAAGCATCTTCAAAAGCAGTTGATGCACAAAAGGGGCATCTTGCAGTGTACGTGGGAGAGAAAATGAAGCGGTTTGTGATCCCTGTATCATACTTGAACAAACCTTCATTTCAAGACTTATTGAGTGAAGCCGAGGAAGAGTTTGGGTATGATCATCCTATGGGTGGCCTCACAATTCCTTGCAGTGAAGAAGTCTTCCAACGTATAACTTCTTGCTTGAATGGACAATAAATGTCATACTTTAGGAGACTAACATAGATAGATTAGTGGAGACATTTTTGTACAATAGGCGTCTTCTCAACTTGTAAACATCTCCCTTTTTTGAGAGAGAACGATATTTTTTGTTCAATGAAAAGGAACTCAACTATTCAAGTAGCTACTCATTTTTTATAGTTTACCAATTTCAATGTTCTGTTCTCTCTGCATGAATAAGGTTAAGTTCAGTTCAAAATCTAGACTTCGTTCTGTGAAATTTCAAAGCGTGAATAGATCACATCCTAGAACGGTAGAGTGAAAATATTTTCACTTCGACCAAAGAGGAAATAAATTTAATTGGGGCAACAATGTTTAGTTCATTAATAGACATACATGGCAAAAGAGGTTGGTTCTCTGCTAAAATACTTATAAAATGTCATCCGAAAACATTTATACAGATTAACTTGGAAGTTAGATATCCGAATTCTTGAGGAGGAACTGGAACAGGAACTAAAACGTGATGGAGGAACAGGAGCGAGTAAAAAATTAAGCAGAGATATATAGTTAGTGTGTGATTCTGAAAGAAGGAACTAAAAGAGCGAGTAATAAATTTATTGAGATTTGGCAAAAGGAAAATGTGTTTAAACAATTTCCAGTGTTTAGTATTCTCATTGAGGAAAAAGAAAGTGTCTTCTGAACAAATTCACCTCATGTAATCTATCTCAGGAAAAAAAATCCATTGTTTTATGTTTCTCCACACAGCAGATAATATGCTGATGTGAGAGAGCAACTTGTTATGTTGGAGAAGCAAAGAAATAGTGCATAAATAGTTGCTAAGGGCCTCTCCTTCACATGGTGCTGTCTCACAGGTCTCTTTCATGGATTAGGAAGTTCAATGGGAGGAGTGCATATTCACCTTTCGAGATTTTGGCCAACAAATTACGCACCTGAGAATCTGTAGTTTTTTCATGCATTGCGATCGATATAACTAGTCCAATGGTGGACACATGCTTCTCCAAATAATTAAGATGACAGTTGTATTGATATAACGTGTACCAATAGATAAGAACCAGTAATGTTCAATACATTATCATGAGAAACTTTGAACGTTATGTACGGCCAATTCTAACTCACCGCCCCACTTAATAATCGTCAACATCATCAACTTTCAATTTTTCTTTGCAAATGAAGAGACATTTTGGGCTTCCCTAGAGAAGGAGGGACACTGTTATCTTAACTATTATCCCATGTTACGTTGATTCATGAGAAAGTGCCGAAGACAACACCATATGCCCTTGTCTCTCGGTTGGTCCCATTACTCCATTCCCTCCTTCACCAATTATTCTTCCAGCCAATGGCCTTTTTACATATCTTTTCTCTATAAATATTCAAGCCTTCAAGCATTTAGAACCAACACAAATCATTCACATCCTAAAGCATTCAAAACTGAAAATCTTATTCTCAAGACTTCTCCCAAACCAACACAACAATGGGTTTTCGTCTACCTGGTATCAGAAAGGCAATATTTTCAGCAAATCAAACATCTTCAAAAGCGGTGGATGCGCCAAAGGGCTATCTTGCAATCTATGTCGGGGAGAAAATGAAGCGTTTTGTGATCCCTGTATCATACTTGAACCAACCTCCATTCCAGAACTTGCTGAGTGAAGGTGAGGAAGAATTTGGATATTATCATTCCATGGGTGGTCTCACAATTCCTTGCAACGAAGATGTCTTCCAACGCATAACTTCTTGCTTCACTTCAGAATAAATCTCACCTTTGGAGACTAACGTAGATTAGTGAAGACATTTTGTACAATACTAGACTCACAAATTCATATTTCATTGACTGCGTCTTACGTGGTTAAACAACACTCTGTATCATTGTGACAAGTTACAAATTCTTTACTAGTGAAATCAGTTCTCTTCCCAAGGATTTGCTTCATACTAATTTTACCTTTAGCTTGTACTATAAAACCATGATTCATTTTTCATTAGTAATTGACTGATAACATGTGTACTTACAATACTGTGTTTGTGGAAAGGATACAATGATAAGAATAAGCTGTTAAAGAGATACATAGAATTGTAAATAGTATAATAGGGTACAACTTTTTTAATTATGCAGTAGGGTAAGACGCTTGCATGGCTATGCCACAGAGTCCTTCCTCAGAATCCACACCTCTTTGCATCCTAATGTAGCCTTCTTCACCCCACTCGGTTCCCCACGAGTTCTTTACCAGCCAATACTCAGTTCCATCATCACTAACACCATATCCCACAGCTGTGACACCGTGATCTAA
Organism: Phaseolus vulgaris; assembly: GCF_000499845.2. Classification (NCBI taxonomy): domain Eukaryota; kingdom Viridiplantae; phylum Streptophyta; class Magnoliopsida; order Fabales; family Fabaceae; genus Phaseolus; species Phaseolus vulgaris. Next base: position 33,890,287 of record NC_023749.2, on the reverse strand, counting down.
TTCAGTTCCACATGACCCAGTGAACACACCACTCTCGTAAAATTGAAAGTCAGAGCCACTGGCATCTATGGCTACAGACACTGGTTGATTGACCACAGCCTTTTGCAGTGCCTTCTCATTGTTTGCAGGGACATCCTCATACCCCTTAATGGTGACTGCATGGCCAGATGCTGCATTTGCATTGCAGGTTTCATCAGTACCCTTGTAAGGGTATTTGGCTTCCGTGTTGAGTCCTTGATTTTGGATGACGAATTTGAAAGCGTCATCCATAAGTCCACCTTCACAACCTTGGTCCACACCCTTTGAGTCACAATCAACAAGTTCTTGTTCTGACAAAGAGATCAATTTTCCAGCAGTGAGTGCGTGAATTCCTTCAGTTGCGGCAACAGCAGAAAAGGCCCAACAACATCCTACATTCCAAGGTAAATTAATAGTTAGATACTCAATCATTTGAATTTGACGTGGTAGATATATAGTGAAGCACTTACCACATTGACCTTGGTCCTTGACGGGTGTAACTGCACCCTTCTGCCTCCAATCCACTGTAGAAGGCACTGCAGTCACATTTTCGTACTTAAAAGAGGTTGTCCTTGTGATAGAGGAACACATGTGACCCTTGAACCTATTTCTTGGTGCTATGAACTCCTCATTGGTGAGGTCTGCAAATTGATTAATAGCAAGCTTGTAAGGTTTATTGGCAGCATTGTTGAAGGCCTCAATGTAGTTCACATTTTCCTTGAATATTCTTAAACGCTTTTCCCTTTCCTGAGGGTCCTTGTACACTCTTCCATAACGAGTCATCCATTCCTCATGCCTCTCATTCATGGAGGCATCTTGGAGAGTGCGAGATGTGACTTGAAAAGCCCAGATTGCCATGCAGAAAAGCAATGTCAAAGAAATGTGATAGAATTGAGTTTTGGTAGCCATGGTAGTGTATTGTTACAATTTTTTTATGTTGGTCAGTGAAATATGTGAAAGATGCTGTGTAGTGGTACCCAAGATTATTTGTGGTATTTATACTAAGTTTCTGTTTTGAATCGTAAAGAAACCTTCTGTGTTTCAATTCAAATCTGAAAGCACATTTTCCTTAATATACCAATGAAATAGTTTTAGAAGGATGCCTTCTTTGTGGACATTGGAAAAGTTTGGAACTATAAAAGAAGGTTTGAAATTTGTTTTGATTTATGTGCATATCATGCATATTGCTATGACGCAGAACCAAATTAAGTTGTACTATTCTTCCTTCCAGCCTACCAAATCCAATATAATATAATATATTCTTATCTTTATGTTTGTTCTTATTTCTTAGTTTTAGTTCTCGCACGTATGACATAAAAAATAATGCGCTTACCTTGGCTACTTAATTTAGGAGACATAATTTGTAATTATATAATTAGTTACTAGAGCAAAGCATCTTAATTAAACCTATTACTTGTTAGTTTTTTCTTTTCATGTTATGCCCCAATCACGTACACTTTTCTTAATTTAGTTATATGTGTTCTATTTAATTTCGAGTAAATATATTATTAGAATTACTATATATCTTTGTAAAAGTAGTTGGTTTGGAAGAGTGCGACTTTTATTTCGTTATGTTATGGTGTAGCAATTTGCGTGCACGAAGTTGATAAAGTTTTCATACTTCCACTTTTATAATTCTAAACTTTCCCAATACGCACATTCTCTTTGACAAGCACTTTGGCACCATAATTTGTCCACACTACCAATATACACAACCAAGGTCTCATTCAGATAAATCTCACAGCTACATACAATAAAGAGTGCTTTGAGATTAAAATTGGAAACTAAAAACTAATTTAGAATTCAACACTAATATGCCTATATAAACACCACAAACAATCCTTAATACCACGCCACAACACATCTTTCAAACATTTCACTAACCAGCATCAAGTAGTAAACCCAATTATTTGTCACACTACAGTAGCCACCATGGTAGCGAAAAATCAATTCTATCATATTTCATTGGCATTGCTTTTCTGCATCGGATTCTTGGCTTTTCAAGTCTCATGTCGCACTCTCCAAGATGCCTCCATGCATGAGACGCATGAACAATGGATGACTCGTTATAGCAGAGTGTACAAGGACCCTGAGGAAAGGGAAAAGCGCTTCAGGATATTCAAGGAAAATGTCAATTACATTGAAGCCTTCAACAATGCTGCCAGTAAACCTTACAGCCTAGCCATCAATCAATTTGCAGACCTCACCAACGAGGAGTTCATAGCTCCAAGAAATAGATTCAAGGGGCACATGTGTTCCTCAATCATAAGAACAACCACTTTTAAGTATGAAAATGTGAGCGCAGTACCATCCACTGTGGACTGGAGGCAAAAGGGTGCAGTGACACCCGTCAAGGACCAAGGCCAGTGTGGTAGGTGCTTCATTATTCATTCACATTCCTGAGTAAAATTAAATTGTTTGATCATTTAACGATTAGTTTACCTTGTGCAGGATGCTGCTGGGCGTTTTCTGCTGTTGGAGCAACTGAAGGAATTCACAAACTTAGTACTGGAAAATTGATCTCTTTATCTGAACAAGAACTCGTTGATTGTGACATAAAGGGGGTGGACCAAGGTTGTGGTGGTGGTCTTATGGATGATGCTTTCAAATTCATCATTCAAAATCATGGACTCAACACCGAAGCCAGTTACCCCTATAAGGGTGTTGATGGAAAGTGCAATGCAAATGCAGCAGCTAACCATGCTGCTACCATTACTGGGTATGAGGATGTCCCTGCCAACAATGAGAAGGCACTGCAAACGGCTGTGGCCAATCAACCAGTGTCTGTAGCCATTGATGCCAGTGGATCTGACTTTCAATTTTACAAGAGTGGTGTCTTCACTGGTTCATGTGGAACAGAGTTGGATCACGGTGTGACTGCTGTGGGATATGGTGTTAGTGATGATGGGAGGAAGTATTGGTTGGTTAAGAACTCATGGGGAACAGAATGGGGTGAAGAAGGGTACATTAGGATGCAAAGAGGTGTAGCTGCTGAGGAAGGACTCTGTGGGATAGCTATGATGGCATCTTATCCTACTGCTTGATTGTAAAACTTTACTCTACTGTTACCTAAACTGTGTAATACTACTTACACTACTCTTGGTAATTATTCTGCAAGCATTTGTCAGTTACATGCATTGTAGTGTCTATGGCCAGTGATGCATATTCTCTATTTAAGCTCATACTTGCCAATTATCAGTATCATTCTGGCTTCTCTATCTTCACTTATGTACTTTTTTCTATTTTGAAATTCTACACAAATCTTCTCTGGAGCATTAAAATTGCCTCAAATATCGTGCATGATTCTCCCTTGGTCGTCGTTTCACAAACACTAAACCCATTCAAATAAATTTGATGTTGTTGGTCTTGAAAATAGAGAAAAGACAAGAAAAACCAAATTTGTCACAGCGGGGGTAAAATTACTTAAATTAACTTATAAGATGCTTTAATTACTTCAAATTCTAGACTGCACAGTTCATTAAAGATGGCAAAAAAGTTACTTTTGAATTATGTAATCTATAAACCTTTCTAGATTACGTGATTTAAAATAGGCTTTCGAATTCTACAATCTAGCACACAGTATCCCTATTTTTTACTTTTAGATTGGTTAGTCACTGGTGTACATGTTGCCACAAAGTTAAGCAATCTGAAAATGTGATTAACCAATAAGAAACGTCCCCGACAAAACCAAAAACACGACAACACATGATCAGAACAATGAAATTTAACTTCATACATTCACAGGGACGCACAACAATAGTGACATAAGACGAGCAAAGTGTTGACAGCAATGGTGATGAATGGCGAAGGCTTGTTGAAAGGAATACATAAAATTACTGAAATAAGGGGAAAGGGTATATACAGTGACAGGGGGTAATTTAGATTTTTCAAACAATCTTATAAAAAGAAACCATGAAATATTTCATGAGCGTTTGCTTCCAACACCAATCAATTGTAACCTGCATCCTATCAATTTTTGAAATTTTAGAATTATTTTGATTCTTGAATTAAAATATACATCTAAGAAAATGAAATCTGGAATAAAATAGATTTTTAAGTTCCAAAAATAAATCTGAAATAGAATTAAGAATCAAAATCTTATTCTAGAAAAGAAAATATGAAATACAAATAATACATTCCAAAACAAAATTATGGAAAACAAAATCTGAAAACATATTACAGAAAAAAGATTACGAAAAATAAAAATCCAGAAACATATTTCTTTTGGATGACGAATTTGAAAGCGTCATCCATAAGACAACTGTAACAAATGTAGCTGCAGAGAGATTAATTACATAGAATAGTAAAACCATGAAAAAGGATCAATGATAAGCAATGAAAGAAAGAGGTGGAAACCTTGACCCAAAATAACTAATTTCAAGTTGAGAGATTTTGAGTGATCCAACATTAGTATATTAAGACAATTAGAGAAAAAGAAAGGAGGAAATCATTGTAATATTGTTTTCTCTTTTTGATACTTTGTGAGAATTTTGTTATCCTGTTCCTTTTTTTTAATGCATTGCAAAATTCCTCTTCTATGTATGCTTTCTTAAATTTAATTTTCCCTTTTTTGAATGCATTGCAAAATTCCTCTTCTATGTGTGCTTTCTTAAATTTAATTTTCCATACATCTTTATTATATTTGCTACATTGGTGCTCTTGTTCGTTGATCATGACAAAGAATACATGTCTCAAGGAAATTTCAATGAATATGACAAAAAATATTAAAAAAGTGGGTAAACAAGAAAACAAAACTCGAGATTCTGGAAGATACGGTGGATACCTTACTGAAGCGAAATCCTACTAAAGGAGACCTACACAAAAATGTGGAACTAGTTCTAGTGGAAGAATATGTATCAACGACATTTCAAGTGAGAAATGTGAAGCTTGTTTTTTTCGCTTTAACGATTTTGAAGTTCTTTTTAGTGGATCTTCAATGAGCAATTTTTTTATTAATACACGAATAATAATACACCAATCTATAGTTAGATTCTAAAGTTATTAGATTTCAATTTAAAAACTATTTATTAATAATAGAAACTAATTTAGATACTAATACTTTTTTTTTATCTAAAATAATATCTAATTTAGTTAATATAAAAATTAATAATTTTTGTCTATAAAATTGGTTTCTAATAATTTTCTTATAATGTTTCTATAAAATGTTAATAGCTCAATCTTCTATTACATTAATACATTGTGTTTCCTTGTCCAAGTTATATGAAGAAAAATATACAACAAAAGCCAAGTCTCCACACCACATTTTCCCTTTTAGCATCAAAACCTAAACACAAACATAACCTCATTCCAATCCATCAAATCCACGAGCTTTCTACCTTTACCCCAACGATTATGTTATACTTGTGATGAAAATTTATCCTCCTATCATAGTTGTCCAAATAAATAATATTTGTTGTTGCAAATGGATGAGGAAAATATCTTGGATGCAACCCGAGACAAAAGAGGTGGTAGATAATGTAATTCAGGATCATCATTTATCATATAATGCCTTAAAAAGCTCAATTTGTTAAGGAACGATGAATTTACAAGGCACAACAATGACATGGTGATTCAGATCATGTTGGATAGTGGTAATTCAAATTATTTTCAGCAACCTAAAATTGCAACTTATTTGAACTGCTAGGGGAAGATGCTTCTAATTTTCAAGTTCTGATGGAAAATGGTAGTTCCTTAGTTGCAGAAGGATTGTTGAAGCAACTAGAGGTAAAGGTCCAAGTAAATTCGTTAAAAATTCTTATGTATCTTTTACCAATTTTTAGTGCTTATTTGGTATTTGGAGCCGTTTGGCTTGCTACATTATGGCCTCACATTTCTTACTATAGTAAGCTCAGTTTGAAGTTTTACAAAGATGAATAGTTTGTCACCTTAGATATGGTGATAAGTATCAATGGTTTGGTCCAACTAAATTATATTCATGTTACAACATAGGTTTTCACTTTGCAGTACAAACAACAAGATGTGTTGTAAAATCAATGGCTCAAGCTACTTCATAATATGGAACCTGAATTGGTCATGTTTTTTAATAAGTACAAAAGTAATTTTACTACTGATATGATCCAACTTTACAAGAAGATGACCACGAGCACCAAAGACCATTTAAGACTAAGTCAATCATCTTAGGTTGAGACACACGACCCACTAGTACAAAATATAAAAACAACGACCCTTTATTTAGTGCGGCTTTGCGCTTAAACGCATTTGTAAAAAACGCGGTGGTATTTTTTAAATTAAATTGATTTACAAATGCGGTTCTAGAGTAAAACCGCATTTGTAAATCATTGGCATTGATTTACAAATGCGGTTTTACTCTAGAACCGCATTTGTAAATCAATTTTACCCTAAAAATTTGAAGCGCGCCACTAGTTTCAGACTTTCACTTTCTTCTCCGCTCTTCATTTCCACGTTCTTGCGCTCAGTTTCAGTTTCTTCTCTCTGCATTTTGTAAGTTTCAGTTTCATTCATTCGTTTTCGTTTTCGCATCATTCATTATTCACTTCGTTGGCATTGGCATTTTCGTTTCCTAACTTCGTTTGCGCATTTGCATTAAGGTTATTGTTCCATTGGTCTTCGCTGGTGTTTTCCTGCTCCGCCACCGCCACCGCTTCCGTCGCCGCCTTCGCCTTTGTCTTGTGCCTCTGCCACTCCGATCACCATCAAGCTTGTTCACGACGGAAAGGTTGGTGTTGTATTTAAATTTTTTTGAATTTTTATTTAATATTTTGAATTTATATTTTTTTGTATTATAATATATATATATAACTAATAACTAATACAACTTAATACAACTTGGAATTTATAACTAATAACTAATCATTTATATATTTATGTGTATTTTGAATTTTTGTTTATTATAATTTATATATAATTTAATAAATTAGTTACGGAAACAACTAATTTATATATTATTATATATAAATTTGTATTATATAATTTGTATTTTCTTAAATTTATATTATATATTTAGTTAGTTGTTAATTACATTTTAATAAAAGTTTTATGTTATGTTAGTTATTGTTACATTTAGAATAGAATTATCGTGTTTGGATTGAGTCCGGGGGTGTTCGACCCTCGGCAAATGTGTGAGATAGAATACTAATTATTAGAAAATCCTAACTATTCCAGAATATATAATGGATCGAGGTTGGATTAATGTTGTTCGTATAAGTGATGAGTACGAAAGGGGAGTAGAGGAATTTATACAATTTGCGCAGCGTAATGCGATTATTAATGGTCATGATGGAGCAAAGATCAGGTTTCCGTGCGTTAACTGTTTGAATGGAAGGATACTGGATGTGAATATCATGAGGGAACACCTGCTATGTGATGGGTTTCTTCGATCTTATACAACTTGGACATGGCATGGTGAATTATTAAATTTACCACGTGTTTCCGTAACTGAAAAATATGTGGGTTCTACCATGGATGAAGCAGTACACGATGATGGAGATGATGATTGATTGGAGGACATGATTCGTGATGTGGGAGCTGAGTGTTTTGCAAAAGCGCATGGATATGGAAGTATGTCAAAAGATGCAGAGACTCCTTTGTATCCTGGATCAACTAACTTCACACGGTTGTCGGCGGTGTTAAGATTGATGAATTTGAAGGCAATAAACGGATGGACTGATAAAAACTTCACGAAATTGCTCCAGTTGTTGAAGGATATGCTTCCAGAGGGAAATAGTCTACCTAATCGTAATTACGAGGCCAAAAAGAGTCTTTGTCCAATGGGTATGGAGTACAAAAAGATACATGCATGTCCTAATGATTGTATATTATACCAGAAAGATTTTGAATTGTTGAAAAGTTGTCCGAGGTATGGGTTATCACGTTATAAGTTGAAACAAAAAGATGATGATTCTATTGATGAAATGGAAAAGCATGGACCCCCAATGAAGGTTATGTGGTATCTTCCCATCATTCCAAGGATGAAGCGTTTGTTTGCAAACCCAGACGATGCTAAGAATCTTAGATGGCATGCAGATGAGAGGAAATGCGATGGCATGTACCGACATCCAGCTGATTCTATTCAATGGAAGAAATTTGATGATGACTTTCCAGAGTTTGGTAAAGAATCAAGAAATATCCGACTTGGTTTAGCTACAGACGGAATGAATTTGTTTGGTAATATGAATACAAATCACAGTTCATGGCCTGTATTACTAGTTATTTACAACTTACCTTCTGGATTGCGCATGAAGCGAAAATACATGATGTTGTCTATGATGATATCCGGTCCGAAACAGCCAGGGAATGATATTGATGTTTATCTAAGTCCTCTAATTGAAGATTTGAAGTTAATGTGGGACCAGGGTGTTGAAGTATTTGACGGATTTGCTAATGAAACTTTCAAGCTTCATGCCATGTTATTTTGCACCATCAATGACTTTTCGGCATATGGTAACTTATCAGGTTATAGTGTTAAGGGTCACAAAGCGTGTCCAATATGCGAAGAAGACACTGCTTCTCAACAACAATTGAAACATGGAAGGAAAACAGTATATCTTCGGCATCGGAGGTTTCTTAGAAGTCATCATCCTTACCGGAGGTTGAAAAAAGCCTTTAATGGACACCAAGAGGGTAGTGGTCCACCAACTCCATTAACTGGTGTTGAGGTTTACGAAAAGGTAAATAACATAGACCACACCTTCGGTAAGTCAAAAAAAAAGTCATCTGTGACAAATATTTGGAAGAAGAAATCAATCTTCTTTGGTCGAGGTTAGAAGTCAGACATTGTATAGATGTAATGCATGTTGAGAAGAATGTGTGTGATAGCTTAATTGGTACACTTCTTAACATTAACGGGAAGACGAAGGATGGTCTAAATGCTCGTTTAGATTTGATTGAGATGAACATACGCGACGAGTTGGCACCCATAGAAATGGGTAAGCGTACATATTTGCCCCCAGCCTGTTACACAGTGTCAAAAGATGAAAAAATTAGTTTTTGTCAATGTCTAAAAGGTGTGAAAGTGCCACAAGGACATTCCTCAAATGTGAAGAGCCTAGTGTCAATGCAAGATTTGAAGTTAATTGGGTTGAAGTCTCATGATTGTCACATCTTGATGCAACAGTTGTTGCCTGTAGCTATCCGTGGGATCTTACCAAAAAATGTTAGACATACCATAACCCATTTGTGCTCATTCTTCTCTTCCATCTGTTGTAAAGTCATTGATCCCTCAAAACTAGATGAACTTCAAAATGAAATTGTTGTTATCTTGTGTGAATTAGAGATGTTTTTTCCTCCGTCTTTTTTTGACATCATGGTTCATCTAGTTGTGCATCTGGTAAGAGAGGTTAGATTGTGTGGACCAGTGTACTTAAGATGGATGTATCCTGTTGAGCGGTATATGAAAATTTTGAAAGGTTATGTGAAAAATCATTATTGTCCAGAGGCTTCAATGATTGAAAGGTACATAGCTGAAGAAAGTATTGAATTTTGTTCAGAGTACATGACAAAAGCAAATCCAATAGGTGTTCCAGCTAATTCATGGCACCACAGGCGTTCTACAAGTAAATGTTTATGTGGTGTGAATATTGTAAGCAAATATCGATCAGAAGTCTTGCAAGCACATTTGTACATATTGAATAACACAGATGAAGTTGTACCTTACATAGAAGCTCATAAAGCCATTGTGAAGGCAAATAACCCAAGACAAGCAGAGAAATGGGTCTTGATGGAACATAATAGAACTTTCATGCCTTGGTTTAAAGATGAGGTGTTCAAGGATTCAACGACATCAGAGACCTTGACCTGGTTGGCTACTGGATTGAAGTTTGATGTCATCTCATGTACAGCGTACGAAGTGAATAATTGTATATTTTACACGAAGTCCATGGATGAAAAGAGTACAGTTCAAAATGCAGTTTTCGACTTCGAAAGATACAAATCCAGTACTTGGATCAATGGCATACTATGGGTTTATAGAAGAGATATGGGAGATTGACTACACTAAGTTTTCCGTTCCAGTTTTCAAGTGTAAATGGGTTGACAATAAAAGTGGGGTTAAAATTGATGATTCAGGATTCACACTAGTGGACTTTCGAAAGATATGGTATCGAGATGAGCCATTTATAATGGTTCAACAAGCATCTCAAGTTTTCTACGTGAAAGATCTTACGTCAGAACATTGGTATGTCGTTTTACACGGCAAAAAACAAGGGGAGACCATAAATGATATTGAAAATGGTGACCCCTGTTCATTCACACCAAAGATAATTAATAAAGATGACGATGTAGTTGATGATGTACATGCAACCCGTAAAGACCACAGTGAAGGAGTTTACATATGAACTTTCAACCCCCATGCAACCTGTAAATAAGCATTTTTTATTTACATTTTTATGTATTATTTTTATAAGATTTTAATTCGATGCAGATTAACTAATGTAATTGTTACCTAATTTTTTTAACAGAGACATGGATGATGATCAGACCCCACTCAAACCTCGATCCGGACGAGGCAGCAGAGGACCTACTAGATTGAAGCGGCTCGCATTGAGACGTGCTGCTGGTGAGAAGACACGTGTTGACATTGACGTCAACACTGGAGTGGCTTTTGGTCCTAAGGCAGATGAGTTTATGAGCTATCTTGGAGTTGTTTCTCGTGAGAGGCTCTCCATTCTGATTAATTCATGGGATGAGCTGTCAGAGGTCGACCGTAACATGATCTGAGAGGATGCTCTGGTAAGCTTTACATTTTGATATAATGCTTTTTAATATTCATTGATTAATTTTAATTTGCTGATGTTATTTTGCAGGCAAACTTTGAAATTCCTGATGTGGAACCGCTTCGATCAAAGATTATATGCAATATCGGACTCAAATTTCGTACCTTTAAGTCAAGACTGACTTCGAGATACATTTTTGGCGACCTTAAAGACGAAAATCCATGTTTAAAGTACAAACATATTGATGAAGAGACATGACGTCTTTTTAGAGAAAGCCGTGAAAATGAGGCTTGGATGGTAAGTGAAGTAACTTTTTTTTATATATAACATTAATAAGTTTATCTTATTTACTTCAGTTTGTTTATTTCAATTATGACAGGATCGTCGGAAGAAAGCTCAAGAGATAGCTTTGAAGAATCTTACCCCGCACGTTATGTCTCGTTCGGGGTATCGAAAACTTGAGCAAACACTGATGGTGGAAAAGGAGAAATCTCAACAGAGGACGTTGTCTGAGAATGTGGAAACAGGGGTCACTTCTCCTCCATCACCACCTTTTTGCCATGTAAAATGGAAGAGGGCCCGAATTAAAAAGTCGGGTGCACCAAGTTCTGAGCAATCCGGGGTTATCATCGAAAAAATTGTTAAGTTATTTTTGTTATTTTCATTTATTTTAAAGCATTAATTATATTAATGATAGAAAATATGATTTTTTGTGTACTCTTGCAGGATTCCTTGGAATCCGACGGTAAATTTGTTGCTGAAGGTCGTCACGATATCCTGGTTGAAGCAATTGGACGACCTGAGCACTTTGGTCGTGTTCGTGCAGCGAGACAAGGGGTCGAAATTAAACTATATTTTGGAGTTTCAGAACGACAGTCATCCTCCTCCTCCAAAGAGAATGAAACTCAAATGAAGACTAAGATACGTGAAGAATTAATGGAGGAGATGAGAAAGGAGACTGATTTGATGCGGCTAGAGATGAGAAAGGAGAATGATCGAATGCGACAAGAGTTTCTATCGCAACAAGTTTGTGCTGAGCCGATTGAACCCCTTGTTAGTCCCACTCCCAAGAGCACAAAGGGGAGTTGTGCGGCTCCTCCAACAGGGGATGATATCAATGGGCAGACGGAGGATTGTGAGCTACTGGTAGTGGGCGGCAAACTTCCTCGGGTGGTGGCACTTGGAAAAGTCTATAACAACGCCACCACCTTACATAACGTTCCTCACTCCCCTGATGTGGCGAAGGTAACAGTTGAAAAAGTACGATTTCCTGATGCTCGTGTTCCACTACCTTCAGATGAGGTAACCACTGTGGCCGATGCATTTCAGACATTCGTTGCCTGACCCAGAGAGTTCATTCGATCTATGCCCGAACCTCATGTAATAATTTAATTTCATTATATTATTTTTTATTTATATTTATATATTACATTTAATTTAATACAAATGTTGTTTATCTTGTAGAAACCTTTTCAACCACCAAGTCCGGAAAAGAAGCGTGAGGTTTCAGTTGACGATCCTATAGCTTCCTTACATCTCATTGCTAGTCAGATTGGCAATGAACCTTTTCCAGTTCCGTGGGATAATACATTTTTTCAAATAAACACTGAACTGCCACTGATGATTTACAACACAGATTTATCAGAATTTATATCTGGGAAACAGGAGCTGAATATAAGTATAATTCAATTTTTTATGATGTAAGTATCTTTACCTATTATTCAATTTACTTTATGTTAAATTATTATTGATTATGCTTTAACTAAAAACTTGTAGGTTTTTGCATAGAGTCTGTATCACTGAGGGGAAGGAAAATATGTATGGATTCTTAGATCCTGCATATACTAATCCCGTTGGACCAAACTCATCTGAGACTCAAGCATACATCACTAACACCCTGGAAAAAGAGGGAAAACAAATTTATTTATGCCCTTATATTAATGAGTAAGTTTAATTATATGTCATCAATTATTATTATTTCATGTTTTAAATATTTACTAACTCTTTTCATTGATGATATAGGCATCATTGGCAGTTACTTGTCTTATCAATGGTTGATAAGACTGCTGTGTGGTTTTGTTCCCTACACAAGAAGATTCCCACAAACTTTAAGGATATCATTGATACGTAAGTACATTATAAACTGAACTTTGTATATGTTACTAATTAACCATCTACTTACGAGGTTTTTTGTATTAACTAGTTCATGGCGTGGATATAACATCCTAAAAGGTCGATCAATTTCAAATAATTTGAACTGGATAAGAATAAAGGTTTGTAATTTTTTTCTTTCTCTATTAACATTGTTTATCAATATTCTAACATATTACTTTTTATTGAATTATAGTGTAATAAACAACCAGGAAGCTATGAGTGTGGCTATTACATTATGCAATGGATGATTACCATTATAAGGCTAGGTGTTAAAACGGGTTGGAAAGAGGTACTATATATGTTAAATCATTTTTATAATTCTTAAACATATATATATATCTAAAAACCAATTTATGTCAACTTTGCAATGCAGTTATTCACAGAAGAAACACCAATGAATGAGGAAGGCATTTCATATGTTAGAGATTCTTGGTCCACATATTTCATAAATTTTTATAACTCTAGCATAGGTAAACAATAGTGGTTTTATTATATGTAATTTGATTACTTGTAAATGTACATTTTGATGATTTCAATTGATTACTATATTTCTGTATTTTTCTGGTTGGGTTTGATCATTATGCAGGTTATTAATTTATATGGTTTATGCACAATACAAACTGCACTTTAAAAAAAAAACACTATTTACAAATGCGGTCATTTACCAAGACCGCATTTGTAAATGTGAATTCCCTATTTACAAATGCGGTCATTTACCAAGACCGCATTTGTAAATGTGATTTATGAATGCGGTTTTTACCAAGACCGCATTCGTAAATCCTAAACCCCTAACCCTCATCCCTCATTCAGAATAATATACAAATGTGATTATTTTAAGTAACCGCATTTGTAAATCTAATTTATAAATGCGGTTCTATGACCGCATTTGTATATGCCCGATTTACGAATGCGTGTTGATCAAATGCGGTTCTATGACCGCATTTGTAAATGTAAAATAGCCGCATTTATTTTACATTTCTGCACTAGTGACCCCTCCATCCATAAGAAGATCCTTAAGAGAAGAACACTTGGGCATGGACTAGAGTATCATTATTTTTCTCCAAGGCACTCATATCTATAAATAGAGTGTCTTGCCTCTTGTAATGACACATTGAATTTTGAGTAAAGAAACTCTATCAGTGAGAACTCCTGAGTGTTTCCGAAATTTCTTATGAGTCTTATCTTGATCAAAGTGTTCTTTAAGTGGCAACTCAATTCTCCATAAGCTTTTTTATCTCTTTCCTTCTTTCCTTTCTTCTTCTGCCATTATTTTGCTCCCTTTGTTGTCTCATTTTATCTTCCTTTTACATTCGGCCAATTATTTTCCTTTGCCTTATTTTAATTATGTGTTCATTATCATCATCATCTTAATTGTGTTTTTGTTTTTTCTCTTTTGAAAAGAACCTTCACACTTACTTAATAACCACTTGGTTAAATTCGTGTCCAATGAAAATCTTCAATGAGTCTCACCATATCTTGCTAAATCAAAACTCATAATCCAAGTAAAAACCTCTAAAAATGTGCAATCCTAAAATCAACTCACATCATGTGCTATCAGAGCATGGTTTAATTGTGCTTAAATTTTTCTGAATTGATATATGCTTTACAATTTCAACACCTTTCAATTCTACCATTATTTTTTTTAGCACCTTTCAATTTTGTCTTTAGTTTCCAGCACCTTTCAATTCTACTTTTACAATTCCTTGTCAATTACAATTTTCTCTTTATATTCATTAAACAATTTAAATTCCGCTTTTTAATTTTGTCTTTTAAATTTTCCATTACCTTTTGCTTAAGTCATATTGTTCTTTGTGTTTTAGGAGTCTTTTTCATTAGACTTTTTTATTTTAATTGTGAAGAACTAAAATCAAATTAGAAACCATGAAATAGCATGAGCTTTTGCTTCCTACGCTGATGTAGGAAATTTTAGGAAATTAGGGAAACTCGAAGAATTGGAAAAAAAAAGGGAATTCCAAATAATGAATGTATTGAGATTAGAGAAAGATAACAAGAATTACAATTGACTTTTCTCTAGATCCCTTAACTAATCTCACAACAGCCTTTATAAAGCTAATTATACATCTCACTACAACAGAAAAAACAGAAAAATAGAGTAACTATAGCTTTGTTATAGAACTATATCTTTGTCCTGTAACAAATCCTTCCCTTTTACAAAATCCTTGTCCTCAAGAATGAAAATATGAAAATTTCTTCTTAAAGTCATAAAAGAATTCCCTAGTAGCATCTTTAGGCAATTAGTGCTTCCATTTGGAAAGGACTTTAGTCACCACTCTATTTTTTCTTTTAACTGTCATGCGATCCAGAATTAGTTATGGTTCTCTTATATTCAGCCCATCTTCAGGAATTGAAGTCGCTGTCATCGCTTCCCCCACATGTCATTTGAGTTGTGAAACATGAAACACATTATGAATTTTAGAATGGAAAGGAAGATGAAGCTGCATGAAATTGACTCACAAAAACTGCATCTCTATCACTTGTAGTAGAGTCAGGAAAACCATGCAGTTTAAACACATTGACAAGAAAAGATTGGGCTACTTCAGTAGTAAGGATGGCTTAAAGACATAAAGTGGGTTGATTTTCTAAGCCTATCCACAACCACATAAATGACATTTTTACCATGTGAAGAAGGCATTCCTTCTATAAAATACATTGTAATATGTTGCCAAATTCTTCCAGGTATAGGTAAAGGTTGCAGTAGTCCTGGAGACACAATTGTATCATATTTACACTATTAAAAAAGTTCACACCGCATAACAAAAGATTTGACATTTTTTGTCATTCCTTTCCAATAAAAGATAGCTTGCAGTTTTTTTAGAGTAGTATCTCTACCTGAATGGCCATCAACAACAGTAGAATGTAACCAAAGAATAATGTCTCTCTTCAAAACTGCATCTTTTCCCACCACCAATCGTCCTTTTCTACGCATAATCCCTTGGTGCCATGTATAATGTCTATAAGTGGATGCCATAAATTGTATATCCCGTATGATTTGTTGTAAGAGAATGTCTTGTGGCCATGACAATGTAATTTTTTCCATCAAGTCAGTGTTAGGAGTAAGGGTAGTGAGAGCCATGTTTTCCATGATATCTTTCTAGATAAAGCATCCGCAGCCACATCTGTATGACCTTGTTCGAATTCAATAGAAAAATCAAACTCCATGAGTTTGACCAACCATTTTTGCTGGAAGGGTGTTGATAAGTGCCTAATTTCAGTAATATTTCATATTAAAATATAGGCACTTATGAGTATTAATTGCTAAAATAAATATAAAATAACCATTAATTTATGAATTTATACATTTATACATTTTTTATGATCTTTAATTGAATAAGAGCATTTTATTCCCAATTTTGATGTTAATTTCAGGTTTCTAGGGAAGAATGATTTTTGGGACTAAAGAGGAATAATATAAGCTAAAAGAAGAGAGTTGGAAGGCCCGAAACGCACAAAAAGAGCAAAAAAAAGTCCTACTCAGTAGCAGAGTATCTCACTCAAGTGAGCAGCGAGAATGCTCCAGTGACGTTTTTGGAAACTGACGCCTTTCTCGCTTAGGCGAGAATGCTTCAGACAAATTGGGATATTTGAGACCAATTAAACCAAGTGAATGTGTGAACCTTAAACGGTTTTGAGAGTTTTTACTAATGAATTAATAGTTGTGGTTGCTTAATTTTTATTTATTGTTACATCATAAAAGAGCATGAAGATGACTGAGGCATTTGTGTTAATTAGGAACCCAAGGCCAAATAGCCAACCTTTATCTTATTAGAATTTCATTTTTTTATATCCCCTTTGGGCCAAGAATTTTTGTTATTATTGCACCCTAACCTTTAATGATATATTTTCCTACCCTTTAGCATGTTTAAGGACGAAGAACGTAGATGTAATACATATAGAAAAGGAAATGGTTGGTTCTGATTATTGAAATCTCAAAAAGTATAAAATATGAAGAATTTATTCCTATTGATTGAAAAACAAAGTTCATGTTGAAAATCATGAATAAGAAAAAAAATATAAAATGATGGAAAATGTTATCTCAAAAGAAAATGGTGATTAGATAACATATATGTTCTCTATAATTGGATTGTAGGTATGTTCTTCTTCTTTAAGATGTGCATTTTTTTATCTGAAAACCCAATATTTTTGGAAGCCCAACCTCATTACAACCATGGAAAAGACCTCAAGATTCATGTTTCTAATATGTTTGTGATAGGAAGATGAAATGAAAAACAACTGTGATTTGTTATGATTCAGTGAAAATAGAGAGAAACACTTGCCTGTGAGCATATGAGAAGTAATTCCTTAATGAATTGTCATTTTATTGTTTTGATTTGATCCTAGATGTTGATTGTATCTATATTTTTCTATATTTTAATTTGAAAGCATCATAAATTTCTAATTTGATTTGTTGTTTAGTGAATTAAGTTGTTTGCTATTTAAATTCAAATATATTCATTTACTTTGTTTGAGGGAAAGCAAGATTCTAAGTTAGGGAGAGTGATAAGTGCCTAATTTTAGTAATATTTCATATTAAAATATAGGCAATTATGAGTACTAATTGTTAAAATAAATATAAAATAACCCTTAATTTATGAATTTATACCTTTTTACATTTTTATGATCTTTAATTCAATAAGAGCATTTTATTCCCAAATTTGGTGTTAATTTCATGTTTCTAGGGAAGAATGGAAATTTGGACTAAAGAGGAATGATATAAGCTAAACGGAGAAAGTTGGAAGGCCTGGAACGCATAAAAAGAGCAAAAAATTCCAACTCAGCACCGTAGTATCTCGCTCAACCAAGTTCATTCTCGCTTGAGCGAGAATGCTCCAGTGACGTTTTCAGAAACTGATGCCTTTCTCGCTCAAGCGAGAATGCATCAGAAAAATTGGGCTAGTTTTATGTTTTATCAAGAAGCCCATCTGTGTGACGTAGGAAGTCGCCAAACCCTAGCAAATTATGTTAAATAGGGGGGTAGAGGTTTAACCCTAGTGTGCCAAATTGAGAGGAAAACATCCTTAAGTGGTTTGTAACTAATTGGGAGAATAGAAGGTGCTAGAATATGAGTCGCTAATTCTACCATTTAGGATTGGGAGTAAATATGGTGCGGCTAGGGTATTGACATTGGTCAATGTCGCACCATCATCCTACATTCTAGAAGGTAGGTTAAGCTTCTTACCCTAAAGGACTCACATAGGCCCAATTTGATAACTACATCTCCTATTTATGCTATATGGACCTACTCTAGCTTATTATACTATTTGGACCCCTCAAGTGAACCCAAATTATTTACAACATATTATATCTTTGAAGAAGACTAGAAGGAAGAATAGTTGGTGCTCTGGTTTATGCCCATCTTCTCTGGTTGGGTCCATAAGATTCTTGGTGGGGTCTTGAATTGTTTGCTGAGATGACTACTCCCCATGTGCTTTGTCCTTTGCTTCCTTGGTCATCTTCATAGCTACTTGGTTTGTATCATCACCTTAGAGAGGGAAGAACAGCATGTTACTGACCTAGAGGACCTACTCGCCACAATAGTAAGGTACAATCTGAAGCTAAATCCTGATAAATGTGTGTTTGGAGTTGAAGTAGAAAATTTCTCGGTTTCTTGTTAATTGAGAGAGGTATAGAGACGAACCTGGATAAATGTACGACGATCATAGAAATGAGATGTCTGGCTAATATGAAGGAAGTGCAACAGTTAATCGAGCGCATGGTCGTCCTGTCTTGTTTCTTATCAGCCAGTGAAGATAAAGGGTATCCTTATTTCCAATGCCTTAAGAAGAATAATCGTTTCGCATGGACTAATGAATGTGAAAAGGCTTTTTTCAAACTAAAGGAATACCTAGTTAGTCTTCCAGTTCTAGGTAAACCGACTCTGGGAATTCCTATTCGTCTATATTTTTCAATAACAGATCGAGCTACCAGCTCGGTTATTTTGCAAGAGCATAAGAAGTACTAAAATCCAGGTTCTACAAGGAATAGAGGTTTGGTATCAAGCTATCGAAAAAGATGATCTAGCTGTGGTGTTCACAACTCAGTGACTTCGTCATTACTTTCAAAGCTTCACTATGATTATAATGACCGACCTGCCCATCCGTAAGGTTCTGCAAAAGCCTAACATTGCAGGTTGGATGGTTCGTTGGACGGTTAAATTGTCTGAGTTTGACATACAGTACGAACCACGAGGGCCAATTAAAGGCCAGGTATATGCAGGTTTCATGGTAGAGCTTTCATCCAAGGACTTTCAGTTTGACCCTAATGATTTTCGATGGGTCCTTCCGGTGGATGGGTCTGCCAACCTACAAGGGAAGGGAGCAGAGCTAGAGTCATTTTAGAAGGACCAAATGGGATTTTAATCGAGCAGACTACTAAATTAGCATTTAAGGCGAGGAACAACCAAGTTGAGTACGAGGCCTTGATAGCAGAAATGTTGTTGGCAAAGGAGTTGGGAGTTCAACGCTTGTTGGCGAAAAGTGACTCACTGCTCGTAATAGAGCAAGTCACAGGCGAGTATCAGGCAAATGACCCACAACTAGCCTCATACCTCAGGTATGTCAAGATCCTAATAGCAGCTTTCTCTGCATCTGACCTTGTTCATGTCCCAGAGAACAAAATTCTCGAGCGAACCTGTTGTCTAAGTTGGCTAGCTCGGGAAAAGGAGGTCGATAGAGGTCGATAATCCAAGAGACCTTGAAATCGCCTAGGACAACCACAGAGGAGCTATCTAAAGTTGACCACTTGGAGTTCTTGCAGATCAACCCAAAACAAGGGAGAAGACATCGATCGATGATCCAAGAAACGTTCAAAGTCCCAAGAATAACCATTCATGAACTTCCCGAAGATGAACATTCTGAGTTTATGCACATTAGAACTGAACATACTTGGCTAACACCTTACAAATGGTATCTCGCTGATGGATTACTTCCCTCCGAGCCCGCAAAGGCCAAAATTATCAAGAGGGACGCAGGTCGTTATATCCTGAAAATTGGGAACCTATTTAGTTATGGTTATACTCATCCACTCCTAACCTGTGTAACTGGAGACCAATGTACCCGAATAATGTCTGAGCTTCACGAGGGTGTTTCTGGCAGCCACATCGGTGGACGAGCCCTCTCGTTGAAAATCATTTGAGTAAGGTACTATTGGCCGACGATGAAGGAAGATTGCGGGAAATATGTCCAGCAATGCGAACAATGTCAGGAGCACGCTGATTGGTGCCATGCACCAGCCGAGGAGTTGTAATCAATTTACAGCCCATGGCCTTTCCATACGTGAAAGATAGACATTTTGGGCCCTTTCTCTTTGGCCATACACCAGATGAAATACCACATCGTCGCCATCGAGTACTTTACTAAGTGGATTAAAGTTGAACAGGTTGAACATATAACTACTCACAAAGTCCAGCATTTCGTATGGAAGAACATTGTATGCCGCTTTGGAATTTCGAGGCCCTTAGTATCCAACAATGGAACCCAATTTGCAAGCCAACAATTGGGAAAGTTGTGCATAGAGCTTGGGATAAAGCAAATCTTTGCCTCGGTAGAACACCCACAAGCAAATGGGAAGGCCGAGTCGGCCAACAGGGTCCTGCTGAGAGGACTGAAGAGAAAACTGGAAAAGGCGAAAACAAATTGGTTAGAATAAATTCCAAGAATTTTGTGGTCTTATCACACCACCCCACAATCAACAACGAAGAAAACGTCATTCAGTTTAGTATATGGGTTGGATGCCATGATACTAGTGGAAGTGCAAGAAAATTCTCCTAGATTCCAAAGATTTGTCGTTGAAGAAACCAATGAAGGAAGAATGAACTTAGATTTGCCGGAAGAGGCACGTGATCACGCCCGTATAAACTCGGAAGCCTTAAAGAGAAAGGTGGAAGTGAGGCACAAGACCAAACAAAACCTCGGCAGTTCAAGGTTGCCGACTTGGTCATGAGGAAGGCCCACCCCTATCAGATCGAGAACAAGTTGTCTCCGAAGTGGACTGGTCCATTATGTGTGGTCGAGGTACTCGGAAGCGGCGCATATAAATTGGAAACCCTAGATGGAGGAGTCATCCCACGAATGTGGAATGTGGCAAATCTCAAGTTTTATTTCAGTTAAGAAGCCTAGATTTTCATTTCTTTCCTTTGAACACTATGTTTTTGTTTGAGGTGACACATTTTTCCCTCGAAAGGGGTTTTTTTAAATGATGTCACCCAATAATAATTTGTTCTTTGGAGAGATGTGTGAAATAAGTTAAATTGAATTGATTTAAACGGGTGATGTTGTCCGAGATGACGCATTGTAAGACAACCTGACTTGGGACAAATGCCGAGTATAGACGCCGTGTGAGATAAGTTAACTCGAAACATTGTGTAGCAACCCGAGGTGGCACATGGTAAGATGACCTAACTCGGAACGAATGAAGTCATTCGAGTATAGGCGCCATGTGAGATGAATTAGTTTGAACAGATTAATTATCTGATTTGGCACATGGTAAGACGACCTAACTCAAAACGAATGAAGTCACCCGGGTACAGATGCCCTGTGAGATGAATTAGTTTAAACAAATGAATTACCCGAAATAGCGCATGACAAGACGACCAAGCTCGGAGTCGATACAATTATCCGAGTAGGCGCCTTACAAGGTGAGATAACCTGGAGTAGATGTAGTACTCACACTGTAAGACAACCCAACTCGTGGGAAAATGTAGTCGAAGATCATCATCCGACCAAGCCCGACCTTAAAATATTCCAGAAAATTCATGACGGTGTACCCTTTGCTTGGCTCATGAAATGGAAGGTTGCTTTGTCAACAAGAAGGATGTAAATCATAAAAAAGGTTAGTCTCTTCATTGAGAGAAAGTTTTGTTGCTTTCTGCATTTAGTTTCATCGAAGTTAACAATACCCTATTATGTTCAGGGTGTGAGGTCAGCTCGATTGACAAAACATTTTTTCTTTTCCCATGTTCAAACGCTACAATCCCATATAGGCTAATCACGTAGTACCATGATAGTCACGCTATGTTTAAACGTGAAATCATCTTGTATGGCAAAGCGTTTGGACACACATTCATGCACTATACATAAAACCTTTAGTTCCAAAATAAATAACATGTTTATAATTTCTACGTTTCAAAATGCTAAATGAACATTGGTGAAGAATTTCAGTGTCCAGCAAGTTCGAAGAACAAAGATAAGAAGTAGATACATTCCATAATAGTTTGAATTAAGAGTCCCCACTAACTTTTCATCAACCACGGTTTTTCTCGAGTCTAGATCTGAGAAGTCTATGGTGGGGTGGACAACAGTTGCCTGCTCCAAAGCAATTTTGAATCCAACGAGGTAGGATTGGGTGGCATCCTCTTTAAAAGAGTCGGTGATCTTGGAAAAATCTTCTTCTTTGTGAGTCGTCTCTTTCTTCAGGTCTTCAATCTCGTTTGAGAGTTTTCTCTTCTCTTCGGCCAAGCTTAGTCCCTCTTGGGTCTTGTCGGCCAAAGCCACACCCAAACTATTAGCTTCATTCTTGAGACGTTCAACTTCTTGCCGAAATCCACCCAAACGGTTAACTTCAGCTCAGAGGCATTCCACTTCTTGATGAAGTTTAATATCTCCTTAATCCTTTGGTCATCTCTTCTTTTCCGATCTTTCACCTTGACGTTGACTAGGCAAGTCAAAGAAAATGCTTGATCGAGGAGTTTCTCGACATCATGACGAAGGTGATCTTCGTCATGCTCCATCAGTCTAACCTTATCTTCACCAAGCAAGAACATTGACTCACCAAGCGCTAGAATGTTGAAGTCAGGGTCCCATAAGCTCTTCTTCTGCGAGCTTTCAGCCTCGCACTCTTGGATGGTTATAACCTCATGATTAGGGGCTCGACCATCCGAGTGTAAATGGTCGGTACGAGAAGCTACCTCTAGTCTCTTTCTTTTGAAGACAAGACCTGAGGTGGTCTGCTTGTCCTGATCAGATTGGACCCGAGCAGCACCAACTGAAGCTTTCCTCTTTTGCAATAAAGAATCCTTGTTCATGCTCGCAGATGCCCTCATTTTTCTGGTACGCTTGGCCAACTCGACCTTCCTGATGTTAGAAAGCATGTTATCTGGAAAAATAAACAAATACTTAGAGATCTTAGAGTAAGTTTTCTTTTCAAGGGCGAGAAGGGAGATATACCGATATAGGCTTTGAGAGCACTGCAGAGATATTTCTTTTTCAAAAGTGTTGGCGTGTCGAAGACGATCTTGAGATCTTCCAACAATTCACAGATGCCTTAGTCCCTTGGGGACAGGTCTTCCAAGCGTCGAGCACTGTAGAACCAAGGATTGGGTGTCCAGTACAAAGGGAAGCCGTCTAGTAGGGACAGATCTCCTGCCGAGGCACATACTTTGATGAAACGATTTTTAAAGTTTTTATAAGATGATTGGAAGAGGGTAAGCAGACCTCTCCTAGAGGCATCATTCAAAGAAACCCACAACTGGTGACTAGAATATTTGAGTTCGATGAAATAAAGGAAGACTTCTACAGTCAGTGAAATGTCGAGTTGGGAACACAAAATTATGAAACCTCATATGAACGCCCAACTATTGGGATGTAGTTGGGCATGTGCCACGTTGATCTCAGTTAATAGCTCTTTTTTTATGATTGACAAGGGAAGGCGAAGTAGGACCTTAGGGAAAAATGTGCCGTTGAAAAAGAAAAATAGTCCGTCAAGATCCGATGACTTATCATTACATATGGGCTCTCCTTCCCTACACTCTACTACTTTCACTAAACTTTCATGTTTTTTTCTTAGACAACTTCCTGATTCCCTAAGCTCTCTAATTTTAAAAGGGTGGTATAAACAGAGGTCTCTTTAAGAAGTTCCTGTGTTGCCCAGGGATAAGTAGAACTATAATCCATCTTCGAAGACAACTAAAGCATAAACAGAGATAGAATACGAACACAGTTCAGGACAAGGCACACACAGAATGAATCGAATCGATGTAATACTAAGATGCATTTCTTAAGGTAAAGTCAATAAAATAAATGATAATCACCCAGTGAAATTAAGTGGATAAAACATACCTGGTTTTCCGGTGAGAGACGACGGTGTGAGTTGGCACGAAGAAGGAAAGAGAAGTTTTTTGAACGGAAGAAAGCTCGAGCAAGTGATGAGTTTGGAGAGAAAGAGAAATATATATTCGAAAAAGGGAAGGTGAAATGGTAGGATTTTCCCACCTTCGACGCGAGTGCCACGTGTACGCTCCATATTTAGTAAGGTAAAATGTTTTGTCATGAGACGTTTCGATAATCGCACCCCAGCTACCCCTGAGAGAAATTTCATTTCAACCGTCGGTGCAAAAGAGCCTCTTCACCTCGTAAAGCTCTGCTTGAGCCTGAAAGGTTGTGTATTGGTCGGACGTGCTCGGGTCATCGACCCAAGCACTTAAGTGTAATAGGTCGGTTAGATAGGCCCATTTGGGAGATTCCTAGCTCGACCTATGCTGAATAACGTGCCCAATGATGTGTCATGAGGTCGGTCCAGGTCTTCAACAGTCCATACTAAAAGGGTAATTAAAAACAAAACGACATGGTGAATAACTGAAGTAGTTACGCATATATATATTTCAATGTAAATAAAAGTTGTTAGGAATAATGTTGCATTGTACTAAAAAAGTAAAGGTATACATTAACGGAATATCCTTGTTGATGAAATTGTTGAAGGAATGTCTATAAAAGGGTTTAAGACCCTGAGTAAAGGTAAGTTTTTCTGAGAACTCTAGACTGATATAAATTTTATAGTTTGAATGCTCTCACTGACTTATAGTCGAAGTGTGATCAACCGGTAGAGTCCCCATTCGTCACAAAGCGCTAGCATGTCGGTTTAATAATACCCAACAAAGTTGCTTCAACTCAGAGTCCACTTTCAAGTCCGACCAAAGTCAGCAAGCGAGAACAATTATATACAAAATAATTTTAATTATTTAAATATATAAAATAAATTTTATTTTAGAATAATTTCTATAAAAAATTATTTTAAGAACGTGATCCTTAATTAGTTAAATAAGAAACATATTAAAAAAATTTAAAAACGCTACAAAAGTCCTTGTAAATAACACTACAAGAAAACAAGGATTTAGCGTGGGTAAAAAACGGACGTAAAACGCCAAAAACGGACGCATATGCGTTGGCCACAGCTCCGACGAAAAAACCTTGGAAGCAAATGACAACTAGCGTGTGCCAGCGAGTTGGACGCACGTTGTGTGGGTCAAGCCCATGCAAATCGAATAATCTGAGTGGACGCACAAGCGACGCATATGCGGCGGCTTATGCGTGGGCCAAACCCACGCAGAATCGCTATGCGTCGGGTTTCGCCGACGAAAATGGAAAAAAAAAAGAAAAAGAAAAGATATATATATATATATATATATATATCAGAATTTGCATGGGCCTAGCCCATGCAAAAGTCGACGCATGTTAAAAAAAAACTGGTGTGGGCCTTGGCCGACGCATAAAGAGAAGGAAAAAAAAAGCAATTTATTTTGTTTTCTAACTTGTTTACTTGTAAAAAATAAATACCAACCAAATCACATTCAGACTATCATTCACAATACATCCACAAACACATCCAAAGTACAAAAATAATACAAATAGTTAAACAAATTCTTTGATCCATTCAAATATTCAAAATGATATGAATACTTAAAAAAATATTACAATTAAAATTGTACTTTATTAATCCAAAATCTAATAATCAACTATATTCCATGATTCTAAGTTAATTTTATATACTATCACGAAATGACTCATATTTCTCAAATTGCTTATGATACTCTCTTTCGGTCTTTAAAATGAATTTCTTAGTTCAGTCTCTTACCTTGACAATGGACTAGGGTTATTAACTTATAATCCAAAATGTAATCATGAACTCTATTCCATGATTTTAAGTTCATTCTATATCACACCTAGTCGAAATTTACTTATTTATGTTACATTTATTAAGAACTAAGTCTACTAAAATTACTATGTCAAAGACCTATTATTTAGTACATTGGAAAGCTGTATTAACACACTTATAAGGAATATTGCATGTGTCATCTCGTCACTTAAAACTTACTATATTATTATGTGCTTCAGTTGGAAAACATCAATTTCTTTTCGAGATCATACTCAGTAACTATAACAATGACATTTATAAAGCATGTAGTCAATTTTGGAACACTTTGGATATTTTAGCAATCTAACAATTAAGAATAAGTTACTTACTCACGTATTTAGTCTTAACATGTTTGTATCATATACATTTTCGCTAATTCTTTAAGATGATCTTATGTTTCATTTATGAGAAGTAACATCTTTAAAATTACAATGGATATCAAAATAGAATTCCTAGTTCATTCATCCATTGCATACATATAACATTTACATTTATTTAAGTTAGTAATCAAAAGTTTTATCTACCTTTTTTTTTCTTAAGCCAAATAAAACATTTTTACATAAAATTGATTCTCTATTTTTAAATACATATTACATATTACATTTTGCATTAATTAATTACTTCATCTTGAATTTATATTCTTAAATTTATGTATATTTTATATAATATTTACAAAATTTAAATAAGCAAATTTTTACTATTTTTTAATCAATTATTATTTTTCTACATGTTTTCAAATCTTTATAACCTTTTTAAGATAACTTCTTTTAAATAATTTCAAAATTAAACACTTCATCAATTTAATAAATTTAATTTAACTAATTTATATCATTATTTCAAAAATAAAATATTTATGACAATATATAAATCAAATAAATTTAAAATAAATAATCTTTAAAATAATAAATTATTTTATATAACATTTAAATAATTTAAATATGTCTTTTCTTTTATTCAATTAATTTTAAATCAAACACTTAATTAATTTAATAAATTTAATTTAACTAACTTATATTAAAAATTTAAAAATTAAATAATTTATTATAATATTAAAGAAATAATTTTAAAATAAATACAATAAAGAATTAAATATTAAAATATTTCTTATACTGTTATACATTAAATAAATTTAAATAAATAAATTTTAAAAACCTAAAATATAAACATGCGTGGGCCGTGATCGACGCAAGCCGACGCATACATTACAGTATGCGTGGGCCGTAGCCGAAGTAAAATGGATTTTTAAAAAAAATAAAAGTAAATCATTAGGTACGTGGATTTTCCGTCTGTTTGGCTGACGATATTTGTGTCCACAGTTGGCCCACACAAATATTTGACAGCTAAATCCTCGTTTTCTTGAGGTGAAATACACCGCAATAAAAATTAATTGTATACCAATCACCATTAATGTTATTACAAAAACTGGTATTCTTTAATGTCCCAAATATCCATTGTTTGTATTGAATTATGTTTATCACCTCCAAAGTAATTTAAGAAAAATACCTCTTTTATATTAAAAAATTATTTATTCCTTAAAAATCCTAAATTTTTCTGCAAGAGTCAATCAAAATATAAAAAAAATACTAATGAAACAAACAGGTTAAAAATAAATAAAAAACAAATTAAATTAAATAGATTTATGTTGGCGTAAATTTATGCTACCGAATCCTCAGTGATGAAATAATATAAAATAAATATTGATAATAATTTATGCACTAAGGTTTTGAGAATTAAATCTTATATATCTCAGTCTTTAGATTCATATGAATACTTTTTAATTTAAGGTATTTTTTCTCTCCATATATATATATATATATATAAGTACTTTATCCATAAAACGCATGGATTTATTAAAATTAAAAAAAATCAATTATAATATTAAGAAAAGAAATTAAAATACAATTTTGAAATACACTATCATTCCTGCAATTAATAAGATATTTATGTAATTAATAATAAATGAAAGTTGAAATTAGATGTAAAAATAATAATTTGAATTAATAGGTATGAAATTTTCTACACCTAAATAACATATAAAAATATTTTTGTTTCTGTAACTGTCAAATTTTATTTAAGTGTTGACTACCTGAAATATAAAGTCAATATATTTGAAATAAGTCACTACATAGCATTTAAACAATAAAGTTGTAAAAGCAAATTGACAAACAAAAGCACATACATTTGTAGAATGTAAATATCAAAATATACATGTATCACTTTTGAATACATGAAATTATTGAAAAAATAAATTTGAAACAAAAAATATAAGATCAATCAATAAAGAAGTCGTAAAATATATCCAAAAAATGTGTTCTAAAATAACAAACTCAGAGGAAGTATAACATATAACACATAGAAAAGGAAATTTCTACCTATTAATTTCAACACTGAAAATTGATCAGATTCATTCACATAACTTGCAACTGGCAAAACATAATAAAACCAACAAACAATACCAAGTAAAATAGATTGAACCAACAAACAATACCAAGTAAAATAGATAGATGTTTTTCTTTAGTTGTCATAACTTGAAATACTTATTTTGTCCTTTTTTTATATTATTGATTTACTTTTAATTATTTTTAAAAATAAAGAAAATAATAAAACATAAATACTCTTCCACTTAAAATAATTACAGACTCCTTATTATAATATAATTACGATTGGTCCTTTATTAATGAAAATTTAAAATTTATATAATTTTTAACATTATTTTATTCAAAATGATAGAGTGTACATTAAATATAAAATATAATAGTACATAACTCTTCATTTAAATAAATATACGAAATTAAAATTAATATAAATATGAAATTTTAACTTATTAAAATAAAATAGTATAATAAGAAAGTGCAAAACACTGAATCACAATGCCGCTATATTTTCGCTGGCGAGTGTTATCAGTTTCAACGTTAAAAACGTTGTATATAATTATCATTAAAAAAATACTTACACTATTTTATCCTTAACCTCTCACCTCTCACCCCTCAGTCAAGATATAAGAAAAATAGATTCTCCATAATTAAGGAGGTTCAAAATCTTCATTTCAAATCATGTCACAACAATCTTATTGGTAAAAGCATGTCTTATTAACAAATAGTGCAAAAACAAAAAATTGAACAGCAATTAAAACATTAATAATGTTATCTTATGAAATTATAAAGGGTGTTGACAGTAAAGTGAACGCATCCACTTTCCACACCAAAAAGGCATTTGATATTTTGGTCATTCGACTTGTCAACAATTATGTTAGATTCACTTCAAATTTTAGTAAAATAAATTCATAATAAATAATTATATTGAAATGATTGATCATTATCTAAATAAGATTTAAGGAAATATTAGATTTTTTTATCGAAAGAAATCATAGAAAATTTGTAAATAGACACAATGATTGTAACAACTATGACCAAAATATAATCTCTAACTTAAAGTGTCTTTAGAATACCACCCCTTTGCCTATCTAAAAGACGGAAAGAACCGAAGAGCGAAGAAAATGTCTAAAAAAACTTGACAGAGAATATCTATTTGAGTTTCATAATAAATGTTTCCTTACTAATTCGACAAATCAAGAGAAGAAAATCAAGAGATGAAAATCAAGATAAGAAAATCAAGAGAATAAAATCAAAAGAAAATCAAGAGAAGAAAATCTGTTGAACTTTACTCCCACAATTCGACAAATCAAGAGAAGAAAACACACACATCCATAATAAGAAGAACTATATAAGAAGAGGGATTAGTAGAATCCAACAGAAACAAATAACACTTTCTCTGCTCTCACGACACTGTTCAACCAAGAGAACTTTGAAGAACCATTTTCTTCTTCAATGCGACCACCGCGGAAGACGGTGAATTTCCGCCACGGCGACAAGGTGGAGGTGTGCATCAACGAGGAGGGCTTCCTCGGCTCCTACTACCTCGCCACGGTTGTGTCGCGCCTCGACAACGGCCTCTACATCGTCCGCTACGACACGCTGCTCGAGGACGACGAGTCTCAGCCCCTGACCGAGACCCTCTTCCCCAAAGAGCTCCGCCCCAAGCCTCCGCGCCTAACCGCTACCTCCTCCTTCGCCCTCTACCAACGCGTCGACGCCTTCGACAACGACGGGTGGTGGGTTGGCGAGATCTCCGGCAAGGTCGACAACCGCCATTACTATGTTTATTTCTCCACCACTCACGAGGAGATCGTGTACCCCGCCTCCGCAATTAGGGTTCACCAGGAGTGGCTCAACGGCCAATGGATTCGCTCCAATTGATCAATTCACGTTTCAGTTGATGAATTGCCGTAACTAATGGTAGATAGGTATCGTGTTGTTCGTTTTAATTTCAACTTGTAACAGAATGGAACATGTTCACTGTGCCTTTTGTTGTTCATACTTGTAATTCCACTTCCTTACATCGTATGTCATGTCGTATAAAATCTTTTGCTTCAACTCCAAACTCAGTTCAGTTCTTGTCTTTTCTTGTTTTCATTTTTCTTAATCCTGGGTCTTTGATAGCGTTTTTTATAGGTTGTGTTAGATTTTATTGGTCGGAACCTGGAGATCCCAGGGCTGATTTTGGTGGTTTGTTGGAAATAAATTTTCTAGAGAAAGACAATCAGTTAAATTGTTAGTTGTATGCAGTTATGCACAGTGTTCTCACCTTTTGGTGTTGATTAGAAAGGAATAGGAAATGATGGTTCATTTGTAGTTTGGTTACCCTCTTTTCTTTTCTTTTTTTCTTTTTTTTCTTTTTTTTCTCTTGATGAGTATATACTGGATGTTTGGTAAGTGTCACATGAAGGAAAATGATGACAAGGATTTCACTGTCAACGAAATAAATGAGTTAATAAACAATAAATGCAAATTTAACATCCATTTAATAAATTTTAAGAACTAAATTACAAATCAACTACACGATTATAAATTCAGAATTTATTATACGTGCATAAACTAAATCATTAATTGACTGACCCTTTCTCTATATTTTTTAGTTATCAGAATTTTTTGGTTATCTATCAAATATTATATTAAATAATGTTTTTTTGTTATTTTTTCAATTATTTTATTTACCTTAAAAAAAATATAAAAAGAGGAGCAATATTCATAAATTGGGGCGTCCCTTGAGCGGTATGGGTGGGGCACGCTCGTCCACCGCACGCTCCCCTGCTTGTTGCAAATCTATGCGCAATTTCTCATTGGTTGTGCACAGTTCTTCGATGTCTGCACGTGACGCGGCAATCTCAACCCTAGATGCTGCCACTGCTTCTTGGAGGGCGCGCATGGTCTCCAAGAGTTGTTGCATGGTAACGTTGTCCCCTCCAGCGGGCGCAGCACCTGGGGGCACAGTAGATCCTTGTCTCGTACTCCTCATATCGTTGGTAAGAACTCTTAATATGATTGTGAGTGGGACCTTGTTTTAACGAGCCCCACGGTGGACGCCAAGGTTGACTCGCTTCTCTGGTTGACTCGAACGGCAGCCTTTGGCCCTCCTATCTCCGCCTGAGAATCGCACTTCCTTGATCAAAGAATCTCTCACCTGTAAAGACAAAGGGCGCCTTAACGACCGTTTGCACTCTGACGCTCAAGTCAGTCTTAGGGCAAAGAAACACCAAGTGTATAAAGTAGTTTCAGTCTTAGAAACTGTGTACCTTGTTAGGGCTATTAGCACCCTCTGTATAGGTTGAAACTAGGGTTTACCTCTGTGTTGTTACCCTTGTCTAAGGTTCATTGGGGAACGTCCTTGCGCCGCTATTTACATAATCTTAGCGTATCTGGCACATAGAACTTCCCTTGACTGGAGCGCAAGGACTAACAGAGTGGCTGCCTGGGTACCAACTTGTGCACCTAATCTCTGGCGTCATCTATTTCTGCGAGTGCTCTAAGTATTCATGTGCCATGCATGCAGCTTCCCCTGGAAACCCTAACCCTAATGGGCCTTAGCGCCTCCAATATTGTTTACTCGTCTCGCGCCTGTATGCGCTATACACACCACGTGCACGGATCCCTCGTTACTTAGGCTTCCCTCTTATCTGATGTTTAACTGATGACTTAGTATAATTCTGGGACCCATCTTACGTGGTCCAATATAACTGTTCAGATCGTCGACATCTGGTTTCTCCCTTTTCTGGCGAGATCTGATCTCGATCTCCAACGTCGATGTCTATGGTACCGATGTCCGAAGACTGACCAATACCCTGATAGGTGCGTCTAGGGCCCTCCTTGCGTGGCCCACTTCCACTATTAGGCACCGGTGTGCGATGTCTGAGGTCAGTCACTGGTGTCAATGACCGAGGAATGGTCGGGACAGAGTTGAAACAGAAAAATTTCTAGGTTTCCTCTTAAGTGAGAGAGGTATAGAGGCGAACCTGGATAAATGTACAACGATCATAGAAATGAGAAGTTCAGCTAATATGAAGGAAGTGCAACAGCTAATCGAGTGCATGGTCGCCATGTCTTGTTTCTTATCAGCCAATGGAGATAAAGGGTATCCTTATTTCCAATGCCTTAGGAAGAATAATCGTTTTGCATGGACTGAAGAATGCGAAAACGCTTTTGTCAAACTAAAGGAATACCTAGCTAGTCCCCCAGTTCTCAGTAAACCGACTCTAGGAATTCCTATTCGTCTATATTTTTCAATAACAGAATGAGTTATCAACTCGGTTATTTTGCAAAAGCATAAGAAGTACTAAAAGTTAGTCTATTTTGTAAGTAAGGTGCTACAAGGAACATAGGTTCGGTATCAAGCTATCGAAAAAGATGATCTAGTTGTGGTGTTCACAACTCAGTGACTTCGTCATTACTTCAAAGCTTCACTATGATTATAATGAACAACCTGCCCATCCGTAAGGTTCTGCAAAAGCCTGACATTGCAGGTCGGATGGTTCATTGGGCGGTTGAATTGTCTGAGTTTTACATACAGTATGAACCACAAGGGCCAATTAAAGGCCAGGTATATGCAGACTTCATGGTAGAGCTTTCATCCAAGGACTTTCAGCCTGACCATAATGATTTTCGATGTGTCCTTTCGGTGGATGGGTCTGCCAACCTACAAAGGAGCGAAGCTAGAAAATTTTAGAAGGACCAAATTGGCTTTTAATCGAGCAGGCTATTAAATTAGCATTTAAGGCGAGCAACGACCAAGTTGAGTACGAGAATAACATATATGTTGATGGCAAAGGAGTTGGGAGTTCAACGCTTGTTGGCAAAAAGTGACTTACTGCTCGTAATCGAGCAAGTCACAAGCGAGTATAGGAGAAGGACCCACAACTAGCCTCGTACCTCAGGTATCCTTAACCTCTCGCCTCTCACCCCTCAGTCAACATATAAGAAAAATAGATTCTCCATGTACCGACCAGTCCTCGGGCGTCATTGACCACTAGTGATGTTGGAGTCACGTAAGCGGGGTCCCATGAGCGGCGTGGGTCAGTATCTCGTGAGGCACGAGCGCCAAGAAACCAAAAGAGTGGTCAGACATCGGTCACCAGGATGTACCGACGTCCCACTAGTCGGTGTGGAGAGGTCGGATATCGATACTCGAACAACAGAGTTGGGCCACGAGAGGTGGATCCCATACCACACACCAATCATCAGTAAGGGAGGAGCCTATGTCACGAGAGTCCATGCGTGCGGAGTGGATGACGCGTACAGGCGTAACACGAGCATAGAGCCACTGGAAAAGATACGACCTTCGAGGTCCATGTTCTAGGGGTGAGATGCATGCATGACACGTGAACAGCTAGGGCGCTCCCAAGGCAGGTGACCCTAGAGATCAAGTGCACGAGGAGGCATCCAGGTGGTTACCACGTCAGAGATTGCACTCCAGTTAGGGAACCCCACGCACTAGGTTATCCTAAGAGTAGGTAACGGCAGTGCTGGACCCATCCCCTCAGAAAACCCACTTTTGGGTAAAGTGGAAACCCTAGTTTCAGCCTATATAAAGGGAAGTAACAAACTTAGTAAGGTACGCTATTCATTTGCGCCGCTTAACACACACAGTTACAGTCTTACGTTAAACAGTTTTGGTGTTTCCTAGCCCTAAGATTGACTTGAGCGTCGGAGTGCAAACGGCCTCTAGGGCGCCCTTTGTCTTTGTGTTTTCAGGCATTCATCAAAGGGAAAGCACGTGCAAGTGCAGGGATTCTGAACGTGAGAGTGACGTAGGCGCACGAAAACGTTTTAGGTCAACCGGTAGGAACATTTGGCGCCCACCGTGGGGCACGACACAAAACATTGTCCCACCAGCAAAAACTAGAAAGATGAGAAGTACGGGGCAGGGACCTGTTGCACCAAACGGAGGCGAAAGCCTCACCTTGCAACAGGTTATGGAAACCATGCAGGCCCTTCAAGAGGAGGTGGTTGCGTCAAGAGCAAAGCAAGAACGCATCCAGGCTGATTTGACGGCGTCGCAGGCAACGAGGGAAGAACTGTGTCGTTCAAATGAGGAACTGCGTAGGGATCTGCAAAATCCAGCAGGCAAACGTGAGGAGGAAGATCAAGAAACTGCAACGCCACCCAGGGAGTTCTCAATGTCGTTCTCGCAAGAAATCATGGATGCCGTAATACCAGCCACGCTTGTAGGGCCCAAAGTTACCTTCACTGGTTCGGAGGACCCGGAGGCCCATCTCACTGCTTTCTATACACAGATGATGCTGGTTGGAGGCTCTAATGCAGTGAGATGCAAGCTGTTCATGAGCACCCTGGTGGGAACAACGATGGACTGGTTCATCCGCCTCCCTGATGGCCATGTGACGTCGTTCCCACAACTTACAAGCTGTTTAGGGCACAATACATCGCGAATCAGGCTCCCCCATCTATCTCTTATGATCTCTTTGACATAAGACAATATCAAGGAGAGTCTTTGAAGGAATTCCTGATGGAAGTGGAATCACATCAATTCCTCCGCCGCTTTGGAGCACAGGTAGTGAGGTTGAACCTCAAGGATGAAAGGATGATGGTGCACGCGTTCAGGAAGGGCATTGTGCCAGGCCCCTTCAGTGAATCACTTATCAGAAACCACCCTAAGACCTTCGCCGAGATAAGGCGCCGCGCGGTGGCTCATATGTGTGGTTCCCACGCGTGTGTGTGGTTCCCACGCGCCCGCGTGCATCAGGTCGACCTCAACCCCTAAGGGTGCATGAGGCAACGACAGAGAAGAAGACCCCCGCGAAGCAACAACCCTATCAACCAAGGAAGCCTCAGACCAGGGGGCGTGAGAGGGAGAACATGCCACCAAGGCACGACTTCGTGGTAGAATTGAAGGACCTCATCGCTATTTCCAATGTAGCAGAGAGGCTGAAGGTACCCCTTAAGACTAACAAAAAGCTCGAGCCCAACAAGAACGCCTGGTGTGAGTTCCACCAAGCATTCGGCCATCCCATACGCAATTGTTTGGCACTGGGACACCAGCTAGATGAGTTGGTGAATAACGGTTTCCTGAGGGATTACTTGCAAGAAAAGCAGGGACCGAGGACCTGGCGGTGACAGGCGGTGGCCCGAGGCATGAAGTCCCCGTGCATGGTGAGATTCACACCATCGTGGGAGGTTTTTCGGGAGGAGGTTGTACCGCTTCTCAACGGAGGAGATACGCACGGGCGGTGATGTCGGTAGAAGCAAAAAGGGTTGACGATACTTTCGATGTCGACCTTGTCTTCACCAAGGCCGACCTTTAGGACGTTGTTCCCCATGACAACGATCCGGTGGTGATCTTAGTGGTAACCACAGGAAGGAAGGTGCACCGTGTACTAGTGGATCAGAGAAGCTCGACAGACGTAATGTTCTGGACGACTTTCAACAAGCTGCAACTGTCTCCTGACATGCTAAGGCCCTATATTGGCTGCTTGTACGGTTTCGCGGGAGACCAGGTGGAGGTGCGCGGACACTTAGGGTTGAGGACCACCTTCACGGATGGTACCGCGTCTCGTACGGAGAGCATCAGGTATCTCGTTATCAATGCCCCTTCCGCTTATAACATGTCGTTGGGTAGACCTACGCTGAATAGACTGGGGGCGGTGCCATCGACAAGGCACATGAAGATAAAGCTGTCTGACTTGGCGGGAAAGGTGATTACCATTAAGTCAGATCAGAAGGAGGCCAAGAGGTGTTATGAGAACATCCTCAAAACGAAGAGAGGGGTATTCATAGTCACTACACGACCACCGCACAAAGAGGAGGTCGCCCAGCCCAAGGTCAATTGCACCGAAACCGCCTGGACCAAAGCAGAGATCGCCCGGGAGAGCAAACCTGATCCGTTTGGCGATCCAAGGGAAAGAGAGATTGGAGGAAAAGTCCCCAAGCTTAGCAACACTGATGGAGATCAAGTTCAAGACTAAATGGAGGCCAATACTCAAGGACAAGAAGAGGAAGAGGCTCAAGTGTTAGATGCTCAAGGAGTTGGTAGCCCACCTCAAAGGCTTACAAGAAGTCAATTCAAGGCATTAGGAAATAATGGAAGGTTGTTTTCTCTTTTTGTAATATCTTTGTGTTAGAAGGTGCTTAGAGGGAAACATAAGACACCTCTTTTGTAAAAGCATCTTTAGGTCTTTAGTTTAGGAAAATAATAGGAAGCATGGGGGGTGTGAGCTTAGTAGAGGGGTGTAGGCGTAATAGGGAGGTGCCAAACTAAGAGAGGAAGTCACACCTTCCTCATGCTCTAAGTTGGCGCCACTTTTATGTCATTTGGGGGGTAATTTGAGTTTAATTAGCTTTTCATTTCAGCACCTCTTAGGCTATAAATAAAGGTGCTTGCCTTTGTAAAATTCAGATTGGAAATTAGCAATAGAGAAACTCTACTCAATTTGAGAGAGAATTTGTGAGAACTTGTCTTCTCCTTCACCTTGTCTTATCTTGAGTGCATTTGGTTTTCTCAAGTGGCGGCACTAGCTCACTCATCTTGGAGCCTTCACCATCCAAGTGGTGTGATCATCAAACCAAAGCATCCATCTCCATAAGTTCTTCTTTCTTTCATCTCCATGTTCATATGAAATTCCTAAAACATGTTTAGCTTCTTTTTGGTTCGGCAATTCAGTTTATTTTCAGCTTTGCTTCGGTTCATAGTTCCTTTGGCTGTTTCTATTTGTTTCTTCTTCAATTCTAGCTGATTTGTTCGGTGCATTTCTGTTCTTGATCTTTTTAATTGGTGCTTTTGCCTTTTTACACAATTTAATCGGTTCAATTGGCAATAGATGGATCTTCCATATGAGTTTGGTGTTTGGTGCAAGTTTTGGTGAGTTCTTGAAACATAGAACCTTGATCCAATTCTATTAAAAGTGCCTAAGCTATCTCCAACTCAAGTTGATTCCATAGAATGTCAAAGAATAATCTCTATCTTGCTATTGATTTCATATCATGTGGTATCTAGAGTTTAGGTGTGTTCTTGTTTAACTTTGAGTTGTGTTGCACTTTTAATTCAAGAGCTCTATAATTCTTGTTATTTATCTTTCTGTTTTTAGGCTTATTTTGAGTTTTATTGCTGTTTTCTTAATTGTGCCTATCAAGTGTTTGTGTTTTTTTCTTTTTGAATCCATACAAGTTTTGTCATAGTCATGTTTTTCCAAGTATGTCATCACTTCTTGTAGTACTTTTATTGAATTTTTTGTTTCTTGCTTTGGTGTAATACAGTTTTCTGAGTTTGATACTTGATCCTTTGTGCATTTTCTATTTTAGTATTGAGTTCATACTTGTATTTTAGATCTATACAAGTTCCTATACATCATTTCCATTATGTCTTTGCTAGTTCTTAATTCTGTTTTTCATTCCTGTTAGGATTCCTCTGTTTTTCTGAAAACGTGCTTACTATTCGATTTACTGCAATTTATTTACTCACTGGAAATTTCTGAAATTCTGGATTTGTGTTCTTTAAAGTGTTATAAAAAAGTAGAAAAAAGAAGTACTTCAAAATTCCAAGTACAAAAAAAATGATAAATCAAATACAAAAAGTGTGCAATTCTGCCGAAAAAAATACGGTAATCTGGCAGCGATTTTGAAAAATTTATCTCAATTAATTGGCTTACTGTTTTTGAGTAATTCCAGTGCCATTTTTGAGCTAAGATCTTGAACTTTCTGTGGTTAAAATATCATAATCCAGTTCGCTTTATATCATTCCAGTTAAATCAGTGAACATCAAGCACAGTTTGCATAAAAATATTTTCCAGTAGCTCTGTTTTTGTTTTCTTCATCTACTCTAGTGCTTTTCTTTAGGTATCTTTTGTGTGCCTTCCTTTTCATTGAGTACCTTATTTTCTTGCTTGTCTTTTGTTCATTAATCATTGAGTTTGTCA
Organism: Phaseolus vulgaris; assembly: GCF_000499845.2. Classification (NCBI taxonomy): domain Eukaryota; kingdom Viridiplantae; phylum Streptophyta; class Magnoliopsida; order Fabales; family Fabaceae; genus Phaseolus; species Phaseolus vulgaris. Next base: position 33,852,241 of record NC_023749.2, on the reverse strand, counting down.
TTCATCTAGTATTCCTTTTGTTATAGCCTTTTATTGCTTATACCTTTTCTTGCTTGTCTTTCATTATTCATTGGTTTTGTGGTGAAGTGCTTTGAAGATTGTGTGCTCTTGCTTTGACATATTTCGTTTGAGGTTACTCAAGGCCTCAAGATCAGCTTGGTCAAGGGAGTATTCTTTCTTTGGAGTGATTTAAGTGACACTTCACTTCGGCAGTTGGTTCCAAATTCTTTCGGCTAACTTTGTTTTCTTAACTTTGTTTGCTGTTTTCCTTTCCAAATGGCTGCATATTCCAGTGATGAGTGTTACAACCACCATTCTCCTAGCAAAGCTTCTGTCCTTGGTGAATTAAAGGAGGCCAAGCGAGCCCTTTCACAAAAAGATGAAGCTATTAGACGGTTGGAGGAAAGATTGCAAAACCTTGAAATGAAGCACGCTAGGTCCTCTCATTCTATTCATGGAGAGCATCATCATCATAGACCTTCATCAAGAGGCTCTTCCAATGATCATGGCCGTGAAGAAGAACATAGAAGAAGGAGGCCTCAACCCAACTTTCATGGATATAGACCACCTCATGCTCATGAAGATAAACGTGAAGATGGCTACTACTGTGATGCAAAGGCCAAGCTCCCTTCGGTCAAAATGCCTAGTTTCAATGGGGATAGTGATCCTAATGTGTATCTAGATTGGGAGGCTAAATGTGAACAGATTTTTGACCTCCATGAGATCCTAGATGAGCACAAATATAAGCTAGCCACCTTAGAATTTAGTGATTATACCATGAAATAGTGGCATGGTGTTGTAAAGGACATTATCTATCACAAGGGTCCTCCCGTGGACTCTTGGAACTCTTTAAAGGATCAAATGCGCCATAGGTTTGTGCCACCACACTTTAGGAAAGACCTCATGTTGAAACTCCAACGGTTTCAACAAGGCACGCTAAGTGTGGATGCTTATTACAAAGAATTAGAAACGCTTTTGCTTAAAGTTGATGTGAAAGAAAGCGAGGAAGCTATGATTGCTAGGTTTGTGAGTGGTCTAAGGAAGGATATTCAAGATATTGTTGAGTTACAAGAGTATTCATCATTGAATTCTTTAGTTCATCTTGCAATGAAGGTGGAAGCCCAACTTGCTAAGAAAAATTCTTTAAAAAATGCTCCCAATGATGGTTACTACAACAATTCTTGGAAGAACAAAAAGTCTTTTTCTAAATTTCCTTCCAAAGATTCTTCTTTCAAACTAAAAGAATCTAAGCCTTCTACTTCTAGGCCTAAATCCCCAACTAAATCGTCTAGTAAAAAATGCTTTAAATGTATGGGTTATGGTCACATTGCGGCTAATTGTCCTTCTAAAAGGAACATGTTTGTGCATAATGGCATTGTCATGAGTGAGCATGATTCGGATTCACCTAGGCATTCTTCACATTCTAAGGCATCTAGTGAGAATGAGAGTGAAAGTCCACTTGAAAGGGATTTGTTAGTTGTGAGAAGACTTCTTGGCCAAGTTTCACAACCTTTTGATGAAAGTCAAAGGGAAAATATTTTTCATACAAGATGTCTTATTCAAAACAACATTTGTTCCTTAATAGTGGATGGGGGTAGTTGTGCTAATGTGGCTAGTACAAGAGTAGTAGATAAACTTGGCTTGCCTACTATCTCTCATACAAAGCCCTACAAATTGCAATGGCTTAGTGAAGTAGGAGAAATAGTTTTGAATAAACAAGTCCTCATCCATTTCTCCATTGGAAAATACAAAGATGAGGTATTATGTGATGTTGTGCCCATGGAAGCAACCCATGTTTTTTTGGGAAGGCCTTGGCAATATGATAGAAAAGTTTTTCATGATGGCTTTACCAACAAACTTTCTTTTGATTTCCATGGTCACAAGGTTACTTTAAAATCTCTCTCTCCAAGAGAAGTCCATGAGGACCAAATCATTATGAAGAAAAAGAGGGAGAGTGAAAAAGATAAAAAAAGTCTTAAGCCTACACTTCTTGTGTCTAGGCATGAGGTTCAAGGGAAATAGTGGCTCACAATCCTATCTTCTTAGCTATCCCTAGACCTCTTAAGTTAGAACCACTTGATGATAGTTCTCATGCCTTGGATAATTTGGTAAAGGAGTTTCAAGATGTGTTTCAAAATCCTCCAAAAGGCCTTCCACCTTTGAGAGGGATTGAACACCAAATTGATTTGATTCTGGGATCTTCCTTACCAAATCGTCCGGCCTATAGGACCAATCCAAGTGAAACCAAGGAAATTCGCCAACAAATAGAGGCTTTGATTGAAAAAGGTTGGGTCCAAGATAGCATGAGCCCTTGTGCTATGCCTATTATCCTTGTCCCTAAGAAAGATGGCACATGGAGGATGTGTTCGGATTGTAGGGCTATCAATAACATTACAATTAAGTATAGGCATCCCATACCTAGGTTTGATGATTTGTTGGATGAATTGCATGGTTCAAAAATCTTTACAAAAATTGATCTTAAAAGCGGCTACAATCAAATCCGTATCAAACCGGGTGATGAATGGAAGACGGCTTTTAAGACCAACTTTGGCTTATATGAGTGGTTAGTTATGCCCTTTGGCTTAACTAATGCTCCAAGTACCTTCATGTGCCTCATGCATCATGTTTTGAGACCTTTCATTGGTAAGTTTGTTGTTGTTTATTTTGATGATATACTCATTTATAGCTTATCTTTGAATGACCATAGGTTGCATGTTAGGCAAGTCTTAGAAACCCTAAGGAAGGAACATTTGTATGCTAACCTTGCTCAATGTATGTTTGCACTTGATCATATAGAATTCCTAGGGTTTGTTGTGAGTAGCAAAGGGGTCCATGTGGATCAAGCTAAGGTGGTGGCCATTCAAAATTGGCCTACACCTAAATCAATGAATGAAGTCCGAAGTTTCCATGGACTTGCTTCATTTTATAGAAGATTTGTACCAAACTTTGGTACAATAGCTGCACCACTCAATGATATAGTAAAAAAGGATGTGGTTTTTCAATGGGGAGAACCACAACAAAAAGCTTTTGATATTTTGAAAGAAAAATTGACTAATGCTCCCATCTTAGCCCTTCCTAATTTTGCTAAAACCTTTGAGGTTGAGTGTGATGCTTCAAGTATAGGCATTGGGGCTGTTCTCCTTCAAGAGGGTCACCCCATAGCTTATTTTAGTGAAAAATTGAAGGGAAGTCATCTTAACTATTCCACTTATGATAAAGAGTTATATGCACTTGTTAGGGCTTTGTTTACTTGGCAACATTATCTTTTTCCTAAAGAGTTTGTGATTCATAGTGATCATTGTTGGGTTTAATAGTGCCAAAGTTCAAGAGGGGGGGTGAATTGACCTTTTAAAACTTTCTCGCAGAAACAGTGTTTAACACAGTTTTACAGAAAATAAATCGATTTATGTGAAAATGAACAGATTTATTTCAGCACTGTTTTTGTTTGAAAAGCTTTTAATTCAGCAAGGTTAATCACAAGATTATGCAGATAGAATTTCCAGATGCACACACACAGATATCAGATTGAAAAACAGTGTAACACAAAAACCAGCAAACCTTAATTTCAATTCGTGTGTTTTAGGTTCAGTTAAGGGCTTGACAATTAGTGAGACAATTTATCACACACAACCTGTTTTATTAGCCTTTAACAGATTATCAGTGTTCTTATTGAAACCAGACAGTTTTCCTGAAATTAAGAACAATGAATCACAGAACAACAAGCTTCAACTTTAAGCAATTGTTTAAGGTTCAATTAATAGCTTTGACAATTTCTTGAACAACCTATCACAGTCAATCTGTTCCAGTGGCTTTTAACAGATTTTATATGTTCTTATCAGATTCAAACAACTTTTTCAGAAATTAAGAACAGTATGCACAGTGCCCAGAAAGAACAGATTTATTTTCAATTGAACAGATTTATTTCTTTGCTGCTTTATCAATTATGCAGAAACGAAATTGCAGAGAGTGAGAGAGAATGAACACAAGCAGTTATACTGGTTCACTCAACTGAGCTACATCCAGTCTTCACCAAAACCAGGTGGAAATCACTAAAACACAGTACAACCAAGTACAATTCCCATTGTTCTTGAAACCTACAAGAACTTAGGTACTCTTGCTGAAAAAACCTATTTCAGCTCATACACACACACACTCCAAGAAAACCTATCAAGAAGAGTGTTCAACCAAACTATTACAAGAAATGAGAAGTGAAACGACTACACCTGATTGAGGATACAAAGATCTGCCTTAAACCAGTAGGCAAGATTGCTAGAACAGTAGTTGCACCTCACACCAAGCTTATGGAACCAAACCAAGAACAAGCACTTTGTGATTTTTGAAATCTTTGAAGAACAAATGCTAATCCTTTGTAAACACTTAACTCTCTGTTGTCAAAACTTGTTTTTGCAAATGTATGAATTGGTATTAAACTCAGAAACAAGTTTGCATTTTATAGAAAACCAACTTATAACAGATTTTTGAAAAACAGTTAAAGCTGTTATAAAATGAACATATTTATTTTCAAAAGCAGTTAGAGAATTTGTTAAGTGAGGAGACTTAGTCAACCATTCTGGTGCTGAGATAAAACTGAAAGACGTTTAAGCTTGACATGGCACCAGAGACAAAAAGAATCTATTCATTTACAGATGAACAGATTTATTTTTCAAAACGAAAACAGAGAAAGTTTAACTGTTTAAAACTCAGTCGTTTTGAAAGGTAGAAGACTTAGTCAAAATACCTGATGCACAAAATCTAATTTTTACAAGACTTAGCCAAGGCATCAGTGTAAAAATGAATCTGTTTATTTAGAAAAGAACATATTTATTTTTATGCAGTAAACGTGTTTTTTGTAAAACATGTGAAAAACAGTTTAAGAAAACGTATGCTTGTTCTTATCACATGGCCAGTGGTTATGAGGTGAGTTACTCAGCAAAAAGCCCACTCTTAGACAACCTCTAAGCACTACCTAAGACACACTTAAAGCAAAGCAAAATACAAACGAAATGTACATATAAGTCTTCATCAAACACAATCTTGAAGGGGCAGCAACCATCTTCAATAATCTCCCCCTGTTTGATGGAGACAAATCCCCATAGCTAACCTCATAGCTTTGTTGCTTTAAGCACCTGCACTGCACCAGATTTTAAACCAGAAAAAAACAGCAACATTGCATAACATGCAGAATTGGTTTAAAGGTGCAGAATTAACTCCCTGTTTCAGCTAGCTTCACCTAGCATGGTAAGCTATTTTTCTCCCCCTTTGGATTCATCAAACAGCATATAAGCATAGGGAATAAAGGGATTTAAAGTAGAAACCATAATCATAATAGTTCAGAAAAAGAAAACCAAATTGTTCAGCATTACAGAAACTTGAAAACTGATAAAGAAAGCATTAAAAGCAGAAAACTACTGATCCTTGTAGTAAAGCTCTGCAAGTTGTGCCTGAACCCCTTCAATCTGATCATCAAGGTGTTGAAACCTTGCATGAGTAGTCTCAAAGTGTGCCCTTTGTTCTGCAGACATTACATCAAGACGATACAACACTTGCCTCTCAAACATAGACATTGGTTCTCCACGGTATTCTGGACCTTGATAGGCAACTATGGCATTTGCAGCAACTTCCTCATGTTCAGATTGGGTAGCAGGTGAGTCATCATCCATAGGAACAGCTTCATCCTCATCCTCATGTTCTGCTTGAGGGTCCTTCTCCTTGAGAACCACCCACTTGTCTTCAATTTTGTGAAAACCCATTTTGGTGAGAGTTGAAGTATCAATCTCACTTACAGCTTTGATAGGGTCATTTCTCTCATTTGTAACATCAACACCAAAGTAATCAATTAATTTGGAAACAAGAATAGCATAGGGAAATCGGTAATCAACCAACCTTTTTGACTTGAGCATGTGTTCATTGACAATGAACACCCAGTTTACCTTAATCTGGTTCATGATGCAATATAGGAGAATGAGATCCTCTTCATGTAAGACAGCATGGTTTGTCCCTCTAGGAATCAGTTGCCATGCTATGATGTATGCAACTAGACGTGGAGTGAGGTTCAAATGCCCTGCATGGAACCTGTTTATACTCTCTGTAGGATTCCTCATGCAACTCTTATAATATTGCAGCTTGTTGAATTCTTGGATTCCACTGGTGTTTCCCTTTCCTACTTTCAATCCAGCATATTTTATTCCAGCCACAGAATTCCACACCTCACTTGTGATCTTCATCTTGGTCCCTTTTACATAAGAGACAACATTCTTCCCATCCAATGTGAGGTTAGTATAAAACACCTTAACCAAGTCAGGATAAACATTACCCGTTAATTCCAGCAGCTTCTTCAGTTTCTGGTGCTTCAACACAGCCCTTGTTTCTACCAGTTTTTTCAGATTTCAGCCAGTTGAAATCCAGCACCTTGGGTATGTTGATCTGCTTCCTGCTTGTCTCATGAATGTAGGTATTGATGCCCTCTTCATTTCCAGCGAACCATCCTTCTAACACACCTTGAAAGGTGGTTTGCTTCCCCTTATTTTTCTGTTTCTTGGAAGAAGAAGCCATGGTTCAACCTGAATTCTTTTCTTGGTTTCAAATGGTGAGAACAGAAAGAGAATGGCCAATGTGGGTAGCAAGTATTCACACAGATTTATAGCAGAATAAATGGATTGATATGGCAGTTATGAGTGGATATGCATGAAGATTTTATGCTCTGAATTTGTGTAGAGAATCTTTGAAAATATGCACCAAATATTTAGGGTCACGATGCATACACTCAAACTCTTATTAAGCACCCAAACCATCAAATCGGTTACATAACCATGACCAAAACCGTCAAAGGTACAGAGGTTAATGCCCACTAAGTCAGTCAAGCAGTCAAAGATCAGAAATTCTCTTTCCTAGTCATCAATGCATATCAGTGCAGAAAATAAACACATTCAATTACGAATAAACAGATTTAATTTTTTACTGCTAGGCACAATTGACATTTATAATACCCAATTCATTAAGCAGAAAATTAAACCTATCTTTGGCTAATGGTTTTGTGAACAAATCAGCAAGTTGTAAATCAGTACCAATGAACTTAATATCACATGTTCCATTAGATATGTGTTCCCTTAGAAAATGATGCCTTATTTCAATGTGTTTGGTTCTTGAATGCATGACAGGATTTTTGGTTAAGTTGATTGCACTTGTATTATCACACAGCAGAGGTATATGGTTAAGTAAGATACCAAAATCATTCAATTGTTGTCTAAGCCATATAGTTTGAGCACAACAACTCCCTGCTGCAATGTATTCTGCTTCAGCAGTGGAAAGAGCTACACAAGCCTGCTTTTTGCATTGCCATGAGATCAAGCTTGATCCAAGCAAATGGCAGGTTCCACTTGTGCTCTTCCTGTCAATTTTGCAACCTGCAAAATCTGAATCAGAATAACCAGTTAAGCTTAATGAAATATTACCTGGATACCACAAGCCAACTTCTTTAGTTCCTTGCAAATACTTCAAAATCCTTTTGACAGCATTGTAGTGTGATTCTTTAGGAGCAGATTGAAACCTTGCACACATGCATACTGCAAACATTATATCTGGCCTGCTGGCAGTGAGATACAGTAGTGATCCTATGAGTCCTCTGTATTTGGTTTCATCAACAGAAATTCCAGCTTCATCATGATCCAAATGACAGCTTGTTGAGAAGGGTGTGCTGATTGGTTTACACTTATCCATTTCAAATTTCTTCAGCAAATCCTTGCAATACTTAGCTTGACTTAAGAAAATGCCATCCTTGAGTTGTTTGACCTGCAAGCCTAGAAAATAGTTCAACTCACCCATCATTGACATTTCAAACTCACTTTTCATGACTTTCACGAAAGCTTCACACAATTCTCCATTGTTTGATCCAAAAATGATGTCATCCACATATACTTGGACTAGAATTGAGTCATCTCCTTTCTTCTTAATGAACAAGGTCTTATCTGATGTGCCTCTGTCATAGCCTTGTGAGGTGAGAAAATCACTTAGCCTCTCATACCATTGCCTAGGAGCTTGCTTGAGTCCATAGAGAGCCTTTTGGAGTCTGAACACATATTCTGGATGTTGATGGTCTTCAAAACCTGGTGGTTGTGAGACAAATACCTCTTCATTTATATAGCCATTTAGAAAGGCACTTTTCACATCCATTTGAAATAGCTTGAATCCTTTGATGCAGGAGAAGGCAAGCAGCAGTCTAACAGCTTCTAACCGAGCCACTGGTGCATATGTCTCATCATAGTTTATTCCTTCTTCTTGATTGTACCCTTTAGCTACAAGCCTAGCCTTGTTTCTGGTGATCACTCCATGCTCATCCATCTTGTTTCTAAATACCCATTTTGTTCCAATTACATTCATCTCAGGTATTCTAGGAACAAGAGTCCAGACCTCATTAAGAGCAAACTGATTCAGTTCCTCTTGCATAGCTAAAATCCAGTTGCTGTCCTTGAGAGCTTCATTCAAATTCTTGGGTTCAACTTGAGATACAAAGGCCATTGCTTCACAGAAATTGTTCAAGGATTTTCTAGTTGACACTCCTTTCTCAATGTTCCCAATGACATTATCAAGGGTTAAGTCTCTTGGGGTTTTCCACTCTTTTGGCAAACCTGCAGCTGCAGTAGATTCTTGTATAGCATGTGTATCAGCAGTATCAAAATGAATCGATTCATTTTGATTTAAAACAGATTTAAATTCATTACTGTCAGGGTCATCAGCAGCAGTTTTAGATATGCTATGATCAGTTTCATCAAAAACAACATGCATTGATTCTTCTACTATAAGCAACCTTTTATTGAAGACTCTATATGCATGACCATTCAAAGCATAACCAATGTGCACACCTTCATCAGATTTAGCATCGAACTTACCAAGATTTTCTTTGCCATTATTCAATACAAAGCATTTACACCCAAATACTCTAAGGTGGCTTACACTAGGTTTTCTGCCCTTATACAATTCATATGGGGTTTCTTAAGAATTGGTCTTATTAAGGTCCTATTTAAGACATAACCTGCAGTATAAACAGCATCAGCCCAAAAATACTTAGGTAGCTTATATTCATTTAACATAGTTCTAGCTAGTTCCTCTAGTGATCTATTTTTCCTTTCAACTACACCATTTTGTTGAGGTGTCCTAGGGGCTGAAAAGGTATGAGCTATCCCATGCTTCTCACAGAACCTCTCAAACTTAGCATTTTGAAACTCTCCCCCATGATCACTTCGAATAGATTTTATGCAGCAACCATTTTCATTTTGCAGAATTTTTGCTAATCTCTTAAAGGCAGAATAAGCATCATGTTTATGTGCAAGAAATAGAGTCCATGTAAATCTAGAGTAATCATCCACAACAACTAAAGCATACAAATTTCCAGCCAAGCTAGCAACTCTAGATGGACCAAATAAGTCCATATGTAACACATCCAATGGATTTTTTGTAGAGACAATATCCTTTAACTTGAAAGAGGATTTGATTTGTTTACCTTTCACACAAGCATCACAAAGCCTGTTGTCCTGAAATTTAATGTTAGGTAAACCAGAAACTAAATCTTTAGATTTCAATTTATTCAAGTGATTTGTGTGTATGTGAGCCAACCTCCTGTGCCACAACCAAGACTCATCACTTCTAGACAGCAAACACTCATTTGAAGAGTTAGTTTCCATGATATTCAACAGATATATGTTATTCACTCTCTTACCAGTAAACAGTACCTTACTAGATGAATTACTTGATATTGTGCAGCCTTTTGACTCAAAATTCACTTTGTATCCTTTGTCACAAAGCTGACTTATGCTGAGAAGACTATGCTTAAGTCCTTCTACATACAGCACATTCTCAATGGTTGTTGAGTTCCCTGTTCCAACAGTTCCTCTGCCCAAAATCCTCCCTCGGTTATTATCACCATAGGTTACATGTCCTTCTGCTTTGAGCTTTAAGCTGGTAAACTTTGTAAGATCTCCAGTCATATGCTTGGAACAGCCACTGTCCAAGTACCACTGGTTTTTCTTGCTGCCAATCTGCAAAACAGAATAAAAATGATACAAATGGTACCCTTTTCAGTATAGGGTCCAGCACAGATTAAAACCTTCTCTTTGGTAGCCATTTTGCTAAGTTCTTAGGAACAAGATGCTTTCTAGCAATGCAAGACCTAGATGTATGACCAGATTTCATGCAGTAAAAACAGGTTACATGAGATGCCTTTTTGCCACTGTTAAAAGCTGAAAAAACTGATTTTGCTGGAACAAAAAAACTTGAAAGCTTTTTGACATTGGTTGTATTTCCAGGGGTATAACCAAGTCCATTCTTATTGAAAACAACATTCTGTGATCCAAGGAGAGACTCAAGGTTTTCTCTTCCCTTGGTGAAATTGGAAAGGGTTTTCAGCAAATATTCCACTTGTTTTTCCAATCTTTTGCAGTTTTCACAGTTTTTAATAGAGGCATGCAAGCAAGTTAGTTCAAGGCTTACCAAATCTGTTTTGGCCTTATGCAATTCTTCCTCAAGTGTTTTTACTTTAGGTGCCAACACATTATTTACCTTTTGCAGCTTATTACATATTACAGCTAACCTATTGGCTTCATCATGTGTTTCCTTGAAGGCATCAAGCAAATCATCATAGTTATCAGAATCAACAGAAAAATTACTTACTGAATCAGAGTTTGACTCCTCATCCTTCATCATGAAGCACAAATTGTTCTCCTCATCTTCTGTTGAAGAACTACTGGTTGAGGATGCTTCATTTTCCTCCCATGAGATGTAGGCTCTTCTTCCCTTGTTCCTTTCAAATTTCTTGCTGGCAGATTTGTCCTTTGTTTGATTGTCTGGACAATCTATTTTGATATGCCCTGTTTTGCCACAGCCAAAGCAAGTATATTTAGAGGAATTTGAATCATTGGGTTTAGGATACCTTCTTTTCTGCTAGTTCCTATTTTTGCTTTTCTTCCTCAGGAATTTGCTGAATCTTTTTGTAAGAAGGCTGATTGTATCATCATCTTCAGCATCTTCTTTTTCTTCCTTGATCTCATCCAGTGCAGTAGCTTTCAGTGCCAGACCTTTGGGTTTTCTCTCTGTTGTTTCATGCTCTTTGAGTCTTTTGAGCTCTAGCTCATGCTCCATCAACTTTCCAAACAGTGCAGCAGCTCCCAACTTTGACAGATCACGGCTTTCAGATATGGCTGTCGCCTTTGGTTGCCAGCTTCTGTCGAGGCACTTCAATATCTTTTTGTTGAGTTCCTCTCTGTCAAATTCTTTTCCCAAGCCAGTGAGGTGATTCACAATATGGGTGAATCTTTTCTGCACATCAGCAATGCTCTCCTCGGGTTGCATTCTGAACAGTTCATATTCTTGGATGAGAGCATGTTTCCTTGACCTCTTCACATCTTCAGTACCCTCATGAGTCACTTCTAAGACTTCCCACATCTCCTTAGCTGACTTACATTGGGATATCCTGAAGAACTCATCCATTGTCAATGTAGAGGTTATGATGTTCTTGGCCACAAGATCATGTTGAGCCTTCCTCCTTTCGGTCTCATTCCATTCTGATCTTGGCTTTACCACTTGTTCATCCTTGACAACCTGCATTGGCACATAAGGTCCATTGACCACAGCTTCCCAAATTAATGCATCAATGGATTCCATGAAAATTCTCATTCTAACTTTCCAAAATGCATAATTCATTCCATTGAACATAGGTGGTCTATTAACAGCAGAAACCTCAGCAAAAAGCACATTAAACTCAGACATTATTACAAACAAACTTGATTAAAATACAAGTCCTAGCTCTTGATACCAATTGTTGGGTTTAATAGTGCCAAAGTTCAAGAGGGGGGGTGAATTGACCTTTTAAAACTTTCTCGCAGAAACAGCGTTTAACACAGTTTTACAGAAAATAAATCGATTTATGTGAAAATGAACAGATTTATTTCAGCACTGTTTTTGTTTGAAAAGCTTTTAATTCAGCAAGGTTAATCACAAGATTATGCAGATAGAATTTCCAGCTGCACACACACAGATATCAGATTGAAAAACAGTGTAACACAAAAACCAGCAAACCTTAATTTCAATTCGTGTGTTTTAGGTTCAGTTAAGGGCTTGACAATTAGTGAGACAATTTATCACACACAACCTGTTTTATTAGCCTTTAACAGATTATCAGTGTTCTTATTGAAACCAGACAGTTTTCCTGAAATTAAGAACAATGAATCACAGAACAACAAGCTTCAACTTTAAGCAATTGTTTAAAGTTCAATTAATAGCTTTGACAATTTCTTGAACAACCTATCACAGTCAATCTGTTCCAGTGGCTTTTAACAGATTTTATATGTTCTTATCATATTCAAACAACTTTTTCAGAAATTAAGAACAGTATGCACAGTGCCCAGAAAGAACAGATTTATTTTCAATTGAACAGATTTATTTCTTTGCTGCTTTATCAATTATGCAGAAACGAAATTGCAGAGAGTGAGAGAGAATGAACACAAGCAGTTATACTGGTTCACTCAACTGAGCTACATCCAGTCTTCACCAAAACCAGGTGGAAATCACTAAAACACAGTACAACCAAGTACAATTCCCACTGTTCTTGAAACCTACAAGAACTTAGGTACTCTTGCTGAAAAAACCTATTTCAGCTCACACACACACACACTCCAAGAAAACCTATCAAGAAGAGTGTTCAACCAAACTATTACAAGAAATGAGAAGTGAAACGACTACACCTGATTGAGGATACAAAGATCTGCCTTAAACCAGTAGGCAAGATTGCTAGAACAGTAGTTGCACCTCACACCAAGCTTATGGAACCAAACCAAGAACAAGCACTTTGTGATTTTTGAAATCTTTGAAGAACAAATGCTAATCCTTTGTAAACACTTAACTCTCTGTTGTCAAAACTTGTTTTTGCAAATGTATGAATTGGTATTAAACTCAGAAACAAGTTTGCATTTTATAGAAAACCAACTTATAACAGATTTTTGAAAAACAGTTAAAGCTGTTATAAAATGAACATATTTATTTTCAAAAGCAGTTAGAGAATTTGTTAAGTGAGGAGACTTAGTCAACCATTCTGGTGCTGAGATAAAACTGAAAGACGTTTAAGCTTGACATGGCACCAGAGACAAAAAGAATCTATTCATTTACAGATGAACAGATTTATTTTTCAAAACGAAAACAGAGAAAGTTTAACTGTTTAAAACTCAGTCGTTTTGAAAGGTAGAAGACTTAGTCAAAATACCTGATGCACAAAATCTAATTTTTACAAGACTTAGCCAAGGCATCAGTGTAAAAATGAATCTGTTTATTTAGAAAAGAACAGATTTATTTTTATGCAGTAAACGTGTTTTTTGTAAAACATGTGAAAAACAGTTTAAGAAAACGTATGCTTGTTCTTATCACATGGCCAGTGGTTATGAGGTGAGTTACTCAGCAAAAAGCCCACTCTTAGACAACCTCTAAGCACTACCTAAGACACACTTAAAGCAAAGCAAAATACAAACGAAATGTACATATAAGTCTTCATCAAACACAATCTTGAAGGGGCAGCAACCATCTTCAACAATGACAAAATGGAGGCCAATACTCAAGGACAAGAAGAGGAAGAGGCTCAAGTGTTAGATGCTCAAGTAGTTGGTAGCCCACCTCAAAGGCTTACAAGAAGTCAATTCAAGGCATTAGGAAATAATGGAAGGTTGTTTTCTCTCTTTGTAATATCTTGGTGTTAGAAGGTGCTTAGAGGGAAACATAAGACATCTCTTTTGTAAAAGCATCTTTAGGTCTTTAGTTTAGGAAAATAATAGGAAGCTTGGGGGGTGTGAGCTTAGTAGAGGGGTGTAGGCATAATAGGGAGGTGCCAAACTAAGAGAGGAAGTCACACCTTCCTCATGCTCTAAGTTGGCGCCACTTTTATGTCATTTGAGGGGTAATTTGAGTTTAATTAGCTTTTCATTTCAGCACCTCTTAGGCTATAAATAAAGGTGCTTGCCTTTGTAAAATTCAGATTGGAAATTAGCAATAGAGAAACTCTACTCAATTTGAGAGAGAACTTGTGAGAACTTGTCTTCTCCTTCAGCTTGTCTTATCTTGAATGCATTTGGTTCTCTCAAGTGGCGGCACTAGCTCACTCATCTTGGAGCCTTCACCATCCAAGTGGCGTGATCATCAAACCAAAGCATCCATCTCCATAAGTTCTTCTTTCTTTCATCTCCATGTTCATATGAAATTCCTAAAACATGTTTAGCTTCTTTTTGGTTCGGCAATTCAGTTTATTTTCAGCTTTGCTTCGGTTCATAGTTCCTTTGGCTGTTTCTATTTGTTTCTTCTTCAATTCTAGTTGATTTGTTCGGTGCATTTCTGTTCTTGATCTTTTTAATCGGTGCTTTTGCCTTTTTACACAATTTAATCGGTTCAATTGGCAATAGATGGATCTTCCATTTGAGTTTGGTGTTTGGTGCAAGTTTTTGTGAGTTCTTGAAACATGGAACCTTGATCCAATTCTATTAAAAGTGCCTAAGCTATCTCCAACTCAAGTTGATTCCATAGAATGTCAAAGAATCATCTCTATCTTGCTATTGATTTCATATCAAACACCCTCGACCAAACGGTGCAGGATCTGAAGGCCAAGGTCCGACCTGTCCACCAAAGGGAAAAGGAACGACACCTAACTGACTTAGAGGGTCTGTCCGTAAAGATAGCTGAGTACAGGCTGAAATCGGACCCTGAGAAGTGTGTGTCCGGAATAGAAGCAAAGAAGCTTATGGGTTTCTTGCTCACCGAGTGTGATACAAAAATAAACCCAAAAAGGTGCGCACTAACGAGGTGCATGTCTGTCTTGTCTGGATTTGCATCAGTCGGAGGAGGGGGCAGCCTCCCTTACCAAGAGGGTAAAGAGGTGTTCATCAAGTTGAAGAAGTATTTAGCCAGCCCTCCAGTCATGTGCAAACCACAACCAAGCACGCCACTTAGTTTGTATCTAGCGGTGATCCATCATGCGATCAGTTCAGTCCTTATTCAAGAAGAACAAGACCAGTTTCAAAACCTCATATGCTTTGTGAGCAAAATATGGCAAGAACCTGAGGAAAGATACCAGGTACCCGAGAAGGCGACTCTGTTAGTCTCACGTCAGCTCTCCCCCATATGGACTGGTTCTTCCAGAGTAACAGGGGTCCTCGGGAACAAAGCATGCAGACTTGAGACGCTGAAAGGAGGCGCGATTCCTCGCACATGGAATGCGGCCAACTTCAATTTTTATTTAAGTTAAGCAGTAACATTGTACATTGTATTAGGGGACACTCTTTTTTCCCTTATAAGGGTTTTTTAATGAGGTCACCCAATAAATTTCGATTGAAATATTTTCTCGAGTTGTGTACAATGCAATTAAGAACTTGTTTTCCTTGCGTTAGAAGTCTCGTGAGTGGAAAGGTAGGTTTGTAGAGAACACCTCCCTCCTCGACTGAGAACGCCAAGGTTGAACGAAATAGTTCACCAGATAAATCCTCCTCACCCTTGAGCGAAGCTGAGGTCAGTTAGGAACTTGTTTTCCTTGCGTTAGAAGTCTCGCGACTGGAAAGGTAGGTTCGTAGAGAACACATCCCCCCTTGAGTGAGAACGTTAAGGTTGAACGAAATAGTTTACCAGATAAATCCTCCTCGCCCTTGAGCGAAGTTGAGGTCAGCTAGGAACTTGTTTTCCTTGCGTTAGAAGTCTCGTGAGTAGAAAGGTACGTTCGTAGAGAACACCTCCCCTTTCAAGTGCGAACGCCAAGTTTAAACGAAATAGTTCACTAGATAAATCCTGCTTGCCTTTGAGTGAAGCTGAGGTCAGCCAAGGAATTATGTGTTAGAAAGTATGACTTTAAACTAGAGGGGGCGTGAATGGTTTAAAGAGGGTTTTCGAAAACTTTTAAGTCTAGAATGAAATCACTTCAAGAAAACTTGATTTATTAATCCGTTTGCCAAAAACACAAAGCAATTTAGCACAGCACCAGAAAAACAATCGGTTGTTTCGCAAAAACAATCGGTTGTTTATACCAGTTCACAAATATAAACTGAATTTAAAGAGTTCAAGGGATAGAGAGAATGCACAGAGAGGTTTATACTGGTTCACTCTTAACCAAGAGCTACATCCAGTCTTCCCCAAAACCACTGGGGAATCCACTAAGCAATCAACCCTAGATTACTTACAACACCACCAAAGAAGTGACCTTGATCCCCTCAAGACACACACTTCCTTTGGCTCAGCACAAACACCACTAAGAATGCTGATCTTGACAACCTTTAGAACACACAATACTTCTCAGCTTCACACACAGAGTTTCTTCAAAGTACAAAAGGATTACACTAGTTACAGAAAAGATCTGAAATCAATACAAGATGAAAATCCTATATCACACTCTCTTGATCAAAGCAATCTCAAAGCAATCTCCAACTCTTCAAAAGCAAAATCAGTGAAAAACTCAAATCTGTTTTTTTTTTATTAAAACTAAGTTCTTGTTTGTTACATAATCTGAACAAACTATTTATTGCAATCAAAGACTGGTCAAAGCATTTAAAACTGGAGCGTAATCAATTATCAAATCATTTAATGCTCAGTCAAAGCACAAAACAATTTTCTGTTATGGTCCCAAAACAAACAATCGGTTGAATGCTCGAATCAATCGGTTGTTTTGGTTTGATAGCAAGTCAACCATCAAAAACAGTTTTCAGCCTTTTTAAAAACACCTAAGTATAAAACAATCGGTTGTTTCAACAAAACAACAGGTTGTTTTTCACTTAGTTTGAAAAATACTTTCAATTAAAAGGTTTGAGAATGCTTAAGCTTTGGATTCAATCAAGAGTGGATTTAACACAGATAATCTACCCCATATCCTATTCTAAAACACATCAACAACAACAAGCACATCCTGCCTTCCATCAACCTTCAAAGGGTTTGAATTCTGCAAAGCTTGAACACACTTGATTCAACAATCTCCCCCTATTTGATGAAGAGAAATCCCTGGTTGCTTGTGTTGGATTTGATTGAATTTGAAGCAGTTCCTGCAAGACAAAGTTTAAGCAAGGCACAATATCTCTGATATAGGGTTAGAGCAAAAAACAGAAACAGTATATCAGTAGTTTTAAAACTAGCAGAAATAAGGCTTACTTAAACATTCATACCCAACAAGAGTTTTGCAGAAATAAAAGTTAATGAAAGACAACACAACATAAATTTCCCTCTATTTGTCTTCACAAATAGAAAAAAAGAAGAGATAAAAAGATAATTGTTCCAGATCATACAGAAATAGAGAACAGAAGCAATAAAACTGATACAAGACCAAAAACAATCGGTTGTTTCGTGAATTCAACCGGTTGTTTTTCCGTTAATCATCTTTGTCATACTGGAGTTCAAAAATCTGATTTTCAACAGCTTCTATTTGTTCATCCAAGGTCATGAACTGTGTATCCATGTTGTTGAACCTGTTGTCTATACTCTGGAAGTTGCTTACACACAAATCATGAAGATTTCTTTGATTCTCGGCAAATCCATCAAGCCTATTTACCATGTATCTTTCAAAGGAAGACATGGATGGCATTTCATCTTCTTGATTTCCTGCACTGGTTCCAGCACCTAGATTGATTCCAGGTTGTTCCTCACGGTGAAAATCCATGTCAGCAACTTGATATTCTTCATCAAAATCAGCAGCTGCAACACTTGATGAAGTACCATGATCTCCTTCTTTGCTCATCCATTTCCCATTTATTTTGGTGAATCCCATCTTGCTAAGAGAGCCATTGTTCATCTCTTGTGTTGACTTGACCAACTCAGATGTCTCATCCTCAAGATTCACTTCAAAATAGAGCAAGAATTTAGAAATTAAAACAACATATAGTGATAATCACTTAACCTCATGGCTTTTTGCATGTGTTCTTTGATGATGTGGATCCAATTGATTTTGATCTTCTTCATAATGCAGTAGATGTATAATACGTCTTCTTCTGTAAGGACATAATGGTTGTTCCCCCTTGGAGTAAGAATCCAAGTTACAATAAGAGCAAGCACCCTTTCATCTAGCTTTAAGCCTCCAACCAAACAAGTTCTCACTTGGGCATTTTGATTCTTCAAGCAACTCTTGTAGTATTGGACTTTGTTGAAATCCTCCACTACTCCAAGATTTCCCTTATTGATTCTTAGGCCAGCATATTTCAGACCAGCAACAACAGTCCACACATCATAAGTGATCTCCATGTCAACTCCTTTCACATGAGAAACAAGGTTGTTTCCCTCAAACTTGAGATTGGTGTAGAATACTCGAATCAAATCAGGGTATATGTTCCCCTTCATCTCCAAGAACCTTCTTAGAGATTGGTCCTTGAGCAGCTTCCTCACATTATCTAGCTTTTGGCTTTTCAGCCAATCAAAGGAAACAACTTTGGGGTTGTTTATCACCTTTGTGCTAGTTTCAAACCTATACCTTTCAATGAGCTCATTGTCTCCAGAAAACCAGTCCTCTAATCTCCCTTCAGACCTCACTGCTCTGGTTTTGACCCTCTTTGAGGAGGAGTTGATTCCATGACAGCAGAAAAAGGGGCAAAGAAGACTCACACAAGGAGAGCAAGAGTTGTTGCAAGAGATGGCTCAATTGATTGTTCTTGTGAGAGATAACAGTTGCAACAAAATTTAAAGAAACACAAAACCAAACTGCATTCAATGATGTGAGTGGGTTTCAGTTTTTCAGAGAGAAAAGACTTGACCAAGACCTTTATGACATGTTGTAACTTCCTCTAGAACATAAACAGGCTTTTAACACAGCTTTGTTGACCCAAATCCTTTCGTAATTGATATCTGCAACAGACAGAAATTAAAAAGAAATTAAATCCATTATTTCACAGTTCTGTCAGATACAAAACAATCGGTTGTTTCGAGGAAATAATCGGTTGTTTTTCTGCAACAGTGAAACAGATTTTGAATTTTTAATCATGAGCATAAAGGATTCAAAACAGATGTATTTGATCATTTTAAAAGAGACATTCAAGCATGAATATGAATTTAAAAAGGAATTAAAGATAGAGATAAGGAAGGTCTTATCCTTTATGATGTTACTTCAATGAGACAAATGCCTTTTGATCAAGAAGCCTCTTTTGATTATTGAGAACCTTGGACTGATACATAACATTGATTCAACTTCAATGTTGATCTTTTCCTTCCAAGAACCTGATCAGATGACTCAGTGCCTCATGTTTCTCTAGATTCCCTACATAAACATGAATTCAAGCAACAAGGTTTGGTCCCTTACAAATGTGGGTCCATTTGGATTACTTTTATCCTTTATGATGTTACTTCAATGAGACAAATGCCTTTTGATCAAGAAGCCTCTTTTGATTATTGAGAACCTTGGACTGATACATAACATTGATTCAGCTTCAATGTTGATCTTTTCCTTCCAAGAACCTAATCAGATGACTTAGTGCCTCATGTTTCTCTAGATTCCCTGCATAAACATGAATTCAAGCAATAAGGTTTGGTCCCTTACAAATGTGGGTCCATTTGGTTTACTTTTATCATTTGAAACCTCACAACCTTTAGGAATCCATTTCATAAAGCCTCTGGAAACAGAAAAATTCCTTATTTTGCAGAATCTAACAGAATGGCCTTTCTTCATGCAATAAAAGCATGTAACAACCGATTGTTTCGACTTCACAATCGGTTGTTTTACATGATGTTTTGAAAACTTATCTTGCTTGTTTTGAGGATTAAAACCTAATCCATCTCTTCCAAAAACACAGTTTTGAGATGCCAAGACATTCTCAAAGTTGGATTTTCCTTTTGAAAGCTTATCCACAGTACTTACAAGATAATGGCACTTTCCTTTCAAGATTTTCACAATTTTCACGTGAGAGTGTCACACTTGTAAGAAGAGTTTTTGCAATGTGTTTCAAGATTTTCAAAATCCCTTTTTGATTTTTCCAGCTCTTCTTCAAGTGTCTTGACTCTCTTTTCAAGCCAGTTGTTAAGATCTTTCAATCGGTTGTTTGAAAGAACCAATCGATTAGCTTCATCATGTGTTTCTTGAAAAGCTTCAAACAATTCACTATAATTTTCAACATTTAGAGAAGCACATGAACTTACATCACTTAAGCTACAAGACTCATCATCTCCTTCAGCAATCAAGCATATGTTTGCCTTTTCTTCTTCACTTGATGAGGAGACTTCATTCTCATCCCAAGCTATGTAGACCCTTTTTGACTTTCCCTTATTTTCTTTGTAGCTTGACTTCTTCTCCTTGCTTTCTTTATTTGGGCAATCTGCCTTTATGTGCCCTTGCTCACCACAACCAAAACAGGTATAATTATTGGAATTAAAATCATTAGATTTTTTGTTTCCATACCTTTCTTTGTTGGTGTCTTTGTTGCGGTTCCTTTTCAAGAATTTGCTAAACTTTCTAGATAGCAAACTAAGGTTCTCTTCATCACTTTCATCACTGGATTCTTGCTTGCTTTTATGCTTGATAGCTTTTAAGGCAATGCTTCTCACATGCTTATCTTCACTTTCTTGAACATTGAGTTTATTCATTTCTAACTCATGTTCCCTAAGCTTGCCAAACAAAGAAGCCATACTCAATGATGTTAGATCTTTTGATTCAGATATAGCAGTTACCTTAGGTTGCCAAGATCTATCAAGACATTTGAGGATCTTGATGTTTAGCTCTTCTTTTTCAAAGGTTTTCTCAAGGCTCATGAGGTGATTGATGATGTGCGTGAACCTTTTCTAAACTTCAGCAATTGTCTCACCCTTGAGCATTCTGAACATTTCATACTCTTGGATTAGAGTATGCTTTCTAGCTCTTTTCACCTCATTGGTACCTTCATGAGTTACCTCCAAGGTGTCCCACATTTCCTTTGCTGATACCCTGAAAAATTCATCTGAATTCAAGGCAGAAGTTATTATGTTTTTAGCAATGCAATCAAATTTGGCCTTCTTGCTTTCAGAATCAATCCATTGAGACCAAGTTTTTTCAATGGAAGATCCATCTTTTTCAAATTTTGGAACAAATGGGCCATTTTCAATTGCATCCCAAATACCTTTGTCAAGTGATTCTACAAAGACTTTCATTCTGACTTTCCAAAATTGGTAGTTCAAACCACAAAACAGAGGTGGTCTGTTGATTGAAGCACCTTCCCCAGAAGGTAGTTTATCAACCATATAAAAACAGTTTTAGGATCACACTTGAATAAATTTCAAGAACCAAGCTCTTGATGCCAATTGTTAGAAAGTATAGCTTTAAACTATAGGGGGGGTGAATGGTTTAAAGAGGGTTTTCGCAAACTTTTAAGTCTAGAATGAAATCACTTCGAGAAAACTTGATTTATTAATCCGTTTGCCAAAAACACAAAGCAATTTAACACAACACCAGAAAAACAATCGATTGTTTCGCAAAAACAATCGATTATTTCGCAGAAACAATCGGTTGTTTATACCAGTTCACAAATATAAACTAAATTTAAAGAGTTCAAGGGATAGAGAGAATGCACACAGAGGTTTATACTGGTTCACTCTTAACCAAGAGCTACATCCAGTCTTCCCAAAGACCACTGGGGAATCCACTAAGCAATCAACCCTAGATTACTTACAACACCACCAAAGAAGTGACCTTGATCCCCTCAAGACACACACTTCCTTTGGCTCAGCACAAACACCACTAAGAATGCTGATCTTGACAACCTCAAGAACACACAACACTTCTCAACTTCACACACAGAGTTTCTTCAAAGTACAAAAGGATTACACTAGTTACAGAAAAGATCTGAAATCAATACAAGATGAAAATCCTATATCACACTCTCTTGATCAAAGCAATCTCAAAGCAATCTCCAACTCTTCAAAAGCAAAATCAGTGAAAAACTCAAATCTATTTTTCTTTGATTAAAACTAAGTTCTTGTTTGTTACATAATCTGAACAAACTATTTATTGCAATCAAAGACTGGTCAAAGCATTTAAAACTGGAGCGTAATCAGTTATAAAATCATTTAATGCTCAGTCAAAACACAAAACAGTTTTCTGTTATAGTCCCAAAACAAACAATCGGTTGAATGCTCGAATCAATCGGTTGTTTTGGTTTGACAGCAAGTCAACCATTAAAAACAGTTTTCAACCTTTCTAAAAACACCTAAGTATAAAACAATCGGTTGTTTCGACAAAACAACAGGTTGTTTTTCACTTAGTTTAAAAAACACTTTAAATTAAAAGGTTTGAGAATGCTTAAGCTTTGGATTCAATCAAGAGTGGATTTAACACAGATAATCTACCCCAGATCCTATTCTAAAACACATCAGCAAAAGCAAGCACATCCTGCCTTCCATCAACCTTTAAAGGGTTTGGATTCTTCAAAGCTTGAACACACTTGATTCAACATTATGTCCCTTGTGTTCGAAGTCTCGTGAATGGAAAGGTAGGATTCATCAAGAACACCTCCCTTCTTCGAGTGAGAACGCCAAGTTTGAACGGCCTGGTTCACAGTTAAACCCCTCTCGTATAGCAAGGTCAGGGTACCAGAAGGCGCTAGTAGAAGCATCGCGGTGCCAGACACCACGAGTTAGCAGTTGAGTAAGATAAAAAAGCAGTTTTCAGTCAAATCAAGCTTAAGGAAGTAAAAGCAGCTAGACATCCGAGAAGGTAAAATTGCAAGCGGACAATAAACTGTTCGTTTGACAACCAAGTACAAGCTAAAAAGGAAGAATCCTTGGAAGATCTGCCCGTTTACAACACGGTTTGATGTCGCGAAGGGTGAAGCGTCCATCTCGGGGTGCACACAGGCAACCTGAGTGAGGGCGTCCTCGAACCCCGCGTCGTAAGCATCAACAATATCTCCGGTCAGCTCAGCCTCGGCTTCTTCAAACCTCTTAGCTTGTTGGAGGAGCTCGGCCTCAACACGACCCAGCTGCACTTCTCGATTGATGGACCTTTCTTCAAGCCTTTCCATCTTGGCTTTGGATGCCTCAGCCGCCTCTTCCAACTCAATTACCTGGATTCGTAGGGGAAGAATTTTTGCCTCCAGCTCGATAGCCTCTAGGCACTTGTCATGAAGTCGTTTTGAGAGATCCCTTTCAGATTGGCGGAGGCTAGCCAACTCCTGCTTCAGTGCGGTCTCGCGGGTAGCAAACGAACGAGCCAGCAAGGTCGTTTCTTCCTTAGCCTTGGCCTCTACCAGCGCCACCCTCGCCTCAGGCCTAGTTATGAGGGCATTGGACTGAGCAAGAAGAGTCCTAAAGTTGAGGCCCAACCTTTCCCTCGCAGCGGTCTCATCCGAGTCCACCGTCATCTCTAGTTGGAAGTCTTTGAGGGCATGTTGCAGGACAGCGGGCAGTTCGAGAGCAGTGGAACCGCAGGAGCACTCGTCCCACCGTCTTCAAGCGCGAAAAGGTCAGGGGACGAGGGAGTGCTTGGCGTTCGATCTCGGGGCGATGTCGGGCGACCGATAGTGGAGGAATGGGATGTCGTCGTCATCGTAGGCCTAAGCCTTTTAAAGACTGACCCCTCGGCGGATTCCTCATCAGATTTGATCTCCACTACCTTTCTCTCGTAAGGAAATGGAGCGGGAGATGTTTGGGCGGCGGCAAGAGGAATAGCGACTGCGGGAGTGGAAGGAGTAGGCGAGGGCGCAGCAGTGGCAGAAGCGAGGGCGCGAGGGGTAGAGGTGCTCGCACCTCCAGACACCCCTTGACGGCGAGTAAGGATACCAGCCAACTTGGCCCGTTTCTCCTCATTCAGCACCATCCCTGCGTGCAAATTTCAGAATACAAGAGGTTAGGAATCCAGAACACAAGGGTAAACATGCAAATATAAAGGGGCAAAATGTGCAAGCATAACAATACGATAACAAGAATCAGTTCCTCAAGGGTCCTGGGTTTCTTGAACCCTAACTCAGGGAAACCCACACTCGAAGGGATCCCAGAAAAAAGGAACGGAGAGAAAACAGGGAAAGCTTAAAATGCAAGGAGTTAAACAACCCCAAGCGGTTATCAAACATCAGAATCCATAGATAAGTGCGATCAGCAGTTAAAGTTCGTACCTTTTGATCAGGTAGGATGAAGGTTCTGGAATTTGTAGGGAAAACGCGAGAGTGCTCGAGGAAGAAGACGAAGCAATCAAGGATGATTTAGAGAATGATGGAACAGTGATTGGACGCGCGCGTTTTCGAATATTTAACGTAAACAAAGAAGTTAAGACGTGCGTGCAGTTAAGACAGTCTCAGAGAGATGTCACTCTGCTGCACTATTCACGTCCTGTCATACAGAGCCACGTAGGTCACCAAAGGCAAGAACTTAGTCTCTTCGCTGAACAAGTTATAGCTCGAGACTGGGGGGCTTGTGTACCGACCAGTCCTCGAGCGTCGTTGACCACTAGTGATGTTGGGGCCATGTAAGCGGGGTCCCACGAGCGGCGTGAGTCAGTATCTCGCGAGGCACGAGCGCCAAGGAACCAAAGAGTGGCCAGACATCGGTCACCAGGATGTACCGACGTGCCACTAGTTGGTGTGGAGAGGTCGAACATCGAGACTCGAACAACAGAGCTGGGCCACGAGAGGTGAATCCCAAACCACACACCAGTCATCAGTAAAGGAGAAGCCTAGGTCACAAGAGTCCATGCGTGCGAAGTGGATGACGCGTACAGGTGTAACGCGAGCATAGAGCCACTGGAAAAGATACGACCTTCGAGGTCCACGTTCCAAGGGTGAGCTGCATGCATGACACGTGAACAGCTAGGACGCTCCCAAGGCGGGTGACCCTAGAGATCAGGTGCACGAGGAGGCATCCAGGTGGTCACCCCGTCAGAGGTTGCACTTCAGTTAGGGAACCCCACACGCTAGGTTATCCTAAGAGTAGGTAACGGCAGTGCTGGGCCCATCCCCTTAGAAAGCCCACTTTGGGTAAAGTGGAAACCCTAGTTTCAGCCTATATAAAGGAAAGTAACAAACTTAGTAAGGTACGTTATTCATTTGCGCCGCTTAAAACACACAATTACAGTCTTACGTTAAACAGTTTTGGTGTTTCCTAGCCCTAAGATTGACTTGAGCGTCGGAGTGCAAACGGTCTCTAGGGCACCCGTTGTCTTTGTGTTTTCAGGCATATCATCAAAGGGAAAACACTTGCAAGCGCAGAGATTCTGAACGTGAGAATGACGTAGATGCACGAAGACGTTTTAGGGCAACCGGTAGGAGCACTCCATAATTAAGGAGGTTCAAAATCTTCATTTCAAATTATGACAGATATTTTAAATCATTATACATTTGGATCTTTGTTTTCTCAAAATAAAGTTCTTTGCATACAAACTTTATCCATCTATTTCCATAAATTGTATTTTATTATTTCAAACTTTACCCGTGTCCAACTGCTACCTTAGATTTTTCCTCTGAATAAAAAACTACAGATTCCAGCCAACAAACTCCAAAATCTTTTCAAAGACAAAATTACAATTTATTTGCATTCAATTACCAATTTTGCTTTGTTTTAGCTAAAACCTAAACCTGTCCATAACCCAAAACCTATATAAAAAAGTGTTAGCCAAGATCCGCGTTAAAATATTACCTAATTTCTGAAATATCCAAGCTTTAGTCCACGTATAAGTAAAAATAACGCATAACTTTTTTCAGATTAAAAAATAAAAAATATGCATTAGTAATATTCAACATATATAAAACTTTACAAAATCTCACTCAACGTACATAATTTACATTTAGAAAATGAACTAATAAAAAGCCATACTAAAAAATAATTTATAAATCCATCACAACAATCTTATTGGTAAAAGCATGTCTTATTAACAAATAGTGCAAAAACAAAAAATTGAACAGCAATTAAAACATTAATAATGTTATCTTATAAAATTATAAAGGGTGTTGACAGTAAAGTGAACACATCCACTTTCCACACCGAAAAAGCATTTGACATTTTGGTCATTCGACTTGTCAACAATTATGTTAGATTCACTTCAAATTTTAGTAAAATGAATTCATGATAAAGAATTATATTGAAATGATTGATCATGATCTAAATAAGATTTAAGGAAATATTAGATTTTTTATCGAAAAAATTCATAGAAAAATTGTAAATAGATACAGTGATAGAAAGTTAAAAGGTAATGATTGTAACGACTATGACCTAAATATAATCTCTAACTTAAAGTGTCTTTAGAATACCACCCCTTTGCCTATCTAAAAGACGGAAACAACCGAAGAGCGAAGAAAATGACTAAAAAAACTTGACAGAGAATATCTATTTGAGTTTCATAATAAATGTTTCCTTACTAATTCGACAAATCAAGAGATGAAAATCAAGAGAAGAAAATCAAGAGAATAAAATCAAAAGAAAATCAAGAGAAGAAAACATACACATCCATAATAAGAAGAACTATATAAGAAGAGGAATTAGTAGAACCCAACAGAAACAAATAACACTTTCTCTGGTCTCACGACACTGTTCAACCAAGAGAACTTTGAAGAACCCTTTTCTTTTTCAATGCGACCACCGCGGAAGACGGTGAATTTTCGCCACGGCGACAAGGTGGAGGTGTGCATCAACGAGGAGGGCTTCCTCGGCTCCTACTACCTCGCCACGGTTGTGTCGCGCCTCGACAACGGCCTCTACATCGTCCGCTACGACACGCTGCTCGAGGACGACGAGTCTCAGCCCCTGACCGAGACCCTCTTCCCCAAAGAGCTCCGCCCCAAGCCTCCGCGCCTAACCGCCACCTCCTCCTTCGCCCTCTACCAACGCGTCGACGCCTTCGACAACGACGGGTGGTGGGTTGGCGAGATCTCCGGCAAGGTCGACAACCGCCATTACTATGTTTATTTCTCCACCACTCACGAGGAGATCGTGTACCCCGCCTCCGCAATTAGGGTTCACCAGGAGTGGCTGAACGGCCAATGGATTCGCTCCAATTGATCAATTCACGTTTCAGTTGATGAATTGCCGTAACTAATGGTAGATAGGTATCGTGTTGTTCGTTTTAATTTCAACTTGTAACAGAATGGAACATGTTCACTGTGCCTTTTGTTGTTCATACTTGTAATTCCACTTCCACTTCCACTTCCTTACATCGTATATCATGTCGTATAAAATCTTTTGCTTCAACTCCAAACTCAGTTCAGTTCTTGTCTTTTCTTGTTTTCATTTTTCTTAATCCTGGGTCTTTGATAGTGTTTTTAATAGTTTGTGTTAGATTTTATTGGTCGGAAGCTGGAGATCCCAGGGCTGATTTTGGTGGTTGTTGGAAATAAATTTTCTAGAGAAAGACAATCAGTTGAATTGTTAGTTGTATGCAGTTATGCACAGTGTTCTGACCTTTTGGTGTTAATTAGAAAGGAATAGGAAACGATGGTTCATTTGTAATTTGATTTTTGTTTTCTTTTTTTTTCTCTTGATGAGTATATACTGGATGTTTGGTAAGTGTCACATGAAGGAAAATGATGACATGTGTGGATTTCACTGTCCACGAAATAAATGAGTTAATAAACAATAAATGCTAATTTAACATCCTTTTAATAAATTTTAAGAACTAAATTAGAAATCAACTACACGATTATAAATTGAGAATTTATTATACGTGCATAAACTAAATAATTAATATAACCTTTATTTAATTTTTATTCTCAAATTTTGTTTTTCGTTTACCCTTCCATTTTCTATTTATTTACCCAAAATATAAATGCAAGCAACGTAGTATGTTTTTTTCTTCTTCACTAATTACGAGAATATTATTTTATTACAAAAGGAAAGGAGTAAGTGTTCACCTTTGGCTAACCCTTTCTCTATTTTTTTAGTTATCAGAATTTTTTTGTTATCTATCAAATATTATATTAAATAATGTTTTTTTTGTTATTTTTTTCAATTATTTTATTAACCTTAAAAAAATATAAAAAGAGGAGCAATATTCGTAAATTGATAATTCTATTCAATTTAAAAAAAAAAATTAAAAATGAGATAGATATTTTGCAAGCATCGTTTCGCAACAAGTCGTATGTGTAAACATAACAGACACACAATTGACGACACCACCATTTCTTTGTATCCTTTGATCCCTTCGTTGCTGTCCTCGTAGCATTGCATTGCCATAACACACAAAAATGGCACTTATGAGCCACGTTTGTGTGCGCTGTGCAGCCACACCCACTTCCCCTGAGTCTCCAAGCTCCGCATCCTTGCCAGACCCAAAGCAGACCAAAGTTATCCTTCCCAAGAAGAAGCCCATGAAATGGTCCACTGGGATGGCTCCTGGGGACTACGGTGGTCCTCCAACAACCACCAAGCTCCGCAAGTACTGGGGTGGAGATGATGAAGACCCTTTAGCCTCTGATGACTTTATGTGGAACAAAGATTTTGTGGGTCGCTTCAAAAAGTTGATTCAAGGTCCTCCGGCTCCATCCCCTCCTGCAAAGGTCTGAACTTTGAGTCACTTTGTTCTCTCACTCACCCAGTGTCCATCTGGGTTGGGTGGTTTTTAAATTCTGGTGTTTTGTAATGGTGTCTGTTTTTGTTGGAAAGTTGGATTGATGTTGGACAGTTGTTTGTGGGGCATTGTGCTTCATGGTTGTGGTGATTGCTTTCTGTTTCGACTTTTGGCTTTTTTGTGTGTTTGAAATAAGTGAACTGGAGAAACTGATAATAGCAATCTCAATCAATGTCCTAGTATTGAATTTTGAGTTTTTGTGAAGATCCTTTTGTTGTGTAATCGGTCCATATCTAGTCAACACTGTACGCGAGACCTAGTTACTTGAACTAACATAACATGCCTCTGTGTTTCCTGGAACAGATCAGCTTGATTTCTCTGTGTATGTGTTCTCTATTGTTTTTCTCTTATCTGTGACAAACAACAACATTATCTCTATTTGTTTAAATAACTATCCATTATTAATCCGGACATGGATATGGTCAACCCTTTTAGGTAAGATATGTGATATTTACAAACCAAAGAAGCAGGACCATTTTCATTTAAGTTTATACAATCGTTGAATGCCTTTTTTATATAACGAGACTCTCCACGGGGAAGGAAATGCATATATTGCATGATTCGGGTTTTTATTATAGAAATGGAGATGAAAATAATGAAACCAGATTTAAGTCACACAATTATGATTATGCGGCACTTAATAGTATTGTAGAATGTGTAGATTTACTCACAGTAGATATACTTATAAAATCCTGTATAATTTATGCCATACACAATTCTGGGTGTGATAGAAGAGTATGGGAAACGACTACCTTGTATAGCATTGGTTTCTTTCTTGTAGTTACTTCACTTTGTGTAGAAGTTATAATGATACAACAAATATTAGGTTTCTAAGACCCCTCCTTTTCTTTCATTGGTGAAACAAGGAAATAATTCAAACTTGACTTTTGATGAATACAACAGTCACATTTTGTTCATGTAGGTGGTTGATTCCACATAGTTGGAGAAGGCCTTAGTTTTTGGTGGGGGTAACTCAAGAATTGTTGGTGAACGATTCAAGGTTATTTAAATTTGTTTGTTTCTATGAGTTGGTTCTGACATCAATAAAATTCCTGTCAACAGGAAGAGCATTCAGGGTTTCTAAGCTTAAATAGAGTCATGAGCCTGGACAGGTACCTTTCTACAATATTTAAATTAAAGTCTGCAAATTTGGTTGTATTATTTTATTTTATTTTCATTATTTATCTATAATGTTATTTTAATTATGAACTGTAGTTTGGAAGTTGATTTGAGCAAAGAACTTGCAGCTCCTGTAAATCGTAATGTACACAAGCAAGTTGAGGAAGAAACTGATGTAAGAGATTTGTCTCTTCTCTTCATATTCACCTGAATATTATATCATTGTGGATTGATGACTAGTGGTATATCTCCAGTATTGTTATATTCTTTACGTATTGGGTTTTTTTTTGGGAAAAAATGGTACATCATACCTTATATTGTTTCTCTACATGATTCATTTCACTTATCTTTAACTGAAATGATGATCAGGTGACTGGAAATAATAGGGTAAGATATAGATCAGCACCAACACGCCGTGAGCAAGAAAAATGGAATAGAGCTACCAAGGCTGCAACTGGGGGAACTGTAAGTAATGTTTTTCTATGTCATGTTAACTCCCTACCATTAAGATCTACCATTGCACTTATTAACTGGATATATTTTCAACTTATATAACCTAGGAGAAATCAATATTTACTGCTGTAAGACATTGAACTCAATCAATGATATACTTTTGACTCAAAAACAAAATCTTGACAACCTATGTCCCTTTAGAAATGTTTAGATTGAATTTTACTATTCAAAGGTCTGATTTAACTACTCATATTGCTATAGGATGTGATGTTTCGGGAAATAAAGCAGTCTCGTGAAGATCCAAAAGTATTGGCTGTTCAAGCTCAGGAGCAGTATGATAAGGTATTAAGCATTATTGTCTGGTTATATTTTTCCTTTTTGTTAGAGGTCATATGAATAGTAACCCTCTCTTGTTGGAGCAGTGTGATAAGGTATTAAGCTATTGTCTGGTAATATTTTTCCTTTCTGTTAGAGGTCATGTGAATAGTACCCTCTCTTGTGGCATTCACCACATATCAATTTTTTGTTAATTCAGTTCCTAGACATATTTTTGTTTTTTCAGTTAAAGAACAAGTTGCAAGTCCTTACCTTGGGTATTGGTGGTGTTGGTCTGGTTTCAGCATATGTTTCTTACACTCCTGAGATTGCAGCTAGGTACTTGAATTCTTCATGCACCTATTGATTTAGTTATTCTGAATTGATGACCTTCTTCAATCTATCCTATCTTTTGCTGATTCTAGCCAATATGGTTCAATTGAGAGCTAAAAATCAGTTTAGTATAAAACCACCATCCAGTAAATATAGTAAAAAAATTATATACACTAAAAAATTATTGTAACATGGGATATGGTGTTATTCTAGGTTAGTTTATCTAATGAGGATTCAAACATTTACTAATGAGGGTTCCTCATATATATAAGATTTCTCCTTTTGAACTTTTGAAGAAGCTTTTATTGATGTGTTTTGAGAATTTAGGTTAGATGGAGAAACAAAGGTTTTTTTTATAGAAACATTATGAAAGGAAATAAATGTTAGGATATTTGTATTCCCTGCAATTGAAAACAGAATGAGGAATTGAATGAGAATGTTTTAGTTAAATGATAACATTGGTTAACATCAAAGAAGAAAGATGTAAGATTTGTTCATTTGTTTAATATTTTTCTTTCTTGTATTCAGTTTTGGAGCTGGCTTTCTTGGTTCTTTGGCTTACATTCGCATGCTGGGAAGTAGTGTGGACTCCCTAAAAACTGATGGTGCAAAGGCGCTTGTCAAGTACTCTATAGATGATAGATTTACTATTCGGAATTTAGTTTCTTTAGTAGATAAACTTGAGTCTTGTATTGTACTTGCCACCCCCATAAAAATATCCTATCAGATGTCTTTCACAGTTTCTCTTCAATAAGATAAGTCAACTTGGTCAGAATTAGATTCAAACAATTTGTTGCTCATTTTCATTTTAAAAAGTGTGGCCATGGTCAGATTTTTTTTTTCACCTTGTTTTTGTTATAAACAACACAGGCTTATTGGATGTTACTTGCAGGGGAGCAGTTGGGCAGCCAAGATTACTGGTTCCTGTTGTTCTAGTCATGGTCTATAACCGCTGGAATGCGTAAGTCCTCTTTTTTATTTGTAATTGCAACATTTATTATGTTGTCAATTAAGTCAGTTTAATTTGCAAAACAAATATTCTTGATCAAGTGTTTAGTCTTCCCAGGTATGGCTCTTGTCATGGTTTGATTGAACTTATTTTTGAGATTTAATCTTTGTTTTCCTTTTTGCCAACTTCCTGAGAAAACTTTTGAATAATAGGCAATCATATCCTGGAAAATATCCTTTCCAAAGCATTTTGATTGCCTTATATATGTTGTTACCTAGAAAAGATATCCAATATGTATTTGATTGGATGCCATTTTTTGGCAATGATTTGTAGGTCTTAAGGCACTTGCTTCTGTTTTAAGAATGAGGTGAATGATGTACATTTGTATTTGTTTGTTAACCTACTTATCTTAGTTTCACCTGATTACAGAATTCTGGTTCCAGAATTTGGATATATGCACTTAGATTTGATACCAATGCTGGTAGGCTTTTTCACATACAAGATTGCAACTTTTGTTCAAGCTATAGAGGAAGCAATCACTATAGCAACAAGAAAGAGCTGAGGAATATCTGGGATGGTGCCTTGTCACTATATTTGAGTTTTCTCTCCCACAATTCAAGCCTATTAATTCTATTTGTTTATGTTTTTCCATGTTTGGATTATTGATATCCAAATATTTGGCCTACTATCCCATAAGTTTTTAGTCAAGTCTTTTCTCCCACAACAAACACTTGTTCATTTCATTTTTCTCATATCAGCTGAGAGTGTCTCAACACTATGTCTGTCCATGATTCTCTCTATCTTTACCATCTAATATGAAAATGAAAACATAAATTATTTGAAGCCTAAGGCTTTGTTTGGATTGAGGAGGGGATTTGTGAGGAGGGGAGGGAGTGGATTTGTGAGGATTGAAGAGGATGTGTGAGGATATGTGAGGTTGTTTGGATTGAGGGATGATAGAGTGGATTTGTCAGGATAGTTTATTGTAAGTTTACAAAATTATCCTTCTTATTAAAAAATATTTAAATAATGAATTATGATTTTTTTTTTAGGTTTGAATTAATTAAATATTTTTAATATATAATATCCATAATTATTTATATTTTCAATAAAAAATTAAAAAATATAATATAAAATATTTTGGTGTTAAATTGAAATAAATTTATTAAATATATTAAAATTTATGAAAGTAATATTCATTTGTTAATTTATATAACTATATATATTTTGATATTATAATTTTATTTTATTATTTATAATTATATGTTGTTATTAATAGTATAATTAAATATTTTTGAAATTATAAATAATAAATAAATTTATGTAATATTTAATTTTATATATTAAAATAAAATAAAATGCACAAGGGTATTTTGGTAAAATACAATAATCCTACTAAATCCTCACAAATCTCTTCATTTTGTGAAGAAAAAAAAAAAAACCCTCCACCCTCTCCCCCACTCTCAAAACCATGGAAACAAACACAAAAATATCCACTCCCTCCTCTCCTCGGAAGCAAAACACACCCTAAATCAATTTCACTTGTAGATAATTATTACCTTTATCCTTTCAATCAATTTTTTATTGGTGACACTTTTGTTTAAACCAGTTTCTCTATAAAGACTTTTAAATTTGAAGAAAAAAAATTAAAATCAGTTTTACAATAAATTAATTTATAAAAATTATTTTGTATTGGAAGCATAATTATCTGTTATTATTGGTAATTCTTATAAGCATCGTAGAAATAAATTATCTTGTAACATGTATACTTTCATGATATTTCACATCACACTTCAACTCTGTCGCACTGATTGTTGAGATTTTAAACATATACAAAATATAAGAATTTAAATTTGGTTAAATATGTATTTTGTTTTACTATAAAAATATATTTAAAAGCAATAGACTTCATAATCTAATTTATGACGTGATCCCATAATTAATTATGAGATATAAAAAGTTACAAAGTATAATATAATTTATTATCTCCGGTTATGACGTGTATCTCTCTCTATATATAATTAATTGAAGGTACAAATTAGAGTGGTATAAATTTGAGTGATTCCTTTGTGTTTGTATTATATGAAATGTATTGATTATGTGATATTTATAGAGATTTTTTCTCTCTCTTCCTTTTCACATTCTTACAGAAGAACTCAAACATCTCCTATCCAACCTATTATTTTCCTTCTTTCTCCCTGGTAAACCATTCAATTTTTTTTTTGGCTCTTTCACTTTAATTAAATCAAACCCTAACTATATTCTTAGATTCACAATTTCACGCTAAAGAATTCACTTTAATTAAACCAAACTCTAACTATTAAGATTTTTTTTTTCAAATAAAAGGTACGTTAGTGTTTTTTAAAATCTCTCACACACACATATATATATATATATATATATCAAAATCATATAAATATAGTTTCACATCTATACAATCTATTCATATCTCATTCATATATTTTTAAATTGAGTAATTCACTTTTTAAATAAGAACTTCTTGAATCAATTTAATTCACTTGTAACATTCCACACTTGTAACTTCTTAGAATTTCACCACACAAACTATACAATTTATTATATCTATTATTTCCAACAATTTAACTTCTCATTTATATAATACGCTAGTAATATTTATAAAGGATATTAACTATATTATATTGCAAACGTAGAAGTATTATTACAAATATTTAAAAATTCATCATCACACATATTATCTATATCAAATTATCAAATTTAAAAACACTTGAATATTCTCAAACAAAACACAATTCTTGTACAAAATTCAATATTATGAGCAAGTTACATCCATAATCCATATTATCTACCTTAAAGTGTTATAAAAAAATACTTTACCTTTTCAACTTTTCTTAATCAAGTTTATGTTAGAATTTCAGGGCTAAAACAAGGGGAGTGAATTGTTTTTACAAGATTTTCGCAAACTTTGAATGTTTAATGAAAGTCACAAGCAGAATAAAAAATACATAGCAAGTTTAGCCAAAATCAAAACTGGTTTTAACTTGATTCCAAAAAATCAATCGGTTGTTTCTTCGATTCAACCAATTGTTTTTATCAAAGATTAAACATATTTAAATGAGATAAGGGGAAGAGAAATCAACACAACAAGTTTATCACTATACCATTTTTTACTTTAGGCCACATTGACATGTCAACGGGTAAAAAAATGTTGCCTAAAGGAGGTATAAGCAACAGTTTTTTTTATTGTTGCCCACGTGATAAGATTTTTTTGTCTTTAACTGAAAATATTTAGGAACTATTTATTTTTAGCAACATTTTATAAAACGTGAACATAATTATATAAATGTGAGTATTTTAAGCAACACTTTTAAAATTGTAAGTATTTTAAATTATATTTTAGACAACATTTTTTAAAACGCTATTGCTCTAACTAATTTTTTGATAACATGTTTAAAGTGTGTGTCTTAAATAAAATTTAGACTAAATTTGTTAAATTGTGGATAATTAAATTCACATTTATTATCTATCTAAAGCTTATTGGAGAACACCTAAAATACCAAATAAACAATAATTTTTACCTTTGAATTGAAACATCCAGGAAAGGGTCCCGATATATTAACACCCTCTGCACCCTACACACTTTTGACGTTGCATAAGTGGCATAGGCATGGCGTTGTGGTGCTGAACGGGAAAAGTGGTTACCCAGGTTCAAAAAGGTGGTTACCTATACACAGGATGAACATGTGCCACAAAACCAAACCCAATCCTACCCACAATGGTAGCATGCACCAACAAACAACCACAGAAGGCACACCACAACACACCAAAGGGCCACGACCCTACCCATGACAAGGTCATGTGCTGAACGGGAAAAGTGGTTACCCAGGTTCAAAAAACTGGTTACCTATTCACAGCATGAACATGTGCCACAAACCCAAACCCACTCCCACCCACGATCCTACCATGGACCCACAAACAACCATTAATGCACACAACAACAGATTAACAATTCATCAACGTTCGATTTCAGTTTGCGTTTACCTCAATGGCGAAGGCCATACGACAACAAATGTATGCTCTTACCTTCGATTAGAGTTTCTACCGTTCTCCCTCCCTCCGCAATGTCGACGACGACAATACCAATGTTTGTTATTTGATTGGATGACACCTTCTACGGTTTCTTCCCTCACTTCGACGGACGTACCCTTCTTTCACCACCGACGACTATGCCCTTCTTTGGATTTCGCCCCAAATTCTTCCGCTTTCACAACAAAGAAAAATTCTGAAATCACCATTCTACCCTCACATAAACTAACACTTACATCGATTTTCACTAAAAATCGTCGTTGTCTTGTGCAGTACCATGTGTTTTGTATATTTGTCTATGTGAGCAACGTCAAAAGTGTGTAATGTCCATAGGGAGTTAATAAAACATTTTCCGCCCGGAAAAGCTTAAGAAACATTGTTTTAAACACGGGTATGTTAAATAACATCTAAGACTATATTTACACATTCTGCCAACTTTCCCAAACTACACAGAACTCAGCCCTCGATTCCCAAATGCACGTTCACTCTTCACCACGCTCACCCTCCACCACGCTCAAACTCCATTTTCGTCCAACGATTTTTCACAGCTTCCTCTGTATCATAAGCCCTTGCTCAGGTTCGTTTCTTCAAACACTCCTTCACAACGTTCAATTTTTCGTCTCACTGCTTGCTCTAGTTCATAATCGATTTCTTCAAAAGCTCTATGTAGTGAATATCATTTCAATATGATATTTAGAAAATGTGTTCATGCCTACCAACTTTTGAATCTTGTACAGGTTTATTGATGTTGCTCGAGGCCAAAAGCTTCATATCTGGAGAGGCAAATCTACTGAATCTAGTTTTCCTTCATTATTTCTGCCATCTGCTCCACCGGCTCTGACAAGATGCAAGCAGGTGGAATTTCCTCTTTGCCATCTTTTATTGGAGTTGGACTAAGCTCTGGTAACTGTAAATTATTTGATGCTAAGAGTGGAAATGTTATTACTACTTGGCGAGCTCATGATGGATATGTGACAAAGGTATTTTGTTGAAAATATTAGGGTTACGTAATTTGATTTTACACACAACTTCATCCACGTTTTGTCTACAGTTGGCAGCACCTGAGGAACATCTGCTCGTTTCCAGCTCTCTGGACAGAACTTTACGAGTCTGGGACTTAAGAATGTAAGAGCCATCACTCTACTGAACTTCAAATTCATCAGGAGTTTATGACCATTTAGAATTGTCTCTAAAATTGAGAGATCAAAATTTTGTGCATTTGGACACATGAAAGTTGTTAGAAGGTAAAGCAAGTGGTTGATAGAGGTTTGATGAATAATTACCCCTTATAGCATATACACCTGACTGTAGTTAACAAACTATGTGGTAAGAATATTTTTTTAAGGTGCAGGTGACCTGGTGCATATAATTTCGCATAGGAAATTAAAGAAATCATCTACAATTAAGATTAGCAGAAAAAAAAAACAAACTAAACCTTACTCTTCTCTGTTTCTTTCTACGTTGTATGTGCGTATTGGAGTATTGGACTTTCCTCATGTGTCGGTTTTTTACGTTCATAATTTGAGTCTGTGTAGACCGTGCTTCATAAATTGCATGTTTTTATTTGAAGATGTATTCCCACAAGAACCTAAATGGAAGTGGTAAGCTTTCTTCCTCATTTCCAGAGGGATATATCTTGAAGCTCATTTCTACTACCTTGCAGGAATTTGCCATTGTAGCCCGTTATTTTCAGAGGTCATGTCATTCAAATGGTAAATCCAGTTTCTCCATTTGGGGCCATGATGTTATTTCAATTTCCTGGAGTAGGATTGGGCTTCTCTCCTTGTCTAAATCTGCCAATGAAACAATAAGCTTCTCGTTTAAAGACCCACAACATGACAGACAGAGTTAAGAATTAAGAAGGATCTTCTAATATTGTTTGTCTAGAATTTAATTTAGATGTTAAAATGATGGTTTATTATTGCTTTAGTTGTATCTTGTTGCTTGACGTGATCCCTCTTGCTTATTCATTGGTTTCAGCTCCTTAATAAAATATGAATATGCTGAAAACATTTGGTTAAAATCCAATTTCCAGCCACTCATATCTTCTTCACAGATTTAAGAGAGTGCAATTCATATGCTTGGTATGTGTACCGCCCTGGTAGTTGGAAGTGATGACGTGGCATCGAGCTATTATATAGGCGTGTTGCATGGGACACCTGGCTGGCAGAAGGGAAGGAAGTCGGGGGGTTCGTGTAGTCGCCAGTTATCAAGTTGGCGTGCTCCGATCTCCAGCATACCTAAACCGGCGGTCACCGGGTTGAAGATGAAGTCGCCAGATGTGAACCCAGGCGACCAAGTAATTAGAGATCGCCGAAACAAGGACATCGCCGAAGATGAAGGCAGATAGTCATTTCCCAGCTGGCCAGAGGATGAGGTCGGGAGACAGCTTACTTGAACATGTACAGTGAAGCAGGTAGGGCAGATCATGAAGGCGGCCGGCGAGACCACAGGGAAGGTGTGTACGAAGGCACCCGAACTCGCCATCCAAAAGAGATCACGCTCCAAGGCATCTATGCACTGAGTATATCATGCATAAGTAACTTAGCCAAAAAACCTGAAGAGTAAGAAGTAGCGCCCAAGTCAAGGATGCTCCAGATGATGGCACGTGTACAACTGGATGCGAGCCACGTGTCCAGATGTGTAACTGCCAGGAGAGAGAAAGTGCCCAGGTATATAAGAGTTTCCAACGAACTTCTGAGGGACGCACATTCAGATTGTTTCTTTACGCTTGCGAGTCTTGAGTACGCTGAGAGAGAACTGGTCACGGTTCCTTAGAGTTCTTGAGTTTTACTCTTAAGTAATTGGTGGTTCAGTCGCTGACTTGGGCATCGGAGCGTGATCGGCCGCAGCGGCGCCGTTTCGTCTTTTGCAGGTTCTTGAGGTGGATCGCGGTGAAGGACGGAGGCTAACACGGCGCATACGTTGATCCAAGTTTGACGAGGCAAAGCTCCAGCGTTTTGGTCAACAGGCAGGATCAGTATGTTTGTGTCCTACAGCCTTATAGTGTCTATATTGTGCGGCTTGAGTTGCTCAGCCATATAGGCCTGAATTCTTTTATGCTTGCTATGCATCTATCTGATTCATCTGAGGTTTCTCTCCTAGCTTGATGTTAATTTCTTTTCGGTGCTCATCATGAAGGAAAACTCGATAACAATACAGATCCAGCTTTGTGTTGAGGTTTTGAAATTTAATTATTGTTGTTACTCATTTTGAGCTTTCTACTTTAATATTTGATACTTTACTACTTAACTAAAGATTATAGCTTATGTGTTTCCTCCTAACAATTAATGAAATATTTACTTTGGGAGAAATACATGTTGCACACCAAATGGTGTGTTGCTATTCCAGCTGCCAAAGGCAAAAGTTTGACTAGGTTCACTTAGCTTAGAAGATGCTGCAATAAGAGATCAAAACAGAGAAAGTGAATATGATGCTTTTACTCTCTTATTCCCACTTTCTATTTCTTATACCAAACAAAATCTAAACAATGACGAAAGGTGAAGCCATTAGAAGAATCTATAACGTTAAAGGATGTTATTTTAGTGTGTTTAGATTAATAATGTATGATTTGTAAAAAACAGACACTC
Source organism: Phaseolus vulgaris (assembly GCF_000499845.2). Lineage (NCBI taxonomy): Eukaryota > Viridiplantae > Streptophyta > Magnoliopsida > Fabales > Fabaceae > Phaseolus > Phaseolus vulgaris. The sequence goes on along the minus strand of NC_023749.2, from coordinate 33,812,925 downwards.
ACTCACACTTAAATTCTCTCTAAAAGAAACACTCTTCTTTGTAAATCTCTCTATTGTATTTCTTTCTGTGGTGTATCTTACAATTGAGAGAGCATCCTATTTATAGGCTTTAGGAAGCTCTTCTAGAAAAGTCTTCATTATGGCCTTAAAACCCCACTAACAACACAATTAAAATCCCACTCACAACTTTTGACCTTTTACATATCCAAACTCCCATTCTACTCTTTTCTAGTAACTTCTAACTTTAAAACCCACAAATTACATTAAAGTTTATTCAACATGATTCGTGTCTCAGCAAATTACTGCATCAAAATGCACCAAAAACGACTAATTGTAACTTCATTCATGCACATCAAAACTATCTGGACAGATTCAAACGCACTGTTAAGAGTGAAGTGATTTAAATAAGTTAATAATAGCATGTTTGTTTTCAGAATTTGATTTAAATACAAATATTGTTATTTAATTATAAATTTTCAATTACTATATATATATATATATAATGAAGTTGTTAATTTTGGCTATTCAAGTGTTTTATTTGTTTGTTCTTTTTGATAGATTTTAGAAATAATTATGTTTGCATTACCCCACTTGGCCATTAAAATGCAAGACTTGATACCAAATTGTTGTTACTCCACAGGCTTATGTTCAATAGCTGGAAAGTAGTCGTTTAAAGCTGACCCAACTGGAGCAAGAGCTTCAGCGAGAAAGGCAGTTGGTAGGGTGCGGTGCAATTATTTCTTGGAACTAGTTTATGTTCTCCTTTTTAGTGAAAACTTTGCCAACCTATGCTCATATTCAATTTAAATTTAAACTCAAATCTCTTGTTTATTTTCCTGCAGGGAGTCTTTATATCAAGTTCAGGTGATCAAGCGCATTCAATGAGTGGAAATAGTATCCCTCTTTCTAAAATATGTTATTCATTCTACAAGTTTTAATATCAAAATGTCTTCAATTTGTGTCTTATGGTGTACTAAACTATTTCAGGCACCAGTTTTTCATTGTAAATTATTAAACTATTGGGAAGAGAGAGACATTAAGTTGAGCCCGTGTATTTCTAGGACAACATGGATACTTTACTTTTATTGAGAAAATGAAATCAATACAATAAACAAAAGAGATTTGATTTCCTCTAACAATAAAGAAATGATAAGAAAATAAATAAAAACAGTTCTAATAATACATATATAATCTAGATATTTTTTATTATATAGGATCTGCTGCTTATTTCTATAATTATAATAGTAACATATAGATAAAAATCTCCTACTGTCTTTTTGGATAATTATAAGATACCGAACTTGTTTTAACCCGACAGTTATGTAAAAGAGAATACATGCATGAAGAGTTGACATTTTGCATCTATATTTATGCTTGCTTTCTGACATTGCTGGTGACATTGCTGGTTGATGTAGAATTTAAAATGCTGGACTTAGGATTCTTATTATTGTGCTAGGAGTTTTATCATGTTAGGACTTTAAGACTGTTAATATATTTGTATTACACTTTTACTTGCAAGAATATTAGTATAAGTATGCTTGTTTGGATACTCCCAATAACCAATCATTATATCATATTTGTATCATTCAGATTCTTATTACTCTCTTCTCTCCTTTCATACATGTTTCACATATTAGTTTGCCACTGGATGTCTCTCTAGATTTTCATCTCTCTGTCTACAAACATATGTTCTTACAAATGACACTATAGTCAAATTTAAGAACGTACCATGCCTACTGATGTAGTTAATTTTGTCATGTAACACTTACACATAATTGTTGATGTTTTTAGGAGGTGATAAACATATATTTATTCACACTCAATAGCTTTAATCATGAATTATTGGACTATAATAATAAATAAATTCATTGTTTCAATTCAGATTTATATAATTTGGTTTATTTGGGTCTTGACTATTATTATTGTTAATTTTGTGTTTTTAAAGTAAATTATCCGGAGGAAGCATCTACTTTGTGAATGGGCCAAATATGCAAAAATTCAAGTTGTTTCTTGAATCAAAATAGAAAACAAATTCCGATGAGAAGAAAGAGAAAATAAAATCTACAATATCTCAGAAACAAAATAAGAAACAAATCTTATGCAAAATACAAGAATTATAAAAAATTGGAAATTGTTAACAAAATATAAACTACAATATTTTTCCAAGATCCTTGGAGCAGAAAAACCTATAAAAGGACACAAACATCAAGGAGAAGGGAAAGATTTTCATAGGGTTTTCTTAGTTTTTTTTTCTTTATAATTATTTTGTTTTGCCTCTGCATGGAAGACTAAACCTTTTTAGATGATTCCTTTGTAATTTCCCGCTCTGAGGTTTCGATCACTAAAAGTTTATATTTTTAATTCTCTATAACAGTTGTTTTAATAATCTAATCTCCTGGAAAACTAGTTTTTGTGAGAGGTTGTATTTGAACGCATAATTGAGAGTCTTCCTTATCTTAAACTTTGGTTTCTTAGTTAGTTTGCATTGTTTTAATTAATTTCTTGGGCGCATGATTCAAAAAAGAGAGAGGAGATAAGCATTCCCATGGAGTATACGCATGGAAAAAAGTGGGTATTGATTAATCCAGTAGACGCATGCTTTACTGGTGAGTTTCAGTTGAATCAGATCAGCGCATGTTCAATCTGGTTTAGTTCTGTTGGAGGATTGATAAATGATTAATATTTAGAGAACCTGTGAAAACTTCAATGGTGGAAGTGTTAGAATATATGGCCTTAAACAAGAGGGGGGGGTTAATTTCTTATAAGAGATTTTCGCAAACTTTGAAGGTATAATGAAATTCAATGCTGAAGTACAGAGAAAAGAATCAAGGAAACAAAGACCCAAAACTGTTTTAAGATGATATCAGAAAAACAGTCGGTTGTTTCTTCGAAACAATCGGTTGTTTATA